>NC_072402.2:35756250-36378125 GCF_028858775.2 Pan troglodytes
TAGACCTCACTACTGGCCCAATTAAACCAGGCAGTTTGTAACTTCTGCATAGTGTCTCAAAGTGTTTAGGAAGCTCTGAAGACAGAGAGATTATAAAGATGACATGCTATAAACCTAATATTGGCATGCTTTTATGGTAATTAATAAGACAAATGATTATGAAACTACATTAAACGAATTGCAGAGGGCTTGAATGATGTAAATAATTAATCTTCCTTCCTAATTACAATGATGTTCCTTAGTCATCAATTCTGGCTTCTTAATTTCTAAAGACAAGCTTCGATTGCTAAAGTAAAAAGGCCAGCCTGGACAACACGATGAAACCTCATCTCTACTAAAAATGCAAAAATTAGCCGGTGTGGTGGTGGGCCCCTATAATCCCAGTTAGGAGGCTGAGGTGGGATAATCGCAGGAGGCTGAGGTGGGATAATCGCAGGAGGCTGAGGTGGGATAATCGCATGAACCTGGGAGGCGGAGCCTGCAAGATCGCACCACTGCCCTCCAGCCTGGGCAACAGAGTGAGACTCTGTCTCAAAAAATAAATAAATAAAAAAGTAAAAAGGGCACACAATGAAATCAACACAAGAGTTAAGAACCAAAGTAGCTTGACTCTAGGTGTCAGATTTCAGTTCTCTTGACTGTCAGTACTAGGAGCTATTCCATGTTTTCCTTTGTTGTTGTTGTTGTTTTGTTTTGCTTTGAGATAGGATCTCACTCTGTTATCAGGCTGGGGTGCAGTGGCATGAACTTGACCCCACTTCAACCTCTGCCTCCTGGGCTCAAGCAATCCTCCCACCTCAGCCTCCCAAGTAGCTGAGACCACAGATGCATGCCATCATGCCTGGCTAATTTTTGTTTCTTTTGTAGAGACAGGGATCTTGCCATGTTATCCAGCCTGGTCTCCAACTCCTGTGCTCAAGCGATCCACCCACCTCAGCCTCCCAAAGTGCTGGGATTACAGGTGCGTGTCACTGCCCCCAGTCTCCATCTTTTCTTTCTTACTTCCTCTGGGCCCAGAACACCATACTGGGCCTTTTCACCTCCTCAAAGATGTTTTTCACTATTTACATGTGCTGAAATTGCCAAAAAATAAAAAGCAATAGCACTGCCACCACATTCATCCTCCAGATAGGGCCCCATCTCTCCGCACTTTCCAGGCAAACTGCTGAGCACTTTCTATTTCCTCACTCCTACTCGCTCTTCAAACCATTAGAATCGGCCCTCTTGCCCAGAACTTTACCAAGTCCCCCAAAGATTTCCTTGCTAATAAACCCAAAGGACAACTTTCCTTCTTTATTAACTGGTCCTCAGCCGTGTTTTACACTGTTGGCCATTCCAGACACGCAGACCCAGAACAAGTTTTGAAGTCAGACAGCCTAAATTCAAATCCTGGCTTGGCCACTCACTAGCCCAGCAACCATAGCCAGCTACCTAATATCAGAGCCTCAGTTTCCTCAAGTGTTGCATGGAGATTGTAACAATATGTACCCCTGGAACAGGTTGCCATAAGTGCTGAACACCATGTCTGGCATTTGGTAAGCACTCAATGAATTATGATTTTCTAATAAAAAATTTCTCTTGTCGGCAGGCATGGTGGTTCATGACTGTAATTCCAGCACTTTAAGAGTCCAAGGCAGGAGGATTGCTTGAGCCCAGAAGTTTGAGACCATCCTGGGCAACAGCAAGACCTTTTCTCTACAAAAAAATTTTTAAACATTAGCTGGTGTGGTAGCACGTGCCTGTAGTTCCAGTTGGGAGGCTGAGGTGGGAGGATTACTTGAGCCTAGGAGGTCGAGGCTGCAGTGATCTGCGATTGAGCTACTATACTCCAGTCTGGGCAACAGAGTGAGATCCTGTCTCAAAATTGATCCATTCATCAACTGATGGACATTTGTGTTGTTTTCACTTTTTGGCTACTATGAATGATGTTTCACTATGAACACTCATGTACAGGTTTTTGTGTGGACATATGTTTTCACCACTCTTGGTTAGCCCAGCAACTGTAGCCAGTTACCTAAGCTCAGTTCTACTTGGGAGTAAAATTACTAGGCCATGCAGTAACTGTGTGTTTAACATTCAGAAGAACTGCCAGATAGTTTCCCAAAGTCATAATACCAATTTACAATCCCACCAGCAATGTAAGAGAGTTCCAATTTCTCCATATTCTTGTCAACATTTATTATTATCTTTTTAAATTTTAGCCATTCCAGTGTGTGTAAAGTGATATGTCATTCTGGTTGTTTTTTGTTGTTGTTGTTGTTGTTTGTTTTGGAGACAAAGTCTTACTCTGTTGCCCAAGCTGGAGTGCAGTGGCATGATTTGGGCTCACTGCAACCTCCACCTCCCGGGTTCAAGCGATTCTTGTGCCTCAGCCACCCAAGTAGCTGGGATTACAGGCGCGCACCACCATGCTCAGCTAATTTTTGCATTTTTAGTAGAGACAGGGTTTCACCATGTTGGCCAGGCTGATCTTGAACTCCTGACCTCAGGTGATCCACCCATCTCAGCCTCCCAAAGTGCTGGGATTACAGGTGTGAGCCACTGTGCCCAGCCCTCATTCTGGTTTTGATTAGCATTTCCCTAATGAATAGTGATGTTTATTGTTTTGCATATACTTATCAGACATTTTCATACCTTCTTTGGAGAAATATCTATTCAAATATCTTGCCAATTTTTAAAATGAGTTATTTGTCTTTTTATTGTTGAGTTGTAAGTGTTCTTTATATATTCTAAGTACTAGCCCCTTTTCAAATCAATGGTTTGCAAATATTTCCTCCCATTCTGTGGGCTGCCTTTTTCACTTTAAGAACGTCTTTTTTTTTCCCCTTCTCCAACTTTTATTTTAGATTCAGAAACAAAGCTATTTTTCCAACATCTCCAACATGCTTCTGGCTCAAGGCCTTTGCACTGACTATTCTCTCTGCCTGGGTGACCTTTCCTGGGTCTTCACATAGTTCCCTCCCTCTGTCCATTCATGTCTGTCTCCTTAGGCAGCCTTCTCTGACCACCATATATAAAGTAGCATTCCCATGACTACCCCTTTCCTCTGCTTAGTTTTCCTTATAACCCTTATCCCTGCCTGAAATTGTATTATCAGTTTCTCTATTACTTGTCTGTTTCCTCTATTAGAATGTAAGTTCTACAAAGACTAGAATGTTGTCTTGTTCTGTGTTCTATCTCCAACACTCAACAAAATCCATGAGTCATGAAAGGCACTTAATAACATTTTGTAGAAAGAATGAATAAATGTAAGAAGTTGGTGAGTTTCCCCAGTAAGGTTTACCGATGAAGCTATCCCAAGATGCAGATGAGAGATAGATACTGTTTTAGATACCTGAAATGATCACCGGGGACTAGGTATAGGACCATCCACAGACACAGGTTCACTTTAACACATCTGTTTCACTGACACAAGAGTGAGGCCGGGCATGGTGGCTCACGCCTGTAATCCTAGCACTTTGGGAGGCCAAGACGGGTAGATTGCTTGAGGTCAGGAGTTTTGAGACCAGCCCGGCCAACATGGCAAAACCCCATCTCTACAAAAAATACAAAAATTAGCCAAGTGTGGTGGTGCATGCCTGTAGTCTCAGCCACTTGGGAGGCTGAGGCACAAGAATTGCTTGAACCCGGGAGATAGAGGTTGCAGTGAGCCAAGATCACGGCACTGTACTCCAGCCTGGGTGACAGTGCAAGACTCTGTCTCAAAAGAAAAAAAAAAAAAACAAGAGTAAGATATTCCATATGGGTACAATATCAGTAACAGCGGAGGCTTTCACCAGGTTCAAAGGGTGGGCCAACAATCAATCTTGGATTACTAAACCTCTCTCTGAAAGATTTTGTCATTTTGGTCTTCCTGGAGTTTGTTGGAAATTCCCTGTTTTTTGGAAAAAAATATTTAATTTTGATTTGTCTCAGTCTAGCAGCTTGCATCTTCTTGCCAGTTAGAGCTCATTCTGGGGTATGTGCTGTCAACTAGCTGTCACAACCTTTCTTAGCACCAAGAGAAACCTGGCTAAGATCTTTTGCTTTCTGCCCTTCATCCTCCATTCCTCGAATTCTGTACTTGCAGAATTTTGCCTACTCTATAGCTGGTATGTCTTATCTTTCTCTTCCCTTCCCATTCTTTTTTGTTGTTGTTTAGATGGAGTCTCACTCTGTCACCCAGGCTGGAGTGCAGTGACACAATCTCGGCTCACTGCAGCCTCTCCCACCACGCCTGGCCTTGCTGTAAGGTTTTATATTCATTTTCTAGCAGATCTATGGCTTGATGCAACAAGCAAGAGTTGTGTTCCAACTTCTCTGTTTCCCAGCCCTTGCCAAGCTATCAACTCAGCACTCAGTTCGGATTAGAAATGGTCTATATAGTTTTCAACTATTGTTAACAAAGATTCCTTTTGTGGGACATTCATCATCTGTTTTTTAATTTCTCAGTCTGGTCACCTGCAGCTATTTCAGCTGCACAATGCCATTACCCAAAACTTGAATTCATTTTCTTTGTGAACAAGAGCACTTGCTATGTCTTTTGGAAATTTCTGACAACGTTTGATTAGATCACCGAACTCACTTCAGTCTTCTGCTTCCTGTTGCAAGTATTCAAGTCTCTCTTTTTAAAATAGGTGCGGCCAGGTGTGGTGACTCATGCCTGTAATCTCAGCACTCTGGGAGGCTGAGGCAGGCAGATTACCTGAGCTCAGGAATTTGAGATCAGCCTGGGCAACAAGGCAAAACCCTGTCTCTACAAAAAAATACAAAAATTAGCCAGGCATGGTGGCATGTGCCTATAGTCCCCAGCTATGCAGGAGGCTGAGGTGGGAGGATCACCTGAGTCAGGGAAGTAAAGGCTGCAGTGAACCATGATTGTGCAACTGCACTCCAGCCTGGGCAATGGGATTGAGACCCTGTCTCAAAGGAAAAAAATATATATTATCCAGGTGTGGTGGTACACACCTGTAGTCCCAGCTACTCGGGAGGCTAGGGCAGAAGGATTGCTTGAGCCCAAGGGGTTCAAAGTCAAAGTGAACTGTGATGGCATCACTGCACTCCAGCTTGGGTGACGGAACAAGACAATCTCAAAAAAAAAAAAAAAAAAAATTAGACCGGGGGCAGTGGCTCATGCCTATAATCTCAGCACTTTGGGAGGCTGAGGTGGGTGGATCACTTGAGGTCAGGAGTTCGAGACCAGCCTGGCCAACATGGTGAAACCCCCATCTGTATTAAAAATACAAAAATTAGGCCAAGCATGGTGGCTCACGCCTGTAATCCCAACACTTTGGGAGGCCGAGGTGGGCAGATTACCTGAGGTTAGGAGTGTGAGACCAGCCTGGCCAACATGGTGAAACCCCGTCTCTACTAAAAATACAAAAAAATTAGCTGGGCATGGTGGCATATTCCTGTAATCCCAGCTACTTGGGAGGCTGAGGCAGGAGAATTGCTTGAACCAGGGAGTTGGAGGTTGCAGTGAGCTGACATCATGCCACTGCACTCCAGCCTGGTGACAGAGCGACACTCCATCTCAAAAACAAAACAAAACAAACAAACCAACAAAAAAGTATGAAAATTAGCCAGGCATGGTGGCGGGCGTCTGTAATCCCAGCTACTCAGGAGGCTGAGGCATGAGAATCATCTGAACCTGGGAGGCGAAGGTCCTGCCACTGCACTCTAGCCTGGGTGACAAAGCGAGACTCTGTCTGAAAAAAAAAAAAAAAAAAATTAATTGACAAAGATTGTATATACTCAAGGCATACAGCATGATGATTTGATACATGTGTATAGATTTTGTAATGATTATCACAATCAAATTAACACATTCAACACTACCCTTGCTGTTCAGTAGATCCCTAGAACTTGTTCATCTTTTTTTTTTATTTAGACGTGGGGGTCTGAGCCAAGCTCAGAAATTGTTCTTCTTATAGCTGAAAGTTTATATCCTGTGATCAACATCTTTTCATTTCTCCTACTCCTCAGCCTTTGGCAACCATCGTTCTACTCTCTGCTTCTATGAGTTTGACTTTTTTAGATTCTACAAGTAAATGAAATCATACGTTATGTGTCTTTCTGGGTCTGGCTTATTTCACTTAGCATAAGGTCTTCTGCTTTCATCAATGTTGTTGCATATTACAAGATTTTCTTCTTTTACGTGGCTTGAATGATATCCTATTGTGTATATATACACCAAAATTTTCTTCATTCATTCATCCATCCATGGACACTTAGGTTGTTTCCATATCTTGGCTATTGTGAATAATGCTGCAATTAACATGGGAATGCAGATATCTCTTTGAGATACTGATTCCATTTCCTTTGGATATATACTCAGAAGTGGAATTGTTGGATTGTATGGTAGTTCTATTTAAAATTTTTTTTCCCAATGACCTCTGAATGTTTTATCAGCCTCCTACTCCCCAAAGGATACCCTGCTTCTGCTGGCTGAATGTCTCGGCACTTTGGTGTCGTTGGTTTCAAACACCTAGGGTTTTTTTGGTGTCGTTGGTCTCAAACACCTGGGGGACCTCCTATGCTATCCACTATCCTGTGGGTGGTGGTCTTCTGGATGCTTTGGATGGAGTTGCTGCTATCCAGGGCATCACCAGGATTGAAGCCCTCCTCATCTTCCAGTAGGTGGTGGTAGGTGGTGATCTCCGCCTCCAGCTTGATCTTTATGTTCAGCAGAGCCTCATATTCCTGGACCTGGTGTTGCCCCTCTGCCCAGGTCTGTGCCAGCTTCAACTTCAAGTGCAGCTGAACCCTGTTGAGCTGCTCCATCTGCATGGCATAGCGGGTCTCCACCTCCCTCAGGCTGTTCTCCAACCTGGCTTTCAGATTTCTCATTGAGTTCAGGTTGATCTCCAAGGATTGGAGTGTATGTCTCAGTTCCATGAGCATTATCTCAGAAGCTCCGATCTCAGCGGACTGCTTGGTGCTCTCCTCAGTCTGCTAGGACCAGTACTTGTTCAGCTCCTCTTGGTTCTTCTGAGCCAACTTGTCATATTGGGCACGGATGTCTGCCATGATCTTGGCCAGGTCCTGAGATTTGAGGGCATCTACCTCCATGGTCAACCCAGAGCTGGCAATCTGGGCTTGGAGGCCTTTTACTTCCTCTTCGTGGGTCTTCTTCATGAAGAGCAGCTCCTCCTTGAGAGCCTCAATCTCTGCCTCCAGCTGCAGCTGAGTGACATTGGTGTCATCAGTGCTCTTGCGGAGCCCATGGATGTCACTCTCCACAGACTGGCACATAGCCAGTTCCGTCTCACACTTGACTCTAAAGTCATCAGCAGTTATATGGGCCTTGTCAATCTGCAGAATGATGCAGGCACTGTCCACAGTACTTGCGAAGATCTGAACCCTCAGGTCCTCAATGGTCTTGAAGTAATGCCCCTAGTCTCTGACCTGGGGTCCCTTCTTCTCCAGATGCTCCCAGACTTTGCTCTCCAGCCTCCATTTCTCGGTCTCCCAGGCTCCTCACTCTGTCCAGGTAGGAGGCCAGACAGTCATTCAGGCCTTGCATGGTCTCCTTCTCATTCTGGATATCCCCTATTCCCACCAGGTCCCCCAAGCCACCCCAGAAGCTTGTGGAGTGGGACACAGAGATCCGGAAGCCTGAGCCCCCGGCACCTGCATAGACACTGACCACACTGCTGACCAGCTGGGCCACGTAGCTGGGCAGCTGGACAGAGCCCAGGGACCAGTAGTTGGTGGAGGAGGTGGTGGAGCGAGTGGTAAAGCTCATGCTGTCTGGGGAGGAAAGCAAGAGGACAGGACTCAAGTTTTGCCTAGGACCTAATTTTTTTTTTTTTTAGCTAGAGCTTCACTCTGTTGCCCAGAGGCTAGAATGCAATGGCATGATCTCAGCTCACTGCAGCCTCCACTTCCCGGGCTCAAGCAATCCTCCCACCTCAGCCTCCTGAGTATCTGGGACTATAGGTGTATACCACCACATCTGGCTAATTTTTGTATTTTTTTATAGAGATGGGGTCTCACTATGTTGCTGAGGCTGGTCTCAAACTCCTGGGCTCAAGCAATCCCCCTGCTTCAGCTTCCCAAAGTGCCGGGACTACAGATGCGAGCCACCACACCTGGCCCTATTTTTAACTTTTGAGAAACTTCCATACTCTTTTTCATAATGGTTGTACTGACTTACATTCCTACCAACAATATACAAAAGTTCTTTTTTCTCCACACTCCTACCAAAAGTTCATGTTCCTTGTCTTTTTGATAACCATGCTAACAGGTGTGAGGCAATACCTCATTGGAGTTTTGACTTGCATTTCTCTGACAATTAGTGCTGCTGAGCACTTTTTCATGTACCTTTGGCCATTTGTATAGCTTCTTTGGAAAAATCTATATTCAAGATCTTTTGCCCTTTTAAAAAATTGGGTTATTTGTGGCCAGGCGCAGTGGCTCATGCCTGTAATCCCAGCACTTTGGGAGGCTGAGACAGGTGGATCACCCGAGGTCAGGAGTTTGAGACCAGCCTGGCCAACATGGTGAAACCGCATCTCTACTAAAAATTCAAAAAATTAACCGGGTGTGATGGCAGGTGCCTGTAATCCCAGCTACTCGGGAGGCTGAGGCAGGAGAATCGCTTGAACCCAGGAGGCGGAGGTTGCAGTGAGTGGAGATCTCACCATTGCACTCCAGCATGGGCAACAGAACGAGACTCCTTCTCAAAAAAATAATAATAATAATTTTAAAAATTTGGTTATTTGGTTTTTTGCTGGTAAGTTGTATGAGTTTCTTGTTTTCTTTATATTAACCTTTTTTTTTTTTTTTTTTCGAGACAGAGTCTCACTCCATTGCCCAGGCCTAAGTGAAGTTGTGTGACTTCGGCTCACTGCAACCTCCGCCTCCCAGGTTCAAGCCATTCTCCTGCCTCAGCCTCCCGAGTAGCTGGGATTACAGGCGTGCACCACCATGCCCGGCTAATTTTTGTATTTTTAGTAGAGATGGGGTTTCACCATGTTGGCCAGGCTGGTCTTGAACTCCTGACCTCAAGTGATCTGCCCGCCTCAGCCCCCCAAAGTGTTGGGATTACAGGCGTGAGCCACCGCGCCCGGCCTATATTGACTTTTTTTCAAATGTAAGGTTTACATATATTTGCCCCCATTCCATAGGTTGCCTTTTCATTTTGTTGGTTGTTTCCTTTGCTACGCAGAAGCATTTTAGTTTGATGTAGTTCCATTTGTTTATTTTTACTTTTATTGCCTGAGCTTTGGTGTCACAGCCAAAAAATAATTATAAAGACCAATGTCAAGAAACTTTTCCCCTAATATCAAGAAGCCTTTTCCTATGTTTTCTTCTGGGAGTTTTATATTTCAAGTCTTACATTTAAGTCATTTTCAGTTAATTTTTATATATAATGTAAGGGTCCAATTTCATGTTTTTTGCATGTGACGTACAGTTTTCCCAACATCACTTATTTGTTTATTTATTTATTTAAAAAAAAATTTTTTTTTTTTTTTTGAGATGGAGTCTCACTCTGCCACCCAGGATGGAATGCAGTGGCGCTATCTTGGCTTACTGCAACACCCACTCCAGGGTTCAAGCAATTCTCCTGCCTCAGCCTTGCAAGTAGCTGGCATGTGCCACCATGCCTGGCCAATTTTTATATTTTTAGTAGAGACAGGGTTTCACCATGTTGGCCAGGCTGGTCTCGAACTCCTGACCTCAGGTGATCTGCCCACCTCGGCCTCCAAATGTGCTGGGATTATAGGCCTGAGCCACCGTGCTTGCCCTATTTATTTATTTATTTTTTTGAGACAGTCTCACTCTGTTGCCCAGGCTGGAGTGCAGTGGTGTGACCTCAGCTCACTGCAGCCTCTGCTGGCTTCAAGCAATTCTCCTGCTTCAGCATCCTGAGTAGCTGGGATCACAGGTGTGCACTAGCACGCCCAGCTAATTTTTGCATGTTTTAAGAGAAATGGGGTTTTGCCATGTTGGCCAGGCTGGTCTCAAACTCCTGACCTCAGGTGATCCACCCACCTCAGCCTTTCAAAGTCCGGGGATTACAGGCATGAGCCACCACAACCAGCTTCAACGTCACTTATTGAAGAGACTTTCCTT
Source organism: Pan troglodytes (assembly GCF_028858775.2). NCBI lineage: Eukaryota > Metazoa > Chordata > Mammalia > Primates > Hominidae > Pan > Pan troglodytes. The sequence goes on from NC_072402.2 coordinate 35,766,310, forward strand.
TTTCCATGTATATTCTTGGTACCCTTCTCAAAGATTAGTTAACCATGTATACATAGTTTTATTTCTGGGCTCTGTCTATTGTTCCATTGGTCAATGTGTCTCTTTTAATGCCAGTATCATATTATTCTGACTACTATAGCTTTATAATATAGTTTGAAATTAGGGAGTGTCATGTTTCCAGAATTCTTTTTCTTTCTCAAGATTGCTTTGGGTATTTGGATTTTTTTCGTGGTTTTGTATGAATTTTATGACACTTTTTCTATTTATTTCTGTAAAGAATAGCATTAGAATTGTGATAGGGATTAGAATTTTGATAGGGATTGAATCTGTAGATAGCTTTGTGTACTATAAACATTTTAACAATATTGATTCTTCCAATCCATTAAGATGAAATAGCTTTCCATTTAGTTGTTTCCTCTTCCTCCTCCTCCACCTCCTCCTTCTCCTTCTTCTTTGTAGAGATGAGGTCTCACACTATTGCCCAGGCTGTTCTTGAACTCCTGAGTTCAAGCAATCCTCCTGCTTCAGACTCCCAAAGTGCTGGGATTACAGGTGTGACACACCATGCCCAACTCTATTTATTCTCTTTCTTTCATCAATATCTTATAGTCTTAAATGTACAGATTCTTCACCTTCCTGGTTAAATTTATTCCTAAATATTTTATTATTTTTGGTGCTATTGTAAATGGGATCAGTTTTTAAATTTCTTTTCTGGATAGTTCACTGTTAATGTATAGAACGTGGGTGGTAGGAGTAAAAGTATATACATTTTGTATGCAATTGAAGTTAAATTGTTATCAGCTTAAATTAGAATGTTATAATCATAAGGTGTGTTCTACAAGCCCCATGATAACTATAAAGAAAAAAACCTCTGATCCAAACATCATATAGTTTGGATGTTTCTCTCCTCCAAATCTCATGTTGACATTTGATCCCCAGTGTTGGGAGTGTGGCTTAATGAGAGGTGCTTGGGTCATGGGGGCAGATTCCTCTTTAATAGATTAATGCCCTCTCTGGGTGGGGTGGGGAGGATAAATTTGTTGTCTCTCTGTTAGTTCCAGAGAGAGCTAGTTGTTAAAAAGAGCCTGGCACCTCCCACCTCTTTGTCATTTCCTCTCTCACTATGTGGTCTCTGCACATGCTAGCTCCCCTTCACCCTCCACCATGAGTGGAAGCAACCTTTGGCCCACCAGGTGCCTATATTGAACCTTTCAGCCAGCAGAGCCATGCTAAATAAGTCTCTCCTTTATAAATTACCCAGCCCTTTTTTTTTTTTTTTTTTGAGACGGAGTTTCACTCTTGTTGCCCAGGCTGGAGTGCAATGACTTGATCTCAGCTCACCTCAACCTCTGCCTCCCGGGTTCAAGCTAATTTTTTTGTATTTTTAGTAGAGACGGGGTTTCTCCATGTTGGTCATGCTGGTCTTGAACTCCCGACCTCAGGTGATCTGCCCACCTGAGCCTCCCAAAGTGCTGGGATTGCAGGCGTGAGACACTGCATCCGGCCTCAGCCTTTCCTTTATAAATTGCCCAACCTTTATAACAACATAAAACAGCTTAGGCTGGGCATGGTGGCTGACGCCTGTAATCCCAGCACATTGGGAGGCTGAGGCAGGCAGATCACGAGGTCAGGAGTTTGAGACCAGCCTGATCAACATGGTGAAACCCCATCTCTACTAAAAATACAAAACTTAGCCATGCATGATGGCATGCACCTGTAATCCCAGCTACTCAGGAGGCTGAGGCAGGAGAATGGCTTGAACCCAGGAGGCAGAGGTTGCAGTGAGCCAAGATTGTGCCACTGGACTCCAGCCTGGGTGATGGAGTGAGACTTTTTGTGTCTAAATAAATAAATAAAACAGCCTAAGTCTGGGTGCAGTGGCTTACACCTGTAATCCCAGCACTTTGGAAGGCCAAGGCTGGTGGATCACTTGAGGCCAGGAGTTCGAGACCAGCCTGGCCAACATGGTGAAACCCCGTCTCTACTAAAAATACACAAATTAGCTGAGCATGGTGGCACATGCTTGTATTCCCAGCCACTTGGGAGGCTAAGACAGGAGGACCATTTGAATCTGGGAGGCAGAGGTTGCAGTGAGCTGAGATAGTGCTACTGCACTCCAGCCTGGGTGATTAAAAAAAAAAGAAAGAAAGAAAGAAAAAGAAAAAGAAAAAGAAAGGAATCAAAGCATACCATTACAAAAAAATTCAACAAATCACAAAGGAAGAAAGCAAGATTGAAAGAAACAACAAAGTAGTCAGTAAATAATTAACAAAATGACAACAGTAAGTCCTTACCTATCAATAAATACTTTACCTGTCAATAATTACTTTAAATGTAAATGAATTAAATTCTCCAATCAAAAGACAGAGTAGCTGAATGGATTTAAAAAAAAACAGATCCAACAGTAGGCTACTTACAAGAGACTCATTTTAGCATTAAGGGGACACACAGACTGAAAGTGAAGGGATGGAAAAAGATACTTCATGCAAACGTAACCAGGGGAGAGAAAGGGTAGCAATACTTACATCAGACAAAACAATCTTTCAGCTCCCTCTCTCTCCTTCTGCTCCTCCTCCTTCGTCCCTCCATGAAAAAAAGAAAAAGAAAGAAAGAAAAAAGAAAAAAATAGACTTTCAGTCTGTCATGAGAAACAAAGAGGGTTAATATAGGATGATAAAAGGGTCAATTAATAGAGGATATAACAATTGTAAATATACATGCACCCAACATTGGAGCACCTAAATATAGAAAGCAAATATTAACAAAACTGAAGAGAGAAACAGACAGCAATACAATAATAAAGAACTTCAGTACCCCACTTTCAACAATGGAATCATCCAGACAGAAAAATCAGTAAGGAAACAGAAGACTTGTATAATGCTATAGACCAAATGAACCTAACATCTGTTCATATATACAACATGCCATCTAATAGCAGGGGAATACACATTCTTTTCAAGCACACATGGAACATTCTTCCAGATAGATCATGTTTTGGGCCACAGAACAAGTCTTAACAAATTTAAGAATATTAAAATCATCTAAAGTATTTTTTCTGACCATAATAGCATACAACTAGAAATCAATAACTGAAGAATTTTAAAAAAATTAATATGTAGAAATTAAATGACATACTCCTGAACAAATCAAAAGTGAAATCAAAAAGTATCTTGAGACAAACAAAAATGGAACGCAACATGCAAACCTCATGAGACGCAGCAAACACACAGGTAAGAGGGAAGTGGATGGCAATAAATGCCTACATTAAGACTCTTTTTTTTTGAGACAAGGTCTCACTCTGTCACCCAGGCTGGAGTGCAGTGGCTCGATCATGGCTCACTGCAGCCTCAGCCTTCACAGGCACAGGTGATCCTCCCACCTCAGCCACCCAAGTAGCTGGGACTACAGGCACACACCACCACACCCAGCTAATTTTTTGTAGAGAGGATGAGGTTTCACCATGTTGCCTAGGCTGGTCTCATACTCCTGGGATCAAGCAATTCCCTCGGCCTCCCAACATGCTAGGATTACAGGCATGAGCCACTGTGCCTGGCCACAGCATTTCTTTTTGTTCTGAAGAGGTTTTTAATTTCTGCAAGCATACTACCAGTCACTTCATATCTTTTTTTTCTTTTTATTGACAGAAGCATTCCCCATGAAGAAAATGCCAAAGTAATTACTTCCTAGTAAGGCAGTTATAATTTCCCAAGGCACTTATTACAACTCAGGCCATGGAGATTAGACTGGAGGACAGTGATGTGGCAGAGAAGAGATAGAAGTGCCAGAGATAAGAGCCTGGGCCCAGGAGCAGGCAGTAGGTGACTAGTTGAAGCTGATTCCTGGCAGAGCCAGGGTGAAAAGAAGAGCCCAAGGGAAGAAGGAACTGGAGCTTGGAATCCATTGCTCCCCACAGGAATTCCTGCTGTGTAGTATCTGGCCGTGGTACCCAGGTCTGAATTCTAGAATCAAGTAAGGCAGGAGCATCCCCAGATCTTATTCCCACCCTGATGCAATTGGACCCTCTCCTCAGCAGTATGGTTAGTACTAGTGGTACCTTTCCAGAATGTTCTTTCAGGATGTTTTGCTGTCATCTGCCCCCAAGATTGTTGTAATACACACACAAATCTGCAATGAGTATGATGTGACTGGTACCTCTGAAAGTCACACCATCCACAACTTGCACAATCATACACTGTGGACTGTCCCTCCTACCTCCTGCAATGTGACCCCCTAATTCCTCAAAGCCCCTTTGGGCTTCTTTAACTCCCTACCCTAAATTGAGCCTAAAAATAAGCATTCCTGGCTGGGTGCGGTGGCTCACCCCTGTAATCCCAGCACTTTGGGAGGCCAAGGCAGGTGGATCACCTGAGGTCTAGAGTTCAAGACCAGCCTGGCCAACATAGGGAAACCCTGTCTCAACTGAAAATACAAAAATTAGCAGGGCTTGGTGGCACGTGCCTGTAATCCAGCTCCTCAGGAGGCTGAGGCAGGAGAATCACTTAAACCTGGGAGGCAGAGGTTGCAGTGAGCCAGGATCATGCCATTGTACTCCAGCCTGGATGACAGAGTGAGACTCCGTCTCAAAAAATAAATAAAAATAGTCATTCCCTTCCTTCTGGAGAAGTTTGCATCTCTAGCTCATTTCATTTCACCTGCCCTCCCTCTTCCTTCACCCCTTCCCAGCATTGCCACTCAAGACAGAAGGTAGACCAGGCTTGGTGGCTCACATCAGTAATCCTAACACTTTGGGAGGATCACTTGAGCCCAGGAGTTTGAGACAAGCCTGGGCAATGCAGAGAGACCTCGTCTCTAGTAAAATTGAAAAATTAGCTGGGCACAGTGGCCAGTGCCTGTAGTCCCAGCTACTGAGGAGGCTAAGGTGGGAGGATTGCTTGAGCACAGTACATTGCAGCTGCAGTGAGCCATAATCATGCCATTGCACTCCAGCCTGGTGACAGAGAAACACCCTGTCTCTAAAAGAAAATAAAAGGAAACAGCTGGGTACGGTGGCTCACACTTGTAATCCCAGCACTTCGGAAGGCTGAGACAGGCGGATCACTTGAGGTCAGGAGTTCAAGACCAGCCTGGCCAATATGGTGAAACCCTGTCTCTACTAAAAATACAAAAAATTAGCTGGGCATTGGCCAGGCGCGGTGGCTCACACCTGTAATCCCAGCACTTTGGGAAGCTGAGGTGGGCAGATCACGAGGTCAGGAGATCGAGACCATCCTGGCTAACACGGTGAAAACCCATCTCTACTAAAAATACAAAAAATTGGCCGGGCATGGTGGTGGGTGCCTGTAGTCCCAGCTACTTGGTAGGCTGAGGCAGGAGAATGGTGTGAACCTGGGAGGCGGAGCTTGCAGTGAGCCGAGATAGCGCCGCTGCACTCCAGCCTGGGCGACAGATCGAGACTCCGTCTGAAAAAAAAAAAAAAAAATTAGCTGGGCATGGTGGCTCGTGCCTGTAATCCCAGCTACTTGGGAGGCTAAGGCAGGAGAATCACTTGAACCTGGAAGACAGAGGTTGCAGTGAGCTGAGATCAAGCCACTGCACTCCAGGCTGGGCAACAGAGCAAGACTTCGTCTCAAAAAAAAGGAAATAAAAAGAAATACGGTAAGCCCCTGAGGTCATAAGTATCCAGAGAAGCCCAGAATCTTAAAGGAAATAGTTAAGCTGCATAAGAAATTGAGTAGCATTTGATTTTGCTCATGAGAGGGAAGTGTAAGGAGGAGGGACTGGGTGTAGGGAGGCCCAGATCCCATTCTCAGGTGTGCCATTAGCTGAGCTCATATTTTACCTTGGGTCTTTCACTCTGGACTTCATAGTTGTTACCTGTAAGATAAGTGGACTGAACTAGATGATCATGAGGACTACTCCTACACATGTACAGTGGTCACGGGTTAGTGACCAGACTTTGAAGGAACAGTGATAAACCTAGAAAAGTGAACTACTCTTCTGGGAGGAGCTGACTTGGGCAAGGTTGCTCATTTGGGAGGAATAACTAATGGCATATTACCTAGACCTGGACAAGCAGCCTGACTCTTTCCTTGTGTTATTTTCACACAAAGTCAGAGCCACGTCTAGCTTCTAATTATGCAGAACTTGAACAAGCGTTGAATGTCTTAGGTAGGGTCCATTTACCAGATTAAGGAAGTTTCCTTCTATTTCTAGTGTGTCGTGAATTAATATTGACTTTTATCAAATATGTTCTCTGATTTCCACATCTATTGAAAGGACCATGCGGCTTTCTCCTTAAATCTGTTAATCTGGTAAATTAAATTATGTTGATATATTTCCTTCCTTCCCTTTCTTTTCCTTTCTTTTTTTTTTTTTTTTTTTTTTTGAGACGGAGTCTTGCTGTGTCACCCAGGCTGGAGTACAGTGGCACAATCTCAGCTCACTGCAATCTCTGCCTTCCAGGTTCAACCGATTCTCCTGCCTCAGCCTCCCAAGTAACTGGGATTACAGGTGCACACCACCACTCCCAGCTAATTTTTTTGTATTTTTAGTAGAGACGGGGTTTTACCATGTTGGCCAGGCTGGTCTTGAACTCCTGACCTCTGGTGATCTACCCACCTGGGCCTCCCAAAGTGCTGGGATTACAGGCGTGAGCCACTGCACCCGGCCTCTTTTTTCTGAGACTGAGTTTCGCTCTTGTCACCCAGTTTGGAGTGCAGTGGCACAATCTCGCCTCACCGCAAACTCTGCTTCCCAGGTTCAAGCGATTCTCCTGCCTCGGCCTCCTGAGTAGCTGGGATTACAGGCGCCCACCAACACGCCCAGCTAATTATTGTATTTTTAGCAGAGATGGGGTTTTAGCATGTTGGCCGGGCTGGTCTTGAACTCCTGACCTCAGGTGATCCACCCACCTCAGCGTCCCAAAGTGCTGGGATTACAGGCATGAGCCACTGCGCTCAGCCTCTTTCTTTCTTTTTGAGACAGAGGCTCACTCTGTCGCCCAGGCTGGAGTGTAGTGGTGTGATCTGGGCTCACGCAACCTCTGCCTCCCAGGTTCAAGAGATTCTCCCAATTTATCCTCCTGAGTAGCTGAGATTACAGGCACCTGCCACCACGCCTGGCTAATTTTTGTATCTTAGTAGAGACAGGGTTTCACCACCTTGGCCAGGCTGGTCTCCAACTCCTGGCCTCAAGTGATCTGCCCACCTTGGCCTCCCAAAGTGCTGGGATTACAGGCATGAGCCACCAAGTCTGGCCATATTGACATATTTTCTGTTGTTAAACCATCATTGTGGGGTGGGGAGGAGATGGAAGATTTAGGTCAAAAGATACAAAGTAATAGATACGCGGGATGAACAAGTCTAGAGATCCAATGTACAACATGAGGACTATAGATAATAAAGTTGTATTATATTAGACATTTTTGTTAAATAAATAGATTTTAGCTGCTCTTGTCACACACAGAAATGTAACTATGTGAGGTAAAAGTTATGTTAATTTGCGTCACTATAGTAACCATTTTACTATCTATATATATCCTGTTACATCATGTTGTAAACCTGAAATATACACAATAAAATTTATTTAAAAAAAAAAAACACTGGGCACGGTGGCTCTCACTTGTAATCCCAGCACTTTGAGAGGCTGAGGCAGGAGGATTACTTGAATCCAGGAGTTCAACATCAGCCTGACCAACGTGGCGAGACCCCATCTCTATAAAGAATAAAGAAATGTAGCTAGGCGTGGTGGCACGCACCTGTAATCCCAGCTACTGGGGAGGCTGAGGCACGAGAATTGCTTGAACCTAGGAGGCGGAGGTTGCAGTGAGCCGAGATCATGCCACTGCACTCCAGCCTGGGCAACACAAGGAGACCCTGTCTCAAAACAACAAAAACAAAAAACCCAAAGCATCCATCATGGAATTATTATTATTATTATTTTGAGATGAAGTCTCGCTCTGTTGCCCAGGCTGGAGTGCAGTGGTATGATCTTGGCTCACTGCAACCTCTGCCTCTCGGGTTCAAGTGATTCTCCTGTCTCAGCCTACCAAGTAGCTGGAATTACAGGCATGTACCACCATGCCCAGCTGATTTTTATATTTTTAGTAGAGACTGGTTTCACCATGTTGGTCAGGCTGGTCTTGAACTCCTGACCTCAGGTGATCTGCCCACCTTGGCCTCCCAAAGTGCTGGGATTACCGGGCTGAGCCACCATGCCTGGCTATGGAATTATTTTTGAGTCATGTTATTTTTTTCTAGGATTGGATTTGCTTGTCTTTTATTTGGGGATTTTAACGGTATGTTTATGAACAATGTTTTTCATTTTTGCTTTTTAAGAACAAAAGAGAATTTATTGGCTCATTTAACCGGAAAATTCAGTCATAATTCCATCTATGTTTATACATGAGAATGATTTTTAATTCTGTGTGTGTGTGTGTGTGTGTGTGTGTGTGTGTGTGTGTGTGTGCTGACCTTGTCTGGTTTGAGTATCAGAGTTAAACAAGTCTTGGAAAATGATTTGTGTAACTTTCCTTCTTTTCTATTCTCTGAAATACTTTGTGTAGGATGAAGATCAGCTGTCGTCTGAAGTTGTATTAAACACACCTCTGAAAATATGAGGGTGAACCTCTCCTTAGGCAAGATGGTGTCTATATATCATGGACAAGCTTCCCAGTAAAACAACTACACAAGCAGGAGTGAATATTTTTAAAATTATGTAACTGTATTGCTGAGCTAGCCAAAAAAAAAAAAAAAAAAAAAAAAGGCAAGGGAAAGCAGGAATTCAGAGGAAGTAAGAAACCAGACCCTTCCCTCAGGGCATCTCCAAATCTTGGTGAATTTGAATTTTAGTTTTGTTGGCTGAGTCGAATGCAGGAGGGTAGGTGACAAGGCCATCTCAAAATCTTTTTCTTTTTTTTTTTTTTGAGATGGAGTCTCACTCTGTCGCCCAGGCTGGAGTGCAGTGGCGTGATCACAGCTCACTGCAACCTCTGCCTCCCGGGTTCAAGTGATTCTCCTGCCTCAGCCTCCCGAGTAGCTGGGACTACAGGTGTGTGCCACCATGCCTGGCATATATACACACACACACACACACACATATATGCACACACACACATATATATACACATACATATATATACACATACATATATACACACACACATATATACACATACATATATATACACATACATATATATACACATACATATATATACACATACATATATATACACATACAGATATATATATACACATACAGATATATATATATATATTTTTGTGTGTGTGTGTGTGTGGAGACAGTCTTGCTCTGTCACCCAGGCTGGAGTGCAATGGCGTGATCTCGGCTCACTGCAACCTCTGCCTCCCAGGTTCAAGCGATTCTCCTGAGTAGCTGGGATTACAGGCGTGTGCCACCATGCCTGGCTAAGTTTTGTATTTTTAGTAGAGATGGGGTTTCACCATGTTGGTCAGGCTGGTCTCGAACTCCTGACCTCGTGATCTGCCCACCTCGGCCTCCCGAAGTGCTGGGATTACAGGCATGAGGCACCGTGCCCAGCCTCAAAGTCTAACAGAAGGTTTCCTCATAAAGCTGAGTCTACAAAGGCTGAGCCCTTTGTGTGCAGGTAAACTAGAAATAAATGCTCTTAAGGGAACAGCAAGGAAACTTGCTTATCTTGACCTTGTTGCTGAGTGGAGGGAGGGGGAAATGATTTCCTTGAAAATGTAAAACCAGTTTTTATTTGGTCACAAGGCTGCCTAGAGTAAATTTCCCAGTTGTCTTTGAGACTAGATATGGTCATAGGACTACATGTTCTAGCCAGTGGGATGTAAGTGGAAGTGATTCTTGTATTTCATTTAGGAATTTTCCGTGTATGTCCAAGAATGAGATTTTAGTGTTCTTTTCTTGTGCTGACCTTGTCTGGTTTGAAAGTTCTTAGAGAGGACAAAGGTATTGGGGTGAACAGCTAGCAGTTTCTGCCACAGGAGTGCAAGACGTGAATGAGACATAGAAAGGGGTGTCACGGAAATAGAATTTTCACATGAGCAGGAGGTATTTTTATTTTATTCTTTCTTTATTTTTTTGAGATGGAGTCTTGCTCTGTTGCCCAGGCTGGAGTGCTGTGAAACGATCTTGGCTCACTGCAACCTCCACATCCTTTGGGAGGCCGAGGAGGGTGAATCACCTGAGGTCGGGAGTTTGAAATCAGCCTGACCAACATGGAGAAACCCTGTCTCTACTAAAAATACAAAATTAGCCGAGTGTGGTGGCACATGCCTGTAATTCCAGCTACTCGGGAGGCTGAGGCAGGACAATCACTTGAACCCGGGAGGCAGAAGTTTCAGTGAGCAGAGATGGTGCCACTGCACTCCAGCCTGGGCAGTAAGAGCGAAACTCCATCGCAAAAAAAAAAAAAAAAAGTTGTCTCAGGGTCATCAAGAGCATTGGTGAAGCAGCATTTCCTAAAAACTGCTCCACTCTTGTCTCAGAAATTTTATTCTAAATCACTGACATCCATTCTTCAAGTTTTGATGCTGGCACTTTCTTGCTGTTACCAGAAGGTGTCAGGCAAAGACAACCATGGCAAGCCCACCACTTGGCCAACACAGAGGGTAACATGCATCTGAATTTCAGAAATAGTGGGATGGTGGGGAAAGGAGCATGTCAGAATCAATGAAGTATAGTAGTGTGAAGGGAGAGGTAGGAAAAGAGACCTACATGAAACTAGGGCAGAGTACAAGCTATAGGACAAATCTATATGAAGCTAGAAAGAAGGCTGGACCCAGTGGCTCATGCCTGTAATCCTAGCATTTTGGGAGGCTGGGGCAGGAGGATTGCTTGAGCCCAGGAGTTCAAGGCTGCAGTGCCTTGAATTGCAGCTGTGAATAGTACCTGCACTCCAGCTTGGACAACATAAACCTCATGTCTTAAAAAAAAAAAGTAATACAACTATAGACAATAGTACGAGCAAGGTTTTAGTCCTTAATTTGGGTAGGAAATTAAGAACCACGCCAACCTCTTTTTTTTTTTTTTTTTTTTTTTTTGTAGATGGGGGTCTCGCTATGTTGCCCAGGCTGGTCTTGAACTCCTAGAGGATCAAATCATTTGAGCCCAGGCCAGGAGTTCAAGGTTACACTGAGCTATGATTACACCACTGTACTCTGGCCTGGGTGACAGGGTGAGACCCTGTCTCTGAAAAATAAAATATAAAAACAAAATAGTATGGCCAGGCGCAGTGGCTCATGCCTGTAATCCCAGGACTTTGGGATGCTGAGGCGGGCAGATCACAAGGTCAAGAGATTGAGATCGTCATGGCCAACATAGTGAAACCCTGTCTCTACTAAAAATACAAAAATTAGCCGGGTGTGATGGTGTGTGCCTATAGTCCCAGCTACTCAGGAGGCTGAGGCAGGAGAATTGCTTGAACTTGGGAGGGGGAGGTTGCAGTGAGCCGAGATTGTGCCACTGCACTCCAGCTTGGCTGACAGAGTGAGACTCCATCTTAAAAAAATAAAAATAAAATAAAATTATATAGTATATATAGGTGCAGGGATAGATAAATAGACAAATAAAATGTAATAAAGAGCCCAGGAAACAGACCCATGCATATATAGAAACTTGATTCATGACTTAGCATTGCAGATGAACACAGAAAATATATTTAATAATAGGTACAGGAACAATTGGCTGGCCACACTGGGAGAAAATTAGATCCCTACCTAAACCTATACACAAAAGTAAATCACAGAAGATAAACACTGAAAGCAACACTATATAATTTTAAAAATATATACATGAGGAATATCTTTATTCTCATGCAGGAGAATATCTCTACAACTTTATTTAGGGAAGGATTTCTTAAGACAAAAGGAATCTTCTACATTAAAGTGAAGAATTTCTTGGCCAGGTGCGGTGGCTTATGCTTGTAATCACAGCACTTTGGGACACCGAGGTGGGCGGATCACTTGAGGTCAGGAGTTCGAGACCAGCCTGGCCAACATAGCGAAACCCCGTCTCTACTAAAAATACAAAAATTAGCCAGGCGTGGTGGTGGGCACCTGTAATCCCAGCTACTCGGGAGACTGAGGCAGGAGAATCACTTGAACCCAGGGGGTGGGGGTTGCAGTGAGCTGAGACTGTGCCATTACACTCCAGCCTGGGTGACAGAGCGAGACTCCGTCTCAAAAAAAAAAAAAAAGAAAAAAGAAAAAGTGAAGAATTTCTCAGAATCAAAAAACACTATAGGTGGCATGTGCCTGAAGTCCCAGCTACAGGAGACTGAGGTGGAAGACCACAGAGGGAGGATGGCTTGAGCCCAGAAGTTCGAATCCAGCCTAGGCAACATAGCGAGATTCCCTACCTCTCTAACAAATTTTTTAAAAACCAACTAAATACTATAAAGACAGTAGCCACACACTAGGAAAAGACATATATAACTGACCAAAGATTAGCAGTGTTTACATTAGTAGTAATACTACAATGATGATAATAATAATAGCAAAAAGTTATATAAAACTTACTATACATTAGGATTTTTTTTTTTCTTTTGAGATGGGAGTCTCACTCTGTCACCCAGGCTGCAGTGCAGTGGCGTGATCTTGACTCACTATAACCTCTGCCTCCCAGGTTCAAGCCAATTCTCCTACCTCAGCCTCCCAAATAGCTGGGATTACAGGTGTGTGCTACCACACCAGGCTGATTTTTGTAGTTTTAGTAGAGTTGGGGTTTCACCATGTTGGCCAGGCTGGTCTTGAACTCCTGACCTCAGGTGATCCACCTACCTCAGCCTCCCAAAGTGCTGGGATTATGGGCGTGAGCCACCGCACCTGGCTACATCAGGACTCTTTTAAGCATTTTCCAACATTTCCAACACTTGTAATTGTATTTTTAATTTTTACAATCTAGTAGATGTAAAATGGCTTATCATTGTGATTTCACTTTGGCTAGCTCAGCAATACAGTTACATCATTTAAAAAATATTTATTCCATATCATTTACTTGATGTCTCTCACCACTCCCATTTATTTTACTGTGGGGAACTTGTTCCTTTTATTCCTTCGCCACCGCTTAAAAGAATAAGTATAGATCTGAGAAAGAGGGGAGATAAAAGTTGTCATTCAGTTTGCTGCTTCTTTTTTTTTTTTTTTTTTTTGAGACAGTGTCTCACTCTGTCACCCAGGCTGGAGTGCAGTGGCACAATCATAGCTCTCTCCTGGGTTCAAACCATCCTCCCAACTTGGCTTCCTGAGTAACTAGGACTACAGGCACATGCCACCATGCCTGGTTAATTTTTTTTATTTTTATTTTTTGAAGAGATAGAGTCTCATTATGTTGCCTAGGCTGGTCTTGAACTGCTGGCCTCAAGGAATCTTCCCACCTTGGCCTCTGAATGTGCTGGGATTACACAGCCTGCCATTTCAAAACCCCAATCCTCTTGGTTTTTGTTTTTTGTTGTTGTTGTTGTTGTTTTTTGTTTCTGAGACACTCTCACTCTGTGGCCCAGGCTGGAGTGCAGTGTTACAATATTGGCTCACTGCAACCTCCGCCTCCCGAGTTCAAGCAATTCTCCTGCCTCAGCCTCCAGAGTAGCAGGGATTACAGCACACGCCACCACGCCCAGCTAATTTTTGTATTTTAAGTAGAGATGGGGTTTCACCATGTTGACCAGGCTGGTCTCAAACTCCTGACCTCAAGTGATCGGCCTGCCCCGGCCTCCCAAAGTGCTGGGATTACAGGCGTGAGCCACTGCACCCGGTCTGTTTTTGTTTTGTTTTGTTTTTTGTTTTTGAGACAGAGTTTCGCTCTGCTGCCCAGGCTGGAGTGCAGTGACATGATTTCAGCTCACTACAACCTCCGCCTCCTGGGCTCAAGTGATTCTCCTACCTCAGCCTCCTGAGTAGCTGGGACTACAGGCATGCGCCACCATGCCTGGCTAATTTTTTTTTGTATTTTTAGTAGAGACGGGGTTTCACCATGTTGGTCAGGCTGGTCTCGAACTCCTGACCTCAGGTGATCTGCCCGCCTCAGCTTCCCAAAGTGCTGGGATTACAGGCGTGAGCTACCATGCCCGGCTCCTTTGTTTTAAAATTATTTCACCAGAACAAAAATATAAGGCGAGACTAACTGTGTGAGCTGTCCTCCTCCTGAAGTGCCCTTGTGAATCTTGCCCTGCATTGGACTTAGGAGCAGAGATAAGGCTCCAAATGTTTCCAAACATACAAGTTTGGAAATAAGTGGGTCATGATGGGATTCCCTTGCCCTGGCATCCTATTACACAAGAGATAGTGGTTCTTGGTTCAGGCTCTTCCCCGCAATCAGAGGCCCCCAATGTCAACTATGGTACACAGGGGTCACAGGGGTTTACATCCTAAAATTTTGATAGCCTCTGAACAAATGTTCAAATACCTGTTTGCCTGCAGGTACTTCCTGTGTGAATGATTGCCAGAGATGGAGAACTCCTTGGATTAGGTTAAGGTAGTCTCCTCTTGAGGGTTCCCATGGAGCAGAGCTTAAAGGGAAGATGGAGGCAAACATCACCTATTGTACAGCTGCTCCAGCCAGGCTGACCACCAGCTTCTGGCTGCACTGAGCGCATAGGCAGAGGCTGCAAGCATTTGACATTCTTAAAGACATCAACACGAAGAGGCTTTACAACGTCTACTGGTATTTTTTTCCTGCCAAGCAAAGAATCTTATGCTTATTCTTAGGGTGGCAGGTAAGACTTTCTACTCTGTCTCCTATTTTTTCTTTTTTTTTGAGATGGAGTCTTGCTCTCTTGCCCAGGCTGGAGGGCAGTGGCGCAATCTCGGCTCACTGCAAACTCTGCCTCCTGGGTTCAAGTGATTCTCCTGCTTCAGCCTCCCAGGCACCCGTCGTCATGCTCAGCTAATTTTTGAATTTTTAGTAGAGACAGGGTTTCACCATGTTGGCCAGGCTGGTCTCACCTGACCTTGGGTAATCTGCCCACCTTAGCCTCCCAAAGTGTTGGGATTACAGAAGTGAGCCACCACGCCCGACCTGTCTCCTGTTTTTTCAAAAGCCCTTGTGTTCCAAAGGCATTTGAAAATAATAGTACCAGGAAACCTTGTACCCTTTTTTTTTGAGACAGAGTCTTGCTCTGTCGCCCAGGCTGGAGTGTAGTGGCACATCTCAGCCCACTACAACCCCCCGCCTCCTGGGTTCAAGCAATTCCTGTGCCTCAGCCTCCCAAGTAGCTGAGATTACAGGTATATGCCATCATGCCTAGCTAATTTTTGTATTTTTAGTGGAGATGGGGTTTCACTATGTTGGACAGGCTGGTCTTGAACTCCTGGCCTCAAGTGATCCACCCTCCTCAGCCTCCCAAAGTGCTGGGATTACAGGCATGAGTCACCATGCCTGGTTGAAATCTTATACTTCTAAATGAGAAACCTCTCAAAGTTATCTCCTTGATAAGGGTGTGAAGTCATCGCCAGTAGCTTTTCAGGAGCTAGATGGTAAATCTGGAGGCTGACAACAGCAATTTTCATAAATTGCTACCTAAAGTTTTTGAGAGAGAATCCAGTTGAGCCTTTTCTCTGCTCAGTGGCCAGCCTTTTGCTTTCTTCCTTCTCTTATTTTTACCCTTCCACTTTCAAGTCTACAATGTGGCTTTAACTCTGTGTTTTCCACTAATTGGTCCCATGCCCCAGCAAGCAAAATTTGATGCCTGTTGCCTGCCTCAGATTACTGTGGCTCAAGTCACATACACCTATGTTGAATTTCATATTTTGAGTGGTAGATCAGAAATGAACGTGCTTAGGACACCATTTCCTTCTTTAGAAATATAGTCTGAAGATGGAATAGAAGTCCACTGTGGTTTTTTTATTGTTGTTCTTGTTTTTGAGACAGAGTTTCCGCTCTGTTGCCCAGGCTGGAGTTCAGTGGCACAATGTCAGTTCACTGCAACCTCCACCTCCCAGGTTCAAGCAAGTCTCCTGCCTCAGCCACCTGAGTAGCTGGGGTTACAGGCGCGTGCACCACCAAGCCCAGCCAATTTTTGTATTTTAGTAGAGACGAGGTTTTACTATGTTGGCTAAGCTGGTCTTGAACTCCTGACCTCAGGTGATCCGCCCCCCTTGGCCTCCCAACGTGCTGGGAGTACAGGTGTGGGCCATTGCACCCGGCCAGTCTGCTTCTTTTAAATAAAGCAAAGGCATAAGAACATTTTCTTGGCCCAGCACAGTGGCTCATGCCTGTAATCCCAGCACTTTCGGAGGCTGAGGCGGGCGGATCACGAGGTCAGGAGTTTGAGACCAGCCTGGCCAACATGGTGAAACCCCGTCTCTACTAAAAATACCAAAATTAGCCGGGCGCAGTGGCAGGCCCCTGTAATCCCAGCTACTCGGGAGGCTGAGGCAGGAGAATCGCTTGAACCCGGGAAGCGAAGGTTGCAGTGAGCGGAGATCATGCCACTGCACCACTCCAGCCCGGGTGATAGAGCAAGACTCCGTCTTGGGGGGTAAAAAAAACAACATTTATTCTTGCCTTCAGTTTGTAGAATTAGCATGGAAAAAAAAAACACAAAAAGAAAATATCCAAAATTATTGATTGAGTAATGTCATTCAATAAATGCATACTTTTTCTTTTTTTTCAAGAAGTTGTTTCTGAACTTCTCATTTGGACTTCAGAGTCATTAACTTTCTTCATTGAGTGTTTTCTCCCTTTTCATTGAAGAGGGAAACAAAATGAAATGGTTTATGAACATTTTCTTATCATCTTTTCTCAGCCATTTAAAATTCTCCTTCTGTTGAATCTAAATGTTCTTCTGTAACTGAAATCCCATTATGAATAAACAGGCTGGACTGTCTTCCTGTGAAACCTCAGGGAGCTCCTTCCGCCTTTCTAATCTTCATAGAACAATGTAAACATCTTCCAAGTGAAACCCGCAATGAAGGCCTTTTGTTGATTTTCATGGAACTATATGGTTGCACAGGCAGTTAGCTAGCGGTGGTTATTTTAAAACCAGGCACCTCCAAAGAGAGTTTACTTCAAAGTATGCATCTTATAAAGTGAATTTAAAAGAAACTGACAGGAGTCCTCTCTTTAAATACACGTTAAAAAGATAAGTCAACACACAGTGCTGTTATTTGAAGAAATGGGCTTACCTCTTGTACTTCCTCTCAGGAAATTAATTAGAATGGATTAACCAAGAAAACTGAGAAGAGAGACTTGTCTCGCCTTTGTGTGTTTTTTTCTTTCCCCTCTCAGCCTCAAACATAGCTGAATGTGTTTACTTGAAATCAGGATGTGGAAAGTTTGTTGAACTGATTTTAAAACCAAAGAAGCCAGAATAATTTTCCATGGTATTCAGAATCACAGGAATGAGCTCTGTTCAGAAATGGTTTTGGGGTTTTTTTTGAGACGGAGTCTCGCTCTCTCGCCCAGGCTGGAGTGCAGTGGCGTGAACTCGGCTCACTGCAACCTCCGCCTCCCAGGTTCACGCCATTCTCCTGCCTCAGCCTCCCGAGTAGCTGGGACTACAGGCACCCGCCACCACGCCCGGCTAATTTTTTGTATTTTTTGGTAGAGACGGGGTTTCACCGTATTAGCTAGGGCGGTCTCGATTTCCTGACCTCGTGATCCGCCCGCCTCGGCCTCCCAAAGTGCTGGGATTACAGGCATGAGCCACTGCGCCCGGCCCAGAAATGTTTTTTAAATTTTATAATAAAGTTGAATAGTAACTATAATAATTTACACAAATATTTATTTCTAAGTGAAGAAAATGGAGACTAAAAAAATTCAAAGATTATTATGTATTTTACTTAAGGAGGCAAAGCCTCTCTAAATAGTTTTCGTATATATGAAAAATATATAATATATATTATATATTTTGAGACAGGGTATCTCTCTGTCACCCAGATTGAAGGGTAGTGGCATGATCCTAGCTCACTGCCGCCTCCTGTGAGTTCAAGCCTCCTGTGAGCTCAAGCGATATTCCTGCCTCAGCCTCCTGCATAGCTGAGACTACAGGCATGCACCACCACACTCTAATTTTTTAATTTTTTTGTAGAGACAGACAAGGTCTCACTATGTTGCCCAGGCTGGTCTGGAACTCCTGAGCTCAAGCCATCATCCTACCTCGGCCTCCCAAAGTGCTGGGATACACGCGTGAGCCACTGTGCCGAGTCCAGTTTCCTTCACACAAAGGATTATAACTCAAAATCTGAGTGTACCTGATTCAACTTACAAAAATATATCAAGAGTAGTCTCCTAATCTCAGAGGACTTAAAAAATTAATTTGTGGCCGGGCGTGGTGGCTCACGCCTGTAATCCCAGCACTTTGGGAGGCCGAGGCAGGCGGATCACAAGGTCAGGAAATCGAGACCATCCTGGTTAACACGGTGAAACCCCGTCTCTATTAAAAATACAAAAAATTAGCCGGGCGCTGTGGTGGGCGTCTGTAGTCCCAGCTACTCGGGAGGTTGAGGCAGGAGAATGGTGTGAACCCAGGAGGCGGAGCTTGCAGTGAGCCGGGACCGCACCACTGCACTCTGGCCTGGGCGAAAGGGCGAGACTCTGTCACAAAAAAAAAAAAAAAAAAAAAAAAAATTAATTTGTTCCCAGAAAGATTGAACGGGGCTGCAAAACCTGTTGAGCAACTCTCTACTGTCTTCATTAATTTGGAATTTGGGTTCCCTGGGGTGTGTAAAGGAGATTTTCCTTTGTACTATCTACACTCAAAGAACTTGCCATGCAAATTATTAATGTGAAAGGCATTAAGGGGAGAATCTTCAAGATACTAAGGCAAAACTGTTTTTTTTGTTTTTTTTTTTGAGACAGTCTCACTCTGTCGTCCAGGCTGGAGTGCAGTGTCACGATCTTGGCTCACTGCAACCTCCGCCTCCCGGGTTCAAGCGATTCTCCTGCCTCAGCCTCCCAAGCAGCTGGGACTACAGGCGCCCGCCACCATGCCTGGCTAATTTTTGTTTTGTATTTTTAGTAGAGACGGGGTTTCACTATGTTGGCCAGGCTGGTCTCGAACTCCTGATCTCATGATCCGCTAAGCACCATTACAGTGCTTTTAAAGCACCATTTTTAAAACTTTAAAAGCACCATTTAAAACTTTTAAAGCACCATTACAGTGCTGAAGAATCATTAGCTTTCCACACTTACAAACTAACTGATGAGAAGTACAAAAGGATTTCTCTTGTTTCCTTAAGCAGCTCCCCTAAAAATCGTGACCAGGCAATACTTTGCTAGCCTATTATAGTCATTACTAAGAATTAGTAGTTACATTAAATTTTCTTTTTGCCTTTGGATAAACAGTTAAATAGTAAACCATTTTAAGGAGCTACTCCTGTCAAAAGCAGGTGGGAGGCTGCAGGAGGCACCAGTGATCTTGGGTGAGCTGGAGGGGTAGAGCCAAGCCAGAGAGGGATCTGGAGCATGGAGCACCAAGCTTTGTTTTGTAGAAGTTTTAGGACAAAGAAAAGGAGAAAGGATGGTAGCTGGGCCAAAGAGAGGTTTGTTGTTTAATTTAGGAAAAATCTGACCCAGTTTGTAGCTTGAGAATGATTCAATAGAAAGGAAGAACTGAAAATGCTTGGAAGAGAGGAAATAGGCGAGGTGATGGAATTAAAGGTAGATTGAAGGCAAAATTAAGAGATTAATGTTAACAAGAAAAATGAACGATTTTTAATCCTAGCACTTTGGGAGGCTGAGGCGGGTGGATCACCTGAGGTTGGGAGTTCAAGACCAGCCTGACCAACATGGATAAACCCCGTCTCTACTAAAATTACGAAATTAGCCGGGCGTGATGGTGCATGCCTGTAATCCCAGCTACTCGGGAGGCTGAGGTGGGAGAATCTCTCGAACCCGGGAGGTGGAGGTTGCGGTGAGCCAAGATCGCCCCATTGCACTCCAGCCTGGGCAACAAGAGCGAAACTCTATCTCAAAAAAAAAAAAAAGAAAAGAAAAGAAAAATGAACAATTTTTATTTTAAGTTGGGCAGCTCAAGGAAAGTCAATACAGGGTTAAAAGCAGAGGTTCTGGAGTCCACAAACTGCTGATATGATGCTTCACCAAAATGAGGGAGTAAAGCAAGAAGGAGGACACCAGCTCCAGAAAGCCACAGCAGCAGAAGAAGGTGGCAAAGGGGAGTCCCAGGATGAAAATGCAGCAGCAACCTGGAGGAATCCAGACTGCAGTAGTGCAGAGGTCTCTGGGACCAAGACAGGGCCCTTGGGGAAAGTGGAATGACAGACTGTCTGACATGGATGATCATCTGGGAAAAAAGGATTTTGACAGGCCTGGCACTGTGGCTCACACCTGTAATCCCAGGACTTTGGGAGGGCCAGGTGAGAGCATCACTTGAGGCTAGGAGTTCAAGACCAGCCTGGTCAAAAATTACAAAATTTAGCCATCTGTAGTCCTAGAGGCTCAGCAGGCTGAGGCAGGAAGATTGCTCGAGCCCAGGAGTTTGAGGCTGCAGTGAGCCAAAATTGTGCCATTGCACTTCAGCCTAGGTAGGTGACAGAGAGAAACCCTATCTCTAAAGAAGAAGAAAAAAAAAAAAGATTATGACAGGCCAGTCATGGTGGCTCACGCCTGTAATCCCAGCACTTTGGGAGGCTGAGGCGGGGGGAAGCCAGCACTCGCTGAGGCCAGAAGTTTGAGACCAGCATGGTAAAACCCCGTCTCTACTAAAAAGACAAACATTAGCTGGGCATAGTGGCGGGTGCCTGTAGTCCCAGCTACTCAGGAGGCTGTGGCAGAGCTTGCAGTGAGCTGAGATCGCACCACTGCACTCCACCCTGGGAGACAGAGTGAGAGTCCATCTCCAAAAAAAAAAAAAGATTGTGACAGATCAGATGGACAAGTGGAGAAGAAGCAAGAACAAGTACATAGAAAACCATTCAAGTAATATATAACCCAAGAACTTAACGCATGCTATGTGTTATTGTACTTCACTGTGTATAAATGTATGAACTCTCCTTATTTTACAGAGGACGAAACTGAGGTACAGAGAAATTAAGTCACTTCCTCAAGATTACAGACCTAACAAATGGTAAAGAACAAATTTGATTCCAGGGTCCAGCTCCAGGGGTTCTAACCCTAACCATTAGAATATACTGCCTCTAACAGGAGGGATGAAATTAGAAAATAAAAGTAGACAAAAAACGCTAATATTATATACTATGTGGCTATGCAATGCATAACTTTGACTAGACATAATTACATGTTGGCCGATAAATTTTATGAAAACCATGATGTAATTAGATTGGCAAGGGGGCAGGTGAAAGTGGGTTGAGAATTCAGCCTAAATGGAACATAAAAGAAACTGCAAAATAAATGCTGCCCACACATCAGGAAATAACAGCAGAAGAACATTATTTGAAAATATGAGGCTGGGCACAGTGGCTCATCCCTGTAATCCCAGCACTTTGGAAGGCCGAGGCGGGCAGATCACCTGAGGTCTGGAGTTGGAGACCAGCCTGGCCAACATGGTGAAACCCCATCTCTACTGAAAAAAAGAAAAAAGGGAAGGGGAAGGGGAAGGGGAAGGGGATATTGGCTAGGCATGGTGGCTCATGCCTGTAATCCCAGCAGCTTGAAACCCTGAGGCGGGTGAATCACTTGAGGTCAGGAGTTTTGAGACCAGCCTGGCCAACATGATGAAATCCTGTCTCTACTAAAACTACAAAAATATTAGATGGGCCTGGGTGCAGTGGCTCACGCCTATAACCCCAGCACTTTGGGAGGCTGAGGTGAATGGATCACGAGGTCAGGAGTTCAAGACCAGCCTGGCCAAGATGATGAAACCCTGTCTCTACTAAAAATACAAAAAAATTAGCCAGGCATGGTGGCGGGTGCCTGTAATCCCAGCTACTCAGGAGGCTGAGGCAGAGAATTGCTTGAACTCGGGAGGTGGAGGTTGCGGTGAGCTGAGATTGCACCACTGCACTCTAGCCTGGGCGACACAGCAAGACTACATCTCAAAAACAAAAAACAAAAAACTAAAAGGCCAGGCGCAGTGGCTCACACCTGTAATCCCAGCACTTTGGGAGGCCAAGGTGGGCAGATCACGAGGTCAGAAGATCGAGACCATCCTGGCCAACATGGTGAAACCCCATCTCTACTAAAAATACAAAAAATTAGCTGAGCGTGGTGGCGTGTACCTGTAATCCCAGCGATTCGGGAGGCTGAGATGGGAGAATCACTTGAACCAGGGAGTCAGAGGTTGCAGTGAGCCAAGACAGTGCCACTGCACTCCAGCCTGGCAAGTGAGCAAGACTCCGTCTAAAAAAAAAAAAAAAAAAAAATTAGCTGGGCATGGTGGCACATGCCTGTAATCCCAGCTACTCAGGAGGCTGAGGCAGGAGAATCACCTGAACCTGGGAGGCGGAGGTTGCAGTAAGCCGAGATTGTGCCATTGTACTCCAGCCTGAGTGACAGAGTGAGACTCAATCTCAAAAAAAAATATATGTATATATTTATATATGTATATATTTATATATACACATATATTTATATATGTATATATTTATATATATATACACACACACATATATATATGGAGGTGAATAGGGGAAAACTGTATAAATGACTGAAAGTGGTTGCCTCTGGGGTAGGAACTAGAAGGTAAGGAATGGAGACTGGAGAGGATATTTTTCATTTTATTTTTTGTAATATTTGGACCCGTTTTATGTCATTGTCAATTTGTAAACTTTTGACACTAAAAATTTTTACTCTAAAAATTAAAAAAATTGCCAGGCGTGGTGGCTGACACCTGTAATCCCAGCACTTTGGGAGGCTGAGGTGGGTGGATCATCTGAGGTCAGGAGTTCGAGACCAACCTGACCAACATGGTGAAACCGCGTCTCTACCAAAAATACAAAAATTAGCCAGGTGTGGTGGTGGCGCCTGTAATTCCAGCTACTCGGGAGGCTAAGACATGAGAATAGCTTGAACCCAGGAGTTGGAGGTTGCAGTGAGCCGAGATTGCGCCATTGTATTCCAGCCTGGGCAACAGAGCGAGACTCCGTCACACACACACAAAAAGGGCCAGGCATGGTGATGGTGATCCACACCTGTAATTCTAGTACTTTGGGAGGCCGAGGCAGGTGGATCACGAGGTCAGGAGTTCGAGACCAGCCTGACCAACATGGTGAAACCCCATCTCTACTTAAAAAAAAAAAAATTAAAAAACATTTTGCATATGCTGGGTGCAGTGGCTCACGCCTGTAATCTCCGCATTTTGGGAGGCCAAGGCAGGTGGATTGCTTGGCCTCAGGAGTTCAAGACCAGCATGGGCAACATGGTGAAACCCAGTCTTTACAAAAAATACAAAAATTAGCCAGGCTGTGATGGTGCATACCTGTAGTCCCAGCTACTCAGGAGGCTGAGGTGGGAGAATCACTTGAGCCTGGGAGGTGAAGGTTATAGTGAGCCGTAATGGCATCATTGCACTCCAGCCTTCCAGCCTGGGCAACAGAGAGAGAGACCCTGTCGCCAAAAAACAAAACAAAACAAAAAAAAACAAACAAAAACCTGTGCATATATTAATTTAATAGAAATAAATGACAATATAGCTATCAGAGAAATGGGGTGAAGGCACTATAGGGCTCTGATTACTTTTTGCCTGGGGCTTGCAAATTTATAGCTATTTGTTTCTAAATGAATACTTTGTTGTTTACTTTTAATTGAAATTAATTAAACTTCGTCCACTGGATTGAGGTTCCTAGAGACCTCATAAGTGAAAATTAAAGAAATTTCTCCTTTTATATTTAAAAACCAACAGAATGCTTCACTAGGTTTTTTTTCAAAGTTGTTCATGTTTAAATAATTAGAATAATTGGAAATTAAATTTGTAATAAAGTTGCGATCTTGGCTCACTACAACCTCCGCCTCCCAGGTTCAAGCGATTCTCCTGCCTCAACCTCCTGAGTAGCTGGGATTATAGGTGCCTGCCACCACATCCGGCTAATTTTTGTATTTTTAGTAGAGATGGGGTTTCACCATGTTGGCCAGGCTGGTCTCCAACTCCTGACTTCAGATGATCCACGCACCTGAGCTTTCCCAAAATGTTGGGATTACAGGCATGAGCCACCACGCCCAGCCAGTGTGTGGTGTTTTTAAACTCAACATTGAACTCTACCAAAAAAATCTTCAAATTCAGGAGGAGAAAAAAGCAAATTATAAGCTAGATATTTATGTTATATATACTTATATATAATTATGTTGTATAAAAGGAGCTAATTCAGTTAATTTAAGAAAATTTTTGTGGGGGAAATATTTCACATGGTCTGCCAAGAGCTATACAGTCTTATTAAAACAGGTCTGTTACTGCTGGTTACTGAAAAAGCCACATCAAAAGAGCTTGACTGTAAAATTATCTACGTGTTATGAACATCAAGTCTCCCCTGAAAAAGTCTGCAGAGTACTTAAAATAAAAATTAAGGTGCCACTGTTTCGTGTTATGTCTGCTAACATTACCTCTACTCTTGTTAACCAACCACGATGCAAAGGAAGCTACTAACCAGACCTTAAATAGTAACTGCAAAGTCCTCAGAGCCAGAAGGCAGGTAAACCTCCAGATCTGGCCACATTCCTTTGAAAAAACTTTGAGTGGGGACAGGGAACGAGCCTGTATAGACTGTTTCTTTTTAATTTTCTTTTTCTTTTCAAGATGGAGCCTCATTCTGTCGCCTAGGCTGGAGTGTAGTGGTGTTTTCTCGGCTTACTGCAACCTCCACCTCCTGGGTTCAAGTGATTCTTGTGCCTCAGCCTCCCGAGGAGCTGGGATTAAAGATATGTGCCGCCACGCTCGGCTAATTTTTGTATTTTTAGTAGAGACGAGGTTTCACCATGTTGGCCAGGCTGGTCTCGAACTCCCAACCTCAGGTGATTTACCCACCTCGGCCTCCTAAAATGCTGGGATTATAGGCATGAGCCACTGTGCCCGGCCTCTTTTTTTTAATGGACAGATCCTGCCTCATGTTTGTTTGTATAAATAGAAAAGAATGGTACCAGCTCCATGCAGAAACAGATGGCAGCCCAGGGCTCACACCAGTCCTTCTGTCCTCCCATTGGTAGACAGAGGCCTCTCCTCCAGATCCTTTGTGGGTGTGCATGGGCACCCTTGGAAATTTGAACTGGAGCTGGAACTGGAACTGGAACTGGAGCTGGAACTGGAACTGGAACTGGAGCTGCAACTGAAGTCTGGGCTTTGGTTGGAGCCTTGGCCTTGGACTTTGGCCGGCAAAACCAGCCTTGGCCAGGTGGGTTCAAGCATGCTTCCTAAGCTTGGGGTGGATGATTCAGGCAAGTTGATTGAATTTTCAGCTGATGTCTTTTGGTATCTTGAGCTTGACCATGTAGGGGTGAAGGGCAAACTTCCCCTTTACCCTCTGAAGTTTCACTGAAAATCAACCGACAAGGCAGATTAAAAGGATAAAAGACATACAAATTTATTTGATCATAGTTTTACATGCCATGGGAGCCTTCAGAATGAAGACCCAAAGATACAGGAAAATTGTCCATTCTTATGCTTACATTCAACAGAGTATGGACGGCCATGTAGAAATGTGACTGGACAAAAAGTATATTGTTACCAGAGTGGGGTCCTCATCCAGTCCACAAGAGAGGGTTCTTGAACCTCACGCAAGAAAGAATTTGGGGCAAGTCCATAAAGTGAAATCAAATTTATTAGAGAAGTAAAGGAATAAAGAATGGCTACTCCATAGGCAGAGCTGCAGCATGGGCTGCTCAACTAATTATACTTACAGTTATTTCTTGATTATATGCTAAACAAGGGGTGGTTTATTCATGAGTTTTCCGCAAAAGGGATGGGCAATTCCCAGAACTGAGGGTTCCTCCTCCTTTAGACCATATAGGGTAACTTCCTGATGTTTGTAAACTGTCCTGGTACTGGTGGGAGTGTCTTTTAGCATGCTAATGAATTATAATTAGTGTATAATGAGCAGTGGGCACAACCAGAGGTCACTTTGGTCGCCATCTTGATTTTGATGGGTTTTGGCCGGCTCCTTTACTACATCCTATTTTACCAGCAAGGTCTTTGTGACCTGTATCTTGTGCTGACCCCCCCATCTCATCCTCGAAGAATGCCTTAACTTCCTGGGAATACAGCCCAGCAGGTCACAGCCTTATTTTACCCAGTCCCTATTCAAGATGGAGTCTCTCTGGTTCAAATGCCTCTGACACTATTAACCTGGTTTTGAAGATGAGGAAACTAAGGCTTGGAGGTCACCCAGCTACTTCTTGGTAGAGTTAGAATTTGCAGCTTCCTGGCTTGAAAACTCAGGCTTTATCCTTTTCTGGTACCTTTCAATAGAGGCTACAAGTCCCCAGGTTATTTATTTATTTATCTATTGAGATAGAATTTTGCTCTTGTTGCCCAGGCTGGGGTGCAATGGCACCATCTAGGCTAACTGCAACCTCCGCCTCCTGGGTTCAAGTGATTCTCCTGCCTCA
Source organism: Pan troglodytes (assembly GCF_028858775.2). Classification (NCBI taxonomy): domain Eukaryota; kingdom Metazoa; phylum Chordata; class Mammalia; order Primates; family Hominidae; genus Pan; species Pan troglodytes. The sequence continues at coordinate 35,792,728 of NC_072402.2, forward strand.
GCCTCCTGAGTAGCTGAAATTACAGGTGCCCACCACCATGCCTGGCTAATTTTTGTATTTTTAGTAGAGACAGGGTTTCGCCATGTTGGCCAGGCTGGTCTTGAACTCCTAACCACAGGTGATCCACCCACCTTTGCCCCTGAAGATGCTGGGATGACAGGTGTGAACCACCGTGCCAGGCCAAGTGCCCAGGTTATTAAGACTCTTTCTCCAGGTGGCAGACATCCACATTCTGAGTCCTCTCACATTGGCATGGAACTAGCAATGTAGGGGAGGGAAAAATGGCTTCCCTCTACCCTTCTAGGTTCTTTGCTTGGATTGCAAATTAAATTGACATAACAGAGATTTTTTTTTTTTTTGAGACGGTATCTTGCTCTGTCGCCCAGGCTGGAGTGCTGTGGCACAATCTCGGCTAACTGCAACTTCCGCCTCCTGGGTTCAAGCGATTCTCCTGCCTCAGCTTCTGAGTAACTGGGATTACAGGTGCGCACCACCTCGCCCGACTACTTCTTTTGTATTTTTAGTAGAGATGGGGTTGCACCATGTTGGTCAGGCTGGTCTCAAACTCCTGACCTCGTGATCCGCCCACCTCGGCCTCCCAAAGTGCTGGGATTACAGGCATGAGCCACCACGCCTGGCCGACATAAGACAGATTAACAGAAGAAAAACCGTTTTAATTACCTGCATACGCAGCAGCACAGGAATCTCACAAAACATGAAGGGCCAGATGATTGAAGCTTATAGCATTCTGAGCTAGAAATAAATAAGGGCTTGGGGCTTCTGTGGGGACAGTGGGGAGGCACCACAGGTTAGGATATAGGAGGGTTAGTGGAGGAAATGTATGGTAAATAATGTTGCCTTGTGGCTGCGCGCGGTGGCTCACAACTGTAATCCCAGCACTTTGGGAGGCTGAGACGGGCGGATCACGAGGTCAGGAGTTCGAGACCAGCCTGACCAACATGGTGAAACCCTGTCTCTACTAAAAATACAAAAATTACCCGGGCGCGGTGGCGCGCGCCTGTAATCCCGGCTACTTCAGAGGCTGAGGCCGGAGAATCGCTTGAACCCGGGGGGCGGAGGTTGCAGTGAGCCGGGATCATGCCAATGCACTCCAGCCTGGGCGACAGAGCGAGACTCTGCCTCAAAAAAAAAAAAAAAAAAAAAAAAAAAAGTTGCCTTGTTATGTAGATAAAGTCTCTCATGTAATAAAAGTTCTCTGAGCAGCTGCCTTCCTGACACAGATACTTTTACTATGTGGACTTCCTTTATAGATGTAAATTTGCTTTACAAAAGGACAGCTTTTCAGAACTACTCCCGTGTCTGCAGTTTCTCAGAATAACCAGCTTGAAATGTGCCAAACAAGTGTATTTTGGGATAGCATATTTTGGTATTCTACAGTCATAATTTGGGGTGCTGTGGCCTGAGCCTCAGCAGCAAAAAGAGGACATGATTCAGGGTTCGGAGCGCTGGATTCTATTACCAGCTCTGCCCCCTAACCCAGTGGTCTCTTGTGAAAGGTCCTCGAGTTCCGAGTCGAGTCAATTTCCCTAAAAGGCAAAGAGGCATCGGAGTTCCAGCTGGCTTAAACATTTGTAGATTTCGCGCCTTCCCTTTTCGCCCCTCCTTCCTCTCCACCCGTCTCCCCACCCCGAGCTACTAGCGGGCCTGCCCATTTCCCCAGGCCAGGAGTAGGGCTGAAGTGAAGTGACCGCGGCCGTAGCCAACAGCGAAGCTCATTAGAAAGTCCTGGTGAGAGCCTCAGCTTCTGATGAGTCACACATCGCCACGGAGCAGGTTGCTGCGCTTGACTGATTGGGTTTACCCTATTTTTGTTTTGAGTTAGAGCCAACTGTCCTCATTCCTTTTCGTGGCTCTGAGTAGGGCCTGCTCCATTATATCTCTTTCTCTAAACGCCTGCATCTGAGATGCTGGAAAATCCTGCGCAGCTCATAACCCAAGGCCTGGTTTCCATTCACCTTTCCTCTTCTACTCCTAAGCTGCCCAAGACACTCCTTTGCCAGAGCTCTGTCTGGAAACGAGTCCCTCTAAGTTCAAGCCTTGCGTCATGTGCCAGGGGATCAGACGAGTGGATTCCAGGCCCAGTTTTACTTCCTCAACTTTGCTGTGAGGCTTTGGGCAAGTTATTTAACCTCTCTGGGCTTCAGTTGCCTCACCGCTAAAATGGGTACGGTAATGCTTATTTGAAAGAGCAAAGGGATTGGCGCAAAAATCGCACTAACAGAAATATCTTCATTCCGGCAGGGCGCGGTGGCTCACGCCTGTAATCCCAGCACTTTGGGAGGCCAAGGCGGGCGGATCACCTGAGGTCAGGAGTTCGAGACCAGCCTGGCCAAGATGGTGAAACCCCGTCTCTACTAAAAATATAAAAAATTAGCCGGGCGTGGTGGCAGGCGCCTGTAATCCCAGCTACTCGGGAGGCAGAGGTTGCAGTGAGCCGAGATCGCGTCACTGCACTCCAGCCTGGGCGACAGAGTGAAGCTCCGTCTCAGAGAAAAAAAAGAAAAAAAAAAAAAAAAGAAATACCTTCATTCCTCTTGGGGAGGTGGCTGTGAGGACAGCAGATCTGAGTGGGAGAAAACCTAGAGACGGCCTCCCTGCCTTCTGTATGGAACAAGCAATTATTGGGCACCCTCTTTTTAGTGAGGAAGCAGGGACGGAAAATGAGTCCTTGGGCCAGCGCAGGAGGAGAGGCTGGAAAACATATCAATATTCAGGGAGGCACGGAAAGGGCTCTCAATGGATCTCTCACCAAGTGCCATCAGGGCAGAACAGTCAAGGGCCCAGGGATTCGAGGAAGCTTGGGAGGCGCGGAGAGCCCAAAAGTTGAAAGTTTTCTTGGCAGATGAGGGAGGGAAAGGGATTTCAGGAACAAGGATCTCGTGGGTGGGCTGTCCCAGTTGGCGCGCGGCAGAGCGCAGACCAGCACCCGGCGGTCTGGTCTGTGCAGGAAAGGCAGGAACCGCTTACTAAGGCTCCAACCTTTTAGAGGCAGCAACAAGCTCTTTCTCCGGATCCGAAGGCGGAGAGGCGCTGCGCTCTCATTTGGCGAGGGCCCGAGCGCGGCCAGACCGCGCACCAGACCCGGAGCGTGGGGCCCAAAGGCTGGCGGCCGACTCCGGAGCTCGGCGCCCCAACCGGGAAGTGATCGCAGCAGCCCACCCGCCTGACGCCAGCGGAAGTGCGAGCCCGGGTCGAGCCTGCTCCGCCGCCGGGCGCCCGGGAAGGGGCGGGCACGGGGCGGGGCTGGGGGCGGGCGGGGCGGGGCCGGCGGCGGGGCGGGGCTTGGCCGCGGTTGTTTTTACCCAGGCCTCGGCGCCTAGGCGCTCCGCCGAGGCTGATCTTCGTTCAAGTGTGAGCCGCGGCTGAGCCCAGCGCTCGAGGCGCGAGGCAGCCAGGAGGGCCCGTGCGGCGCGGGGAGCCAGCGAGCGCGCCTTCGGCATTGGCCGCCGCGATGTCAGCTCAGTGCTGTGCGGGCCAGGTGAGCGAGGCCGGGCGCAGCGCGGGGGTTGTCAGATCGGAGAACCGGGCCAGGAGTCCAGGCGTGGAGGACCTGCCTGGGTGCGCTCCCAGCTCCGCGGCCGAACGTAGGGCCCGGGTGGGTCGCTCGGGCTGGCCCCGCGGTGCTCAGCCGTCCGGGAAATCCTGTGCCCTGGGCGGGCGGGAAGGGGCAGGGGGAAGCCCGAGAGGCTACCCCGGGGTCTTCCCGTCCGGCCTCCGGGACTCCGCGTGGGGCGGGGCGTGCCGGGCTCGGGCGGAGGATCCCGACTGCTCCAGGGGCGTGTCGCCTCTTGCGCCGAGCACTGGTGAATAGCGCTGAGCTCCGTAGCCCTCTCCACTCTGCTTGTCGGATGAATCCAGGAAGAAAAGTGGGTTTAGGCACCGTCTCCTTTGCTATGCCCTGAATAAAACTTGGGTCAAACAACCCAGGCAGGTTGCGCTTGGCATCTCGTAGTCGAGCGTGGGCTCTGTACCTTTGAGAATGTCTCGAAGCCTGACTTCCAAACTACCGGGCGCAGGTCTGGGCGAAGGGAAAACTCAGCCCTGCTTCCTGAATTTCCCGACCCAACCCTGGCTCGGTACTAGCACGACTGCCTGGGTAGGGCTGGAGCCTTCCTGCCTCTCTTTGCAAATAAACTTGTTCGAACCTGTTTTTTAACTCTCGCCTATTTAAACCTATGATGTCTTAAAACATTATGTCTCCTACCAGTTACTGCATCAGTGTAGAATTAGTACGTCTTAGCCCTGTAATGCTGGTTTCACTCCTTCCTGCAGAGTTAGAAAAAACGAAGTAGGTGAGTCTCGTGGATGTGGAGCTCTTTTCTCCCTTTACATGTGGATTATCAGCGTTTCGGTACAGAGTTTTAATGGAGTGTTTTCACGAACGAATCAGACTCTAGGGAGCATCCTGGTTCGGGGTGTTCTTGCTGACACTCAGCCTTTCCACAATCGAGGCCAGCTGTAAGTGATGGAGTGGTTAAACTGTGGGTTTCTGTAACCGGCGATTATACTGGCAGATAATCTGTCCTGTTTAGAGTGGCCACGTGGAGCTGTCTTGGTTTTTGAGGTCTAATACTGTGCTTGGCATACATTTTTTCAGAGTTGAGGAAATTGAGGCTTTTGACGACTGAGATGAAATGATTTTTTTTCCCTGAGTCAGGCAGAGAGAGAAAGAGAATGAGAATGGTCACCACCTTACCAGGTATTTGAGAACAAGGTGGACCAGGAAAGACTGTTTTCAGAAAGCTCTGCAAATCTTTTATTCCCGTTTGGAAATACTTTTTCTCCAATATGATGCAACACTTTTTATTACGTAGTAATGATATAGCTCTTTAGGGGCATCTGTCCTGGTCCCTTGAAGTCCCCTTGAGGCTCTTTCTGCCATTCCCAAGTTCCTAATTTAGAGCTCTGTAATTACCAGTATTCAAATGGGTTTTGTAAAAGAATTATTTTGCTATTGATGTTTTAGCAGGTTTCTAAAGTCTCCCCTCTTAGGACTTTGGAAAGAACCAAATCAAAGTTAACCCCTGCTTTCCCAGGCCTGCTGGAGGCATCACTGTGGTGGGCCTCAGTGCTGTGTGATGGTGATCACACTGATTTCCTGTGGATGGGGCGGTAGGAAGTTAAAAGAAAAGCAAACAGGCTGGGCGCAGTGGCTCATGCCTGTAATCCCAGCACTTTGGGAGGCAGAGGCGGGCGGATCACCTGAGATCAGGAGTTGGAGACCAGCCTGACCAACGTGGAGAAACCTCATCTCTACTAAAAACACAAAATTGCCGGGTGTGATGACGCATGCCTGTAATCCCAGCTACACAGCTAAGGCAGGAGAATCGCTTGAACCCAGAGGCAGAGGTTGCGGTGAGCTGAGATCACGCCATTGCACACCAGCCTGGGCAATGAGCAAAAAGAGCAAAACTCCATCTCAAAAGAAAGGAAAGCAAGCAAAACCTCACAGCACCATCAGAAGTTACCAATTCTTGTTTGTTTCTGTGGGCACCTACCTTTTGCCAGGAGCCTGCTATATAGTCATAAGTCAGACAAGCATCTCTGCTCTCAATGGCCTATCTGGGCAGGGGAGATCATTCATAAACATGTAAACAATGAAACAATGAATATGGTACTGGTACTGTCAGAAGGCCGTGTGGTAAGCAGCCTTGAGGAGGGTTGCCGAGGGAGTCTGAGAAGATGCCTGTGGAGTTGAGACTGCTCAGTGAGGAGAGGCAAGGGAGTCTAGGGTGGCTGGGGTGTCTTAGATGAGGTCAGAGAGAAGAGCAGGACCAGAAATGGCCAGAACCTGTCAGCTGCCTTTGGACTTTGGATTTAATTCTGGTTGCAGTGAGAGGCTGTGGGAGGATTCTGAGCAGGGGCGAGCTGTGGTTTGATTTGCACTTAGAAGATAATTGGGATGTCGTGAAGACTGGACTGTAACGGGCTAGAGTGGAGGTGAGGAAAGCAGTTCGAGTTGGTCATGAAGCATTTGGTGAGGAAAACCTAAGTGGATATTTGCCTCTTAGGGGCAAGCAGTGTTCTAGGCTTCAGCAGTGAACAAAAATCCTTTCCTGATGGAGCTCGAATCCTGGCAATCTGCTGTTGCTGTAGTCCCAGGAGGAGACAGCGTGGTACCTTAATTTAGGCTATGGCTGTAGGAGTGAGTACAGTGGGACATCATTGGCTTTGGGTATATTTCAGAGGTAGAACTGGATTTGAGCAAGGATTAGAAGTGGGATGTGGGAATGAGACAGACTCGGTTTCTGGCCTGAGCCACTGGGTAGATGATGATCGCATTACTGAGGTGAAGTAGGAAGTTGTTAGGAAGAGGAATTTGGTGAGGAAAACCCAAGTTTCTTGGCTTCGTTACATTAGAGATGCCTATTATAAATTTAATGGAAATGGCAAGTCACCAATTAGGTATTTAGGTCGGGAGAAGTTTGAGGTCGGAGAGAGACATTTTGGTGACTTTCTTTAACTGCGGACCATCCTGAACAATATGTAACCCATAAAAGAGCCTGGGCTTTGGACTCAGGCCTGGGTTTCAATTTGGAAATCTGGACAATGAGGACTGGTGTGACTGGATGAGTTACTTACCCTCTATTACCTCATTTTACCTCAACTATTGAATGGGTACTTCTTAGGGTTATTGGGAAAATTACATGTGATGATAAGTGTAAAGTCTGTAATATAGGATTTGGCAGAGTGTGAGGAACCCCCCAAATCTTATTAGTGGCCATTACCCATCTGCATCAGGATAATATCCAGATCAGCTTATTTTATTTTTGTATCTACTCTGATATTCACTTTGGTTTTGCTTAGGGTGTTGCCTAATGGATGCTAAGAAAGTAGAGATTACAGGGGAGTGGTCACTCAACACTTTATGGGTTCAAAGTTCTGTGCTAGGCCCCTAGAGACACGGTAATGAACACAGGGCTTCCTTGTTCTCCTTTAACTTAAGGGCTATGTGGAGGTGGGAGTGTTGGGGGAAGTTAGCTACAGAAAATGACAGTGCAGGCTGGGCATGGTGGCTCTTGCCTGTAATCCCAGCACTTTGGGAGGCCGAGGCAGGTGGATCGCTTGAGGCCAGGAGTTCGAGACCAGCCTGGGCAACATGGTGAAACCCTGTCTCTACTAAAACAAAAATTAGCCAGGCGTGATGGTGCACGACCTGTATTCCCAGCTACTTGGGAGGCTGAGGCACCAGAATCACTTGAACTTGGAAGGTGCAGGTTGCAGTGAGCTGATATTGAGCACTGCACCCTAGCCTGAGCAACAGAGTGAGACGCTGTCTCAAAAAAAAAAAAAAAAAAAAAAGGAAAAGAAAAGAAAATGACAGTGCTCACTGTCAGAGCGGAAGTGAGGTGTGTGCTTGGAAAATCTAGACAACCTTTCCAAGGCAGTTTGACAATAGGGATTGGGAGGGCTTGCTGCAGGCAAGTATAGGCATTTATGACAATAATAATGCTGAAATTTATTTCAGCCCACAGTATGTGCTTTGTTTTTACATACATTATAATTCATTCATTCCTCACAAAACCCCTGCTTGGCCTCCTTTTACAGATGAGTCAACTAAAGTATAGAGAAATAAATGAACTGATGTTACCAACTGACTGATGGTAGAGCCAGGCCTTGCATACTGGCCCACCTGACTTGAGTTGGGTGACTTTTGTACCAGACTGCTATTCCTTATTATTCCTATATGAATAAATAATAATTGCTCCAGATGGACCCAGTGCAGTTTTGAATACCCTGCTATTGGCTGTTTTCGTAGATATTGTTGGCTGCCAGTAGTTAATGGTTGGGTGAGGCTTAACTTCTCCCTCATGCCTAATTCAGGTCATAAAGACCAAAGTCACAGGCCAAATTCTGTCACACATACAGACAGTGGCAGGCGTATGGAATAGTCATGCAGCCTGTTCTGAGACTTCCTGACATTCCAGCTCTTTGACCTTGTTGGTGCTCTGATAGGCTTCTTGCCTGAAAAGTTCACCCGAGGCAGATGCGCCAACATTCTAGTAGGCAAGACTCGGCTAATGTCTGGTTGGTGGGCAGCCAAGACTATTGCACCAGGAGGATCAAGCCCATGGTTGCCATTCTGAGTAAAGGTTCACTCTGTCTTTTTTTTTTTTTTTTGAGACAGCGTCTCACTCTGTCACTCAGGCTGGAGTGCAGTGGCGCGATCTTGGCTCGCTGCAATCTCCGCCTCCCGGGTTCAAGCAATTCTCCTGCCTCAGCCTCCTGAATAGCTGGGATTACAGGCACCTGCCACTACACCTGGCTAATTTTTGCATTTTCAGTAGAGATGGGGTTTTGTCATGTTGGCCAGGCTGGTCTCGAACTCCTGACCTCAGGTGACCCGCCCGCCTCTGCCTCCCAAAGTGCTGGGATTACAGGCATGAGCTACTGCGCCGGCCCTATTTACTCTATCTTTATAGCCAGTTTATGCAAGGCAGGAATGCCCAGGCCCAGGTATTTCCAGCCAGATCCTATTTCTAGATCACCAAGATTTTCCTCAATGAAAACCCATGTATGTATGTATGTATGTATGTATGTATGTATGTATGTATGTATTTAAAGATGGGATCTAGCTCTTGCCCAGGCTGGATTGCAGTGGCTCAATCATAGCTCACTGCAGCCTCCAACTCCTGGGGTCAAGCAGTCTTTCTGCTTCAGCCTCCCAAGTAGCTGGGACTACAGGTGCGTTCTACCATGCCTGGCCAGTTTTTAAAAATTTTTGTAGAGACTGGGTCTGGCTTTGCTGCCCAGGCTAGTAAAACTCATTTCTGATGTCCGTTATGTTAATTAACAAAGCCTTGAATGCCACCAGGAACTGTCCATCATCAAAGATAAACAAAGCGGGACATTAGTTAAAGCAGTAAAAACACGTTTATTCAGTAACTATTGACTGTAGGGGAAAGAGCTGAGCTCCATTCGATTTTGTGCAGAGGTGACTAGGCCTTTTAAAGTGAGCATAAGGGAGTAAGGAGGGGAGTGAGCGGTGGCTCAAGAGTCAGGAAAGTGAAAAGTTACACAGGGTTGGTCGCTGTAAATGCAATTAGGGCAGCTGTGTGGCCTTTGATTAAATGTTTGCTGGAATAGGGGTCTTATCAGGGCAACTGATGCCCCTATAATGCAGCTTAAAACACACACCCACATACACAGAGTCCATGAAGAAGACTTATTTAAAAAATAAATTACATACCGCATACAATAATGATGATTCCAGGCCGGGCATGGTGGCTCACGCCTATAATCCCAGCACTTTGGGAGGCTCAGGTGGGCGGAGTTCGAGACCAGCCTGGCCAACATGGCGAAACCCTGTCTCTACTAAAAATACAAAAATTAACCGGGCATGATGGCATATGCCTGTAATCCCAGCTACTCAGGAGGCTGAGGCAGGAGAGTCGCTTGAACCTGGGAGGCGGAAGTTGCTGTGAGCCAAGATCGTGGCACTTCACTCCAGCTTGGGCAAGACAGCGAGACTCCGTTTCAAAAAAAAAAAAAAAATAATAATAATAATAATGATGTTTCCCCCAAAATGTCCTTCCTTCTTCACTGTAAAACCCAAATCTCTACTTTGAGGTCCCAGCTCAACTAATGTTTCCTCAGTAATGATCTTTCTCTTGTTTTGAGAGTCCTCACAGAATTTCTGCTTCGTGGACTTGATTGCACCACTTAGTACTGGGTCATCTGATGCATTGGAATTAAATCCTGGCTACTGCAAGGATGTTTCCTCTCTTCTTATAAGCAGAACACTTATTGTGACCTAGCTGAACCCCCTGTTGAGCTCTTTTGGTTACAAAACTCTTGTTCCCTATTGCTCTTTGTTTATAGTGATTGGAAATGTTAGGTCCTCATTATATTACATGGTGCTTCCACTGGAAGGGATCCAGTTACAAAAATTCATTATTTCCATGATGATACTTTTTTGAACAATGTGGGAAGTATTTGTGAAACAGAGGGAAATCACACATATCATTACCCAGAGAGAACCACATTTTGATGCTTTATAGTCAGTTACTTATATTTAATATTTATTATTTTATTTTTTTTATTTTTGAGACAGAGTTTTCGCTCTTGTTGCCGAGGCTGGAGTGCAATGGCGTGATCTTGGCTCACTGCAACCTCCGCCTCCCAGGTTCAAGCAGTTCTCCTGCCTCAGTCTCCCGAGTAGCTGGGATTACAGGTGCCCGCCACCACGCCCAGCTAATTTTGTGTTTTTAGTAGAGATGGGGTTTCCCCATGTTGGCTAGGCTGGTCTTGAACTCCTGATCTCAGGTGCCCGCCTCAGCCTCCCAAAGTGCTGGTATTACAGGACTGAGCCACTGTGCCCGGCCGATATTTATAATTTTACTTTGCAAAGTTGGGATTTTGTTGGAAGTGCTGTATTTGATCCCACTCTTTTTGCCTAATTATGAGGTGACTGATAAAGTTTTTTTTAACATGCACCCACCACTTATTGTAGCTGTTAATGTTTTCTGGGTTTACATTCATATGTAGATAGTCTTCTACCTTCAAACTTGATGGTTTCTTTTTTTTTTTGGAGACAGAGTCTCGCTGTGTTGCCCAGGCTGGAGTGCAGTGGTGCGATCTCGGCTCACTGCAAGCTCCGCCTCCCAGGTTCACACCATTCTCCTGCCTCAGCCTCCCGAGTAGCTGGGACTACAGGCACCCATCACCACGCCCGGCTAATTTTTTGGTATTTTTAGTAGAGACGGGGTTTCACCATGTTAGTCAGGATGGTCTCGATCTCCTGACCTCGTGATCCACCCGCCTTGGCCTCCCAAAGTGCTGGGATTACAGGCGTGAGCCACCGTGCCCGGCCTGATGGTTTCTTCAGAGGTGTTAATGTTGAATGTGTGAAAGTCACTTAATGAGCTTTTTGTGTTAAGAGGTTTGGGTGTGTTTCTATTCCCAAAAGGACAAAAGTAATGAAAAAAAATCCCTAATTTCATCTCTGTTAGATGGCATCATTGACAATATATTTCTGTCATTTTCAACATTTTCTTTAACTTTGACCTTTTCTTTTTACAATTACTTTCACAGATAACGTCTGTCCAAATGGTGGTTGAGTCACTGTTTTCCTGCTGTATGATGGTGGCCATCTTTGCTTCCACTGCATTAACATTGAGGCCTGTGTTTCTTATCACTAGCACTGGCACTTTTATTTTCCTGTTCATCTTTATAAAGATGTGGGCACAATGCGGTAAAATGCCCTATAATTGTTCTGTCAAGGTGGTGTTTTGGTTGATGTTGGCTAAATACGGTAGTACCCCTTTACTTGCAGTTTTGCTTTCTGTGGTTTCAGTTACCTGAGGTCTATTGGGGTATGAAAATATTAAGTGGAAAATTCCAGAAATAAACAATTCACCGGTTTAAATTATGCCCTGTTCTGAATAGTGTGATGAAACCTCACTCCATCCCACTGGGATGTGAATCAATTCTGGCCAGCATCTCCATGCTGTCTAGCTGTCTACCTATGCTCCTCACCCCTTAGTCACTTAGGAGCCATCTCGGTTATCAGATCCACTGTCGCAGAATTGCAGTCCTTGTGTTCAAGTCATTCAAGTCACCCATATTTGACTTAGTGGCCCCAAAGCGCAAGAGTAGTGATGCTGGCATAGTGTCATAAGTGTTTGATTTTATTATTTGTTATTGTTGTTAATCTCTTAACTGTGCCTAATTTAGAAATTAAACTTCATCATGAGGCCAGGCAAGGTGGCTCATGCCTGTAATCCCAGCACTTTCAGAGGCTGAGGTGGGTGGATCACTTGAGCCCAGGAGTTAGAGACCAGCCTGGGCAACATGGAGAAACCCTGTCTCTACAAAACACACAAAAATTAGCCAGGGCATGGTGGTGTGTGTGCCTATATAGTCCCAGCTACTTGGGAGGCTGAGGTGGGAGGATCACCTGAGCCCAGGGAGGTCGAGGCTGCAGTGAGCCATGGTTGTGCCACTGCACTCCAGCCTGGGTGACAGAGTGAGACCCTGTCTTAACAACAACAAAACTTTCTCATAGGTATGTATATACAGGAAAAAACACAGTATATATGGGGTTGGGTACTATCCACACTTTCAGGCATCCACTGGGGATCTTGGAACACATCCTCCTTGGGTAAGGAGGGACTACTCTATATAGCTCACTGGTGAGCTGATACAGGAAGGGTGGCTTAAGGGTATCTTTGTGTAGTGTAGCTAAATTCAGGTTGTCAGGTAATCCTCTGTCACCTTGAACAGTATGGAGAGTGAAGGTTGCACTCTTAGTTGGAGAGTTCGCTTGACGGTTGCTCATTCAAATATGTTTTCTTGGGCAGCTCTGTAGCTGACCTGTCCAGCTGACAAATAGCTTTGGACTGCAGCAAGTCTGACTTTGTAGGCACGGTTGAGGAGAGGCCAGTCTGTAGGTGTGGAAGGCAGCCTCTGACTCATCTCTCTGTTCTAATTAAATAAAAGGTAACACTCCCTTCCCCATTGCTTGCTTTCCGCCCTCGTTTTCTGTATAGAGGCTGTAGATTTCCCACAGATACTGAGTATCTGGGAGTGACTATGAGACACGGAAGCTTTACTTTCCAGTTTTCCAGGTATTTTAATGTAGTCACCAGTTAGAGCCTCAGAAAGGGCACTGCAGTAATTATGGCATTGTCTACTTTTATTTCAGAGCAGTATGTGGCCAGATCATCTATGATAACTTGATGTTAAAAAGGAAGTCTTCATATAAGCTGATATGTCTACAGAACTAGCCATTGGATGTAATTCTTTGACCAAGCTATTTTTAGTACTTTAAGTGGCCATACCTGCCTAATTGTAAAGACCCAGTGTTTTCTTAGTGTTCTGAGTCAAGCCGCATTGTTAGTGAATTTTACATATTGCTGTTTGCAGTTGAATTTAGGGTTATGATTGGATCCTGAGAACAGTATTAATCAAGTTACCTATCTAAATCACTGTGATTGTTCCCAAATATTAGGCATCCCAAGTAGCCCAGAGTAAACCTTTGCAGCCCTGCTTAAAATGTATTTTAAAACATTTACAGTGAGACTATCCCCATATTCTTCTAGCTTATATATTAATGATATTTCAAAACATTTTAGAACTTAATCTGAGAGTCAGTATAGGGCAGTAGGAAATTCAAATAGTGAGTTGGTGTGATTACACAGAACATCTGTTTGAATTTTAAAGGGAAGCAGGATTTTACTTTTGGCTTTTCTTCCGTAGTTTGCCTTGTGAGATTAAAATTGCTGATGTTTAAGGAAAGCAGCTGTTGTGGAAAGACTTAGTGGGTTTTTATCAGAGAGTAAATTTTGAAACAATTTGTGGGTTTTTGAAGTAAGGTTACAGTATATAGTGATTAGACAGCATTTTCACTCTCTCATGAAAACTGTCTAGTCAAAACAAAAGTAGGAAAAACACATTGCATAACCCCTTAAATCTTATTTATGAAAAGATAACCAGAGGAGATGGGAAAATCAGACTTCTGTTTAAGTATCATTTTTTTATAAACTAGCTAAGTGCATTTTGAAACAAAATTCATGAGGTCTTTGTGGAATGCCTTTTCCATTTTTTTGTTTTGTTTTGTTTTTGCACTCACATTATATCTCAGCAATTTAATGGAGGGCTGATTTCCTAATGCTTTGATCCTTGGTGAGTGTGGTTCACCCGAACTAGGGAGGAATTCAGTCTTTTGTTCTTGATTCCATGCTCATTGATCTCCTCCACTGCCATTCTCAGAAACAATGGCAGTATTTTGTTTCCATAGTAATGAAACTGTTTGCTCTAATAGGATTCTATAGTGGTAATTTTTCTTTAGCTTTGCTAGCCTTATCCCTAAGGACTCTAGGACTTTGTTGGACTTATTTTGTTAGCTGTTACTCTTTTTTTTTTTTTTTTTTAAAGAGCTGACAATCCCTAAAGTAAAACGTCAATTGATAAATATTCTCTGGGGCCAGGTGTGGTGGCTCACACCTGTAATCCCAGCATTTTTTGGGGCTGAGGCGGGTGGATCACCTGAGGTCAGGAGTTGGACACCAGCCTGGCCAACATGGTGAAGCCCCGTCTCTACTAAAAATACAAAAATTAGCCAGGCATGATAGCACATGCCTATAATCCCAGATACTCAGGAGGCTGAGGCACGAGAATTGCTTGAACCTGGGAGGCTGAGGTTGTAGTGAGCTGAGATCATGCCATTGCACTCCAGCCTGGGCAACAGAGTGAGACTCTGTCTCAAAAAATAAAAAATAAATAAATGTTCACTGGGTGCCTAGAATAATGAAGTTCAGAGGCTGTAGCTAGCCCTGCTTGTGCTTGGGAGTGACTTGTGAATAGATGCTGAATTTGCTAGCCTATGAGACTGTGCCTGGGCCAGTGCTTCTTCACAGACTGGATTGAGGGTTTGTTTGCCTCAGCTTTGCACCTTTTATCTTTTGGAAAAGGAGTAGAAGCTGGGGGTCCCTTGGCAGGGACATTTGCCCCCAGAAGTGGATGAGCCCATGCAGGGGAGCACGGGGAGAGTGGGTCCTCTTTCCTGAATGGGCTCTAGAGATCCATGCAATCCTGCAGTTGCACACACAGTTGTGTTGTTTATGTCCTGAACACTTTTCCAAGAAGAAAGTCCCCATCATTTCTCAGCTTCTCAAGGAAATCTCACCTCAGGAAAAACAGCTGTAGTATGAGAAGGAAAGCCTAACCTTGGAACCTTGAGAAACATCTCCAATTTAAAAGGCACACATTCCCTGTAGCCAACAGGGAAATAAAGGAAATTAAGTGAAGGTAGAGCCTGCCTGGAGGGTGGGGAGAGGTGTGGAGCCAACTGGCCTGGTCAGACGACAACTTGGAAGTCAAGTGAGAGAGGAAGATCGAAGATCAGTGCCTGTGGATTTTTGAGAGTGCCGGCCTGTCCGGAGGCTGAGGTGGGAGGATTGCTTGGGCCCAGGAGGTCGAGGCTGGATGAGTTTTGATCTACGACACTCCAGCTTGGGTGGCAGAGTGAGACCATGTTTCTCTTTTTGTTTGTTTTTGTTTTTTTGAGATGGAGTCTCGCTCTGTCACCCAGGCTGGAGTGCAATGGCACGATCTCAGCTCACTGCAACCTCTGCCTTCTGGGTTCAAGCGTTTCTCCTGCCTCAGCCTCCCGAGTAGCTGGGATTACAGGCGCATGCCACTAGGCCCGGCTAATTTTTGTATTTTTTAGTAGAGATGGGGTTCCTCCATGTTGGTCAGGCTGATCTCGAACTCCTGATCTCGTGATCAACCCGCCTCAGCCTCCCAAAGTGCTGGGATTACAGACGTGAGCCACTGTGCCCGGCTGAGACCATGTTTCCAAAAATAAAAAAAAGAGTAAGGCCAGGTGTGGTGGCTCATGTCTGTAATCCCAGCACTTTGGGGGGCTGAGGCAGCGTATCACTTGAGGTCAGGAGTTTGAGACCAGCTTGACCAACGTGGTAAAACCCCATCTCTACTAAAAATACAAAAATTAGCCAGGCCTGGTGGCAGACATCTGTAATCCCAGTTACTCAGGAGGCTGAGGCTGGAGAATTGCTTAAACCTGAGAGGCAGAGGTTGCAGTGAGCCGAGATGGTGCCATTGCACTCCAGCCTGGGTGACAGAACGAGACCCCATCTCAAAAAAAAAAAAAAGTCCTTGGGGGTTTTGGCAGCCTCAGTTTCCAGGCAGCAGAAGGTAGAGAAATGCTGGGGAGCTGAGGAACTGAAGCCAGGGAGGGGAGGTTATTATCTTTTAAGATAAAAGGAGGCGCAGATTAAGAGCCTAAAGAGGTCTGGGCTGGGCCTAAAAGGATGGTAGTAGGAAAACAGCTTCCTGTCCCCAAATTGCAGGATGCTGAAGTTTAACTATTCTTTAAGTTCTGCCAAAATCGAGTCCAAGGGTAGCCCTCCATCCCCTTTTTTCTTCAGAGAAATCCCCCACTTTCTGTGCTCCCCCACCTTCTACTTTTTCTATCAAAGTTTGTGGAATCTCATCAACTGGGATTCAGTTCTTTGAAAAATTCTGTAGAGGCAAGTCTGGTTCTGGAGAGATCCAGGTTTTGCTGCTTGCTTATTTAATTAATTTATTTATTTATTTATTTATTTATTAAAATAGAGACAGGCTCTCACTATGTTGCCCAGGCTGGTCCCAAACTCCTGGGCTTAAGCAATCCTCCTGCCTTGGCCTCTCAAAGTGTTAGAATTACAGGTGGGAGCCACCATGCCCAGCCTTGCTTGATTTTTGAGGCAGGTCATGGAACCACAGAAACTCTTGGAAGATACCTTAAAAGGCATCTGTTTTTTTTAATGACCCATCTGAAGCTTAGATGTCCTTTTTAATGCCCCTCTTCAGTGTGCATCTGTGTTTGAATCTGTCCAGTGCTGGGGAGCTCACTACTGTTCCTAGTTCTTAAATTTTCTTGTTAAGTAGGGGAAATTCCTGTCTTGTCTCCCTAATGTTGTTAAAGAGATAAAATCCCCTTTAACAATATTAGTGATTGTTGAAGGGATACAAATCAGATGTTTTATGTAAGAGTCTTTTTTTATCTGTAAAGTGGTGATGCAGTGTGTCAGGGTTCAGTGTAGGAAGCCAGCATCACTCTAGGTATTTTAAAAAGAAGAAGATTTACTATAGGGAATTAGGTATGTTTAAAAAATAATTGTAGAACGAAAGGAGCAAGAATGAAGGGGCCACCCCCTGGGACTCTTGAACTTAAGAATGTTGCCTAAAGACCAGGGGTTCTGTCTAGGTCCTGCTGCTCAGCACACAAAAAGCCCACGACTGAGATCGACAAGGATTGCCAAGGAAGAAGGCTTTAATCAGGTGCTGCAGCCAGGGGGATAGGAGCTCAGTGTCAAATCTGTCTCCCTGACCTACTAAAACTAGAGGTTTGTATAGCAGGGAAGAAATTTAACAATGTGTAACATTTTGAGATGCAGTCTTTGCTCTGTCATTTAGGCTGGAATGCAGAGGCCTGATCTTGGCTCACTGCAACCACTGTCTCCCAAGTTCAAGCAATTCTCATGTCTCAGCCTCTGGAGTAGCTGGGATTACAGGCATGTGCCACCACGCCCGGTTACTTTTTTTATGTTATATATTTTTTTGAGATGGAGTCTCACTCTGTCACCCAGGTTGGAGTGCAGTGGTGAGATCTTGGCTCACTGCAACCTCCGCCTCCTGGGTTCAAGTGATTCTCCTGCCTCAGCCTCCCGAGTAGCTGGAACTACAGGCGCATGCCACCACACTTGGCTAATTTTTGTATTTTTAGTAGAGACAAGCTTTCACCATATTGGCCAGGCTGGTCTCAAACTCTTGACCTCGTGATCCACCCGCCTCGGCCTCCCAAAATGCTGGGATTATAGGCGTGAGCCACTGTGCCTGGCCTAATTTTTGTATTTTTAGTAAAAATGGGGTTTCGCCATGTTGACCAGGCTGGTCTCGAACTCCTGACCTCAAATGATCCACCCACCTTGGCCTCCCAAAGTGCTGGGATTACAGGTGTGAGCCACCACACCTGACCTATTTTTCTAAAAGGGTCTTTTTTTTAGTATTTGGTAGATACTAATATAGCCATACCACCCTTTTGGCTTTCAACTAGTCTGTCTTTATACTTAAAAGTATGCTTTTTATAGACGTGATAGAACTGGGTCTTTCTTGCTTTTTAATCCAATCTGACAATCTTTGCCTTTTTGTTTTGTTTCACTTTTTTGTTTTGTTTTGTTTTGAGATGGGATCTTGTTCAATTGCCCAGGCTGGAGTGCAGTGATACGTTCACAGCTCACTATACCTTCAATGCCCTGGGCTCAAGTGATCCTCCTACCTCAGCTTCCCAAGGAGCTAGGACTACAGATATGCATCACCTGACATGGATTTTTTTTTTTTTTTTTTAATTCTCTTTTGTGGAGACACGGTCTTACTATGTTGCCCAGGCTGGTCTCAAACTCCTGGGCTCCAAGTGATCCTCCTGCCTTGGCCTCCCAAAGTGCTGGGATTACATGTGTGAGCCATTGTACCCAGCCAATCTTTGTCTTTTAATTGGATGCTTGGATCATTTACATTTAATGTAATTACTCATATGTTTGCGTTTAAGGCTATAAATTGTTGATCAGTTTCCATTTCATTTCCCCTTCTTTTTTTTATTCCTATTAATTATTTTTTAGCGATGGGGTCTCACCCTGTCACCCAGGCTGGGGTGCAGAGGTGCAATCATAGCTCACTGCAGCCTCAAACTCCTTTGCTCAGGTGATCCTCCTGCCTCAGCCTACCAAGTAACTGAAACCTGGCTCATTTCCTCTTCTGTTCTTTGTTCTTATCTTTTTTTGAGGAGAGGGCTAATTGAATATTTTTCACTGTGTTTATATGCCTTTTTATTTCTTCTTCTTATTATTATTTGAGACGGAGTCTTGCTCTGTCACCAGGTTGAAGTGCAGTGGCGCGATTTTGGCTCACTGCAACCTCCGACTCCTGGGTTCAGGCAATTCTCCTGCCTCAGCCTCCCGAGTAGCTGGGATTACAGGCACGTGCCACCATGCCTGGCTAATTTTTGTATTTTTAGTAGAGATGGGGTTTCATTGTGTTGGCCAGGATGGTCTCGATCTCCTGACCTCGTGATCCGCCCACCTTGGCCTCCCAAAGTGCTGAGATTACAGGTGTGAGCCACTGTGCCCAGCCTTGCCTTTTTATTTCTTAAGATGTTCTAAGGATTATAGTATGTAGCACCTTGAAAAAGGGAGAAGCATCAAAACTTTATCATTAGTGATGGAAACCAATCGCTAGGTAGGCAGATCAATTTACTAGATACTGATTTAATCTTGAAATGATGAATTAAGTAACATGATATGAAAACTAACTTAAAAACAATACTTTATGCTTTACAGAAATACACGGCCGAGCACAGTGGCTCATGCCTATAATCCCAGCACTTTTTGGGGACTGAGGTGGGCGGATCACTTGAGCCCAGGAGTTCAAGACTAGCCTGGGCAAAATAGTGAGAACTCATCTCTACAAAATATCAAAAAATTATTCAGGCATGGTGGCATGCACCTGTAGTCCCGGCTGCTCGGCAGGGGGGATGAGGTGGGAGGATCACTTGAGCCAGGCTGAGGAGGTCGAGACTGCAGTGAGCCATGATCTTGCCATTGCACTCCAGCCTGGGCAGCAGAGGGATACCTGTTTATATGATTTAATTAATCGTACAAATGTTTATTTTATTTTCCTTTTGGACATTTAGTGTAATTTTTAAGAATGAATGTAAATACTCTACACTAGAGCCCTGGAAATAGTTCTGCTACAATACAACATGACATATGCATTCTAAAAATTACCACATTAAGCAGAACTGCACAATGAAACCACAGGTCTCACGGGGAAAATTTGGTTAAGGGCACAATATTCTAAAACTTTGTCAGTGACACATTTGAAAAAAGGAACTGAATAAAAATGATATAGTTTTATAAATGTTAAATGGTTAAGAAATACATAACTACTATGGTAAATTTGGCATTTTATTTGAAAAAGTCTTGAAATTACCTTGTGGAAATGGGTTTGGAGAGTTAGGCTTTTGAGCAGTTGAGAAGCAGTGGGAGGAGGGTTATCTGGAATTGGATGGAAAGTTGTAACATCAAATGTGTTTGGTGTGACTCAGTGCACTTGTTGAGCTGAGCTGTGTGCATTTTTTGTGTATTACCACGAAGCTCAATTCAGCTTGGTGCAGTTTTCTACCTGGTGTTTCTCAGTAGACAGAAATGCACATCCTATTATGCCTAATTGTTCCGTAACATATCCATCCTGTTGGAGCAATTTTGTGTTTTCAAAGTAAGTATAGAATAAATAGCTCAGAAGCCTTGGACTTGCAGAGCTTCAGGAAGGCTGACCAAGCCTTGCTCCTGTTAGCTGTCTGAGGGAGAGAGCTGGCCCCACTGACTTCCTTTGGACCACCTCCCAGAAAATTGGCGCTGGAAGGGTCTTCTGTTCTTCTGACCCAATTGTGCTCGATTTCTTGTACCATAATAAACAAACAACTCCAGAGGCAGGAACTTCCTATCTTTGAAGGCAGCTCTACTTCACCCTTAGGGAGATCTGGTTTAATTCTTCTTCCTGCTGGCTTCTCAAGGCTGTAGTGACTTGCCTGTACCCTGGGGAGGGATACAGCTATTTTTGTATAATAAAGTTAAAAGAGGCGGAGTGGAAGGTGGGCATGGTCTGTGGCTCCTGGCTCATAGGGTACCACAATTTGGTTGATATTCCTGTTTCTGATCGTAAGAATCCAGTTTCTTTTTTAGTTCATAAGCATGATGATTGGGTTTTCATGCTTGTCTGTGAGATGTGCCTCCCTTAAATCTTGTCATGTCGTTGGTACATTACCCATGTGACATGAAAAAAAAAAAAAAAAAAGAATCCCAGTGTTCACCCAAACCATAAACTGAAAATTGGGGGCATGCTGACAAAGGGGAATTGTGCCTCTGGGTATGAGAAATTTCACTAAGAAGCCAAAATATCAGACCTTTTAGCACACTCCAATAGTTTTTAAGGATAATGGTCAGGCAGTTTGAAATTAGAACCATTGTGGGAAGTCTTTGGTTGGCAGCCAGCCAGAGAAAGTCTCACAGCTGCTGATGAGGTTTCTGATGGGCGTAATGCCCGTTGCTCCGGGTCCTGCGTTGCCATTCTCAGATGGCTTATGGGCTGTCCATGGGGTTGTGAGAATCTGGGAAGTCACAGTCTAATTCTGGAGCTAGAAGGATCCTTAAGGCAGTGGCATATCCACCTAATAAGTTTTTTCCAGGAAACAGGTCCTGGAGCACAGGGTATCTTCCAAGGCCACACAGCTAATCAGCTCACAGCAGGTACTACCCCTGTGCTCTCCTAGCCTTTGCTATTTTCCACTGCCCAGTACACACTTGGCCTTTGGTAAATGATGAGAGCGTGAATGAGTGGATGTTGGGCTTTTCCCAAAGATAATCTGCTGTCTGTGCAGAGCAGTTCAACAAAGAGCTCATAGCTATGGATTTTAAACACAGTCTTATGATTTGATTATTTGAATCTCGGATAGGTTTTTTTTTTTGAGATGAAGTCTTGCTCTGTGGCTCAGGCTGGAGTGTAGTGGCAGGATCTCAGTTCACTGCAACCTCTACCCTCTGTCTCCAGGGTTCAAGCTATTCTCCTGCCTCAGCCTCCCAAGTAGTGGGATTACAGGTGCCTGCCATCACGCCCAGCAAATTTTTGTATTTTTAGTAGAGATGGGGTTTTGCCACGTTGGTCAGGCTGGTCTCGAACTCCTGACCTCAGGCAATCCACCTGCATCAGCCTCCCAAATGCTGGGATTACAGGCATGAGCCACCATGCCTGGCTCTGGATTGGGGTTTTATACTGTATTTTGTTGTAATAAAATCAGTTTAAACTTTTTGTTCCCTTCCTTCTCTTAAACTCTCAAGCAGTTGTTTAAGTTATCTTCCAGAAAGTTCTGCTCTATGCGTGGATGATAGAATTTAACAGAAAGCGGTTTCTAAGACTGTACTATCTCACCATTAGTGTAGTTGGCGGAAGTTGCAGGTTGCTGAGTAAGGGGTATGAAGCCATTTAAATGAGGCACTTTATGCAAATCATTTTGCCTAGCAGCGGCTTCTGGCTGGAGGCTTTGAAAAGCATGAAGCTGTAAATTATTTCCTTATGATGGGGGGCGGGGAGGAATGAGGGTTGCCACGGGATTGCAATTTTTCTTTTTTCTTTTCTTTTTTTTTTTGAGACAGAGTCTCACTCTGTCGCCCAGGCTGGAGTGCAGTGGCGCGATCTCTGCTCACTGCAACCTCTGCCTCCCGGGTTCAAGTGAGTCTCCTACCTCAGCCTCCTGAGCAGCTGGGACTACAGGCGCGCGCCACCACGCCCAGCTAATTTTTTGTATGTTTAGTAGAGATGGGGTTTCACCATGTTGGCCAGGATGGTCTCGATCTCTTGACCTCGTGATCCACCTGCCTTGGCCTCCCCAAAGTGCTGGGATTACAGGCGTGAGCCACCGTGCCTGGCCGATTGCATATTTTTTGGAAGCAAGAGTTCCAGCAGGGCTGAGTCTCTGACTTCTTTTTTTTTTTTTTTTCTTGCAGAGGGGTGTGGCAGATAGCTGGACCCAGGGCTTGAGAGGAACAGCAATGCTCATTTCATTTGCCCTTCATTATGGTTTGCTTGAGGGTATTCTCTGATTATTAGAGAGAACTGGCAACTGGTGGGGAGGTGGCTCTTGCTTGTAATACCAGTACTTTGGGAGGCTGAGGTGGGCGGATTACTTGAGCCCAAGAATTCGATACCAGCCTGGGCAACATAGTGAAACCCCATCTCTACAAAAAAATACAAACATTAGATGGGTGTGGTGGCGTGCACTTGTAGTGCCAGCTACAATGTAGGCTGAGGTGGGAGGATCACCTGAGGCTGGGAAGTTGAAGCTGCAGTGAGCCATGATTGTACCACTGCAACCCAGCCTGGGTGACATGACAAAAGACATGAAAAAAAAAAAAAACAAAAAAGAGAGAGAAAGCCCTCTTCTTCTCTTCTTAGCATTTCATTCTCCTTTTTTGATGTTTGTAAAACAATTAGAGAGTCCTGTGCAAAGCTGATATTTAACTTACCCCCAGATGCCAATAGCACTCACCAGTCTTTGTGAAAACACTGCCCCTGCCTTTACTACCAAGGATGCACCTGACCCCTGGGGCAGGCAGTGATACTGCCCAGAAAAGAAACACTGGGGTCGGGCGCAGTGGCTCATGCCTGTAATCCCAGCACTTTGGGAGGCCGAGGCGGGTGGATCACCTGAGGTCAGAAATTCAAAGACCGGCCTGGCCAACGTGGTGAAACCCCGTCTCTACAAAATACAAAAAAGTTAGCCCGGCATGATGGCGGGAGGTCGAAGCAGGAGAATCGCTTGAACCTGGGAAGTGGAGGTTTCAGTGAGCTGACAATGCGCCATTGCACTCCAGCCTGGGCAACAGAGCAAGACCTTGTCTCAAAAAAAAAAAAAAAAAAAGAAAAGAAAAGAAAAGAAAAAAGAAACACTGGGCCAGGTGTGGTGGCTCATGCCTGTAATCCCAGCACTTTGAGAGGCGGAGGCGGGTGGATCACCTGAGGTCAGGAGTTCGAGACCAACCTGGGCAACATGGTGAAACCCCGCCTCTACTGAAAATACAAAAATTAGCTGGGCGTGGTGGCGTGCACCTGTAATCCCAGCTACTTGGGAGACTGAGGCAGGAGAATCGCTTGAACCCAGGAGGTGGAGGTTGCAGTGAGCCGAGCTGCCATGGCACTCCAGCCTGGACAACAGAGCGAGAATCTGTCTCAAGAAAAAAAAAAAAAAGATTTAGGACTTAAGCTACTCGAAGTATTTGTTAGGAGGAAAAGGACAAACCTGCTTTCTACTGAGAATTAATTTGAACATATTTTTGGTGTGGATTTTTTAGGCTTTTTTGTGCATATAGTTCAGAGGCGGTGTAGCTGAGAAGTTAAGAGCCAGTTCTAATGATAGGAAGCCTGAGTTCCGGTATGTTCTCAGCCATTTTGGTGGTGTGCCCTTGATCAGTTACTTCATCTGTCTGTCGTTTAGTTTGTACATCTGTAAAATGGGATAATCCTTAGGATCTCTTTTATAGGATTTTGCGCTTGGAACAGGGGCTGGCCCACAGTATGAGTTCATAAATGTTAGATGTTGAAGTTATGGGGAGGACTGTCACTCTCCCTTGGGATACTGATATCCAAATTGTAAGTTGTCAATAGGCTTTCTTTGAAGTTTGCTCCACACCCTTTCCATTAAAATAAGTAATGTGTAGATCCAGTATTTAACCGTGATAAAATGGGTTAAAAAGGAGTCCATTAAAAGTATTGAGAAAAGATGGGTGAACTTTTAAAATAATCTAAAATGGCCAAGATTTTTCTAAGCATGACACACAGTTATTCGTAGAACAGAGATCCACTTGCCTTAATTTGCACAGTGTTCTTATAAATCAACAGAAAGTACACGTAACAGAAAAATTTAAAAGGTTAGGGATCATTTAGGAAAAAATGCAAATGCCAACAAACGTGAGAAAATGCTCAATCTTACTTATAATTGAAGAACTACAATTCAGCCAGGCGCGGTGGCTCATGCCTGTAATCCCAGCTACTTGGGAGGCTGAGGCAAGAGAATTGCTTGAACCCAAGAGGGAGAGGTTGCAGTGAGCCAAGATCATGCCACTGCACTCCAGCCTGGGCGTCAGAGCAAGACTTGTCTCAAAAACAAACAAACAAAAAACAACAAAAAAATTACCATTAAAAATGAGAGAGTTTTCATTGGCAAAGTTAAAAAGAAAGGTGAAAGAAAAACCTACTCTTCTTGATTTGTGTTTGTTCACTTATGGAGAATTTATTTTGTCATAATGTCTTTGAATCATAATTAAATATGTTCTTGGGTCTAGCAGTTCTTCTATTTCTTGTATTAGAAGTAAACATGGAACATCTTAAACACTGATAATGAAGACTAATTTAAAATAAAAAGTTACTAGCCTTTCATACAATGAAATATCATGTTGCTGTTAAAAAGAATGAAATTAACAATGGAATATTATACAGCCTTAATAAAGAAGGAAAGCTTGTCACATACTACAACGTGGTTGCACCTCAAGGACATTATGCTAAGTGAAATAAAAGTATGCAATAAAAGTCACAAAAGGACAAATACTGTATGATTCCACTCATACGAAATGTCTAAAGTAGTCAAAATCATAGAAAGTAGAAAGGTGGTTCCCAAGGGCCCAGGGGAGGTAGGAGGGAGAACTTGTGTTTAGTGGGTATAGCGTTTCAGTGCTGTGTGATGAAAAAGTTATAGAAATCTGTTGGACAACAATATGAATATACTTAACACTACTGAACTGTACACTTAAAAATGGTTAGGATGATAAGTTTAATGTTATGTGTGTTTCACCATAGTAAAAAAAGGAGTAAGTTAAATCTGTGAGGAACAGGTAGCCAAGATAACAGTGTTAGTTAAGTAGGGGTTATAAAAAGAGGAGGTTAAAGAACACTATGTCTATGAGGAACCCAATTATGGTTTCCAATTTGAAAGGCATGTATGTATCCATGTATGTAGATACGTATATATGCAATAATTCTGAGAGTTTTAAAGATATCCTAGAAACTGCCACCAGTGGTTACAGCAATAGAGTAATAATAGGAGGTTGGAGGGTAGGGGATAACGTTGGGGGCATTTGTTTTTCATTCAACAACTTTAAAGCTTATTTTAGCAAACCTAAATGTGCGAAATTCATCATGTTTTATAATTGTATTTGCTAGCACTGTTTTCATTTTGTTATCATCCCTGCCCTTTGTGGTGGGAGTGGTGGTAGTGTGTGATGTGTTTAGAAGTGGGTTTGGAGATAACAGAGTTTAACCCATTTTTGCATTAGAAAGGAAACATCAATTCGGTTGCACAACTGGCATGAATATGTGGTGTAATTTATTTTTATCAACATTGTCTACAATTTACATGTGTAAATGTAGATTTTTCTTAAGTGTAGTGAGGTGAATAGAACTGGAAAAAAAGGGTACGCCAATCCTAAAACAATGGTGCTAAGATTAAACTGTCAGATCAGTCTTTGTCAAGTGCTCCAGCTGGCTGTGGATTATTAGGAAGTATTATTCAAAGGGCTGCTTTGGTACAAGACAAGAAAATTGCTGGAGAAATGACTGCTCTGGTGCTAAGATTCAGCCATTTCAAATGTGCAGTCTCTTAATAGTAAAAGTTGGGGTCGGGCACGGTGGCTCACGCCTATAATCCCAGCACTTTGGGAGGCTGAGACGGACGGATCACGAGGTCAGGAGTTTGAGACCAGCCTGGCCAATATGGTGAAACCCTGTCTCTACTAAAAATACAAAAATTAGCTGGGCATGGTGGCGGGCACCTGTAGTCCCAGCTACTCGGGAGGCTGAGGCAGAAGAATCACTTGAACCCGGGAGGCAGAGGTTGTAGTGAGCCGAGATCATGCCACTGCACACCAGCCTGGGCGACAGAGTGAGGCTCTGTCTCAAAAAAAAAAAAAAAAAAAAAAAGGTAAAAGTTGAAAGATCTATAAAATACTTTCTGTAAACTTTGCAAAGCATTTTACAGCAGACTAATAACTTAAGAAACATATGAAGCAATTTCAGCTCCTAAAGTCCTGGGAATTTGCCTTTGGGGATACTTTTTATTTATAGGATACTTCCTATTTATTTATAGGATGCTTCCTATTTAAATTAACAAGTGTTCAAAAAAAAAGTCCTAGTTTTATTTTTATTCTTAAAGTGGCATTGGAGAGATGTCCACACTTGCACTTCTCTAATGAGCAGAGATGTCCAACCAAGTGATTTTAGAATTATTATTTGAGTTTTTTTTAAACTTATTCTAAAATGGCTATTAGGTTATTTTTAACTAAAGAAATTATTATTGTTTTTTTGAGACGGAGTTTTGCTCTTGTTGCCCAGGCTGGAGTGCAATGGTGCGATCTCAGCTCACCGCAACCTCCGCCTCCCAGGTTTAAGTGATTCTCCTGTCTCAGCCTCCTGAGTAGCTGGGATTACAGGCATGCACCACCATGCCCTGCTAATCTTTTGTATTTTTAGTAGAGATAGGGTTTCTCCATGTTGGTCAGGCTGGTCTCGAACTCTCGACCTCAGATGATCCGCCCTCCTTGGCCTCCCAAAGTGCTGGGATTACAGGCGTGAGCCACCGCACCCGGCCTTAAAGAAATTATTGATAAAGTAAAAAGTAGTTTCACATAGCATATACAGCCCAGTCATTTAAAGTGTGCAATTCAGTGGTTTTATAGTATATTTACAGAGTTGTGGAACCATCCTGACAACTTAGTTTTTGTCACCTCTATGCTTATTAGCAGTCACTCCCAATTCCCTCCCAAACTCCCTCAGAGCCCTGGCAATTGTTAATCTACTTGCTGTCTCTATGGGCTTTCGTAGACGTTTCCTATTAATGAAACCATATAATGTACAGTCTTTAGGACTACTTCTTTAACTTAGTATGTTCTCAAGGTTCATCCATGTTGTAGCATGTGTCAATACTTCATTCCTTTTTTCTTTTTTTTTTTTTTTTTTTGAGATGGAGTCTCGCTCTGTCACCAGGCTAGAGTGCAGTGGCGTGATCTTGGCTCAGCACAACCTCTGCCTCCCGGGTTCAAGTGATTCTCCTGCCTCAACCTCCTATTTGGGAATATAGGCGCATGCCACTATGCCCAGCTAATTTTCATAGTTTTAGTAGAGTTGGGGCTTCACTATATTGGCCAGGCTGGTCTTGAACTCCTGACCTCATGATCCACCCGCCTTGGCCTCCCAAAGTGCTGGGATTACAGGCGTGAGCCACTGTCCCTGGCCAGTACTTCATTCCTTTTACTGGAATATACCACACTTTACTGAAACCCATTCCTCTGCTGATGATCATTTGGGTTGTTTCCACTTTTTTTTTTTTTTTTCTTTGAGACGGAGTCTCACTCTGTCGCTCAGGCTGGAGTGCAGTGGTGTGATCTCAGCTCACTGCAAGCTCCACATCCCGGGTTCATGCCATTCTCCTGCCTCAGCCTCCTGAGTAGCTGGGACTACAGGAGCCTGCCACCACGCCCGGCTTTTTTTTTGTATTTTTAGTAGAGACAGGGTTTTACGGTGTTAGCCAGGATGGTCTTGATCTCCTGACCTCGTGATCTGCCCGCCTTGGCCTCCCAAAATGCTGGGATTACAGGCGTGAGCCACCTTGCCCTGCCTTTTTTTTTTTTTTTTTTTTTTTTAGACAGAGTCTTGGTCTGTTTCTCAGGGTGGAGTGTGGTGGCACAGTCGTGGCTCACTACAGCCCTGAACTCTCAGGCTGAAGTGATCCTCCTGCCTCAGCCTCTCATGTAGCTAGGACCACAGGAGCATGCCATCATGCTTGGCTAACTTTTTTGGTATTTTATAGAGATGGGATCTCACTATGTTGCCCAGGCTGGTCTCCAACTCTTGGGCTCAGGTAATCCTCCCTTCTTGGCCTCCCAAAGTGCTGGGATTACTGGCATGAGCCACTGCACCTGGCCATTCTTAATGAGTTAATTTTTGTCTGGTATGGGGAAAGGGTCCAACTTCATTGTTTTGCATTTGAATATCCAGTTCCACCAACATTTGTTGAAAAGACTGTTCTTTCCCAGTTGAATTATCTTGGCAGAATTAGTTGACTGTCAGTGTTAAGCTTTATTTCTGGGCTCTCGATTCTATTGATTTTTTTTTTTTTTTATTTGACTGTACGTTGGAAGAATTATTCATCTGGAATTTAGACCTACTGGGGCTGGTGGTCATGACGCTGGAGGTTGTGTTTTGGGAACTGGTGACCAGTCATTCTTAGATGGCTGACTCATTTTTTTTGTGACCATGAGATTTAAACATTTACAGAGATTTAATTGTAAGTAACAAAGGCCTGCAGTAGATGCTGTTACAGGCCTGAGAAATGGTTTTGTTTATACAGATCACAAACTATAAATACAGTGGCAGTGGCCCCTGGAGCCATCCATATATCACAGTTAAACTGTTCTCCTGAGTAATGGGGTTGTCAGCACTGAAGTACACTTCCTTGCCATATGGAGCAGTAGCCGGTTCTTTATTTAATATTTTCATTTACTAAGCAATAACTTAATTGGAAAATGAATTTTGATTGGGTTTTCTATAGTTAACTGTGTTTTAAAAGTACTATTCCCTTTTTCTCTTTTCCACATTCACTTTGGTGAGGTAGTTAAGAATACTGGCTTTGAAACTACCTGGGGCTGTTGCAGTGGCTCACACCTGTAATCCCACCATGTGAGAGGCTGAGGTAGGAGGACTGCTTGAAGCCAGGAGTTCGAGACCAGCCTGGGCAAAACCCAGTCTCTACAAAAAATACAAATATTAGCCAGGTTGGTAGTGTGCGCCTGTAGTTCCAGCTACTCGGGAGGCTGAGGAGGAGGGATTGCTTGAGCCCAAGAGGTTGAGGCTGCAGTGAGCTGTGATCGTGCCACTGCACTCCATCCAGCCTGGGATAGAATACTGTCAGAAAGAAAGAGAGAAAGAAAGGAAAGAGAGAGAGAGAGAAAGAAAGAAAGAGAAATTATACCTGGGTTTGGACCCTGTGCTCGCCACAAAGGAGCTGTGACCTTGGGCAATTTATTTCCTAGAGTCCAAGTTTCCCAACTGGTACAGAGGAGAAAAATAATAATAACAGTAATACCTGACAGGTTGGGAGAGATTGTGCTGGTGTCACAGAGTCTGTGATAGCACTTGTAAGGGAGTGCTGCATAAATGAGAGTGGCTGCTGTTGTTGCATTATTATTTGTTTTACATGGTTATAAAACTTTCCTCAAGCCCCGTTTGAAAAGAGAAATCAGTAGTTGGCAAACAAATTCAAAGAGCAGTGGTTTCTTTCTTTCTTTTTTTTTTTTTTGAGACAGTCTTGCTCTAGAATGCAGTGGCGGGATCCTGGCTCACTGCAACCTCACCCTCCTGGGTTCAAATGATTCTCCTATCTCAGCCTCCTGAGTAGCTGGTGCATGCCACCACACTTAATTTTGCTGTATTTTTAGTAGAGACAGGGTTTCACCATGTTGGCCAGGCTGGTCTTGAACTCCTGACTTCAAGTGATCTGCCTGCCTCAGCCTCCCAAAGTGCTGGGATTGCAGGTATGAACCACCGTGCCCGGCCAATAGGTTTTTGGTCAGGTGTGAGGTTTGGGTGATGGGGTTGGGGTTGCTAGAGCTGCAAGCTCCTGGAGCAGGCTGAGCCTCCAAGAGGGAGCGAGTCCTTGGGTTCCTTCTGCCCTGGGAATTTCCTGAGCAGTGGAAGGAGAGCTGGCAACTAGGTAAATCTCCCAGAGTTTGAGGAAATGAGATGCTAGTGCTTTGGAGTGACTAGGTTTTGATCCCAGCCCTGTAAACCTCTGGCCTTCCTTTTCGAGCACACTGAGAATAATATTGACAATTAACGTTCTAAGTGCCTTGAAAACATTCTCAGTCCTAATAATCCTATGATGTAGGAACTACTGTTGTCTCTGTTTTGTATGAGGCAGCAGAGGCACAGAGCATTTAAGTAGCCTTGTATTGAATGAAATGAGCATGCATGCAAGCTAACATTAAACACTTATGGACCAGGCACATGTGCTGAGCACTTTACATGGGTGATTTCATGTAATCTTTACAGATGTTCATCATTATAACTTTATATGGCTGAACAGATCTGTGTTTTGTTTTTTCCTTTTCTTTTTAATTAGTTCCTGTAAGCAGAATGTCTGTGTTTTTGTATTGCTTCACTGGCCAAGAGATTTCTCCCTACATTAAGGAGCAAGTTTCTGTTGTTTACTTTTACCCTTTCCTAGTGTTGACTTAAACAATGAATGTTCAATGTAGGCGAGTTCAAATTCTAGTTTGTTTATATTGATCACTTTTAGTTACTCAATAACTTTAAAGGTTGGTTGCAAAACTATTTTGTTTTTTGCAGTCTCTGAAAAGAGGATTCTGAGATGTTAAATTAGCAAAAAAAAAAAAAAAATTGTGTAAGTATGTAAAATGCCAGGAATGGTGGCTCACCCCTGTGATCCCAGCACTTTGGGAGACCAAGGCGGGTGGATCACTTGAGGTCAGCAGTTAAGAGACCAGCCTGGCCAACATGGTGAAACCCCATCTCTACTAAAAATACAAAAATTAGCCGGGCGTGGTGGCATGCACCTGTAATCCTAGCTACTGGGGAGGCTGAGGCACAAGAATCACTTGAACTCAGGAGGTGGAGGTTACAGTGAGCCGAGATCGCACCACTGCACTCCAGCCTAGGCAACTCCATATCAAAAAAAAAAAAAAAAAAAAAAAAAAAGGTATGTAAAACATTGGTGGTATTTTGAGAAAAAAGAAATTCTCTGAATTTATCACTAAATTTGTTGTAAGCCTAAGTATAGTTTTTGTTTTCTGCCTTTTTCTTTTGTTCTTGTTTCTGGTCATAGTTAACTTTGAAGAGTTTGGAATGATCTTTTTATTTATATTAGAGTGTGAGGTATTCTAATGCTATCAACAAGAAAAAACCATGAATTATGTGGGAAATTTTAGACAAGGACATTTTGTGCAGAATGATAGTGAATGAGAATTTAGGCAACTTAAAATTTTTGTCTTGGCTGGGCATGGTGGTTCATGTCTGTAATCCCAGTGCTTTGGGATTGAGGCTGGGAATTTAAGACCAGCCTGGGGAGTATAGCAAACAAAAAATAAAATAAAAAAACTAGCAGGGCATGGTGGCATGTGCCTGTAGTCCTAAGTACTTGCAAGGCTGAGGCAGGAGGATCATTTGAGGCAAGGAGTTCAAGGCTCCAAAGAGCTATGGTTGGACCACTGTGCTCCAGTGTGGGCAACAGAATGAGACCCTTTCTTAAACAAAAAAAAAATTCTTAATAGTTGAAAGAGAAAGGCAATGATGAAAGATTTGGATTGTGATTCAAATTTTATACGTACTACAAGTGCCAAACTCAGTTTTCACTCTGTTTTATGCTGAGTGTCTATACATTTTTTCTTTCCTTCCTTCCTTCCTCCTCTCCCCTTCCCTCCTTCCCTCCTCTCCCTCCCTCCCTCCCTCCTTTCCTTCCCTCCCTCCTTTCCCTCCCTCACTCCCTCCCTCACTCACTCTGCTGCCCAGGCTGGAGCGTAGTGCCGAAATCATAGCTCACTGTAGCCTTCTTGACCTCACAGGCTCTGGTGATCCTCCCATCTCAGTCTCCTGGGTAGCTGAGACTACAGGTACATGCTACCATGCCTGGCTAATTTTTTTTTTTTTTCATATTATTTGTAGAGATGGGGTTTTGCCATGTTGCCCAGGCTGGTCTCGAACTCTTGGGCTCAAGTGATCCACCCACCTTGGCCTCTCAAAGTGCTGGGATTACAGATGTGAGCCACCATGCCGGCCAAGTGTCTGTACTTTTAACCAAAGTCCAGAATAATTGCCAGAAACTTTTAAACCTTCTTACCTTGTGTAAACACAGGTTTTTTCTTTTTTGTAAGTCAGGGTCTCACTCTGTCATCCAGGTTGGAGTGCAGTGGCACTATCTTGGCTCACTGCAACCTCTGCTTTCCGGGTTCAAGCGATTCTCATGCCTCAGCCTCCTGAGTAGCTGGGACCGCAGGTGTTCGCCCCCACCCTGGCTAGTTTTTGAATTTTTAACTTTCAAATGATTGACTGCAAAAATCAGGTAGTCAATTTAAAAATAAACATCTACACATGCGATTTTTTTTTTTTTTTTTTTTTTGTATTTTTAATAGAGACGGGATTTCACCACGTTGTCCAGGCTGGTCTCAAACTCCTGGCTTCAAGTGATCCACCCGCCTGGGTCTCCCAAAGAGCCAGGATTAGAGGTGTGAGCCGCTGCTCCCGGCTGTAAACACAGTTTTATTATGAGGTGTGCTGTGACTCTCTAGAGACAGCTCTGGTCTAGAGACGGCACCATAGCAGCACAGGAAAGAGTTTAGGGCCTGGCTGACTGAGTTCCTATCTCGACCTTAGGAGAGACCTCAGTTTTCTCATTTGTGAAAAAAATGGAATTCGTTTTTCCTTTTTTTCTCTTTTCTTCCTTTATGTTTTCTCTACTTATTTTGTCTTTTCCTCATTTTTCAGTCAGTATAGCTTATAAAATTTTTTCTGATTATAAAAGTAGGGCATAGGCGAGGCGCGGTGGCTCATGCCTGTAATCCCAGCACTTTGGGAGGCTGAGGTGGGTGGATCACCTTAGGTCAGGAGTTCAAGACCAGCCTGGCCAACATGGTGAAACCCTGTCCCTACAAAAAATACAAAAATTAGCCGGGCGTGATGGGGGGCGCCTATAATCCCAGCTACTCAGGATGCTGAGACGGGAGAATTGTTTGAACCCGGGAGGTGGAGGTTGCAGTGAACCAAGATCATGCCACTGCACTCCAGCCCTGGGCAACAGAGCCAGACTCCATCTCAAAAAAAGAAAAAGTAGGGCATATTATGCCAAAAATTTAAGTAATAATCCTCTTACTTTTGAAAAATGGCAATATGAGTATTTACTTCATGGGATTATTGTGAGGATGAAATAAAATCCATGCTAAGAACTGAGGACCCTACCTGGCACCTAGAAAATGCACAATGCGATTTCCTATTATTTAAAAAAAATATTATTAGTATCACTGCCACAAATTACAAGAAGAATGAAGAATGGCTTTCGGAACGGTGGTAGGATGCCCAAGGCTGTGCTGTGTTCTCACAGAAAGCATTGGGAATGGCACATCTCAAGGTCAGGACTAGCCCTCACGAGGGGCAGGTAAGGGAGATGCAGCATCCAGTGGGCTCTTCTGACTGCTGTTGGTGCATGCACCTGTTTTAGGGTCTCTCTTGATTTTATGTTTCTATAGGGGAGTAGGTGGAGGAGGGGTCAAAACAGTATATTCCAGATATCCTGAGATCTGGTGAAGGAAAACTGGTTTTGGAATCCTGTTGGGCTCTGGAATCAGAGATCAGGATTTTGGTTTATCCCAAAGTGGCTTCTGGAAAGTCGGTTAACCTCTGAGACTCAGATTTCCTCATCTGTCAAATGGAGATTGTGATACTTCTATCAAAGGGTTATTTTTGGCCGGATGCAGTGGCTCATGCCTGTAACATGGCAAAACCCCGTCTCTACTAAAAAATACAAAAAATTAGCCAAGCATCATAGTGTGCACCTGTACTCCAGCTACTTGGGAGTCTGAGGCACGAGAATCGCTTGAAGTGGGAGTTGGAGGTTGCAGTGAGCTGAGATCGTGCTACCGCACTCCAGCCTGGGGGGACAGAGCGAGACACTGTCTCAAACAAAAGGCAGGGGGGTGGTTTTTTTTTTCCTTTGGGGAGATTAAATGAAAGGTCTTGAAAGCACCTTAGAGTAGTACCTTGATACATAGGAAGTACTTAAGAAATGGTAGGTAACTATTACTTATAATGAGTGCTGGGTAGAAGGATCTCCTTGGTTACCAAAGACACTCACATCTTTAATTTTGGTGTTTTGATGGAAGCACAGGATATAATTCTCTGCCTCCTTAAATTGTTGAACGTGCTGCAAAGTTTGACACTTAGAAATAGAACTAGGGCTGTGGGGCTTTGTTCTGTCTTTAGGGCTTTGTTCTCTGCCCTTGCGTACACACTCGTGTGCATGTGTGAGTGCATATTACACAAGTGCATGGGATAACCCTACTCTTTCAAGGCAGTATGGAAGTAGCAAAGCTGCTGTCTTTGTCTTTTCGGGTGTTGCTGGTCTCCTCTGTCAGCACCATCAAGGCTTTGCTGCTCATTGCACTCATCCAGCAGGGTGCTATCAGAAAGAAGGAGAATGAGTTCCAAAAATAAGGTAACTTATTCAGGCTTCACATTTGTCTCTATGTCGGGAATGATGCTACTCTCCCTGCCTGCCTTGTGGAGTGATTATAAAGATAGAATGAGAGGAAGGTTGTGAAGGCGTGATCAAGGTGTTACACCAATCATTAAACATTATAAAGTATTGCAAACAAATGGACTTAGGAGTCACCTGACTGAGGCAGAAATTCCAGTTCTATTTAATAGGTTTGTCTGTGTTATTTGATCCACTTTCTCATTATAATAGAGGTGGATGATAACAGCATAGGGCTGTGATAAACATTAAATTCTGTAACATATGTAAAGAATCTAGTGAAGTATATGTTGCACATAACAGGTACTCAAAAAGTTGTGTTTGGGTTAGTCAGGAGTTTGAGACCAGACTGGGCAACATGGTGAAACCCAGTCTCTACTAAAAATACAAATGTTAGCTGGGTGTGGTGGCGTGCCCCTGTAATCTCAGCTACTCGGGAGGCTGAGTCAAGAGAATTGCCTGAACCTGGGAGGCAGAGGTTGCAGTAAGCCAAGATCACGCCATTGCACTCCAGCCTGGGCAACAAGAGCAAAACTTGTCTCAAAAAAAAAGAAAAAAAAAAAAAAAAGGCTGGGCGTGATGGCTCACGCCTGTAATTCCAGCATTTTGGGAGGCCAAGGCAGGTGGATCACGAGGTCAGGAGTTTGAGACCAGCCCGACCAACATGGTGAAACCCCGTCTCTACTAAAAATACAAAATTAGCTAGACGTGGTGGTGCATTCCTGTAATCCCAGCTACTTGGGAGGCTGAGGCAGGAGAATCACTTAAACCCAGGAGATGGAGGTTGCAGTGAGCCGAGATCACACCATCGCATTCCAGCCTGGGCAACAAGAGGGAAATTCCGTCTTAAAAAAAAAAAAGTTGTGTTTTTATACACTTTTCAAGAGCTGTTGCTTCTGTTACTATTGTTTCTGCTGCCTATTTTCTCTTTTCTTCCCCAATTTCTCCCTTCTTTGGAAGGGCTGGATGTTGGCTAACATGGTGGCTCATCAAACATGACTTTTTTTTTTCTTTTGAGACAGGGTCTTGCTCTGTCACCCAGGCTGGAGTGCAGTGGTGCAGTATCTGCTCATTGCAGCCTCGACCTCCTGGACTCAAGGGATCCTCTCACTTCAGCCTCCCGAGAAGCTGGGACTATAGTCGTGTGCCACCAAGCCTGGCTAATTTTTGTATTTTTTGTAGGGGTGGGGTTTTGCCACATTGCCCAGGGTGGTCTTGAACTCCTGTGGTCTCAAACTCCTGGACTCAAGCCATCTGCTCGCCTCAGCCTCCCAAAGTGCTGGGATTACAGGAATAAGCCACTGTGCCCAGATTCATTTCTGACTTTTCTTTTTCTTTTTTTTTTTGAGACGGAGTTTTGTTCTTGTCGCTCAGGCTGGAGTGCAATGACAGGATCTCGACTCACTGCAACCTCTGCCTCCCGGGTTCAAGCGATTCTCCTGCTTCAGCCTCCCAAGTAGCTGGGATTACAGGCGCCTGCCACCACGCCCAGTTAATTTTTTTTTTTTTTGTATTTTTATCTGAGACGGGGTTTCGCCATGTTGGCCAGGCTGGTCTTGAACTCATGACCTTAGGTGATCTGCCTGCCTCGGCCTCCCGAAATGCTGGGATTATAGGCGTGAGCCACAGCGCCCGGCTTGACTTTTCTAACTTTCTAGTTGATGAGTAGATAGTTGTATCATCACAGATTAAATCTTGAGGTTTTCATCTATTCCTGGCTATGGTGACAGCTACCCACCCTGCCAAGCTCAGGAATGCGTTCTTTCAAATCATTCTGGATGCTTAGGGTACTAGGAATTTAGTCTGTATGATTGCATTTTATTTTAATTTAATTAGAACTTTGACTCTCGAACTTGCTCTCAGGGTGGGATATTCTTTAGAAAGCATGAATAGCCTATCCTTACTGTATACCATGAGAAAGTTAGTGATACTAACCAGCTATAATTTTATAACAGAATATGATGATATATACAGTCAGCCCTCTGTATCCGTGGATTCTGTATCTGGATTGAACAAACCATGGATCAAAAATATTTGGGGAAAAAACCAAAACAATAAAAATAATACAAATTAAAAAATATAGCACAACAAATTTACATGGCATTTACATTGTATCAGGTATTATGAGTAATCTAGAGATAATTTAAAGTATATAGGAGGATATGCATAGATTATATGCAAATTCCATTTTATATCAGGGACTTGAGCATATGAGAATTTTGATACTCACGCGAAGGGTCCTGGAACCAGTCCTTCGCAGATACTGAGGGATAGCTATATGCCTTATAAAATCCCAGGCATATTTGTTTATGAAAAGGCAAGCTAGGCTGGGCACAGCGGCTCATGCCTGTAATCCCAGCACCTGGGAAGGCTGATGCCGGTGGATTGCCTGAGTCCAGGAGTTCAAGACCAGCCTGGGCAACATAGTGAGACCTCATCTCTATAAAAAAAATAAACAAAATTAGCCAGGCATTCTGGCACAGTGGTCCCAGCCAGTTGGGAGGCCAAAATGGAAGGATCACATGAGCCCAGGAGGTTGAGGCTGCAGTAAACTGTGACCGTACCACTGTACTCCAGCCTGGGCAACAGAGTGAGACTGTCTAAAAAACTGGCCGGTATGGTGGCCCACACCTGTAATCCCAGCACTCTGGGAGGCCGAGGCGGGTGGATCACCTGAGGCCAGGAGTTCGAGACCAGCCTGGACAGCATGGTGAAATCCCATCTCTACTAAAAATACAAAAAATTAGCCAGGTGTGGTGGCAGGCACCTGTAATCCCAGCCACTTGGGAGGCTGAGGCAGGAGAATTGCTTGAACCCAGGAGCCAGAGGTTGCAGTGAGCCGAGATCGCTACATTGCACTCCAGCCTGGACAACAAGAGCGAAACTTCGTCTCAAACACACACACACTCACCCACAAAAAACCCACCAGAACTTCTGGGTTGGATCTGGTGAGGTCACAATTTTGGATTTGGTCCCCACGTGGTCCAGTTTTGTTCTTATGGAGTAAATCTCTGTTTCAGAGGCCACTATATCACATTTCTCGAGTCTCCTTGTAGACACCTAACTTGTCCGTGATGATGTGAGGTAATAACAGGAGATAATGATTCAGCAAAGCTTTGTCCCACCACTGAGAAATTGCCTTGAAACAGTGGCCCATCCACAGTTGCAAAGTGGGGGTGATTCTTCTTCAGGGAGCACAGCGTAGCAGATTTTCCCCTGCGTCCTCTGTGTTTGTTCCTCAGTGTCTGGAAAGTGCTTACCCTAGAGAGTGAGCTTGGGACCATTTTTATTAAAGCTATTATTATTATTATTATTTGAGACAAAGTCTCACTTTGTCACCCAGGCTGGAGTGTGGTGGTGCGATCACACCTCACTGCAGCCTCCACCTCCTGCGTTTAAGTGATTCTCCTTGCCTCAGCCTCTCAAGTAGCTGGGACTGCAGATGGGCACCACCACGCCTAGCTAATTAAGAAAATTTTTTTGTAGAGCTGATGTCTCCCCACAACCCAGGGTGGTCTTGAACTCCTGGGCTCAAGAGACCCTCCCACCTTGGCCTCCCTAAGTGCTGGGATTATAGGCGTGAACCACCGTGTCTGGCCATTAAAGGTATCCTCAAAACTCATTTTATAGTATTTATTTTCTTTTGATGTTCATTGATTTTTTTTTTTTTTGGCTAAAGTTGTCTTGCTTTTTAATGTAGACCAATGGAGTGCATTTTACAGACAACAAAACATATCCTATATGGTGGGTAGCAAATTAAATAGGCTTTTTACTTTTTTTCTACTCTTTGATTCTTTACCTATTAAAATATTGCAGTTTTCTCTTCATTTAAAAAACTTATGAAATTCGTGCTTAATGTTAAACCTTGAAAACATAGACAAGATAAAGTAAACAAAGGCCATCTAATATCCCATAATCCTGGTTAATATTTTTGTGTATTCATCTCTCCTAAGGATGTGTCCATTAGCATTTTTTCCAGGTTGAATTACAGACACCTTTTTCAGAGACTGCATGCTAGTCTCTCATGATTCCCTTATCTGTTATATTGAAGTCGTGTGTGATCGCACGGGAAACTTGCTTTTGTTATTTGCCATCACCAAAGGACCCTTCTGAATGAAGAGTGAGGGCAGCTGGCTGTTGGGTGTGTGGCGTGTTGTCATCACTTGAACACAGGATTATTAAAGGTGCACAGGATTGTTAAATGTGCCTGCTGTCGGCTGATGTCAGATGATCCCCTGGGAAGGTTTGTTTATTTATTTATTTATTTATTTATTTATTTTTACCCTGCAGGCTCCAGTTCTGCTTCAGTAGATCTGGGATGGAGGCTGAGACTCCCCGTGATGCCCAGGCAGCTGTTCATGAGCCCCCTTTGGAGTGCCATTGAGCCAAGATCCTCTAGCATGGCCGAGTGCTCTCTGCTCTTGCAGTGAGGCAGTCTCTGCTTTTGTTCTGCTCAGGGCTGACCTGTTTTGGGGGGCTTCCTCCACTCTTGGGGGGCTTCCTCCACTTCCTGGCTCTTTTCCCTCATCCACGCTGCTCAAGACCCCATTTCTTCCCTGCTGTCTCATGCATACATCCACACTCCTCCCAAACCTCTGTTCCTGTCACTCCAGCAGGCTCCTCCATCTCCCCAGGCCACCCTCCTACCACCACCACTCCCACCACCACATCAGAGTCCTTTTTTTTCCAGTTACTACTTGATTGCCCCCCTCCCCGCTTCACCCCTCAGTTTCCTGTCTGGAGCCCTCAGATTCCTTTCTCTCCATGGAGGGCAGTGACTCAGAGGTGCCTACCTCAGAGGCGCCATCAATCAGGTGTGTCCTGGCCCCAAACTAGCTCTCCACTTGGGGCTCCCTGAGTGTTGAGGCCTTGGATTTCCTTGCAGGGGAAGGAAGGAGGGGTGAGAAAGATCCAGAATCTTCAAAGGAGCCTTCTTTGCCTAGTCCAACATCCACTCCACCCAGCTGACTGGAGAAATATAGGTTTGACTGAACAAATAACAGTAATTAAGATCTGTTTCCTGAACAGCCTACCCCTTTGGCCTGTTTACTTTGCAGCCCAATAACAATTCGTTCAGTCAGCCTGGCATTGAGGTCCATTGTGTTTGATTTTGATGCTGGAGTGCTAGTCTTCACAATCTAGGGCTGATAGAAGACTTCTGCCTTGTAGTTTTAAAAAGTAGAGGGAACACCGCTGCCAATATGAGCAAGTTACTTGTTTCTTTCTATCTCTCTCTCTCTTTTTTTTTTTTTTTTTTATTTATTGAGACAGAGTCTTGCTCTGTCGCCCAGGCTGGAGTATGGTGGCGCTGTCTGGGCTCACTGCAACCTCCGCCTCTGAGTTAAAGCGATTCTCCTGCCTTGCCCTCCTGAGTAGCTGGGATTACAGGCATGTGCCACCATACCCAGCTAGTTTTTTGTATTTTTAGTAGAGACGGGGTTTGGCCACGTTGGCCAGGCTGGTCTTGAACTCCTGACCTCAGGTGATCCACCTGCCTCGGCCTCCAAAGTGCTGGGATTACAGGCGTGAGCCACCGCGCCTGGCCTGTGACTTGCTTCTATCTCTGTACTCCTGTACTTGGTTGTGTAGCCAATACCCTGAATGAAAAAACAAAAAGGTAAAGGTTGGCGGGTGGTGATGTAAGGTTATTTTCATTTCTGTTGATGATAGAAGAAATAAGTATAAGCACCTTCATTTGGCCCTGGTTCCTTTTGCAAATGTATTTTAAGGACATAAACAGGAGTTTCTCAAGCTGGGGGCGAAGGGGTAATTGCATGACAGTTCTCTGCCAGTTGGTGCCATCGAGGCAGCTGGTGCTTGAATGCAGGCATCCTCACAAAGGCTGTCTAGGGCTTTGTGCCAGCTTGCCTTGGAATGAGGACCTGCTCCAGAAGTGGGTGGAGGGGTGCTGATAAAACCCACTGGGCATCTGGCAGTGCTTGCTTGAAAAGGCAATGAACAGCGGCTATTTGTTTGGGGGAAAGGCACACACCTATTCGTTCCTTCCACTTCAAGCTAGAAGTGGAAGAAGAAGATGAATTTCAAGGGTGAAAAGAGGGAAGAGCTGGAAAGAAGGTTTCCGGAAGTTTGAGGGTTGATGAAGGCTAAAGTTAACTGTGAGAAAAAGTGTTTTCTCAGCTGTAGGAAAACAGTGCAGCTGTTACTCCAAGAAAAAAGCTGTTAAACCAGGACTTTCATGGCACTACCAGGCATCCAGAACATGGGGTGGGTTAGAGGAGTGAGGGCGACCCTGTAGGAGGGACATGCGTCTTGAGAGGTTAGTGTGGGCTCATGCCTCCCTTTCCCCTTCCCCTCATCTTGCCTCCGAGCACTGGTACTATCCAGGTACAGCTGTGGTTTTCCAAACCAGAGGACTGTTGTCTGACATTTTGTTTTCTAGTTTATGTATTTGAGAAACCTTAGAAAAATATAGCCATTAAAATAGAAAAACACGTTGGGAAAACATGTCAGAAAAACATTTCAGAAAAACAAGTCAGAAAAACATTTACCAGATGAACAGTACCCCACCCGGGTGTGTCAACAGATGGACAGGAGTCCGGGTCCGGGTGTGGCTATCAGGGACACCAGATGTCCAGGGTAGTGTCCCCTACATTCCCAGAACCAAAGTAGAAAAACATTTCCAGGAAATACCCTTCCCGCCTGTGAGCCCCCTGACCAACCAGTGTGGGACAGCTGGCTCAGGCCATAATTAGAAACCAATCAGTTGCTTCCAAACCTCGCGCCTTGAACCTTTTCAAATGTGTGAACCAATCAACTTATTGTACCCCACCCTGTGTGACTTTGTGGTTTTTGCCTTTATAAGCAGTGTGTAACAGCCGTTCGGGGTCTCTCGGCCTCTTGTGCTGGGGACCCTAGCGCGCTAGCAATAAAGAGTGTCTCTTTGCTGTGACCTCCGTGTCGAGTGGTCTCTCGCGGCGGCCTCTCTCGAACTTGGAATCTTGAGCAAGGTTCCAACATATTTATGTGAAAAATATTAGAAAGGCTTGAAATAATCATCTTTTATTGGACAGGCCTAAGAACAGAATCCTGTTCTTGGGATCTAGGGTAGGTGAAGCGTGCAAGTTTTTCCTTGTACAGAGCCCTTGTTGCTAAACTAACCACCTTGAAAGAGAAACATATTGTTACTGGGCAGTGGAATGGGTCAGAGGTGTTCTTTTGAGTAGTGAGCCCTTTCTGTGATGTGGTTTGTGGGGAGGGCGGCCAGTGGTTGAATCTGCACGTGGGGTGATTTAGTCGGCTGTCAGCTTCTCAGAAGCGCGGGAAGGGAGGTAGTCGGGGGTGGGCATTACCATAGCACAGCCTGTAGCTGTTCAAGAGCACCAGACGTTTTTGTTTTTTTTTTGAGACAGAGTCTTGCTCTGTCACCAGGCTGGAGTGCAATGGCGTGATCTCGGCTCACTGCAACCTCCGACTCCCTGGTTCAAGTGATTCTCCTGCCTCAGCATCCCAAGTAGCTGGGATTACAGGCACGTGCCACCATGGAGTTTCACTCTTGTTGCCCAGGCTGGAGTGCAATAATGCAATCTTGGCTCACTGCAACCTCTGCCTCCCGGGTTCAAGTGATTCTCCTGCCTCAGCCTCTCATGTAGCTGGGATTACGGGCATGTGCCATCATGCCCGGCTAATTTTGTATTTTTAGTAGAGATGGGGTTTCTTCATATTGGTCAGGCTGGTCTAGAACTTCCGACCTCAGGTGATCCGCCCACCTTGGCCTCCCAAACTGCTGGGATTACAGGCGTGAGCCACTGCGCCCAGCCAGGAACACCGGTTTTGTGGCCACCCCAGGGTTAATGCGACACATGCTGGCTTTTCATTTTAACTGTCATGAGGGAAACCTTTCAAAATGTATTAGACTCTGAGACACTTGAAACTGCCTTCTTCCTAGGATCAGCAGAGCATTTGTTTGTTTGTTTGTTTTTGAGATGGAGCAGAGCGTTTTTTAAAGCTACTAACGATGACTTCCTTTAGTTGTCTCAAGTGTCTGTTAGTATATTGCACAGTAGATACAGAAGTGTGGAACCCAGAGGATGAGTTACTAGCTCCTTCCTTTTCCAGACTGCTGAGTTGTTTGCACTGATGTGTTTTTTGATGCTCCACTGATGGTTGTCACTAGATTTGTCCTTGAGCCAAATCACCTAACCTTTCTGGGCCTCGGTTTTCACATCAGGAAAATAGGAGGACTGGACTAGATCAGGGACTTCCAGTGCAGGTTTTGGGATGTAGCCCTGTTTAGGTTGAATTTTCTGGATGCTGAGTTTGATTAAAAAATCCACTAAAATGTGAGCTTCCTGAGAGCAGGGACTATACTACCAACTCCTAGAACCAGTACCCAGTCACTAGTAAGCATTTAATAAATACTGTGTGAATATAGAACTGCATTTTTGGTATTATACTGCATCCATATGTGTTACATATTGTGCATAGAATTTCGTTTGGTGGGGAACAGAGCTCACTCGCCGCTAAACTCTTGAAGCTTCTGGTGCACTTGGGTTCTAAGGTCCTCTGCACTCCAGCTCTCTGAGAGCAGTGAAATGAGCTCCTTTCTGTTTCCATCCCCGAGCATACGGGCATCTAGCTGGCACCGGGGCCTGTCACCAGCCTAGAAAGCACTCCGTGGCTTGGCAGGGTTTGGGGATTGGGCTGGCACATAGCACCTCTTGGAAAGGGCTTGGCAGGTTTCTCCCTTGCAGCATAATCTCCATGACACAATGAGGCAAATTTTGGGTTTAGTGTTTCACTGGCTGCCGGTTGATAAGCTACTATTTATAAAGTAGAACGAGCAGGGTTTCTGCCCACCTTCTTTTTTGCTGAGACTATTTAAAATTAACTTTATTTTATAAATTAAAAATAAAACTTTTAAATAAACTTATTTTAATTAAAAATTTGTAAAATAAAAATATCAAAATAAAAAAATTAAAATTAAAAATTAAGAATAAAAATGTAAACATCAAACTTACTTTATAAATGAAACTAGTTTTTACTGCATTTTATTTTATTTGGTTTTTTAGAGACAGAGTCTAACTCTGTTGCCCAGGCTGAAGTGCAGTGATGCAATCTCAGCTCAATGTAACCCCTACCTTCTGGGCTCAATCCATCCTCCTACCTCAGCCTTCCAAGTAGCCGGGACTACAGGCTTGTGTCACCATGCCTGGCTAATTTTTGTATTTTTTGTAGAGACAGTGTCTCACTATGTTACCCAGGCTGGTCTCAAACTCCTGGACTCAAGCGATCTACCCACCTCGGCCTCCCAAAGTGCTGGGATTACAGGCAGGAGCCACTGTGCCCAGCCCTAAAACTAATTCAAAAAAAAAATTTAAAACCCAATGAGTACTTTTGTTTTCTCCCAGTCTCCTACACTTCTCCGTTTTGAGTTTCAAGGTTTCATTTTCTTATACCTTTTTCTTAATAGAACTTACTTAACTCACCTTTTTCAGCCCTGTTCTGCCACAGGTATTTGTTGCCTCAGTGGGTGCCAGTGAATGTTCCCACAGCTCTTGTTTTTTCCTCAGTGGAAATGAAGGTGTAAAGACGGCTTTAGCTTTCCAGCAAGTTTTCTCACACACATAAGTTGCCAGCATGCTCTCCTGTGTTCAGACTGAAGGTGGTGAACCCCACAGTCTGACTGTGGAGGTGGCTCTTGCTTTTCACCCCTAACTCAGTGGCTCTTAACTGGGGAGCCATTGTCTGGAGACATTTCTGATCATCACGCCTTGCAGGGGAGAGGGGGAGTTGTGACTGGCATCTAGCGGGTAGAGGCAGGGAGGGGCGCTGCTGAACATCAGCATCCAGTGTACAGGTCAGCCCCCAACAAGAAAGAATTTTCTGGCCCCCAGTCAATAGTGTCGAGTGATAGAAACGCTGCTCTGAAGGACCTGCCCCTGAGGAACGTTTGTTTTCTGTTGAGCTGTCAGAAGGGATCTTGTTTACCCTCAACCTCAAACCTTATAGATCTCACCAACCTGCTAAAATGTATCAAGTGTGATATGATATTTTTAATTTTAAGGTAGAGAGAGGGTCGTGTGATGGAATGATTCAAATAATCCCACTGCTGTCTGAG
This sequence comes from Pan troglodytes, assembly GCF_028858775.2. Classification (NCBI taxonomy): domain Eukaryota; kingdom Metazoa; phylum Chordata; class Mammalia; order Primates; family Hominidae; genus Pan; species Pan troglodytes. The sequence goes on from NC_072402.2 coordinate 35,837,190, forward strand.
AACAGAGGACTTGATAAACATTCTTCTGGTGCTGAAAGTAGCCCTAACCTCCTGGGAAAGAGACTCCAAAAAAGGGGAACATCTTTGTCCCAGACTCCATTGTAACCCCAAAGCTGACTGATGGCTTTGTATGCGTTCATAGCCTCTTCTTGCCCATTTCAGACTTGGTTCTGGTGGCTGGAGATACTAAGTTGACCCTTGACTGTTTGTTTCATGGAAATGTTCAACGTGGAAAGTAACACCGCTCTAGTATGTTGAAACTTGTTTGAGAAACCACTTGCCAGAAACTCGTCTCTCACAGTCCCCACAATCCTGCTGCCACAGTTACGGGCATGATGATGAAAGCCTTGGCGCTTTAGAGGATTCTCTGAACTCAAAATAAAATTTAAGAAACCCAGATAAAGGAACTATAAGAGCATATTTCTAGTCTAGGCAGATATATAGCTTTCTGTTTAACTTCTTGAACTTTTAGGTAGCCGTATTAATCTGTTCTTGCATTGCTATAAAGAAATACCTGAGACTGGGTCATTTATAAAGAAAAGACCTTTAAATGGCTCACCATTCTGCAAGCTGTACAGGAAGCATAGCAGGTTCTGCTTTTGGGGAGGCCTCAGGAAGCTTCCAATCATGGCAGAAGACAAGGGAGGAGCAGGTGTCTTACATGGCAGGAGCAGGAGCAAGAGAGAGAGAGAGTGGGAGATATCACACACTTCAGATGACCAGATCTCATGAGAACACACTCCCTGTTGTGAGAACAGTACCAAGTGGATGGTGGTAAACCATTCATCAGAAATCTTCCCCCATGATGCAGTCACCTCCCACCAGGCCCCATCTCCAACATTAGGGATTACAATTCAACATGAGCTTTGGGTGGGGACACAAATCCTAGCCATATAGATAGCTGTTTAATTATTTTATTTTATTTTTAATTGCTTCAAATTCTACCAAGTATTGGTTTATTTACATCAGTTAAACTCTAAAAAGTTTTACAAGGCTTAAGGAATTTTTTTTTTTTCTTGCAGGGTAAAAAATGCATACATAAAATTTACCATCTTTTTTTTTTTTTTTTTTTTTTTTGAGACGGAGTCTCGCTGTCGCCCAGGCTGGAGTGCAGTGGCGCGATCTCGGTTCACTGCAAGCTCCGCCTCCCGGGTTCACGCCATTCTCCTGCCTCAGCCTCCCGAGTAGCTGGGACTACAGGCGCCCGCCACCTCGCCCGGCTAATAAAATTTACCATCTTAACTATTGTTTTGAGATGGAGTTTCACTCTCGTTGCCCAGGCTGGAGTGCAATGGCATGATCTTGGCTCATTGCAACCTCTGCCTCCTGGGTTTAAGCAATTCTCCTGCCTCAGCCTCCCAAGTAGCTGGGATTACAGACGTGTGCCACTTCACCTGGCTAATTTTGTATTTTTAGTAGAGACAGAGTTTCACCATGTTGGTCAGTCTGGTCTCCAACTCATGGCCTCAAGTGATCCGCCTGCCTTGGCCTCCCAAAGTGCTGGGATTACAGGCATGAGCCACTGCTCCTGACCCAACTATTTTCAAGTGTATAGTACAGGAGGTGTTTTTGTTTTTTTTTAATGCCTCAATTATGGTGATAGTTCACTCTGGCTGTTTTCTTCCAATCACATTGAAGTAGGTTTGATTTACTCATTGTCTGATGCATTTAACAAATATTTGAGGGCTTACCACCTATGAGGTGGAACAGGAATGTTTTGTTTTCTTCCAAAATAGAAACCTGTAATGTTTTTCTAATTATAAGATGTATGCTTGTTGCAGAGAGTTCAGAAAATACAGAAGAGCATAGTCACTCATAATTCTACAACTCTGTTTACTACTGTTGATGTACTGATATATCCTTCTAGTTTGTTTTTTGTTGTCGTTAGTGCTGATCTATGTCTTGTTATATTTTTACCCAAAATGCTGTCATACTCTACACTATTAATGTTAACTATTTTCAGTTTATACAATGTGGACGTCTTTCCATGGCCATAAATTTTTCTGTATAACCTATATAATCATTTCAGTGGGTGTATTATATTCTATAACATGAACCTTCCGTAATTTAACTGATCTTAAATCTTAATCTTTTTATTGGACATGTAGGTTTCTTCTCTTAAACCACATGTATTAGATGTGTAATAGATGTCATGTAGATGGTCATCTTATGTATATCTTTGTTTTCTTGCTTAGAGAGTGTAGAATCAAGGTCTCTTGTTTACTGCGGTATTCCCAGGAATTGACAAAGCACATAGCATGTGTAGAGTATAGTATATATTAGCTGAGTGAATGAATGGCCTGGTTATTTCCATAGAATTAGGAAATAGGGCTTTTAATATGGGGTAGGATTTGGTGAGGCAGGGAGCTTGGTGATTGCGGTGGTTGAGCTGCTTGGGGCAAGACACTAGAAGAAGCCATCCATGTTCACTGAGGTCAGAGTTTGCATGGGAGACAGGAAGGGGCACAGAAAGGGAAGTGACCTCTTCAGATACTTGCTGAATGCTTACTGTACACACAGGGGCAGGGAAGAAAAATTGCTTCCTTTTTCCAGTGTAGTCTGTCTCCCTCCTGTAGGAAACCGAGGTTTGAAGCCAGTTTCAGGCCAGTGTTACCTGTCTTGTTCATGCGCTTATGCCTGCAGTAAGTGGAGAAGAATGGCAAAGAGCCTACCACATTTAAATTAAGTCTAGTACTTGCCGGCTCTGTGACCTTAAGCTGCTGTTTAACCTCTCTGAGCCTTGGTCTCATCTCTGTAAAATAGGGATGATTGTAACAGGTAATAATAATTGTTGTGCCTTGCAGAGAGTAAGAGATTAATAAGTGTTAACTATTGCTAGCTAATATTATGATGGATTCAGTAAGCTTTAGCTTTCTTTTTTCTTTTTTTTTGAGATGCAGTCTTGCCCTGTTGCCCAGGCTGGAGTACAGTGGCGCGATCTCTGCTCACTGCAACCTCCGCCTCCTGGGTTCAAGCGATTCTCCTGCCTCAGCCTCCTGAGTAGCTGGGATTACAAGCACCCACCACCACATCTAGCTAATTTTTTGTATTTTTAGTAGAGACAGGGTTTCACCATTTTGTCCAGGCTGGTCTCAAACTCCTGACCTTGAGTGGTCTACCTGCCTCAGCCTCCCGAAGTGCTGGGATTACAGGTGTGAACCACTGTGCCTGGCTGATTCAGTAAGCTTTCATAGGTTGCCATGTATTCTTTTGTATGGGGGAAAGCCACTGTAAGCCCCAGATAAACCACATGTGTATGTGTTGAGTTTTCTAGAATACAACCATTTGTGAGTTAGGAACTACCTGCAGTTACACTGTTTGTTCAGTAAAACAGTCCTTTATTGAGCAGAGGAATTTTTGTGCTCGTTCTTCTAGCTTTTAAGTTGCACCATGCCATTGCATAGCTATCAATAAAGGACAGTACCTGGCACTGTGGTGCCAAGAGGGAGGGTTTACCAACACCCCCCCCACCCCACAACTGCCCTTTTGTAGTGGGAAGAAAGGTCTGTCTAAGCTCAGTGGAAGCTATTTCTGAGCTTGAGATGGGAAGATCAAGCCACACAATGTTGGTTGTTGGGTCCAGAATTTCAATGAATGTTGCTCTCCAAAGTAGAGAAGTGTTCATTTCTTCTGCAGACCACAGTTGACTCAAAGGTAACCCTAAAGCTTCAAAAGAGAAGGAAGGGAAGGAGGCCCTCACACGGCATGGGTAGTATTATGTATTACTGAAAGGTGTGGAACTCTGTAGTTAAAAGATGCAGTGTTGTTTACTTGAATAAAAAACTTTGAACCCAGTTTTATGTTTTTAATGCATGTCTTCTATTACCTTGGTACTACAACCTCCCAGCATGCCCAGGAACACCTGAGTTCTAACAGCTTGGTCAGCTTCAATATTTGAGGAACTTCCCCACTGTGCACCATTCCACTGCCGTTTATTAAGGAACAGTATTATAATTTTTGTAGCTCACAGAAAACTCTTAATGTCTTTCCTTAGCTTTGCTAGGTCTCCTGTATTTCCAGAATTAAGAAAAGGGACTGAATGAGAGGTGGTGTCACACTTCGTTTTATGGTTTGGACTTAGTTTAGACACATGAAAGCCAACTTGGCTGTCCAGCCCCGTTGAGGAGCAAGTCCTTCAGAATAGTTGGTTTCCACATGGCTGAGGGGTTCATACTCCCCAAAACTCAAGCACTGAAGCTAAAAACTGTGACCCACATTTGGGATCATTCTTGTGACAGAACTGTCCTAAGCACTTATTTGCTTAGGATACTTCTTTCATTCCTAAGTGGAATGAAGGTAACAGAACGTATGTGCTGCCTGGGCCATTGTCGTGAATATGAGTGATCACACTGCCGTGTGTGAGCTGTTACCATGCAGAACATAGACCATGCAGCAACAGAGTGATGCTTATATTACCTGTGTGTCAGCTAAAGAAAAATCAGGCTTTCAAATCAACTTAGTTTATTCAGAAGTCTTGCTGAAGCTTGCAACCTGTTAGTCTTTCAGAGAGTTTCTGTTAGACTGCTCCAAGGCAGAATTTCAGCCCACAGTTTATAGACAGGTGATGGCGGCTCTTCCAGTGCTCAGAAGTTACAACAGATGTGCTCGAAGTTAGATTAGAGCAAGATCTCATCAAGGTTTGGGCGCAGCAGTTCATGTGGTTATAGATGATAGAGGCATAGTCATTAATCCTGTCAGACATGTACAGAAAGAGGCAAGGGCTAGGGTCATTGAACTTACCTGATTCAGGCAAGAGACTCGGGAACCTGTGCTGTGTGCTGCTGATCATCTTCAGGCCATTCTTCTGGAGGGCTGCACTTGGTCAGAGTCAGGGGCTTTGTGGAGTTCTGCTGGTAAGGGATTTTGTAAAATTCTGCAGGCAAGCAGAAAAGCAAACGTGGCTTCTTACATTTGCCATTTTGTCTCACATGTGCTTGAAGAGCTTACCGCTGCTCCACTTTTTAGTTCTGGCTTCTCCTTTTGGTTGCTTTTCTCTCCTCCTTGCTCTGGGGTTAACTCATCATGCTTGCCTGTTGCAGTTTGTTTTTCAACATCTAAGAAGTTATGGACGCTAAGGATATCCAGTTACCTCTTGCAGGGTTGACAGGAGTGTGGTGTGATGCCACCATGCTCTCTTTCCATGCCTGTGGCAGATGGTACTCAGTGATCATTGCACTTTCCCCGCTGAGACATTCAGCCTTAAGAATCCTCCTCAGCACAGAGTTTCAGGCAGCCGCTGCCCATCCGTTGGATGTGAGATGAAACCTGTTGATCTACCACCCATCATCTACCTGGGCTCCTTCGACTTACAGGTGATGACAACTAAGACCCAGAAGGGCAGGTCACTTCGCTAGAGTTGAGTCCAGGTTCTGTGGTTCTCCCCAGCAGTTTGTCCTCTTGGTTGCTGTGGCTTAAGAACCTGGTAGTCAGGCCTTTGGAACTGTGAAAGTAAGACGTGAGAGAGGGAGACAGAGACCCTTTTATGATTAAGGTACCTGTGTTGTGTGTGTGTGCATGCCGATTTTGTAATATGTTTGGCCTTCTTGTTGCCAGCTGGAAATTCTAGGTAATGAAGGTATTGTGCTTTTTAATTTAACGGAAGAAGTACTTGGAAGTTACTACCAGCCCTAGCTCATGTTTCTGTGAGCATTTCCTCACACACCTAGGTCAATCCTTGGAAGGACCATCTGTGCCCAAGGCTGGTGCGGAGGACAGAGAGGGAGACATATTTATTTTTTGTAGTATGTGTGTGTGTTGCGGGGCTGGTCCTTCATTGGAGAAGAAAAATAACAGTAAGTGGGAGGCCCAGCTTCAGGTAAGATAAGCAAGAGTCAGCTTACCCTTTCATTTTGATTCTTTGACCCGGCAAGGACAAAGCACCTCCTATTTAGAAAAGCCTTTGCCATTCCTGCGGTTGGAGGGAGGATGTGCCAGGCTCTTCGAAAGATTTTCCTTTGCAGTATGTTTGCGGGAGGGGAAGCTTCTTCAGAAGGGAAAAGCCCAACATACAGCAATACCACATTTGCAAATGCTTTTATATCACTATCGTTCAACTTAGTTGCTTTTATTTTATTTTATTTCTTTTTTGAGACAGGATCTCTGTGGCCTAGACCAGAGTGCAATGGTGCAACCTCTGCTCACTGCAGCCTCGACCTGTCGTCCCAGCTATTTGGGAGGCAATCCTCCTGCCTCAGCCTCCCAAGTAGCTGGGACCACCGGCATGCACCACCATGCCTGGCTAATTTTTGTATGTTTTGTAGAGATGGGGTTTTGCCATGTTGCCCTGGCTGGGCTGAAAATCCTGAGCTCAAGTGATCCGCCTACCCAGTGCTGGGTGCCTCCCAAAGTGCTGGGATTACAGGCGTGAGTCACCACGCGCCGTTGACTTTCCTCAAGTCAGTTTTCTTCATTTTTTAACTATAAGAGTAATGCATGCACATGGTAAAAACCCAACCAGGAGAGCAGAACAATAAGTATCATAGATGTCCCCTGTTCTTCCCCACATCTAGGCCTGTTCCTCGGGTAGTCAGTGTTAGTGGTCTTGTATCTACACATATGTGTATGTACACAGATATGAAATAGCAGGGCGTACTGCCTGTCTTGGTTGGCTGGGGCCACCATAACAAAGTCACACTGACTGGGTGGCTTACCCAACAGAAATTCAGCTTCTCACTTGTGAAGGCCAGAAGTCCAAGAGCAAGGTGTGTGCAGGGTCGCTTTCTTCTGAGGCCTCTCTCCTTGGCTTGTACATGGCCACCGTGTTGCTCTGCTGTCCCTGTGTGTGTGTCCTCCTCTTCTTAGAAGCAGTCCTGTTGGATTAGGGACCACCCCAGTGGTCGTATTTAACTTTTAAATACCTTTTTCGTTGAGACAGAGTCTGGCTCTGTCACCCAGGCTGGAGTGCAGTGGCGCGATCTCGGCTCACTGCAACCTCTGCCCCCCGGGTTCAAGCGATTCTCGTGCCTCAGCCTCCTCAGAAGCTGGGGCTGCAGGCATGTGCCACCATGCTTGGCTAATTTTTGTATTTTTAGTAGAGACGGGGTGTTGCCATGTTGGCCAAGTTGGCCAGGCTGGCCTCGAACTCCTGGCCTCAAGCAATCCACTTGCTTTGGGAGTTGGGATTACATGCGTGATCCACCGCACCTGGTCTAACCTTAATTACCTTTTTAAAGGCCCTATCTGCAAATACAGTCACTTTCTGAGGTACTAGGGTTTAGTACTTCAACATATGAATTTTGGGGGACACAATTTAGCCCAACACACCTGACGTATTAACAAATATTTCATTGTATAGGTCGTAATTCATTTTACTAGTCCCTGGGTAGCTGGAAAATAAGGCTGTTTCTAGTGTTTGTTACGAACAGCCTCATACCTAAATCTGTGTCTTTTTGGAAGTGTATCTGTGAGAGGAGTTTCTGGAAGGATTGCAAGCATTGCCCTCTGAAGATGTTGTTGGACTCCCTTTTGCGTGTGTGAATGTTACTTCCTTGGAGGAGGAGAGTGTGCAGTATCTACAAATCAACACCCTTAGTATTCTCTGTGATTCAGTGCTTGCGTGGGAAATTGAGTATAGCATGCCATTGTGAACTTGTTCCCATGGAGGGGATTGCCAGCCACTGTGCGTGAGGAGTGTTGCCACTGTGACTTCACCATACATTATTCAGCCAATGTCCATTTACTGAGTCGTTGGGGGGCAGGCACTGTTTTGTTCATTTATTTATTTATATTTTTAAAAAATAGGCTTAGGTTTTTTTTTTAGAGCAGTTTTAGGTTCACAGCACAATTAAGAGGAAGATACAGAGAGTTCCCATATACCTCCCCTCCCCACTCGCACGGCCTCCCCCATTATCAGCTCCTCCCACCAGACTGGTACATTTGTTAGAATCGATGAACCTACCTTGACACATCACTACCACCTAAAGTCCATGGTTTACATTAGCGTTCCCTCTTGGCGTTGTATATTCTATATTTATTTGTTTTTTATATGCTGTAACTTTTTCAGTAAAAGCTTTATGTCCTCTTGGAGCCAGGGGTAACGAAACCCTGGCACTTCTCTCCAAGCTTGTGAAAGCACCAGTAGTTCCAGCCAGGAATTGATTTTTCCAGTTTTGAAAGTGAGTGACATGCTCAGTGTCTTAACCCTGTAGGTGGCAGGGGCTGGATGTGAACCCATTTTATGCAAAGGTATGCTCCTCCAGAAACAAGTGTTCAGTCAGCAGGGCTGTGAGATTTCCCTAGATGCTAACATAAATGTTTCTTTTACAGATGCTGTTTTGAATTTCCACCTGGTATATATATCAATGTGTAGCTTAAGATAATGTGCTCGAACCTTAATTATTAGCATAGTTTACTTTGATAAATCACTTTTGGGCTAGTAAGAAAGGCTAGTCCATTCTAATATTAGGAATGTGTGTGTATAGGTACACATACATATAGACACATATATATGTACATATGTATATTTATAATACTATAGCACTGTATAGAGTGAGAGTGAAAATGAAATTTGGAAAATCAGATCCATACAATGGCATATGACTTTAATGACAGAATAGGGTTAAACCAATAGGGCTTTCTTTTTACATTTTCCACAATCATGTCCCTTCTGTTGCTATTTGTCTGCCTTTAGATGATCAGTTCCAATTAGGCTCACAGTGATGTTTGTATCTGTTTATTTTTCCCTCTGTGGAGATAATAGTAAGTTTAAATGTTGATTCAGCTGTGGGAATGTTTTATTGTGGGAGGCATTAACTGTTTCCAAAATACTTATTTTCCCAAATAGAATAAGTATTTTGTTGATCACATTTGAACTTGAAATACAGTGAGAGGTCGCTGGGCACCATGGTTTACACCTGTAATCCCAGCACTTTATGGGAGGCCGAGACGGCGGATCACAAGGTCAGGAGATTGAGACCATCCTGGCTAACACAGTGAAACCCCATTTCTACTAAAAATACAAAAAATTAGCCAGGCGTGGTGGTGGGCGCCTGTAGTCCCAGCTACTCGGGAGGCTGAGGCAGGAGAATGGTGTGAACCCAGGAGGCGGAGCTTGCAATGAGCCAAGATCGTGCCACTGCACTCCAGCCTGGGCGACTGAGTGAGACTCCGTCTAAAAAAAATATATATATATAGTGAGAAGTTATCTAAGACCACAGGGTAACAGAGAGTTAGCAACCAGCCAGGCGTGGTATCATGGTGTCCTGTGCTTGTAGTCCCAGCTAAGGCTGAGGCAGGAGCATTACTTGAGCCCAGGAGTTTGAGGCCAGTCTGTGTAACACAATGAAACTCTGTCTCTTAAAAAAAAAAAAAAAAAAAAAAAAAGCAATCAGTGAAGGAGGCAGTTAGGAAAGGGTTCAGGAGGCAGGACCCAGAGAAAAGCCAGCTAAAGCAGTGGGAGGGGACAGTTGTATGTGTGTGTGTTTAAAATTGGGGCATGTGAGTGGAAAGAGGTCAGTAAAATCAGAGATTGAGAACATCAGTGAAGGAATTGTAAAGGAAAGTGGCCCATAAAACACCCACACATGCAGTAATGTTAGGATACCACTTGTGTATTCTCTTATCTCAGCCCGAGTAGAATGTCTTCTTTTACAAAGCAGTGGCTTAGTTTTGTGAGTCAAGAAGAATCTGGAGGAAGCTGGCTTGGAAAATCGGACGTAAGATGGAGAGAGTTGGTTAGGAAAAATTTGTAGTGATGAAACAGTAGAGAATGACACAGGGCTCCAACAATGACAGTCTCATGAAGTAGATGAGATAACTAGGGAAATGACTGTGATTCCAAGATCTGTCATACCATTATGGTATGTTGTCTTACCCATATACCTGTGATCGTAGCTCATTGTAAGTGATGTTTATGGTGTAGCATTCTAATTGATGCTTGTTTTGAAGCCTTGCAGAGTCTCAAACTTCCTTCCAAATCATTATCAAAAGATTGAATTGTTGGGCTTTAGGTTTATATAGAGTATAGTGTTAATACATACAGATTTTATTGTAATCTGCAGTTTATGGTAATTTCTTGTAGCATTGCCCTGTTGGCTTAACAGGGACTCCTTTCTGGTGCCAGTTGTGTCTGATTAGGTTATCCAAGACACCATGTAGTACTTCTGCCACCCCCACTTTATAAACGAGAAGTCTTGAGGTTTTCTTTCTTTTTTTTTTTTTTTTGTGCACCACCACACCCGGCTAATTTTTTGTTTTTTGTTTTGTTTTGTTTTGTTTTGTTTTGTTTTTAGTAGAGACGAGGTTTCACCATGTTGGTCAAGATGGTCATGGTCTTGATCTCCTGACCTCACGATCCACCTGCCTTGGCCTCCTAAAGTGCTGGGATTACAGGTGTGAGCCACCGTGCCTGGCCAAGTCTTGAGTTTTTAAAGGATAAATAACTTGCTTGTAGTCCACAGCTAGTAGGTGGCAAAGCCAGGCCACAAACCCAGCCAAGCTTTGAGCCTGAGCTTTTAATCACCATCCTCTATTACCTTATGGTTTATTAAAGATCCCAAAGAAAAGATGTGTATGCTGTTAGTGGTATAGCAGGAGCTCTGTGCTCCTCTGGGCCCACGTCCTACTCATTAACCCAAAAAGCTTACCATTTGGGACATGAAACTCTGGTAGAAATGCAGTGTAAAAGGCACCCATTTCTTTTGAGCTTCAAGTTACATACTCTCATTATTTCCTACAAGGGTGTATGGCTGCAGGCCTTTCCCATCCCAGCACCCTGGGTGCTTGTACATTCATCCTTAGGCTCATGGATTTTGACAGGTTCCTTTTGAAACCGTCTAGGGTTGATGGTCATGTTGTCCGAGGTGTTATCCAAGTCCGTTGTCTCACGACCAAGAAAAGTAAGGATTAATATGAACACAAGGGTGAAGTTGGAGTGAACGAAGAAAGCTCTGTGCAACGGAAAGGAGGACCTGAGTGAGTCGCTGTTTTTACAGTTGAGTCTGAAAGCTTTTATGAGAAACTCCCCTCATCTCTGTAGCTGTTTGCCTAAGTTCCCTTATCTGTGCAGCTGTCTGTGTAACTCTCCTTATCAGTGCAGACACGGGCATGTGTTGGGTAAACACAAAGTGCAGCTCCTCATTTGTATAACTGTGTTTTAGGTAAGCCTCCCCCAGCACCTCCCCACTCCCTGTGCAAGTTCCCACGGAGCCCACCGTGTATGTGCCTGAGAAGGAGAGGAAACTTTTCCCTGGGAGCCTGCTAATCACACAAAGAACAAAAGGCTTCTATGCTGGGCCCTGCTTTCTTATCAGTGCAGCTGCAGTTTAGTTTTTCCCCAGGCAACTCTTATTTGTATGTGTAGCTGTGATTTTTCAGTCTGTTTCTCTGAGGACTAGCCTTAACTGTCTGCCTAACTGATTTTTCCTTTTCTTCTCCCTCACTTTCTTGGGCCCAACTTTTTGTTTTTCATGTTCTTCCCACTTTGTTTACTAGTTCTTGGCTTCTTCTCTTGCTCTTAGCTGATTCTAGAAATCTTTTTGTCTGAGAGTCACGATTATAATACTTCAGATGAACTGTGCCTTTTCTGTGTAATAATTGGGCATCTCCCAAACCATTGATGGTTGTCATTAAAGATAGCACCAGAACAATTCCGATGAAAGCTTTGTTCACACACCGAACTATTCCTGCATGTCCTATGGTCAAGGTACCTGGGAAGAATGTTCATCTTGTAGCTTGGAAGGTCGACCTACAGAAGACCTGGGTGAATACGTTGGTAAAGTGGTGTGACTCAGTACAGGACACCAACTGGGCATCCCACAATTTAATTCAATTCTGACACTAACTACCTAGAGTTCGCACAGACCTCACAGGTTAAGGGCTGGGTTCCACAAGACTTTTCCCATTTCAGATGCCAATTGCAAATCTAGGCCTTCCATACTTCTGACTGACCAGCTATAAATCAGGGGTTCCCAGCATCCCCTCTTTAGGTTCAATAATGGGCTAGAATGGATCACAGAACTCACCAAAACTCTTTACTGGCGATTACCAGTTTATTATAAAGGAGACAAATGAACAGCCAGATGAAGAGGTACACAGGGCACTGTCCGGAAGGGTCCCAAGCGCCAGAGCGTCATTCCTCTGGAGTTTGGGGGCACCACCCTCCAGGCACATGGATGCGTTCACCAAACTGGAAGCTCTGAATCCCATTGATTAGGGTTTTTATGGAGGCACTATTATGTACATGTGGCTGATTAAATCATGGGCTATTGGTAATTAGCTCAGTCTTCAGTCCCTGCCCAGGTGTGTGCTCCTGAAAGTTCCGACCCTCTAAACCACATGGTTGGTTCCACTGACAGCCAGCCTTCCATCCTGAAGCTATCTAGGGACCCAGGAAGAGTTGCCTCATTAGTACAAGCTCTGGTATGACTGAAAAGAGCATTAGTAACGAAATACTCTCCTGTTAACCTCTGTCACTCAGGAAATTCCAGAAGTTTTAGAAGCCCTTGCACCAGACCAAATTTTATATATATATATATATGTAGAGTAATGGCAAAAACCACAATTACTTTTGCACCAACCTAATATGATTGTTTTCTTTTTTCCTGGTCATGTTTTTCATGGAGATAGCCTCCCAAGTAGCTGGGACTACAGGTTTGTGCCACCATGCCTGGCTAATTAAAGAAAACATTTTTTGTAAGAGATGGGGTCTTGCTGTGTTGCCCAGGCTGATCTCAAACTCCTGGGTTCAAGCAATCTTACCTTGATCTCCCACAGCTCTGGGATTAAAGGTGTGAATCACTGCACTGGGCCTTATTAAAAATATATATATGTGTGTGTGTGTATATGTGTGTGTGTATGTATATATGTATATATAAAATATACATTAGATATAGACTGTCTCAATATATATACATATATTTATATAAATAAATATATATACACATATATATGTGTGTGTGTATATATATTTATTTAGAGACAGGTTCTTGCTGTGTTGTCCAGGCTAAACTTGAACTCTAGTCTCAAGCGATCCTAGTCTCAAGTGATCCTCCAGCCACCCGAGTAGCAGGAACTCCAGATGTGTACCACAGTGCCTGGCCATGTTTCTTATTCTATCACAGCATCATGCTCTAAGCAGATGCCTTCTGTTCCTTTTCTAGCTGGCCTGCTGCTGTGGGTCTGCAGGCTGCTCTCTCTGCTGTGATTGCTGCCCCAGGATTCGGCAGTCCCTCAGCACCCGCTTCATGTACGCCCTCTACTTCATTCTGGTCGTCGTCCTCTGCTGCATCATGATGTCAACAACCGTGGCTCACAAGATGAAAGAGCACGTAAGTTTGTCCGTGTTCAGCTCGTCCTATTTCCGATGTTTGATGAGGGTGTGTGGGAAAACCATGATTTAGAAGATGGGGCCCATGTACCCCCATGTGTTTTGGGGTATACCTGGTTTCCTTGAACCTTCCTGAAGCCTGCTCTATGCTTTCCAGGATCCAATGCCTTCTGGCTAAACAGGAACACCAATCAACAGCTTGATCTTTAGTAGTAGTGTAGATTCTATCTGATGCTTTTGGTGGAGAATTCTTGTTTTAATTTTTAAATTTTAAAACATTTGTGTAGATTAATGGGGTACAAGTGCAATTTTGCTATGTTGATATATTACCTTGTGGTGAAGTCAGGGCCTTCGGTGCATCCATCCCGGGAATAACACACGTTGTACCCACCAGGCAACCTCTCATCATCCACCCCCTTCCCAGCCCCACAGCCCCTGAGTCTCCATTGTCTATCATTGTCCATCATTGGACACATCATGGACACATCATTGTCCATCACAATCGTCTGTTTATGTCAGACGATTGTGTATTTTGTCTTAGCATTGTTTATAGCTGTTCCTGATGAAATATACTGTCTTTTCTTGTACCCTTCTGTCCTTTTCCCTTGTCATAGGATGGCTGCCAGGATTTCTTTCTTCTTTTTTTTCGAGACAGAGTTTTGCTCTTGTCACCCAGGCTAGAGTGCAATGGCATGATCTCGGCTCACTGCAACCTCCACCTCCCAGGTTCAAGCGATTCTTCTGCCTCAGCCTCCCTAGTAGCTGGGATTACAGGTGCCCCCCACCACGGCCAGCTAATTTTTGTATTTTTAGTAGAGGCAGGGTTTCACCATGTTGGCCAGGCTGGTCTTGAACTCCTGACCTCAAGTGATCTACCCGCCTTGGCCTCCCAAAAGTGCTGGGATTACAGGCGTGAGCCACTGTGCCTGGCCGCCTGCCAGGATTTCAAATAGCAGCTGAAACACTTAATTTGGCCTACATAGGAAGTATAATAAAGCTTAGATATTCTCACAAATAATGGAGAATGGGCTATGGGGCATTTCCCACCTTTCTGGACAGGTTACTTGTAGGGTGAGTGGTGTCTTCATGGGTGAGGGGTGGATTTTTGGCCATTCTTTGGTCAGTGTATACAGAAGTAGGCCTGGTGTGTGATGCTGATGGAGATACATGTGGGACCTCTTTTTCTTGAATTTCCTTTTTTCCCCCATAGTAGTCCTCCTGGATCACAGGGGACTGTGGTGGGGATTTTGAGAGAGCCCAAGAAATAACACTTTGTCTCCTAGGTTCTAAGCAAATTGACAAAAAAGACTAAGATGTCAGCAGGTTGCCAAACATCACCTTTATTCCTCATAAAACTGATGTGAGGCTCTGTGGCTCGTATCTTCAGGGAAGCAGGCTTTTACTGAACCCTCAAATGACTCAGACTCACCCAGCAGGGCACCATCAGTGCCTGGGAAGGGCAGACTTCTTTGCAAGGGCGCAGTTTGCCAGGAAGAGAGAGCAGCAGGCGTGTTCCCTTGGGGCAGCTCTTATCCTAGAGATAGAGGGAGAGGAAAGCCTTGCTATCCAAATGCCATTTCCCCTTACAAACTGACCACTCCGTACTGCATCTTCCCAGCTGAACAAGTGAGGAGGTGGAGGGAAGTCCGGAGCAGGCTCTGATGGAGCTGCCCACAGTAGGGATGACATTGCCCGGGGCAACACCTGAGCAAACGTTTGCCCCAACCTGTGCTGAAACTAGGGCTATTTTATTTTTTTTATTGATTGATGATTTTTTTGTGGGGGGGTGGTGGATGGAGTCTTGCTCTGTTGCCCAGGCTGGAGTGCAATGGCGCGATCTCAGCCCACTGCAGCCTCCGCCTCCCAGGTTCAAGCAATTCTCCCACCTCAGCCTCCCGAGTAGTTGGGATTACAGGCGTGTGCCACCATGCCTGGCTAAATTTTCGTATCTTTCTTTAGTAGAGATAGGGTTTCACCATGTTGGCTGGGCTGGTCTGGAACTCCTGACCTCAAGTGATCTGCCCGCCTCAGCCTCCCAAAGTGCTGGGATTACATGCGTGAGCCACCATGCCTGGCCTGAAACTAGGGCTATTTTAAATACACTCAAGTATTTCAAAACAACTATTTTCTTAACAGCACTTTGTATATTCTTATTCATTAAAATAGGCCTTCTGAAGCTTTCTGTTGCATAGTGCTTTTATAATTCTGATTGTATGGTCTTGGATATGGTGGATACTACAGTGAAATTTGGGTTCCCCTCTGACTGCTTGAAACATTGGCTCTTTCCTCAGTAAGACACTGTAGTGCTAGCCGTGGGGTGTTCACACTTGCGAGAAATGGAGCTTATAATTCAGAAGAGAAGTGATGAAGTCTTTTTTTTCTTTTCTTTTCTTTTTTTTTTTTGAGATGGAGTCTTGCTCTGTCGCCCAGGCTGGAGCACAGTGGTGCGATCTAGGCTCACTGCAAGCTCTGCCTCATGGGTTCACGTCATTCTCCTGCCTCAGCCTCCCGAGTAGCTGGGACTACAGGCGCCCACCACCACGCCTGGCTAATTTTTTTTTTTTTTTTTTTTTTTGTATTTTTTAGTAGAGACGGGGTTTCACCATGTTAGCCAGGATGGTCTCGATCTCCTGACCTCGTGATCCGCCTGCCTCAGCCTCCCAAAGTGCTGGGATTACAGGCGTGAGCCACTGTGCCCAGCCAAAGTTATAAAGTCTTCTAAGGCCTAAAACAAGGCAGAAATTACTAAGAGTCTCACTCTGTTGCCCAAGCTAGAGTGCAGTGGCACAATCATGGCTCTCTGCAGCCTTGACCTCCCAGGCTCAATCGATCCTCCTGCCTCAGCCTTCTGAGTAGTTGGGACTACAGGCGTGAGCCACCATGCTGGCTAGTTTTTCTATCTGAAAGCGTAGATTTTAACTCTTATTCTGAGCGTCCACTTAATCTCCCATGTACTACTTGTGTTTTTTTAAGTAATACAGTAAATTACTTAAATTTACTCTTTGTAAATTCAACAAGCTTGAATTTCTAAATCCATTAAGGTGGCTTGATGATCCACTGTGGTACTATGGTGGGAACTCTGGTGTGCACTGGATGTAGTGTGATCCCTGCTCTTAATAAGTTGCTATTCTTTAATAGAATTAAGCCCTGCATCCAAAAAACAAAATCTATTACTAAACAAATAGATAGTATCCCACAGTGGTGAATTTATTGAGACGTTAGAGGGAGAGATAATTTGGGAGCCATTGGTATGTATTTTAGGACATGAATTTCATAATGATAATATTCACACCTGATTACCATCCAAGTAACCTGCCCCATGAAGCAGTTCTAGCAATTCCAGTCAGTATTTATGCTTTCTGACTGTTAACGGATCATTTGAGAAACAGAAGATGTTCCACTGGTGTTGCTAGGAAAGGCTTCGTGAAATAAGTGACTTGTATGAGTAATAATAACTATTTCAATAGCTAATTATTGAGTGATACCATGTGTCAGGTTTTATTCTGAGCACTTTCCCTGTGTTTTCTTACTTCATCAGCACTGTACTCACCTGAACAGTAGGTACTAGCATTACCCCTGCCCTACAGATGGGGAAACTGAAACATCGAGCCATTTAAGTACCTCACCCAAGGTCTCCAGCTATTAAATGGTGGGGTTGGGATTTGAATCTGGTCTGAATATGTTCTTAGCTACGAGGCTGTGTGACTAGAGAGGAGGGAGAGGCAGGTGGAGAAGGACCAAGAGGTGAGGCGAGGTGAAATGACCACATCTTGCAGGAATTGTAGTGCCAAGGTGAAGTGTTTGAATGTGGTCTGTGGCAAGTGGGAAGCCATTACAGATTCTAGAGCAGGAGGCTATATCATGGAAACAGAGGGAGATATTTTGGGAGGTGAGCCTAGAGGTGGTGGTGGCAGTGGGCACAGGGTGACTTACAGTCAGAGAACAGAGAGAGGGAGGAAGAGAGGGAAGGGCAACCCTGACGTCCCTCACAGAGGCTCTTGTAAATGTTTCTATGCCTGTCCCCTGAATGTACCTATTTACAAATGGTTTGGCTGGGCGTCCTGCGTAGGGAATGAGATCCCTGTGGGTGAAACCAATCCTTTTCCAGCTTTAGGGCCTCACAAGGGAGCTGGCCATCTGGCCACAAAGTCAGCTTGTTTCGTGGCCTACAGAAGAGAGGCTGACCTCATCCTCAGGCGGTGCTTGCGGGCGGGTGTTGAAAGGTCCCCTTGTAGGGACGCACACTGGGCTCCTGCTGGAGTCCTTACCCCCTCTTTGTTGGCCGTGGAAGTGCCTGAGACTGTGACTGGAAGAGGAGAAAGAACTGCATGCTTGTAACGGCCCGGATGGGAGTGTGTAAGTGCCTCCTACCCAGCGTTCTGCCAGAGTCGCGTGGGTCTTTGGTATGTGGGTTAGGAGCGCAAGGGCAGCTCCCTTGTCAGTTATTTCCAGTTTTTGCCTTGGTTGCAGAATGTGGCCTGTGTTTAAGTTTGAGTAAGAGGGGACTGCAAGGGATGCTGGGCCAGACTTTGTCCTGCTTCTTTTCTTTAGGGAAACTCCTCTTTCCCAGGAGAACTTTGGCTCAGAGAAAGCTTGACTGTGCTGGTTGAATAAGGCATGATTCTGTCTTCTCTTGGAGCATTTCCCCATCTCAAAACATAAGGGCTATTTATTTTGCAGGTCATTCTTGTTATTAACTGTGTAATTTAAGCAGGTACACACTCATGAGATTTGATACCTGGGGGATTAAAAATCCATTTTAGAGGCCGGGTGTGGTGGCTCATGCCTGTAATCTCAGCACTTTGGGAGGCTGAGGCGGGCGGATCACAAGGTCAAGAGATCCAGACCATCCTAACCAACATGGTGAAACCCCATCTCTACTAAAAATACAAAAATTAGCTGGGTGTGGTGGCGTGCACTTGTAGTCCCAGCTACTCAGGAGGTTGAGGCAGGAGAATCGCTTGAATCCAGGAGGTGGAGGCTGCAGTGAGCCGAGATCCCGGCACTGCACTCCAGCCTGGCGACAGAGTGACACTCTGTCTCAAAAAAAAAGTCCATTTTAGAATGTAGAATGCAAAGGGAAAAAAAGTGGGCGAGAAAGTAAAGCCTCCCAACCCAAATGCTAAGTCAAGGTGTAACGTCTGTGTTTGAGGAAGATTCAGATTTAGGCACCCTGGGAAGCCACATGGGTGTTTGGGGAGGGAGGAGAAAGGAAAGTCTTTATTTCCTAGGGAGTAGGGGCCACTAAAACCTGTACTGGAGAAGGAAGGGTGGGTGACCTGTGCAGCCCCCACTTTCTCCCCTGAGAGCTCAATGTGCCAGGCCAATGTAGGAAGAGCCATAGATATTCCCAGCCTGAAACATGTTAGATCTGTTTCCTTCATTCCACATTACACTCTCCACTCCCTCCCCATCTTCCCCTCAAGCTCCCCAGCCCTAGGCAGCCACTAATCTATTTTGTCTCTGTGGATTTGCCTATTCTAGACATTTCGTATAAATGGAATCATACAATATATAGCCCTCTGTGTCTGGTCCGTTCTCTCTCTCTCTCTCTCACAGATGGAATCTTGCTCTGTCTCCCCGGCCGAAACGCAGTGGCACGATCTTCTGCTTCAGCCTCCCAAGTAGCTGGGATTACAGGTGCCTGCCACCATGCCCGGCTAATTTTTATAATTTTAGTAGAGACAGGGTTTCACCATGTTGGCCAGGCTGGTCTCGAACTCCTGACCTCAGGTGATTCGCCTGCCTAGGCCTCCCAAAGTGCTGGGATTACAGGCGTGAGCCACTGCACCTGGCCCACTTAGCATGTTTTTAAGGTTCACACTCAGGTTGTAGCATATGTACTTCATTCCTTTAAGTGGCTAGATAATATTCTGTTGTATGAATATAACATTTTATTTTACTTTTATTTATTTATTTCTTTTGAGATGGAGTTTCACTCTGTTACCCAGGCTAGAGTGCAGTGGTGTGATCTCGGCTCACAGCAACCCCCGCCTCCCGGGTTCAAGCGATTCTCCTTCCTCGGCCTCCTGAGTAGCTGGGATTACAGGCGTGCACTACCAGGCCCGGTTAATTTTTTATATTTTTGGTAGAGACAGGGTTTCACCATGTTGGCTAGACTGGCCTCGAATTCCTGACCTCAAGTGATCTGCCCGCCTTGGCCTCCAAAAGTGTTGCGACTGTAAATATACCTGTAACATATTTTATGTATCCATTTGTCAGTTGATGGACATTTGGATTGTTTGTACCTTTTGGCTATTATAAATTATGCTCCTGTGAACATTCGTGTACTGATTTTTGTATGGACATATGTTTTCATTTCTCTTGGGTTTATATCTAGAAGCAGAATTGCTGGATTGTGTAGTAATTTTAAGCTCTTGAGGAACCGCCATATTATTTTCCAAAGTTGCTACATCATTTTCCATTCCCACCAGTAATGTGGGATATTCATGATGAAGTCATGTATTAAGGTTCACATTTCTCCACACCCTCACCAACACTTAATGGTACATCTTTTTTTTATTTCAGTCGCTATAGTGTGTGTGAGGTGGTCATCTCCTCTTTGCCTGTGCCTCCAACACTGCCCTCTGCCCTTCCCGTTCGCTTGCTTTCCCCTGGGGCAGCTTGTTCATTTCTGGCTTTGATCATCCCCATATGTGCATCTGCTTGTAAAAACACCCTTCACTCAGGACAGTGCTGAGGACACTGGTAGATTCTTTCTTCCTGCATCCCCGTTTTTCTAGATCTTGTGCATACTTTTCCCCAGACAGGTCATAAAAGTCTCAGGCTTCCACTCTGCATTCCAGTCAGTCACGGTGATTCGGCCACGCCACCCTCCCTGGTGTTGCATATTACATTTACCTTGTTTGAACTTGAGTAGTTCCCAGATGTCCCCAGCTGCCCTCAGACTTCTTTCTCCAGATAACGTAGCCCGTTAGTTAGGCTGAGCTGAAGGTGCTGTTTGCTACATTTCTCCCAGATGATACCCTATTTCTAAATTCTGGGGTCACCACAGTGTAGTGACTGTAGGTGAATACAGTGGCTACTTTCCTTAAAAACAACTTGGATTTCCAAAGGCTATTCATAAGCACATCTTTTAGTCTGTTTACAGTGACATGTTAAAATACTTCAGTGGTTCTTGGAGTTGACAGAGTTCTTTGATCCGTTATGTTTGAAACTCTGAAACTGGGGAGATGAGCTACTTTATTTCCTATTTTTAACCTGAAGAATTAAAATAAATATGAAGCCATAATATTAAATATTCCTTGTGGGAAGCCCTTCTTGTACTGGTTCCAGGGATCCAAAAATGCCTGAAACAAGGCCCCTTAAAGGAGCGAGTTAAAGAGATGAGTGGAAAAAGGCTGCAGCTCATATGTATAGCAAGTGTTCTGCCTTGAGAAGAGACAGCAAATACGTGTGGTGTTAAGTGTTCTACAGAGAAAACAATGATCTTTTTAGGATATAATTTGTTTTTTAAATTTGTATAAATTTATGAGGGTACAAGTGTAATTTTGTTACATTGATATATTGCTTAGGATATAATTTGAATACATTGTTAGAATTTTTTTTTTTTTTTTGAGACAGAGTTTCACTCTTGTTGCCCAGGCTGGAGTGCAATGGCATGATCTTGGCTCACCACAACCTCTGCCTCCCAGGTTCAAGGGATTCTCCTGCCTCAGCCTCCCAAGTAGCTGGGATTACAGGCATGCACCATCACACTCGGCTAATTTTGTATTTTTAGTAGAGAAAGGGTTTCTCAATGTTGGTCAGGCTGGTCTCGAACTCCTGACCTCAGGTGATCCACCTGCCTCCGCCTCCCAAAGCGCTGGGATTACAGGTGTGAGCCACCACACCTGGCCCATTGTTAAGAATTTTTAAAAGCAGAAAAGTCCTAAGTGGTCATCTTAACAAACCTGTCGTTTGACAGGTGAGGAGCTGTGGCCCAGGAAGTGAAGTGGCTTGTCAGAACTGAGACACCAGGTATATCTGGGATTAGAACCCAGGGCTGCTGGTCGCCTGGCCAGTGCATCTCCTGTTTGTGCAACTAGGTTTGCTTGTTGGTCAGGTATTCACAGAAGTCACAGTTAAATGCCTTTTATCAAGCATATCCTTCCTCCGCTTTCTAGACTTTCTTCTGGGCCCAGTGGTAAGAAGTATTACTTTTGGAAATAGCGCTGCCTGGGGCCCTCAGCAGCGATCTTAGCTTAGTTACATTTCCCATCTGCCTCCTTCCTGTTGTGATGACCAAAAGCTGAGCTCAAGGGATGACTGTTATTCTGAAGTAGAAAACAGAGGTAGCCACAAAACTAGTATTTATTTATTCAGTGGCTTTGCATGTAAAATAGAACTTGTTTTCAGGTTGTGTTTGGTATAACCATCTTTTTAAAACAAACGTCATCAGTGAAAAATATTCCACTTTGATCCAAAATAATGTGCAGTTTGTCCCAATGTAAAATGACAGGTCTTCATGCTGAAGCTGGAGAGTCTGGCTCTTGATTTTCCTTTGATATTTACTGGTTGAATGTTCAGAGCACACTGTACCCGAGACCTGCATCAGGGGCTGGCATAGGCACATTGAAGCCTCAAGTAGAACTCTCCATTCTCAGCTTATATGCTTTTGTGTCAGAACAAGTGTCAAATTAACAATAACAAGAAAATATTGCTGACCCAGTTCTTTGATTCTGGAATGCTTTTTTAAAATCCAGCTGAGATGGAGTGCTTTTCAAAAGTTCTCTTTCTGCGTAGCAACTGAGTTCATGGTACTGTTGTACCTTATGTGTCAAGTTATCAAGGAGGAAGTTTTTGAGATTAAAAGTGGGTTGGGACCATCGAACCTCAAGCCCATTGTAGAACTGAGGGAAAATTCTCACCATGACCTTTTAGAATTTTCCTCTGGGGAGCTGGCTTTGAGGTTTTGCCTTTTAAATCCTCTGATTTCCCTCCCCTCCAAGTTAGGATGACTCTGGAGACATATGTTTCCAAACGGTTTTATCTTTTGGTCTAAATTTCATCCAGAGATAACATGTGAGAGAAAGCAAGGAGTCCCCGTACCCTCCTATGCCTCAGCCGTCATTGCTGGGCCTTATCCTTCCACATACAAGTGGACGTCGGGAAGTAGTGGTGGGAAATCGTTTTGTACTGGAGGCAGCAATTTGAACTAATGGATATCCTGCTGAGAGTCTTTTTTTGAGCCTGAACCAAGGACAAAGAGGTTTGATCCTGGTCCAGTAATAATGAGCTTGCCAGGAGGCAGCAAATTGGAAACAATACATACTGTCCTTGGTCTGTGAGGATCCATTACCTGCACGTTTGCGGGAGCACCAGGTGTCAGCTGGATCTCTTTTAGGATTGG
Source organism: Pan troglodytes (assembly GCF_028858775.2). Lineage (NCBI taxonomy): Eukaryota > Metazoa > Chordata > Mammalia > Primates > Hominidae > Pan > Pan troglodytes. The sequence goes on from NC_072402.2 coordinate 35,859,806, forward strand.
TCTGGCTATGGACGAGAGAGAATGATAAGATGTGAGAATGAAAGTTTTCCTAACACGTTTTTTTCTGTAGTCATCTAAAGCGTCTGTTAAGCAACTGTCCACAGACAGGGCCTCGGAGTAGCCTGCAGATAAATAGAACAGACAAAAGCTTTGGAAATGAGCATTGTCAGCCATCATAAACATGGGGCTGGAGAGAACAGAGAAATGGCACAACGAAGAATGGAAGAAAAAGTAGCCTCAGAGCGGTGGGAACAGGAAACAATGCATAGATATTGTGAATGGCTGAATCTTGATACTCTGCATAGAAATTTAATAGGATGATTCTGTGACTTGATTAAACTGTAATCCGAGCTCATTCTTCAAAAGTTTAAAAAATTGCCTAGCTGTCATTCTTTCAGATGCAAGTGGCAAGCACCCTGAAAGGTGCTGGGGATTTCAGAGATGCTGAGTAACACACAGTTATTGTCCCCATAGAGCTGGCCCTCAGGTAGGGGAAAAGAGAGCAGTTTGGCAAGTGTGTCTGGAAGGAGCCTGTGATACTAGACTGTGTGTGTCTGAAAGCTAAAAATATGTGAACTCCATTAGTGAATATTGGACAGTGGTGTTGGCTCAGAGGTGACTCGGCTGACCTTCGGAGTCACGTGGTAACTCAGGAATGCTCTCTCCCCATTCTAGAGACAGAGCTGGGGTGCCTGGGAGGTTTATAAAATGGAATGAAGTGTTTTTGCCTCCTCAGCAGGGCTGAGCATAATCATAAGGGGTTGGGTATTCTGGTGGTGTGGTTTTAAAATTTCAGCGAGACAGTCTCTGCAGTCTTCAAATAGATCTAAAATTATCTTTCAACATGCTGGCTTTCATCAGTGTGGGGTTTATTTTTGGTTCCATGGGGTGTGTTTGTGTGACAGATGTGAGGACGTTTTCTGTTCGAGCTATTGACGGCTTCAGAGCTGCAGAGATGAGCGCTGGAAGCTCATAGACACATTCTCTCTCCATTCCTTCCCACCCCATCTGAAAAACTTTCTGTGGGTGGATAAATTAAGGTACTTTATTTTCTGCTAAAAAAAAAAAAAATGACATATGGGAGATACACAATTTGATTCACTTAAGGCCCAAGTTCCATTTGAGGACAGCCCTGAAGAAGGGAAGAGTCTCATGGGAGAAGGCAGGAGCAGAGGGTTGGGACAGCTGGACCGCAGCCCAAAGGAGCTGCTCTTTTGGCTCTTGATTTGTAGAGTAAGTTATCACCAATTGTCACTTGCGTTTGAAATGTGCATTTGTACTTAGGCAGTTAACAGTTAGGCACAACTCCTCATCTATTCTTCCTAGTAGCGCAGGGGTGGGGCAGACTTTTCCTACAAAGAGCCAGCTAGTACACACTGGAGGCCCTGTGGTCTCTGTAGCAGCTCTCACCTTTGTAGTGCAAAAGCAGCCAAAACAATATGCCAGCCAATGGCATGGCCAGCCAACCAGTGTGTCTATGTTCCAATAAAACTAGGAGGCTAGCTGGATTTGACCCACTGGCTGTCGTTGGCTGACTCCTGTGTTAGACCCTCCATGGTCTTATATGCGTTATGTGCAGTTATTCTCCCATCTCTCTCAAAAGGGAAACGTCAGTGGCCTAAACATTGTGCTCAGAGTACCAGAGTTCTTGCTTAAGTTGCAGGTAACTGACTAGGCTGTATGAACCACATACTGGGTAGACTAGGTAAGAATAATGTGGCAATGAATTAGTATGACATGTTTAATAGTAATTATGTCTATATGGCATTTTGGAATAAATGGCAAATTGTTTACAGGTTAAAAAAAAAAAGTCTTTTTTTTTCTTTCTTTTTTTTTTTTACAGACAGGGCCTTGCCCTGTTGCCCAGGCTGGAATGTGGTGGCACGATCATGGCTCACTGCAGGCTTAACCTCCGGGGCTCAAGTGATTCCCTGCTTCAGCCTGCTGAGTAACCGGGACCATAGATGTGCACCACGATGCCTGGCTAATTTTTTGATTTTTTTTTTTTTTTTTGTAGAGATGGAGTCTCCCTATGTTGCCCAGGCTGGTCTCAAACTCCTAGGCTCAAAGCAACGATCCTCCTGCCTCAGCCTTCCAAAGTGCTGGGATTATAGGTGTAAGCCACTGTGCCCAGCCAGTCATCTTTTTATATATTCTGTCAAAAGACGAAATTACAAATTTAGTTGGAAAGTTGAATTGGATTTTATTTGTGATTCTAGAATGTGAAGTAGAACGACTGTTCCAGTTAGCTGAGCAGAGGAGGGTGTCTTTATAGGCAGAAAAGCCTTGAAAAAAAGCAGAAACAGAACAAAAGGTTAAAACAGAGAGGATTTCCTTATTAGGCAGACTCACATTGACTGGAATCTTTCAGTGGTTTTTTTTTTGGTTTTTGTTTTTAAAGAAAACTGGCCCCCAAATTCAGTGGCACTTAGTACAAGTGGCTTCATTTTGGTTTGGTCTGGTCTGCTGGGGCCTAGTGCAGTAGTCAAAAACAATGGCCTCTCCTAAACTTTAACAATCCAAACCAAGCATTTTGGTGATCCAGGAAGAAGTGGGGTTGGAGAAAATGAGGGTCTGGGCACCCTAGTTCCCCAGCTGCTGGGCACCATCATTCAATTCCAGGTCTGATATAAGAAAGATGCTGGGGCCGGAAACTTAAATGTCTGCCATATACTGGTTCCCATCACTAGAACTGGGGAGCAGGTAATGGGGCTCTCAAATCTTGAGGTTATAGGTTTGGTGTAGAGTCCTATCTTTTGGGGAATATTAGGTCCTAATGTCCTGCCTAAGGCAAACATCATGACTAGTCTGAATTAACCATGAAAATACTTCAAATATCCATCAAGTAGAGCATAGTTTTGTGCATACAGCATTTCACTAGTAGAACGTTAGCTCTTTTTAGCATGAACTTTTAACCTGTTTTATTCACAGCTCGTATCCCCCTAGTTTAGAGCGATACCTGCACATAGTAGTTGGGAATGAGTGCATGGATGATCAAACTCTAGGCTGTAATACATGTGTATGTCATGTAACATAGTACGGAATGAAGATTATACATGCAAACTCTAAATTCACTGGATTTTTACAAATTATATGCTCATGTCTGTAATCCCAGCACTTTGGCAGACCAAGATGGGAGGATCACTTGAGCCAAGAGTTCGAGACCAGCCTGGGCAACGTGATGAAACCCCGTCTCTACAAAAAATACAAAAATTAGTCAGGTGTCATGGTGTGCACCTGTAGTCCCAGCTGCTCCAGGAGGCTGAGATGGGAGGATTGCTTGAGCCAGGGAGGTGGAGGTTGCAGTGAGCCGAGATTGTGCCATTGCACTCTAGCCTGGGTGACTGAGCGAGACCCTGTCTCAAAAAAAAAAAAAAAAAAAAAAAGTACGGAAGACAGTTACGTAAATAGTTGAACTTGCAAATAGTGTATTACCACTGCGTTCCAGATCCACACATTTAAGAAGAAAGCAAGCTAATTTTGGCTGAGTGAGGTGGCTCCCACCTATAATCCCAGCAGTGTGGGGATGCTGCAGTGGGAGGATCTTGTGAGGCCAGGAATTTGAGACCAGCCTGTGCAACATAATTAAGACCCTGTCTCTACAAAAAGTAAAAAAGTAGCGGATGTGTTGGCATGCACCTCTAGTCCCAGCTTCTGGGAAGGCTGAAGTGGGAGGATGGCTTGAGTCCAGGAGTTTGAGGCTGCAGTGAGCTATGATTGTGCCACTGCACTCCAGCCTGAGGGACAGAGCAAGACCCCTTCTCTATTAAAAGAAAAGAAAAAAAAAAAACTAGCAGATTTGAGGCTCACTTAGACTATAAGCATGTGTTTTCTCTAAATGGTTAGAATAGAAGGACCTGCATGTTTCAGCATTTAGTCCTCTCTTTATAGAAATTTCACATTTCTATGTTCAAGAGATATCTTTCCATCAGCCGTGTTCACCTCAGGGCAGCACAGTGTCTTCTGTTAGACCCTGTATTCTGTGTGGGGCCACAGCCATATTTTCTAGCCGAAACGAAAGTTCAGACCTCCGTAGCTGTGGTTTTAAGTTGTCTTGAGTTAGAAATAGATTTGTGTCTTTGGCTCAGAGGGTCCTATTCACTCTCTTCCCGGCTTTGGTTGTAGGGGCAGTGCTTACAAAGACCCTCAGGAATCTGGAAGATTGACATGTTGACCTTGCCGGGGCAGCACAGGAGTACCTGGCTGAGAGATGGTGTGTCCCCGGCTCTGCCTCTCTTCCCGGCACCTCCACTCCTCCTCTCTTCTGCTCTATTACCCCTAATTCCAGAGTTTCCAAAACCCTTCTTATGGAGAGTTTGGCAGTATCCGTTCAAATTTTAAATGTACTAACTTTATGACTTCTGTCATAAAGCTGACTTTAGCTGCTGTCCTTCTCAACACTTTACATGTGAACAGAGAGATACACATAATAAGGATGATATCCATTGTACATTATTTATAATAGTGAGAAAAAATCAGAAAAAAACTAAATGCCTACCAGCAGGATAACAAACTAAATTAGAGTCAATCAGATTGTAGAATTCTAAATTTTTATCTATTTTTCTGAGACAGGGTTTTGCTGTGTTGGCTAGGCTACAGTGCAGTGGCGCGATCATGGCTCACTGCAGCCTCAACCTTCTGGGCTGAAGTGATCCTCCCACCTCAGTCTCCTAAACTCTTGGGCTCAAGAGATGCTCCTACCCCAGCCTCCTGAGTAACTGGGACTACAGACGTGCACCACTATGCCTGGCCAATTTTTTTACTTTTTGTAGAGACGGGGTCTCTCACTGTGCTGCCCAGGCTGGTCTTGAACTCCGGGGCTCAAGTGATCCTCCTGCCTTGGCCTCTCAAAGTGCTCAGATTACAGGTGTGGGCCACTGGGCCCAGCCTAGAATTCTATGTAGTATGTAGGAAGATGCAAATAGATTTATCTGTTAAACATACAGCAACCTCCAAGTCATAATGAATGTAGAATAATGGCACAGCAAAGGGTCTAGAAAGATCCACTCACACCTGGGGACAGTGGCACCTCTAGGGAAGCAATCAAGTTAGAATCGAGGCATTGATGGGCAAGGACACTGGGTTATTTCTATTTTTATTGTAATTTAGACATTTTGGCAGTAAAATATAATTGTTTTGCTTATATAAGTGCAAATAAAATTGAGAATAATCCTTTGCAGTTAGATTTTTTTTTTTTTTGAGACAGAGTCTTGCTCTGTCGCCCAGGCTAGAGTGCAGTGGTGGGATCTCAGCGCACTGCAAACCCCGCCTCCCAGGTTCAAGCGATTCTCCTGTCTCAGCCTCCCGACTAGCTGGGATTACAGGTGCCCGCCATGCACCTGGCTAATTTTTGTATTTTTTAGCAGAGACGGGGTTTCACCATCTTGGCCAGGCTGGTCTCGAACTCTTGACCTCATGATCCACCTGCCTCGGCCTCCCAAAGTGCTAGGATTATGGGCGTGAGCCACCGCACCCAGCCTTCTGCCTTCAGTTTTACCTAATTCTCTCAATGGAGATTGAAATGAGTTGAATCCTGTTCTGCATCTGTGGAGGAGCTCTTCTTCCCATAGTAATTAATTAGTCAGTCTTCTGGGAGTTGTCTCCTTTGGAGCTTATTGTGTAACGGTTTGCTTAGAGTTGCTTTCTGGCTGCTTAATCCTATCTGTGACTGTTTGATTCTGACAGAATATTCATGGTGGAGGAGGAGCTGTGAACTCGCATTCTCAGTCTTTGCATGCTTTTTGAGGTTAATTTTCATTCGTCTTTTGGCTTTTAATAATGATACAATGTAGATTTTTCTATTAAAAATGCTCAGATAACCCAAAGAAAAGAGAAGCCAGTACTGGTTGTTGTTATTGTTTATTAAATAGCCCCAGATCCCCCAAAGGGCCTCAAAGGCAATCACTTACTGAGAAATGAGCTTTGGTTGCCAAGAAGCTGTGTAAGGAAAGAGGGAAGCTGATTTTAGTGTTTCCCATTTCATGGCTGTTGTCCACTGACCAATAACAGGAAGTCATCAGTGTGGTGGACCCTGGAAGTACTTCATGGAGAAAAACAAACTATCCTGGAAAGTTTGAAGATGAGTGGAATATCAGAAAAGGGGAGAGGCAGACTGGGAGACGTTCTAGGTTCTGAAATGCATTTTCAAGTGAGGGATATTAAACAGAACTTGCAAATCTAGTTCTTCTAGTTTTTGTGAACCTAATTTATCCCTCATGTGGAGCTGCCCAAAGCTTTCTTTGAAATTTGATATTAATATAATGAAATGTAAGAATAATTAGCTTTGCTAATATTGCATTTTCTTTTTTCTTTTTTTTGAGATGGAGTTTTGCTTTGTCACCCAGGCTGGAGTGCAGTGGCGTGATCTCAGCTCACTGCAACCTCTTCTTCCTGGGTTCAAGCTATTCTCCTGCCTCAGCCTCCCGAGTACTTGGGACTACAGACGTGTGCCACCACGCCCAGCTAATTTTTGTATTTTTAGGTATTTTTGGTAGAGATGGAGTTTCAGCATGTTAGCCAGGCTGGTCTCGAACTCCTGACCTCAGGCAGTCCGCCCGCCTTGGCCTCCCCAAATGCTGGGATTACATATGTGAGCCACCGCGCCTGGCCTAATATTGCATTTTCTAATCTCAAGTAACACGATTACGCAACTACAACTTTCACCTACTTCCTCTCCATTTCTTAAGAAGCCACTCCCAAAACTTATACATGTTTTCTATGTTTGTAGCATCTGGGCCCCTGGCCAATTAGACCTGTAGGTCTTCCTGTAGCTTTTTTGTTGTTTATTTGCCTGGGATTGAAGTTGTTTTAGGGACATAGCTAGCATCTCTCTTGTGTAAACAAAATTACGTGAATTTTCTTCTCGCTTGCATCTTGTTGAGTTTATTACTTGTTTTCATGTTTTGGAAATGTTTTTCCTAATTTGTGAGTTCAGAATGCTTTCTTCTGGATGGTGGCTAGGTCTCTGAAGGACAAGTAGTGAGTGCTATTTTTTGGACCTCAGTTCTAATATAAATGTACCAAGGAAAGATTCACCTTACTGACAGGTCGGGCGCAGTGGCCCACGCCTGTAATCCCAACACTATAGGGGGCCGAGGCGGGTGGATCACCTGAGGTCAGGAGTTCGAGACCAGCCTGGCCAACATAGTGAAACCCCATATCTACTAAAAATACAAAAAGTTAGCCAGGCATGGTGGCAGGCGCCTGTAATCCCAGCTACTCGGGAGGCTGAGGCAGGAGAATCACTTGAACCTGGGAGGCAGAGGTTGCAGTGAGCTGAGATTGCACCACTGTACTCCAGCCTGGGCGACAAGAGTGAAATTCTGTCTTTTTTTTTTTTTTCAAAACAAGAAAGTTAATCTTTCAATCCAAAGGTAGTAGATCCTTTGGTAAAGTGAATAGAGCATCTACTAGTTCTAAGATGTTCAGTTTCCCACCATGTTTAAATCGGAATGCATTAGTTTGTGGATCATGTAATGTACCTGAGTCTCCTCCCCGAAATTATTTTTATATAATGTCAGGCCTCTGAGCCCAAGCCAAGCCATCGCATCCCCTGTGACTTGCACGTATATGCCCAGATGGCCTGAAGTAACTGAAGAATCACAAAAGAAGTGAATGTGCCCTGTCCCGCCTTAACTGATGATATTCCACCACAAAAGAAGTGAAAATGGCGGGTCCATGCCTTAAGTGATGACATTACCTTGTGAAAGTCCTTTTCCTGACTCATCCTGGGTCAAAAAGCTCCCCCACTGAGCACCTTGCGACCCCCACTCCTGCCCGCCAGAGAACGAACCCCCTTTGACTGTAATTTTCCTTTACCTGCCCAAATCTTATAAAACGGCCCCACCCTTATCTCCCTTCGCTGACTCTTTTTTCGGACTCAGCCCGCCTGCACCCAGGTGATTAAAAGCTTTTATTGTTCACACAAAGCCTGTTTGGTGGTCCCTTCACACGGATGCGCATGAAATACAACATAATAGTGCTTTAGAATTAAAGAAGTTAACTTAATGACTACTATGGGTTAGGAACCGTGGTAAGCACTTCACAGGTGTTATCTGATGTAATTCTCAGGCAACTCCATGAAATGGGTGTCGGTATTGTTTCATTTTACAGATGGCACAACTGAGGCTCAGGGTGTGTATGTGTGTAGCTAGCTCAAGTTAGCAGTGGAGTTAGGATTGGAAGTCTTATGAGCTGTTTATTCTTACTTGATAGTTTGTGGCTTTGAGTTTGGTTGCTTTGAGGGTTGGAGGGAAACGCCTTGTTCTCAGGGGTCTGTATAGAAAAAACATACAGCCTGCATGCGGTGGCTCACGCATGTAATCCCTGCACTTTGGGAGGCTGAGGCAGGCAGATCACCTGAGGTTAGGAGTTTGAAACCAGCCTGGCCAACATGACAAAACCCCATCTACTATAAATACAAAAATTAGCTGGGCATAGTGGTGTATGCCTGTAATCCCAGCTACTTGGGAGGCTGAGACAGGAGAATCGCTTGAACCTGGGAGGCAGAGGTTGCAGTGAACCGAGATTGCGCCACTGCACTCCAGCCTGGGCAACAGAGCAAGACTGCATCAAAAAAAAGAAACAACATACAGTGTGTGAGCCTGGCTTAAGTGCCCTGTCCTTGGGTGCCCAGAGCCAGACTTAAGAGGTAACACCCTTAGCAGGCACGTTCCTTTCACCCTGTGGTGTGGAATTTGTATGTGATGTATTTTTTCTTTTTCCAAAAGTGGGGTGGACTTTGGAACAGCAAATATTTAATCGGAGCAAATTCCCCTTGCCAGAATCCTGCTAGCTTGTTCACCTTGGAGGGGGGTTGTTTACCTGTTTTTGATGAATATACAGTGTCAATGTACTCACCCTGTGATGAGCCTTAAAGGGCCCTGGCCACATTCCAGATTCTGGAGTAAGCAAACAAGGGAGGGGATTTGTTGGGGATGGTGGCTCAGCCTGCTGCTGTTAGCATTCTCCTTGAAATGGATTTTGGAGGAAGAAAAAAGAGAGAGGTAGGGAGGTAGAGAAGGTCTAAAGGTGAAAGATGGGCTGGTATAGATGAAAGAGGTGCTAATGTGCATGTGTTATGGGGAAGATGTGGTTCAGGAGTTAGAGTTGCTGATGGGGTAGAAGAGAGAAGGTGGGGAAGAAAATAATTTAAGGAATGTTTTAGAGCAATAAATCCGGTGTGAATGAAACAGCCTAATGAATGAAGTGGTATGGCTTCTCCATGAATGTAGCTTTTAGAGATTCAAAGCAATATTACCTCCTCGTTATTGGCACTACTCATACAGGTGTAACTTTTGTTTTGGGTTAGACTCTCTGAAACATTCATTTTTGTGTGTGTCCCCTACCATATTTCAGCACCTGAAAATTTTAACCATGCTGTTTCATCACTCACGTTTAAACACAGCTAAAAATTGAGGTTCCTCCAGAAAGCACCTGTGTGACTGACTTCTCGTTACCCTCCTGCGGGTGCTTCCTTTCATGCGCGTCCGTGTGAAGAGACCACCAAACAGGCTTTGTGTGAGCAACATGGCTGTTTATTTCACCTGGGTGCAGGCGGGCTGAGTCCGAAAAGAGAGTCAGCGAAGGGAGATAGGGGTGGGGCCATTTTATAGGATTTGGGAAGGTAATGGAAAATTATAGTCAAAGGGGGTTGTTCTCTGGTGGGCAGGGGCGGGGGTCACAAGGTGCTCAGTGGGGGAGCTTCTGAGCCAGGAGAAGGAAATTCACAGGGTTAATCACTCAGTTAAGGTGGGGCAGGAACAAATCACAATGGTGGAATGTCATCAGTTAAGGCAGAGCAGGGCCTTTTCACTTCTTTTGTGATTCTTCAGTTACTTCAGGCCATCTGGGCGTATACATGCAAGTCACAGGGGATGGGTGCAAGTCACAGGGGATGCGATGGCTTGGCTTGGGCTCAGAGGCCTGACACTTCCTGTATCCAGCCCCAATTGCTGTTCTAAAGCAATTTGCAGACCAGACTGTTCTTGCTGGGATGCCCCTTGGTGATGCCCTAAGGTGTTAAAGAGCAAACTCCTGCTTTGTTCTTCACTTCTGCTGTCTGTCCCCTGCCCTCCACCCTCCCTCCACCCCAAACAGCAATGCCATAAAAAAAGAAGAAAACAAAACAGCTTTGTCTCATTCTTCTGCTTCATTCTTGTCATCTGTGCTCTCCTGCCAATTGTGAGCTCTACCTGCAGAATCTCTGGTTTCTCTGCCTGGGGTTACCTTCTTCACCTGTTCCCAGTGGCCTTCAAACTTGTCCCCTTGCCTCAAGTCTGTACCCTTTCACCACGTCTTCCACTTTGTAGCCAAAGGTGTTCTAGCTTCAGTAGTGCTTTTCCCCTTGCTTACAGGATGGGGGCCTGACTGCTAAGTCTGGCATGCACCTGGCCCTTCCCAGCAAGACCTTGCCTTTGCAGAGAAGGGAAAAATGGCTTCCTTCCACTCTTCTAGGTTCTTTCTCTGGAAGCAAATTAAATTGACATAAGACCAATTACAGGAGAAAAAGCAATTTTAAAAAGGGTCAGATAGGCTGGGCATGGTGGTTCACGCCTGTAATCCCAGGACTTTGGGAGGCCGAGGTGGGCGGATCATTTGAGGCCAGGAGTTCAAGACCAGCCTGGCCAACATGGTGAAACCCCATCTCTACTAAAAATACAAAAATTAGCCAGGCGTGGTGGCAGGCGCCTGTAATCCCAGCTACTCGGGAGGCTGAGGCAGGAGAATAACTTGAATCTCGGAGGCAGAGGTTGCAGTGAGGCGAGATTGCGCCACTGCACTCCAGCCTGGGCAACAGAGGTCTCAATTAAAAAAAAGCGGGGTGGGGGGGGGTCAGATGATAGAAGCTTATGGCATCTTGAGCTACAGAGAGGAATAGGGGCTTGGGGCCTCTGGGAGTTGCTGGCAACACGTAATGGGAGAGTGAGGGGAAGAAATGTATGGTGAATAAATGTCTGATACACTTTACTAATGTAGATTTCCTCTACAGATGTAAATTTTTTGTATAAAACAGCAGCTTTGCAGAGCTACTCCTGTGTCTTCAGCCTCTCAGAATAACGAGTTTGAAATATGCAAAGAAGAATATTTTAGGGTGGCATATCTTGGTTTTTGTGAGTGACGCCAAGGTCAGAGGTAACCAGGTCCACGAACATTTGTGTCTTTCCATAATGTTGGACTTATTGATGCTATTTCAGTTACAAAAGCCACCAGCTACGTGGAGTTCCCAGGGAGGCAATTCTTCTTAGTACTTCTCATCCACTCATTAGATCTGCAGGCACACAGGTTCCAGCCTCTGCACCAGCCAGTCAGTATTGCAAACCATACACAATCGTATACTCTGTCAATATATAAATGTTACTGATTAAACATTGCACAACAAACAAAATAACATTTAACATTAAGAGAAAGGGAATAGGAAAAGGGTTAATGAAGTAGTCCAGGGAGAGCAACAAAGAAAAAAAGAATTTCCTGGTCTGGGCTGGTTAATCTGGTTGGTTGTGCAAGAAACAGTCTTTGATGTGGGCAGAGCCTTCAGGGGCAGATGCCAGGTGCTTGTCACGAGTTAGAACTGTACCTACCCTTTTTATGGCCACAGAGTCCTCCAGTGAGGACTGATAGTTGAAGACTATGCATGTTTATCTACTTATCTGGTTGGATGCTGTCTTTATCAAGCAAAACATCTTGTCTCTGTTGTGACAAAATGGTGTAAAAAAAAAGTCATAAAAAATGTACAGTTTTAGGAATTTGCTGAAAACGAAATGTTGGCTGTTTCCTCATGAAGTCTTTCACATGTCTTCATGAAAATGGAGCTGGCCAGGTACAGTGGCTGACACCTGTAATCCCAGCACTTTGGGAGGCTGAGGCAGGTGGATTGCTTGAGTCTAGGAGTTCAAGACCAGTCTGGTCAACATGGTGAAAACACCAACTGTACACACACACATACATACACACACACACACACACACACACACACACACACACAATTAGCTGAGCTTGGTGGCGCATGCCTGTAGTCCTAGCTACTCAGGAAGCTGAGGTAGGAGGATGGCTTGAGCCCTGGAGGCGAAGGTTGCGGTGAGCCAAGATTGCGCCACTGCACTCCAGCCTGGGTACAGAGTGAGACCCTGTCTCAAAAAGGAGTGGGGAGAAAATGGAACTCTTTTATTTTTATTTTTTTTATTGATCATTCTTGGGTGTTTCTCGCAGAGGGGGATTTGGCAGGGTCATAGGACAATAGTGGAGGGAAGGTCAGCAGATAAACAAGTGAACAAAGGTCTCTGGTTTTCCTAGGCAGAGGACCCTGAGGCCTTCCGCAGTGTTTGTGTCCCTGGGTACTTGAGATTAGGGAGTGGCGATGACTCTTAAGGAGCATGCTGCCTTCAAGCATCTGTTTAATAAAGCACATCTTGCACCGCCCTTAATCCACTTAACCCTGAGTGGACACAGCACATGTTTCAGAGAGCACAGGGTTGGGGGTAAGGTCACCGATCAACAGGATCCCAAGGCAGAAGAATTTTTCTTAGTACACAACAAAATGAAAAGTCTCCCATGTCTACCTCTTTCTACACAGACACGGCAACCATCCGATTTCTCAATCCCTTCCCCACCTTTCCCCCCTTTCTACTCCACAAAACCGCCACCGTCATCATGGCCCGTTCTCAATGAGCTGTTGGGCACACCTCCCAGACGGGGTGGTGGCCGGGCAGAGGGGCTCCTCACTTCCCAGTAGGGGCGGCCGGGCAGAGGCACCCCTCACGTCCCGGATGGGGCGGCTGGCCGGGCGGGGGGCTGACCCCCCCACCTCCCTCCCGGACGGGGCAGCTGGCTGGGCGGGGGGCTGACCCCCCCACCTCCCTCCCGGACGGGGCGGAGGGGCTCCTCACTTCTCAGAGGGGGCAGCCAGGCAGAGACGCTCCTCACCTCCCAGACGGGGTCGCGGCCGGGCAGAGGCGCCCCTCACCTCCCAGACGGGGCGGCGGGGCAGAGGCGCTCCCCACATCTCAGACGATGGGCGGCCGGGCAGAGACGCTCCTCACTTCCTAGATGGGATGGCGGCTGGGAAGAGGCGCTCCTCACTTCCTAGATGGGATGGCAGCCGGGAAGAGGCGCTCCTCACTTTCCAGACTGGGCAGCCAGGCAGAGGGGCTCCTCACGTCCCAGACGATGGGTGGCCAGGCAGAGACGCTCCTCACTTCCCAGACGGGGTGGCGGCCGGGCAGAGGCTGCACTCCTGGCACTTTGGGAGGCCAAGGCAGGCGGCTGGGAGGTGGAGGTTGTAGCGAGCAGAGATCACGCCACTGCACTCCAGCCTGGGCACCATTGGGCACTGAGTGAACGAGACTCCGTCTGCAATCCCGGCACCTCGGGAGGCCAAGGCTGGCGGATCACTCGCGGTTAGGAGCTGGAGACCAGGCCGGCCAACACAGCGAAACCCCATCTCCACCAAAAAAATACGAAAACCAGTCAGGCGTGGCGGCGCGCGCCTGCAATCGCAGGCACTCGGCAGGCTGAGGCAGGAGAATCAGGCAGGGAGGTTGCAGTGAGCCGAGATGGCAGCAGTACAGTCCAGCTTCGGCTGGGCATCAGAGGGAGACCGTGGAAAGAGAGGGAGAGGGAGACCGTGGGGAGGGGGAGGGGGAGGAAATGGAACTCTTTGTTTGTTTGTGTAAAGGAAAATAAACCCTCTCAGGACTGCCCAAACTCTTTATGCCAAATGGAAACTTAAGACTGGAGAGACAGTCACGTGACACTGCTGCTGTCCCCTCGCACCTTGCCCCCCCTGCCCAGTAGATAGCTGCGACTTCCCAACCTTGTGTCAAAGCGCTATGCATTAGCCACACCCCTGGAGAAGGCAGAAGGCCTCGTGCATCCCGGATGACTGCCCTCAAATTGCTCATAAGTAAATTCTCTGCTGGTCCCTAAACCTTTCAAGATGTGTATCTTCCCATAAAAAAGGACATGTCAGCTGTAACTTTAGGTCTGCAATCTAAGTCTAGCTCCCTGTCCATGGAATTGCAGTCTGTTACATTTCACACTGACAATGCCCATTACAAGCTTATCTTCCCAGGTGCAGAACAAAGACAGGACAGCAGTCATTTCTCTGCCTACCCTGAGACTACATAATTAACTCTTCCTTTACTCCCTTTTTGAATGTTTATCATATCTCTTTTATAGCGGAGTTTACTGGGCAGTAGTTAAAATCTCAGGAGAATGTTGCGTTTGCCTCACCACCTGCCCCCTTTTCCTGCATGCCTTCTCCCCTTTAAAGAAATGGGTAAATACTGAGCAACCTCTTTGGGAGCACCAGCCACAGAGGGTTCTGTGATTTGTGTGTTTCTCAGCAGCCCCTCAAGCTCTGGCTTAATTATTCCCCATTGAGACTCTTGCCTCAGTCTCTCATTTGGGTTGACATTTGTTTATGGAAATCCTGATAGCCACAGATATTATTGTTTCTTCAGTATATTTTTCTGGAGAAGAAACTGTAAATTATCTTCTTTATCACACTTTACTTTTACCTTCAGTTTTGTGCTATTTTTTCTCTGGGATACTTTATTTTTCTTATGAATAATAGTTATAATGTGATTTATTTTCTGTTCAGAAGAGTGTTCAACTTTGATGTTGATAAGAAGCAAGTTTTTATGACTGACCAAATCCTTATTTTATGACATTACTAGGAATGTGCTGCTTGTTCTCATTGTGTAAGATTTTAATTATTCTGATAATGAAAGTGATTATTTCACATGGAAGCCTTCTAATTTGGCTAGAATAAGCTATTGTCAACATTTATCAGAAGATTAAGACCCACTAATAAAGAGCTCCAGTGGATCAAGAAAATACCCAATTAACAGCCAATTCAGAGAAAAAAAACAGATGGCCGTAAACTTGAGAAAAGATGCTGAATCTCACTAGTAATAAGGAAGATGTACCTTAAAACAGGATATTGGGTTTTTGCCTTTAAATTAGATGTCCAAGTTGGGAAATGTGCAATCTCCGATATTACTGGTAGGATGTAAATTGGTACAGCCTTTGAAAGTACGATTTAACTCATCTTGAAGTTTAAAAATGTAGATACTGGTTGAATATTCCTAATCCAAACATCTGAAATGTGAAATACTCTAAAATTTGAAACTTTTAAAGTGCCAACGTGATACTCAAAGGCAATGCTCACTGAAGCATTCTGGATTTTTTTGGATTAGGGAACCTTAGCCAGTAATATAGTGTAAATATTCCAAATTCTGAAAGACTTCTGGTCCCAAGCATTTTGGATAAGGGACATTCAACCTGACTACTTGACCTACTAATTCCATTTCTAGCTCAGGTGTCTGTCCTACATAAATAATGGCACAGGTGCAGTGAGGCATGAACAGCAGTATTTACTGAATCAGTGTTTGTGATAATAAAAAACAAGTACAAAAAATAAAATTAAAAAACCCTCCCCAACAAAAAATTAAGATCAGTGTGAGAATGGTTATTGATTTTGATCAAGCCTTTTTACAGTATAAGATAGTGATGAAAAAGAATGTGATGGGATTTTGCGTATTAATAGGGAAAGACTCTTCATGGCTTATTGTTTATTTTTGTTTTCTTTTTTTGGGACAGAGTCTCACTCTGTTGCCCAGGCTAGAGTGCAGTGTCGCGATCTTGGCTCGCTGCAACCTCTGCCTCCCAGGTTCAAGCAGTTCTCCTGCTTCAGCCTCCCTAGTAGCTGGGATTACAGGCACGAGCCACCACGCCGGGCTAATTATTGTATTTTTAGTAGAGACAGGGTTTCACATGTTGGCCAGGCTGGTCTCAAACTCCCGACCTCAGGTGATCCACCCACCTCGGCCTCCCAAAGTGCTGGGATTACAGGCATGAGCCACCGTGTCTGGCCCAGCTTATTGTTAATTGGGAAAAAATATTGCAGAACATTACATACAATCTTTTATTTTAAAAAGCTGTTTTAATATATTTATTATATGCATAGTACGATATAAGTGTAGTATGTGTGTTGTGTATGTATATGTATATGTGGGTGTGTTGTATATGTATACACACACATTTATCTATGTGAATTAATACAAATACTCTACCCACCAAATTGTTTACTCTTCTGAGGGAGAGGGGTGACATTTTGGTTGGGTAGTAAAAGAAGTCTCTGATTTTTTATTTGTATATATGTATACATATCAACAAAAATATATCCATGTATTGAAATGGGATTTTAGGCCAGGTGCAGTGGTTCATACCTATTATAATCCCAGCACTTTGGGATGCCAAGACAGGTGGATTGCTTGAGCTCAGGAGTTCAAGACCAGTCTGGGCAACATGACAAAACCCCATCTCTACAAAAAAAAACAAAAAACAAAAAACAAAAATTAGCTGGGCATGGTGGTGCGTACCTGTAGTCCCAGCTAATGGGGAGGCTGAGGCAGGAGGATTACCTGAGCCTGGAAGATCGAGGCTGCAGTGAGTTGTGATTGTGCCACTAAACTCTAGGCCGGGCAACAGAGCCAGAGAGACCTTGTCTTGGGGTCGGGGGTGGGGGTGGTTAAAAAAAAGGTAATTTTTGTAAAATCTGATGTTGGATTTCAGAAGTCATTTGGGGCAAGTAAAGGCTGAGTGTTATTTTATGATCACTGTATCTTTAAAAAAGATTCAGAGAAAATTAGAAAAATATCTCTTTAGGAGATAGATCCTCAGTCTGTTTCTTTATGCACACGATCCATTTCCACAGTGGATGTTGTGGTTGGCTGCATGAACACTCCATGACAGTCCACCTCTCACTCAGTTGTAACAGATGACTTTTCTAAACTTTCTCCTCAGATTCCTTTTTTTGAAGATATGTGTAAAGGCATTAAAGCTGGTGACACCTGTGAGAAGCTGGTGGGATATTCTGCCGTGTATAGAGTCTGTTTTGGAATGGCTTGTTTCTTCTTTATCTTCTGTCTACTGACCTTGAAAATCAACAACAGCAAAAGTTGTAGAGCTCATATTCACAATGGGTAAGTATCTTAGTCTTCTTGGGGATTGCTTTCTCCTTTCTTATGTTCAGGACAGTAGTCCAGGATCCCATCTGCCCACCAGACACTGCGACTGCTCTTCTTCTAGTTGAAATTGTTGATTTAAGGGAAGGTGGAATTGATACTTACCCACATGGTTGCCTCAAAGGTAGAATCTTATTTGTAACACCTGGTACCATGATGCGAAATTTACTCAAGACAAAGAGTTTATTTCTTGTTCCAAGACCTTCCCCCAGGTCATTTCCACCCCTGCAATGAAATGGTGTTTTGCACAACTGGAGGCTGCACTGAGTCTGCCTAATTATGGGAAAAAGCGTTCTTCAAGTCACCTAATTACTTCCCCTTGATTAGGAGAGAACATTGGCCAATGGCAGAATCATGGATTGACATGCTGTACCTTCTAAGAGGTCCTTTGTCCTTCTTGAATGTCATTTAAATACATTTCCTCTTTTTTTCCCCCCCACTTCTAGCTTTTGGTTCTTTAAACTTCTGCTGTTGGGGGCCATGTGCTCAGGAGCTTTCTTCATTCCAGATCAGGACACCTTTCTGAACGGTACTAATGGGGTATTTTGGGTACCTGTTTATTTTGTTTTTACCCATTTTGTCAAATTGCTCAGAAGCACAGTCCAAAGTACCTCTGATAGTTAGAATTACTGATTTTCTTTTGGCTTCAAAAGAAATTCCTGACTTACCTGCCCATACTTTTTCCATCACTGCCAATCTACATGCCCTCTTCTCACCACTGCATCCCACTTCCAGGTAGGGTGTAAGAGGACTTTGATACTCTGCTGGCCTGGGAGACCTTGTTCTTTCCAAGCACTGCACAGAAAACCCAGCAACAGGGAGCACAGGGCTATCAGCAGTTAAATGTCTGCTGCAGCGATAGTGGGACAGGAAAAGCATCTTTCAGTCTGTTATTAAACTTACCGTATGTGAAGCTCTGTAGCATTGAATTATATTCTTTATTGTTAGAACCTGCTTTAATTCATTAATATGAAGCCTTTAATCATAGCTGAAACAGGGGGCCCTTTTTCATACGAGCTGAGGGAAAAACCTGAATTTCAGTGGTTCAGAGCATTTTGTTCAACCCAAATGGATTCACTTTCCTAAGTAAGGTATTAAAAACATTTAGGCCAGGCGTGGTAGCTCACACCTGTAATCCTAGCACTTTGGGAGGCTGAGGTGGGTGGATCACCTGAGGTCGGGAGTTTGAGACCAGCCTGGCCAACATGGCGAAACCTCATCTCTACTAAAAAATATAAAAATTAGCCAGGCATGGTGGTGTGTGCCTGTAATCCCAGCTACTCAGGAGGCTGAGACATGAGAATTGCTTGAACCTGGGAGGCAGAGGTTGCAGTGAGCTGAGATTGCACCACTGTACTCCACCCTGGGCGACAGAGTGAGACTTTGTCTCAAAAACAAAACTGAACTAAACATTTAGATTGTGTCAGTTTATAAGGAACAGCCATAATCCTTCATATAGTTATGTATCAGGGCCTAGCTAGTTGTTTAAGGTCATACTTGTTTTTCATGTACTCCCCAAGTCTTGCTGTTACCTAAAATACTGTTAAAAGTTTTAAAATTCTCTACAGAGATCCTTTTATGTATTAGAATGTATATTTGGAGGGAGAAGAGACCTAGAAAATCCCTCTGGTCCAGCTCAGTCTTTTTTTTTTTTTTTTTTCGAGACAGAGTCGGAGTCTCTCTCTGTTGCCCAGGTTAGAGTGCAGTGGCACGATCTCGCCTCACTGCAGCCTCCACCTCACGGGTTCAAGCAATTCTTCTGCCTCAGCCTCCCGAGTAGCTGGGACTACAGGCATGCACCACCACGCCTGGCTAATTTTTGTATTTTTAGTAGAGACGGGGTTTCACCATATTGGCCAGTCTGGTCTCAAACTCCTGACCTTGTGATCCGCCCCCTCTTGGCCTCCCAAAGTGCTGGGATTTACAGGCGTGAGCCACTGCGGCCGGCCAAGCTCAGTCTTTTTTTTTTTTTTTTTTTTTTTGAGACCAAGTCTCGCTCTGTCACCCAGGCTGGAGTGCAGTGGTGCAATCTCAGCTCACTGCGACCTCCACCTCACAGGTTCAAGTGATTCTCCTGCCTCAGCCTCCTGAGTAGATGGGATTACAGGGACCCGCCACTATGCCTGGAATTTTTTTTTAAGTAGAGTCAGGGTTTCACCATGTAGGCCAGGCTGGTTTCCGACTCCTGACCTCAAGTGATCCCCCTGCCTCAGCCTCCCAAAGTGCTAGGATTGCAGGCATGAGCCACTGTGCCCAGCCCCAGCTCAGTGATTTTTATAGACAAACTGGAACCCATGTGATGTGACTTATTCAAGGTTATAGCGTCTTTGTGGCAGAGCCAGAAGTCGAGCCGAGTCCTTGTACCCTGTCTGAACCTTGTTTCTTTACTGGTCATTGTTGACTTTTTACCCAATAAAAATTTGAACCTTTGATTTTCCTGGCAATATGTGTTTGCTTTTAAGTTGTGGGTCATTATGGATTTTATGAATTAGGGCATCTATTAGGGTACCTGGCAGATGTAGTGTGGAGGATAAGCTTGGATATTTCAGGGTCAGACTGCCTGTGTTCAGATCCCAACTATACCATTTATTGACTGAGATGTTGTCAACCTACATAGATTCTCAATTTTTCTCTTCTGTAAAGTGAGTGACATTTATAATAGTAATACATATCTTATATGGTTGTGTGGGAATTAAATATGTTAGGTACACTGATCATCTAGTAAAAATTAGCTGTGGTTATTCTCTTTTGAGCAAAATACAACGAAAGGTTGCCTCATTGTGTCCTTCATGGTCTTTTGCAGCCTGGCGCTATGTGGGAGCCGTCGGAGGCTTCCTCTTCATTGGCATCCAGCTCCTCCTGCTCGTGGAGTTTGCACATAAGTGGAACAAGAACTGGTGTGTGCCTTTATGGAAAGCTTCCCATTGACTCGCAGAAACTGCCCAGTTTTGATCAAGGCTGTACTCAACTGCATTGCTAGGGATTTGCAGTTTTGTTTCCCTTTATACCTGTTTTTTTGTACCTCTTCATTTATTCCTCTCCTTCATTTACTTCTCACTTTTTGACCCCCTGCCCCTACTCCCTTGCTTGGGCTCTGAGTCAACCAGTGGTGTGAATTAGCCACACTCAATCCCCTGCTTGTACGGGTCTCGATCTCCTGACCTCGTGATCTGCCCACCTCGGCCTCCCAAAGTGCTGGGACTACAGGCTTGAGCCACCGCGCCTGGCCTTGCTGTGTTTTTTTTAACAGACTCTTGCTTATAAGAATCTAGAAAATGTGCTCATTGCTCTTAATAGAACAACTAAAGTACCTTTTCTTCCCTTTTTCATTTATCTCTTTGTAAATATCTTGAGAAGGAGATGATCCTAAAAACAGTAGGATAGAAAGGTCATGGGCCTGGCAACCAGGAGATGCAGATTTCAGTACCCTTTTGTTTTCTTTTTCTTTTATTATTATTATTATTATTTATTTTTTTTTTTTTTGAGATGGGATCCCACTCTGTCATTCAGGCCGGAGTGCAGTTGTGTGATCATGGCTCACTGCAGCTTCGATTTCCCAGGCTTCAGTGATTCTCCCACCTCGGCCCCCTGAGAAGCTGGGACTACAGGCATGTGGCACCACACTTGGCTAATTTCTTTTTTTGTTTGCTTGGTAGAGATGGGATTTCGCCACGTCGCCCAGGCTGATCTTGAATTCCTGGGTTAAAGAGATCCTTCTGCCTTGGCCTCCCAAAGTACTGGGATGACATTGTGTTCGGCTTCAGTGCCCCTTTTAATGCTTGCTCTCACTGTAGAGCTCATCATTCGGCCCCTCTGACCTCCATTTTCACACTTAAATAATGTGTTTGGACTAACTGGTGTGTTCTTTTTTTTTCCTTTCTAGCTCAAATTTTGTGGTTTACAGTGTCAATTCTCTATTAGAATTGAAACAAAAGGCTTTAGGTGTCAAGGGTAAAGACTTTTTTTGGATTTTTAGTGGGATGGGAGAGCACCAGAGGGCCTTAAAAAGGGAGGAATATAATCTGTTTTAAGTCCAGAAAGGTGAAAAGGTGTCAGGGGTGCAAGTAAGGAGGTCAGGGGGAGTCAATCCAGGTGAGGGAGGAGTAGTCTGGAACTAAGTGGTAGCAAGGAGCTGGATCCTCCTATGTTCCAAAGCCAGCTCTGGGTGGAGGTGGGTGGGGGAGGGGAGAGCAGCAAGAAGCTTCCAGAGTGACCGCAGTTCTTTTGTTCTTTACTTTTCTTTTTTTTTTTTTTTTTTTGAGACAGAGTCTCACTCTGTCGCCCAGGCTGGAGTGCAGCGGTGCAATCTCGGCTCACTGCAAGCTCCGCCTCCCGGGTTCATGCCATTTTCCTGCCTCAGCCTCTCAAGTAGCTGGGACTACAGTCGCCTGCCACCATGCCCGGCTAATTTTTTGTATTTTTTAGTAGAGACGGGGTTTCACCGTGTTAGCCAGGATGGTCTCGATCTCCTGACCTGGTGATCTGCCCACCTCGGCCTCCCAAAGTGCTAGGATTACAGGCGTGAGCCACCGCGCCCGGCTTCTTTTCTTTTCATTTCATTTCATTTCATTTCATTTTCTTCTTTCCTTCCTTCCTTCCTTGCTTCCTTCCTTCCTTCCTTTCCTTTTCCTTTTCCTTTCCTCTTTCTTTGCTTTCCTTTCTTTCCTTTCCTCTTTCTTTCTTTCTTTCCCTCTTTCCCTAACAATGGGAAGTTGGAATTGCTGTTTTCTGAGGTTGGGATGATTGCACAATAGCAGGTTTGGGGGATGGAGGAATGGGGGTGTCAATATCAGGAAGTTAGCCTTAGCCTGGATGTGCCAAGTTTGAGATACCAATTAGACCTTCAAGTAGGTCTCCAATTGTTAAATGAACAATTGGATAATATAAGTGACATTCAGGGGAAAGGTTAGGGTTGAAGATTTAACTTTGAGATGGACTGTAAACATAAATTAACTGAAAGAAAGTCCTTCGTATTCTAATAACATAACCAAAAAGACTAGTGAATAGAAGCGTTGGTCGTCTCCCACGCACAAACCAGTCAGCAGTGTTTACCTTTTTCTGTATAATTCATGCTGTCTCCCCATCATCCATTATTATTTGCTCTTAGATATTTTTTTCCTTTTTAAAATCCCATTTTTCTCTCATTTCCTTTGTATGCCTTTTATGTTAGAATAATTCCAAGGTCATTGGAGTGTCTGGCACAGTTTCAGGAATATGACGGTCATTATCATTTTGGCCTTTCCTCCGTATTTTCTTTGTTTCTGGTTGCAGGAACTTTTTCATCATTAAAACATTTTAGCTGGGTTGCTTGAACACTTTCCAGTTTTGTGAGGGCATAAAGCAAGTTGCTTTTTCTGTGAGGTTTGGGAGAATGTGGTTACAAAGAGCAATTTAATCATAAGGCAGATGACAATGATTCATTCAATTCATTCTCCCTGTTCTGTGCTCTTCATTTAGCATTTATAGATACTTTTTTTTGTTCTGAACAATTTCCTTTTTTGTGTGAGACAGGGTCTTGCTCTGTTGCCCAGGCTAGAGTGCAGTGGCATGATCTGGGCTCACCGTAGCCTCTGCCTTTGGTGTCCAAGCGATTCAGCCACTCAAGTAGCTGGGATTACAGGCATGCACCACCACGCCTGGATAATTTTTGTATTTTTGGTAGAGATGGGGTTTTGCCATGTTGGTCAGGCTGGTCTCGAATTCCTGACCTCGTGATCTGTCCGCCTTGGCCTCCCAAAGTGCTGGGATTACAGGCATGAGCCACCATGCCCTAATTTATTTTTTAATTGACATATTGTAATTGTACATATTTATCGGGTTCATTTTGACGTTTTGATACATATATGTTATATAGTAATCAAATCAAGGTAGTTGGCTATTCATTACCTCATGGATTTATCATCTTTTTCTTTCTTTCCTTTCTTTTTTTTTCTTTTTTTTAAAGAGACAGGGTCTCACTCTGTCACCCAGGCTGGAGTGCCGTGGCGCAGTCATAGCTCACTGCAGCCTTGAACTCCTAGGCTCGAGAGATCCTCCTGCCTCTGCCTCCCAAGAAGCTGGCTAATTAGCATGTCCAGCTAATTTTTTTGTTTGTTTTTTGTTTTGGTTTGGTTTTTGGTTTTTGTAGATGGGGTCTTGCTCTGTTGGCCAGGCTGTATCATTTCTTTGTGTTGAGAATCTTCAAAAGCCTCTCCTCTAGCTGTTTTTTAATATACAATACCTTATTGCTAGCCATCATCACCCTACCATACAGTTGATCACCAGAATTTATTCCTATCTATTTAACTTTTTTTAATGTCAAATTTTCCTTTACTATTCCCTGATACTATTTTAGATAAAGAAGCAGCACAGTTACAGGTCCTTCTCTTCATTACAGGGAATAAAGAGCTAAGGTCAGCCAGTATGGCTCTTAGTAAAGGTAATTCTCTTTCCTCCCTAAGAAGATGGCATCAGAGCTGCTGGCAACACTTTGTTTCTGTTTTTAAAAGTTTATTTATTATTATTATCAAACATTTAGGGCCAGGCACAGTGGCTCATGCCTGTAATCCTAGCACTTTGGGAGGCAGAGGTGGGTGGATCACGAGGTCAGGAGTTCAAGACCAGCCTGGCCAAGATGGTGAAACCCCGTCTTTACTAAAAATACAAAATTAGCCCGGCATGGTGGTGGATACCTGTAATCCCAGCTACTAGGGAGGCTGAGGCAGAGAATTGCTTGAACCTGGGAGGCGGAGGTTGCAATGAGCCAAGATCACACCACAGCACTCCAGCCTGGGCGACAGAGCAAGACTCCGTCTCAAAAAAAAATAAAAAATTTAGACAGGGTCTTACTCTTGCCCAAACTGGAGTGCAGTAGTATAGTCATGGCTCATAGCAGCCTTCATCCACCCGAGCTCAGGTGATCCTCCTACCTCAGTCTCCCAAGCAGCTGGGACTACAAGTTTGCACCACAACATGCTTCTAATTTTTGTAGAGACAAGGTTTTGCCGTGTTGCCCAGGCTGGTCTTGAGCTCCTAGCTTCAAGTGATTTCACCTGCCTCGGCCTCTCAAAGTGCTGGGATTACAGGTGTGAGCCACCTCTCCTGGCAGCACTTAGGAGTAGAGACTATGGCACTTTGGGGCTCTGTGTTTATGGAGAAAACTTGGAGAAGCCCAGTGAAGAGCCACTTTTTTCATCCTGCCAAAAACTGACCCAACGGTGGTTCATAGTCAGAATGGAGAAGCTAGAATAAAGTCTGTAGGTAGCTAAAGGAAATAAAGAGTCTCAGGACTGCTCAAACTCATTACACCAAATGGAGAGTTAAGCCTGGAGACACAGTCATGTGACACTGCTGTCTCCCCCCAACCTGCCCATAGATAGCTGTGACTTCCCAACCTTGTGTCAAAGGACTACACATTAGCTAGACCTCTACAGAAGGCAAAAGGCCCCGTGCAACCCGGATGACTGCCCTCAAATTGCTCATAAGTAAATTCTCTGCTTGTCCCTAAACCTTTCAAGATGTGTATCTTCCCATAAAAAAGGACATGTCAGCTGTAACTTTAGGTCTGTGACCTAAGTCTAGCTCCCTGTCCATGGAATTGCAGTCTGTTACATTTCACACTGAAAATGCCCATTACAAGCTTATCTTCCCAGGTGCAGAACAAAGACAGGACAGCAGTCATTTCTCTGCCTACCCTGAGACTACATAATTAACTCTTCCTTTACTCCCTTTTTGAATGTTTATCATATCTCTTGTATAGCAGGGTTTACTGGGCACTAGTTAAAATCTCAGGGGAATGTCGCGTTTGCCTCACCACCTGCCCCCTTTTCCTGCATGCCTTCTCCCCTTTAAAGAAATGGGTAAATACTGAGCCTTCTGCAACCTCTTTGGGAGCACCAGCCACAGAAGATTCTGTGACTTGTGTGCTTTTGGGTGCACCCTCAAACCTCTGGCTCAGTAAACCTCGGCTGATAGAGACTGTTGCCTCAGTCTCTCATTTGGGTTGACATTATTCATTTTAATGAATGAATACATTTGTCGCAGAAAGTGGAATTCTCTCATTGTTGAGAGAAAATTCTCAGCTTGAGTCAAGAAGTTTCCATATTTACCAGAACCTTCTAGCTTTGATGAGCATAATCACTGCTAAAATAATGTGTCTTCTGAGCAGCTGGGTACCAGTGCCTGTGGCCTGTAGCATTAGTTACTGCCTGAGGGATGGCGAATGTTACTGCAGAATGGTGGGCTTCATTGACTTGTCTTCTCTCCTCTCCCTCTTACCCACTTCCCGGAGAAACAGGACAGCAGGCACAGCCAGTAACAAGCTGTGGTACGCTTCCCTGGCCCTGGTGACACTCATCATGTATTCCATTGCCACTGGAGGCTTGGTTTTGATGGCAGTGTTTTATACACAGAAAGACGGCTGCATGGAAAACAAAATTCTGCTGGGAGTAAATGGAGGCCTATGCCTGCTTATTTCGTTGGTAGCCATCTCACCCTGGGTCCAAAATCGTAAGCATGTTTTTTTCCATTCTTCCTTACTTATATTTTCCTAAGTGTCTTTGAGCAAACCCAATGGCTTTTTTTGTTTTGTTTTGTTTGTTTGGAACTAGTGTATTCCTTAACTTACTGTGGATGTGTCAGCAGTAGGCAAGGTGGGGCTCCAGTCTCTTCATATCTCATGCTCGAGCTGTGATAGCCAAGCATTTCTCATGTCGAGAAAGACCTGAACTTAACGAAGTCAATGAATAGGAAGATACTGCCTTTGCTAAATAGTGTACCACAAGGAGCCTTTAAATGGGAAATGCCTTCCGTGTATATCAAGCTCAGGTGTTTATGAGCTTGCCTACAATCTCTGTGTAAAAGTTGAATGAAAGGGCCGCAGAAGGGGTTGGTTCTGGGGTCATCTTTCACTCAAGGCTGTGGACAGTGTGGTCTGGGAGTCAGGAAGCAGGACATCCCATCCCAGCCCAGCCAGCAGCTGGCCCATGTGCTAACCTTCCTTAGACCCAGGTTCTTCCTCGGTAAACTCAGTGGAAACATGTGAGCCTGACCTTGCTCATTGTTGTTTCAAAGCCGGAAGGAAGAGACAGTGGGATTTGAAAGTGCTTTAGGAAGTATAAATGTGAATTGTCATTTATAAACTAATCTTGGTTTCTTAAGCCAGGGTATAGTGTCTTTGGGCTCACAGTGATATGTCCCTGGTCTGATTTTTTTTGTGGGTGTCGGACCCTATAGGTGATGAAAATGCACATGACATTCAGGTTCTAGGTGGGAAAATATAGGCAATAAATGTACAGCCCCCTTGAATCATTTCTAAAATAGTGGTTTAAAAAGGCAACTAGTGGTCGGGCGCAGTTGTTCATGCCTGTAATCCCAGCACTTTGGGAGGCCGAGGCAGGCAGATCGTCTGAGGTCAGGAGTTCAAGACCAGCCTGGCCAACTTCGGGAAACCCCGTCTCTACAAAAAAATACCCAAAAAATTAGCCAGCCATGGTGGGACACGCCTGTATTCCCAGCTACCCGGGAGGCTGAGGCAGGAGAATTGCTTGAACCCGGGAGGCGGAGCTTGCAGTGAGCCAAGATCCCACCACTGCACTCCAGCCTGGGTGACAATGAGACTCCGTGTCGAAAAAAAAAAAAAGGCAACTAGTCACAAATAATTTGTTTTCTTCTATTAAAAATTTTAAGACCATTATTGAAATTGAGAGTATTATTCTCCTAATCCCTTTAATTGATCAGTTAAGAGTTCCTAGAACAACTTGATATTCCGATTAAAATCTTTGGGTTAAGTCCTACCTTTTGAAATAGGGATAATGTTTTGAAATACTTGGTTTAATACCATTAGGTGCTAAGGAAAATCTTATTCCCTTGCCAAAGAGCAACATTATAACAGGGTCTATTTTATGTCTTTATTGGTAATTATAATTTAATAATGATAATTTTGGAAACAAATTTGACCAAAGGGAAGACTGAGTAAAAACTGCATCCTTTTATGTCAGCAAGTGTTCGAAAATTTCGCAGGAAAGAAAGAGAGATCCCTTATCACATCCTGGTTACTCTGAAGGATCTGAACCCTTAGTTTCCTTGAAATATTATAACTTTCAAAAAATAACAGATGGCTTGTGAAGTTTCAGAGAAAAATGAACACTTATACACTGTTGGTGGGAATGTAAATTAGTTCAACCATAGTGGAAAGCAGGGTGGCAATTCCTCAAAGACCTAAAAACAGAACTATCATTAGGCCCAGCAATCTCATTACTGGGTATATACCTAAAGGAATATAAATGGTTCTCACATAAAGACACAGGCATTCACAATAGCAAAGATATGGAATCACCGACATGCCCATCAATGGTAGATTGAATAAAGAAAATGTGGTACATATACACTATGGAATCTATGGAATACTGTGTAGCCATAAAAAGGAAAGAAATCATGTCCTTTGCAGGAACATGGATGGGGCTGGAGGACATTATCCTTAGCAAACTAACACAGGAACAGAAAACCAAATACCACATGTTCTTGCTTAAAAGTGGGAGCTAAATGATGGGAACATGTGGACACATAGAGGGGAACAACACACACTGGGGCCTATCAGAGGGTGGAGGTGGGAGGAAGGAGAGGATCAGGAAAGATAACTAATGGGTACTAGGCTTAATACCTGGGTGATGAAATAATCTATATGACAAACCCCTGTGGCAATTTTCCCCTTACAACAAACCTGCACATACACCCCTAAACCTAAAATAAAAGTTAAAAATAAATGAATAAATAAATAAATAACCTTAAAGCCATTCTCCCAGTGAATGCTGAGCCCCATAGCCTTCCTCTTTAGCCAAGAGCAGTTCTTGTATTCTGTCCCCAAAAGCTTTTTGATCATTGGCAGGTAAGAGCTTTTTGCCCTGTCATAGACTGTAGTATGTGATGACCTTGTAGAATCCAGAATACATCCCCTATGAAATCTGGTTTACCACTTACTCCCCTCCCCAATTAAGCTATGTGGTTTTATCAACAACTATGGTAATTTTTTTTCTGATCTTGTGATTTAAGAACTAATGTTACAAACCTCAGGGAGACTAGTTAGTGTGTTTTAAGTGTAGCCATAGGCTTGATAAAGTATTGGTAGATAACTTGGCAGAACCTGACGTCTTTAAAGTAGCAATGTTCAGTTCAGCGTGTAACTCTCTCCCCCTTAATATCTTTTTAGTTTTATCTGAGAAACATACTACATTTTTTTCTCTTTTCTTTCCTTTAAAGGTGGATGCTCAAGTTTGAGGACTGTCATGGGGACTATCAGGTTTTTTAGGCATGTGCTTTCTTTTTCTTCAAATTAAAACCTGTTGTCTGTCTGTCTCTTGTCACTTTTCAGGACAGCCACACTCGGGGCTCTTACAATCAGGGGTCATAAGCTGCTATGTCACCTACCTCACCTTCTCAGCTCTGTCCAGCAAACCTGCAGAAGTAGGTAAGCCAGCCTGTTAGTGGGCTTGTGTTTGCAGTGTGAATACTTTCATTCATGGAGGAATGAGCTGTTGTTTAAATATTGGAGAGGCCATGGAGATAGAGAGCAGAAAGATGGTTACCAGAGGCTGGGAAGGGTTTGGGGGAGGTTTGGGAGGAGGTTAGGATGATTAATGGGTACAAAATAAATAGGAAGAATGAATAAGACCTAGTATTTGATAGCACAACAGGGTGACTATAGTCAAATTTAATTGTACATTTAAAAATAACTAAAAGAGTATAATTGGATTGCTTGTATAACACAAAAGATCAGTGCATGAGGGGATGGGTACCCCATTTTAGATGATGTGATTGTTACATGTTTCACACCTGTATTAAAACATCTCATGTACCACAGAAATATGTACGCCTACTATGTATCCACAAAAATTAAGTTAAAAAATAAAAATAAACGTTAGAAATGTACCAAATCACAGTAGAGAGATGATCTAGACTTTTCCATGAAAAAGTCTTTAACTTGAGCTATGTAAAGGAAAATTCCCTTTTTCGATTCTTCCTGGTGTGTAGGACAGACAGGAGGAAAGGTTTGGCTGTGGAGTTTGCTTTTAGGCCTAAATAACCTCTTAATTTAGTTGTATTTCTTTTCTTTTCTGACTATAGCAGTGGAATAAAGAGTGGAAAGAATGTGGGGGAGTGGGGAGCAGGGAGCAGGATCTGAGCACAGATCCATGATTTACTGGCTATGTGACCTCAAACCACTCGTCTTAAATGACATTTATTTACAGAGACAACAGAACATAGTGATTAGAGCATGAGCTTTGAAGTCGGACTGCCTGGTTTATAGACTGATCCTGCTACTTAAGTAACTTGCAGAAACTTACTTATCCTCTCTATTACTTATGTGTTGTATAAATGTAAATATACACAGACATACATACATATATACATACATACACATAAGCATATATAAATGTATGTTTGAGTATATTTGAGCTTATATAAGTCAAATTAAATAAATGTAGTGTCTAAGAGAATTGAAGTTGTTTCCTCTTTTAAATTTGGAAAGCTGGTGCAATGATAATTTTGAAAGTTTTAGCATATACACATAGTATTTATGGGCTTGTCCTTGTTGCTATTTATAGTGGAAAGTAATGTAAGTGGAGGTCTTAAGTAACTATTGCCTATCCTGGATTTAAGTTTTTTTTAAAATATTCTATCTTGACTCTGTAAGTTTACATAAATTTAGTCTCTTTAAGACTTTCTTTTATGACTGTTTATGTATTAATTTCTGGCTTTAACTTGGATTTTTATTTACAATATTTTTTAAATGGCAGGTATCCCTTTAAAACAGAAAAAAAAGGCTGAGCGTGGTGGCACATGCCTGTAATCTAAGCACCTTGGGAGGCTGAGGCAGGAAGATTGCTTGCAGCCAGGAGCTGAGACCAGCCTTGGCAACATAGCATCTCTACAAAAAAAAAAAAAAAAAAAAAAAAAAAAAAAAGAAAAGAAGTTATTTTAAATTTCAAGTGCTCTACATTTTTTTAATTAGCCTAAGAATAAAGATTCTTGAAACCACAGCATACACAGGGAAGTTTATAGCATTAAATGCCTACATGAAAAAAGCAGAAAGATCACAAATTAACAACCTAACATTGCACCTGGAACTAGAAAATCAAGAAGAAATCAAACCCAAAGTTAGCAGAACAAAAGAAATAACAAAGATCAGGGCTGTGTGAGTTGGCTCATGCTTGTAATCCTAGCACTTTGGGAGGCTGAGGCAGGCAGATCGCAGGAGCCCAGGAGTTTGAGACCAGCCTGGGCAACATGGTGAAACCCTGTCCCTACAAAAAAATACAAAAAATTAGCCAGGCATGGTGGCGCATGTCTGTAGTCCCAGCTACTCTGGAGGCTGAGGTGGGAGGATCACTGGAGCCCCAGAGGTTGAGGCTGCAGTGAGCTGTGAGCTCTTATTGCACCACTGCACTCTACCCAGGGCAATAGACAGGGACTTTGTCTCAAAAAAATAAAATAAAATAAGGAACTAAATAAAATAAAGACCCCCCTCCCCCCCCAAAAAACCCATGAGAACAATACAGAGGATCAACAAAACAAAAAAAAGGTGGTTTGTTGAAAAGATAAACAAAATTGATAAGCCCCTGGACTAACCAAGAAGAGAGAAGACCAAATCAACAAAATTAGAAATGAAAAAGGAAAAATCACAATAATAACCACAAAAGTACAAAAGATCATTACAGACTATTATGAACTTCCATATACTTACAAACTAGAAAAGCTAGAGGAAATGGATACATTTCTGGAAAGCAAGAAGGAATAGAAATCCTAAACAGGCCAATAATGAGTAGTGATATTGAATCAGTGATTTAAAAAATCTTCCAATAAGAAAAAGCCAGGACCGAATGGAGTCATAGCCAAATCCTACCAAACATATAAGGGAGAACTAATACCAATCCTCCTGAAATTGTGCCAAAAAATGGAGGAGGAGAGAACTCTCCCTGACTCATTATACAAGGCCAGATATATCACCCTGATAACCAAAACCAGACAAGGACACAACAAAAAAAAAAGTACAGACCAATACCCCTGATGAACATAGATGGAAAAATCTTCAACAAAATACTAGCAAACACAATGTAATAGTACATCAGAAGATAATATACCATGATCAAGTGGGTATTATACCATGGATGCAAGAATGGTTCAACATATGCAAATTAATAAATATGATACATCATACATTACATATTACATAAACAGAATTAAAGATAAAAACCATATGATCATTTCAATAGATGCAGAAAAAGCATTTGTTAAAATTCAGCATCTTTTCATGGTAAAAAAAAAAAACCCTCAATAAAGTAGGAACATAACTTAAAATAATAGAAGGAATACAACTTAAAATAATAAAGGTCATATATGATAAGCCCACAGCCAGTATCATACTGAGTGGGGAAAAATGGGAAGCATTACTTTTGAGGACTGAACCAAGATAAGGGTGCCTGCCTTCACCATGCCTATTCACCATAGTACTGGAAGTCCTAGCCAGGACACTCAGGCAAGAGGAAGAAGTAAAAGGTATCCAAATTGGAAGAGAGGAAGTCAAATTGTCGTGTTTATTGATGATGTGATTCTATATCTAGAAAACCCAAAAGGCTCCACCAAAACACTGTTAGATTTGAGTAATGAATTCAGTAATATTGCAGTATACAAAGTCAACATACGAAAATTAGTAGTGTTTTGGCTGGGTGCATTGGCTCACATCTGTAATCCCAGCACTTTGGGAGGGCAGGGTGGGTGGATCATTTGAGGTCGGGAGCTTGAGACCAGCTTGGCCAACATGGTGAGACCTCGTGTCTACTAAAAATACAAAAACTAGCCAGTCGTGGTGGTGTGCACATCTGTAATCCCAACTACTTGGGAGGCTGAGACAGGAGAATCACTTGAACCCAGGAGGGGGAGGGATCTTGGCTCACTAGCCAAGATCGCACTACAGCACCCCTGCACCCCAGCCTGGACAATAGAGTGAAACTCCGCCTCAAAAAAAAAAAAAAGCCAATAGTGTTTCTATACACCAGTAATCATCTAGCAGAGAACCAAATCAAGAAGCCAGTCCCATTTACAATGGCTACAAAAAATAAAATAACTAGGAATAAATTTAACGAAGGAGGTGAAAGATCTTTACAATGAAAACTACTAAACATTGATGAAAAACTTAAAAGGAGGGGCCATGTGTAGTTTCACATCCCTGTGATCCCAGCACTTTGGGAGGCCAAGGTGGGAGGATGGCTTGAGGCCAGGAATTTGAGGCTGGCCTGAGCAACATAGGGAAATCCCATCTCTACAAAAAATTTACAAATTAGCTGAGCGTGGTGGCATGCACCTGTAGTTCTAGCTACTCATGGGTCCGAGGTTGGAGGATCACCTGAGCCCAGGAGCTTGAGGTTATGGTGAGCTATGATCAGGCCACTGTACTCCAGACTGGGTGAAAGAGCAAGACCACGTCTCAAAAAAATAAAAATAAAAAGGATGCAAGCGAATGGAAAGACATCCCATGCTCATGGATCAGGAGAATAAATATTGTTAAAATGACCATATTGCCTAAAGCAGTCTTACAGATTTAGCGC
Source organism: Pan troglodytes (assembly GCF_028858775.2). Taxonomy (NCBI): domain Eukaryota; kingdom Metazoa; phylum Chordata; class Mammalia; order Primates; family Hominidae; genus Pan; species Pan troglodytes. The sequence continues at coordinate 35,892,414 of NC_072402.2, forward strand.
TATCCCTATCAAAATACCAATGACATTTTTCACAGAAAAACAATCCTAAAATTTGTATAGAAACAACAGAGCCAGAATAGCTAAAGCAATCCTAAGCAAAAAGAACAAAACTTGGAGGAATCACACTTCAAAGCTGGAGGAGTCCCGTCTTCAAATTATGCTACAAAGCTACAGTAAGCAAAACAGCATGATATTTGTATAAGAATAGATCCATGGAACCACATAGAGAACCCAGAAGTAAAGCCACATATTTATAGCCATCTGGTCTTTGACAAAGTTGACAAGAACACACACTGGGGAAAGGATACCCTTTTCAATAAGTGGTCCTGGAAAATTTGGATTTCCATATGCTGAACCCCTACTGAACCCCTGTCTCTCACCACATACAAAAATCAACAAAAGGTGGATTAAAGACTTACATGTAAGACCTGAAACTATAAAAATGCTAGAAGAAAACCTAGGAAAACTCTTCTGGATATTGCTCAAGGGAAATAATTCATGACTAAGACCTCAAAAGCACAGACAACAAAAACAAAACCAGACAAATGGAACTATGTTAATCTAATTAGTTTCTGTACAGCAAAAGAAATAATCAACAGAGTGAAGAGACAACCTGCAGAATCAGAGAAAATATTTGCAAACTGTGTCTTATAGGGGAGCAATATGCAGAATTTACAAGGAACTCAATTCAACAACAAAAAACACCAAATAATCCCATTAAAAAGTGGTCAAAGGACATGAATAGACATTTCATTTTTTTTCTAAAGAAGACATATAAATGGCCAACAGGCATTTGAAAAAAAATGCTCAACATTGCTAATCATCAGAGAAATGCAAATTAAAACCATAACTAGATGTCATTTCACACCAGTCAGAATGGCTATTATTAAAAAGACAAAAAGTAACAGATGTTGGTAAGGATGTGGAGAAACGGAAACACTTATACTGTTGATGGGAATGTAAATTAGCATAGCTTCTATGGGAAACAGTGGGAGATTTCTCAGAGAACTAAAAATAGAGCTACCATTTGATCCAGCAATCCCACTACTGGGTAGCTACAAAAAGGAAAATAAATCATTATATCAAAAAGATAACTGCACCTCTGTGTTTATCGCAGCACTGTTCACAATAGCAAAGATAAGGAATCACCTTTAAGTGTCCATCAACAGATGATTGGATAAAGAAAATGTGATTTATATATATATACATATATACACATATATATACACGTGTATATATATACACGTATATATACATATATACACACATATATACGTATATATACACACACATATATACACACACACACATATATATATATATCCACACAATGGAATACTATTCAGCCATAAAAAAGAATGAAATCCTGTCTTTTGTAGCAACATGGATGGAACTGGAAGCCATTATCTTAAGTGAAACAAGCAGACACAGACAAATACTGCATGTTCTCGCTTTTAAGTGGGAGCTAAATAATGTGTACACATGGACATGAGTGTGGAATGATAGTGAAGACTCAAACATAGGAAGGAGGGAGGGGATGGATGGTGAGAAATTACTTAATGGGTAGAATACACATTATTTGGTGATAGATACACTAAAAGCCAAGACTTCACCACTACATGTAAAAAAGTTACACTTGTACCCCATAAATTTATACAAATAATAAAAGATTCCTTAAACCACAGCATACATAGTTATGTTTACTGTTTCAAGTGTAAATACTAGTCATAATTGTAGTCTCACTTCAGACACTTGAAATATGCACGTTTGTAAAGTGGTCTCTAGAGTGTTACTTTATGTTACTTGCTTTGGTGGCAAAGTTGGCAGTCAGACCTAGGTTGGGTGTTCCAAATGGAAGACTCCATGTTAGGTAAAAGGTAAATTACCACTGATGGTTATATTATAGGAATCTTTGTTACGTAGTGTTTAGAATAACTCAGTTTTTCTTACTGTTTCACACTACAACAGTCAACACACAAGGTTTCTGTGACACTAAAATAAGTGGAGATTTCTCCCCACCAGCAAGCAGGCAGTGGACATCAGTTGGGTGTCCTCCAATCCAATTCGGATGCTCTACCTGGAGATAAGGTCACATCCCACAGGTCGAAGGCTCAATTCCACAAAACAGCCCTACCATTCCCACTGGTCACAAGTCCGGCCCTCCAGAACTTCTGACCAACTGTTAGGGCTCCCACAGTTACCCCTTCTTTGGGATGGATTAATTTGATAGAGTGGCTCACAGATCTCAGGAAATACTTATCTTTACTGATTTATTACAAAGGATATTTTAAAGAATACGAATAAACAGGCAGGTAAAAATATATGTAAGGCAAGGTCTCAAAGGGTCCTGAGCTGTCTCCATGGAGTTGGTGTGGCTGGGTTCCTAACATGTGGATGAGGTGGTGTTCACCTTCCTGTAAGCCTCCAGCTCTCAGGAAGCTTTCTGAACCATGTCCTTTTGGGCCTTTTATGGAGACTTCATTACACAGGCATGATTGATTAAATGATTAAACCATTGGCCCTTGGTGATCAACTACCATTCCTCCCATTCCTGGAGTTTGGAGAGTGGGTCTGAAAGTCCCAGCCCTCTAATCCTACGTTGGTCTTTCTGGTGACCAGCCCCCATCCTGAGGCTACCTAGGGGCTGCCAGCCATTAGTCAGTCATTAACATATAAAAAGACACCATTTTGGAGATTTCAAAGATTTTAGGAGTTGCATGCAAGTAAATGCGGATGAAGACCAAATATATATTTCACAATATCTCATGTAGCCACTCACATTAAAAAAAAAACACACCTCAGGAGTTTCCAAGTTACAGACAGAAAGATATCATGATTATCATATCACTTACAGCAAAATGACTTCTCAACTAGTTTAGGAGCTATTGTTGGCTGTTGATTCACCTCAGCACTGCTTGGTATCTGCACCCTACCTCTCTTTAGGGGCTGCCCTGTCAACTGAAAAATGCACCTGACTTCGAGCAAGACTCTTTCCTTAGGTTCTGGATCTGTTTGAGCCCCATGGCACTGATCTGGAATCTGAGGGTCTTGTTCCAAGGATGTGATGATGTGGGAGAATGTTCTTTGAAATAGCAGAAATCCAGTCTGCATGGAAACAGCCTGTAGAGTAGAAGTTTCCAGTGATAAGTGTTCACTGTTCTAAGGAGGTACACCACAGCTACCTGAATTTTCCCAAAATGAGTGCTTCTGTGCGTTACAACTGGCCTTTCTATTTGACTGTGATGACTTTGTTTTTTCTTTACAAGTTCTAGATGAACATGGGAAAAATGTTACAATCTGTGTGCCTGACTTTGGTCAAGACCTGTACAGAGATGAAAACTTGGTGACTATACTGGGGACCAGCCTCTTAATCGGATGTATCTTGTATTCATGGTAAGTCTTGGGAGTTACTCAAGGCCACTTTTGCAGACTTTAAAATTACAGGAAAAGAACTGAAATAACTTTCAGTAGCTGTGAGGCTGCAACCATTTGAGGAGGGGGGAAAATAACCACAAGTAAAAAGGTGAAGAGCATGAACTCATAGTTGAACTTCGTTCACCTTACTTGTTTTTATTTGGGGTAAATAAAGCAAATATATGGTATGTAAATATTTGAACTTCATTTACCTTACTTGTTTTTATTTGGGGTAAATAAAGCAAATATATGGTACGTTGCAGCACCTTTGCCTAACCCCCTTTAAAAGATGGTTGAATAGTAGTTTGCTATACTTTTACTGGAGGGCAGGGGAGCACAAAGTGAAGAAGAGATAGAATGTGCCAGCATGTCCTGGCAGCTTTCTAATCCAAAGGAAATAGCTTTCTTCTGCTGTTGATGGAAAGAGTACAGAGTGCTGTGTGCGTGGTCATTCTGTGCAGACAAGAAATGTTCCTTCTCTTTTCTGCTAAACCCACAATGCTGTTGTTCACTCGGCAAAGCAGCTCCTCCAAAAGTAGATGTGATATATGAGTGGGCTGTGTTTCAGATGCTTGTGGTGGGGGTTATTCCCCCTTTAAAAGGTTTAAAAGGTTGCTAGAGGGAGAAAAGTCAAGGATAAAAATGGCTAGTTAATCTGGATATATATTTTGCTGATAACTAAGCTTCCCTTTAACAGTAACCTTTTCACATTTAGCCTTTACTTCTGTGTTTACGTTTTGTTAATGTTCAGTATAAAAATTCAATTCCATTGAATTCAGCCATAGGCACATGGTAAACTTCGTTTTTACTGAAACGAAATACTCCTGGTGGTGAGAGCTTGTATAAATACAATGTCTTTCTGAGCATGTTGGCATTTTCTCTTAACCTCCTTTAACAACTTCTACTATTAGAAAGGGAACAACAAGGACACAGACCTTTTAGAGTCTATTTGCTCAGGGTCACACATCAAGCAATAAAATGCTTGTTGTTTTACAGGTGGGTGTTAAGATGATGGTTACATACATTCATTCTTGGCCTGTGTGACATAGTGACAGAGTCTCCTTGTTGTTGCAGAATGGACTGTGGTAACTTCTTTCTGGCCTTTCAATTTTATTAATTCCTAAGTTGTTCGCTGAGTACCTACAATATAGGAAGCAGGCTGCGTGGTGCAGTGGCTCACGCCTATAATCCCAGCACTTTGGGAGGCTGAGGCAGGAGGATCACTTGAACCCAGGAATTTGAGACCAGCCTAGACAACATAGCAAGACCCTGTTTCTACCAAAAAAAAGAATCAGGCGTGATGGCACATGCCTGTGGTCCCAGCTACTTGGGAAGCTGAGATGGGAGGATCACTTGAACCCAGGTGTCTAAGGCTGCAGTGAGCTAGGGGTGTCTCCACTCCAGCCTAAGCAACAGAGTGAGACCCTGTCTTTTAAAAAACCAACCATGAAGATATTTGACAGAATAAAATCATGTTTTTGTGGGTTACTGGGTACCAAATGAAAAAAAAATTTGCCCTTGGCCAGGCGCGGTGGCTCACGCTTGTAATCCCAGCACTTTGGGAGGCCAAGGTGGGTGGATCACCTGAGGTTAGGAGTTTGAGACCAGCCTGGCCAACATGGTGAAACCCCATATCTACTAAAAATACAAAAATTAGCGGGGTGTGGTTGTACACACCTGTAATCCCAGCTACTCCGGAGGCTGAGGCTGGAGAATTGCTTGAACCCAGGAGGTGGAGGTTGCAGTGAGCTGAGATCACGCCATTGCACTCCAGCCTGGGTAATGAGAGAAACTCTATCTCAAAAAAAAAAAAAAAAAAAAAAAATTCCCTTTAAATAAAGTAGAGTTTGGATTTACCATAAACCCTTCAATGGAAAAGATGGCAAAAATTCTTCTTAGCCTGCTGCATAATGGTTACCACACATAGGGCATTTCACAACATGGAATTTTCACCCTATCATATTTTCTCAATATTTCTAGCAGGTATAAAGAATTCTTCTGAGTTGGCCCTTGAGTGAGAGATGATAAATAAAATGTTGTCTCTTACAGGACTGAGGTACCATAGTGGAGATTGGTAAGGGCTGGTCTGATATTCCCAAAAGATGTCAATTTTCAAAGTTGATAGCTACTAAAAAAAAAAAATCTGTCTAAATACCAGCAACAAACATTGTTATTGAATGCGTAAACCACAAAACTGCAGTGTCTGGTGGGATGAGAACATATAAAACTGCAGCCCCTACAAAGTGGAGATGAGGATGACCAGTCTGCTCTGTGGGGTACTTCTGTAATCTGTAGGCAAGAGCACACTCTGTGGGCTGGGCCGCCTAGGAGTTAGTTCCCCCGGGGTCCACGTGATTGATGTTTGCTGTAATTACTCACTGCAGCTCTTCGAGGGGTCAGCTTTAAGAACACTAAATTCAGGCTTTGTAGGGTCTGGGAATAAAGGAATGCTGTAGGGGTGGGAGTTAGCCCAACTAGGGTTTTTTCAGATCTGGACTTCTGAAGAGTTTGTTTTCCTTCCTGACTCAGAGGAATGAAAGTTTGGAGGATGTTACAAAAAGGCCACATCGTCCGTGTGGGAACTGTCATTTGAACATAATTGCAGGAATATCTAGGATTCTTGATAGAAATTGCAGGAAGCCAGAGACTATTATAGATAGTATGTAGATTAAAAGGAGAAGAAGGCCAAGATTGCCTGGGGTCCACTCTTTTGTAAAGTTGTAGAAGACTGGAAATCTCCCTAGCTCCTAAACACTCGCATTGTTCGGGGCCCTCTTGTATGCGGTGGAATGGAGGGACGAGGTTCGAACTTGTAGTAAAGATCCTTGCTGCTTGGCTTTGACTCTGGACTCTGGTGGTCTTCTTTGGGGAACTAACGGTCTGGGCATAACACTCTTTCCCTTCGCCCTCCAGAGCCCCCAAGCCCCACCCCCAAATACTTGTTTCCTTTGGGGTATCTCCGTCCTGACTCTTGCAGCTGGGGTACTCTCTAGGAGTATGTTTTAATGTTTGTAGCCTCAGCTCAGAAGAAGGGCTCAACCCAAACCTACTCCCTGCCTTTCTGCCTGGGGCTGCCTTCTCTCCAGAGCCTCCTTCCATTGCACCCAGGAATCATTGCTGTGAAAGAACATCATAGCTTGGACCCCATGTAAGCCCTCACCTTGGTCCACTTGTGGGAATTCTCTGATAGCTCTTTTTATTTTTTTAGATAAAAAAAAATGTTTTAAGGCAAGTTCTCACTATGTTACCCAGGCTGGGTAAACTGTCCTTAAGGGATCCTCCTGCCTCAGCCTCCCAAGTAGCTGGGACTACAGGCATAACCATGGCACCTGGCATTCTGAGGGTTTTCTGTCTCTCTCTCTCTCCCTCCTCCTTTCTTCCTTTTTTTTTTTTTTTTTTTTTTTTTTTTGAGGCGGAGTTTTGCTCTTTCGCCCAGGCTGGAGTGCAATGGCAGGATCTCAGCTCACTGCAACCTCCGCCTCCCAGGTTCAAGCGATTCTCCTGCCTCAGCCTCCTGAGGAGCTGGGATTATAGGCGCATGCCACCACGCCACCATGCCCAGCTAATTTTTGTATTTTTAGTAGAGACGGGGTTTCACCATGTTGGTCAGGCTGGTCTCGAACTCCCAACCTCAGGTGATCTGCCCGCCTTGGCCTCCCAAAGTGCTGGGATTACAGGCGTGAGCCACCATGCCCAGCCCTGATGGCTCTTTCTATAGGCGCATCCCTCCACACCCCTTTAGTCTGGAGCTTTGCTGTGACAAATCCTGGCCTCCACGAACTATTTCTTAATTCCTCCCTTGGTCTCTGGATTTTGATTGAAATTGTTATTCTGTTGCCTTCAACTTCAAACTGTCAGCCTGGACAGGATCCCGGAGTTGATCAGGTCAGTCTCCTCATTGTACAAGTAAGGAAGCATGGAGCCTATACCTGTAGCTCTCTACTCCCAACTTCGGGCAACCTTTCCTTGAGGCTCCTTTGCGGGAGTATTTAGGGACACTGGTGGATAGTCTCTCCCCGGCTCTTTTTCCTCAGATGGCTTGGTGTAATGTCCCCTGAGGGAGAAAGATAAACTGGATGACTTGCGTAATTATATTATTACAAGGCATTTGCACTATAAAGTTTCCTGACCATTCCACTTTTATCTGTGTTTAAGAGAAAAAATAATTATTAATATTGAACCATCTTTGAAGATATCCTTTTAAATATAAAACTGGAAAAAGTAAGAATTTTTATTCAATGTCAAACAACTTCCCAGTTTGAAGTGGGGAGGTTCGCAGGTTGGTGTGATAGCATTGCCGAGGGGATTGTTCTACATTAAAAAAAGTTGGGAAATCAAAGAAGAATATTTATTTTTTTGGTACATTCTGGGCCTTTATGGGGGGTGGGGAAATTTGTATCTTCCCCACCAGGAGGGGTGAGATTTGTATCTTCATTTTGGGAATTCTGCTCTGGCCTGCCTGCCAGCTAGAAATCTTCAAGTTAGAAATCTTCCACCCCGTGGCCAGGCGTGATGGCTCATGCCTGTAATCCCAGCACTTTGGGAAGGCGAGGCGGGTGGATCCTCTGAGGTCAGGAGTTCAAGACCAGCCTGACCAAAATGGAGAAACCCCATCTGTACTAAAAATACAAAATTAGCCAGGCATGGTGGTGCATGCCTGTAACCCCAGCTACTCGGGAGGCTGAGACAGGAGAATCGTTTGAACCCAGAAGACAGAGGTTGTGGTGAGCCGACATCGAGCCATTGCACTCCAGCCTGGGCAAAAAGAGTGAAACTCCATCTCCAAAAAAAAAAAAAAGAAAAAGAAATCTTCCACCCCATGCCCCAGGTTCACAGAGAGCTCAGGTCTCCTTTGGGTTCTATAGCACAGGGGAGCATGACTGATCTTCATCATTGCACAAAGGCTGGGAATAGTCATGGGATCTGTCAAGGGCCTGTCCTGTACGTTTGTCAGGGAGTCGGGATGCGTGATCTCCAGGAAGGTTTGGACGTGTTATTTAGAGATTTTCTGTGGTCTAGTGGACTTTGGCCAGCTTCAAAAGCATCTGCAGTGCCAGTGTTGAGGGGCACCTGCATTGTGCATTCTTCTGCCAGTGTGAAGGGGTTCTGGGCACTGTAGTGGTTCTGCAGGGAAACAGGACACGGCTTTTTTTTTTTTTTTTTTTGGCTGTCACCATGACTGCAGAGCACTGCTGGCATTTTGGCTGGGTTGGGGTGGGGTGGCAGCAGGCAGAGACAGTAAACACGCTGTGGTGTGTTAGGCATTCTCCGTACAATAAAGCATTGTCTTAACCCAATGCTGTAAGTCTTCTCCTATCCCCACGGGAAATACTGGGTTAAAGTCACACCTATCTTAGCACAGGAAGAGGTAAGGCTTATAGGTAACCCAGAAATTGTTTTATAGCAATTTGTGCTGTGCTCACCAAACAGTGGTCTTTGTAATAGCCTGAATGCAGTTAATAAGAATTTCCTAGGCTTTAAGAGCTTATAAAAAAAAAACCTTTTCTTGATAATTCCAAGAAGAGTGTTGTATGGAGAAAGGCTACAACTGAATAAAGATCTTTTTTTTTTTTCCTGCAACATCTGCCTCCCGGGTTCAAGCAATTCTCTTGCCTCAGTCTCCCGAGTAGCTGGGATTACAGGCGCCCCCCACCATGCCCGGCTAATTTTTATATTTTTAGTAGAGACAGGGTCTCACCATGTTGGCTAGGCTGGTCTCGAATTCCTGACCTCAGGTGATCTGCCCACTTCGGCCTCCCAAAGTGTTGGGATTACAGATGTGAGCCACCACGCCCGGCACCTGAATAAAGATCTTAATGTAGGGTAACATCTACCTGTAGAAGTCACATGGCATTAATGATGCTCTGAATGTAGTTCTTTTTAAAAGTAAAATCAAAACCTTCCCCATGTTAGGCCTCTTTGATGGTGAAGTGGCAAAGGCGCCCAAATCAAGAGCTTTGTTTTCTGGAAATTACGTTAACCCAAAGAATTTATAGAGTAGAATATTTACTCTGAGGCTTTGTTTTTCTTTTTGAGACAGAGTCTCACTTTCTCGCCCAGGCTAGAGTACAGTAGCGTGATCTCAGCTCACTGCAACCTCTGCCTCCTGAGTGTCAAGCAATTTTCCTGCCTCAGCCTCCTGAGCAGCTGGGATTACAGCTGCCAGCCACCACACCTGGCTAATTTTTGTATTTTTACTAGAGATGGGGTTTTGCCATGTTGGCCAGGCTGGTCTGGAACTCCTGACCTCAGGGGATCCACCCGCCTCGGCTTCCCAAAGTGCTAGGATTACAGGCGTGAACCACTGCACCTGGCCTATTCTGAGCCTCGTAAATAATGAATGTTAACCTTTCAAATGAAAATTTCAGATAGTGATCTCTTCCTAAAATTAAAAATTTATATTTTCCCCTGTGAAAACTATACACTGTACTAAATCAAAACTTGTATGCACAGGATATGTGCCACTCTTTTTTTTTTTTTTTGAGACAGGGTCCTTCTGTCACTCAGGCTGAAGTGCACTGGTGTGATCATGCTCACTACAACCTCCCAGGCTCAATTTATTCTCCTACTTCAGCCTCCCCAGTAGCTGGGACTGCAGACATGTGTCACCACACCTGGCTAATTTTTATATTTTTTGTAGAGACAGGGTTTTGCCAAGTTGTCCAAGCTGGTCTCGAACTCCTGGGCTCAAGCGATCTACCTGCCACAGCCTCCCAAAGTGCTGAGATTACAGGTGTGAGCCACCGCACCCAGCTGGGCCACTCTTAAATGTCGGATTAGGTGTTGTGTTTCTTGGGTGCGCAGTCATTGGGAGATGTTTCTGTCTTCCTCTGACCAGGCACAGAGTCAGGAGGTGGAGTGGCATGGGCCTGGATTAGCATCCATCAGTTCAAAGCAGAAATGAAAGTGATGCTGTTGTACTTGAGTGGACCACAAAAGAAACAGTGAACTTGGATATGAGAAAGCTTTTTATTGTTTTTCTCTGTCTCATTGATCTCTCTCCTTGGGAAAGAGGATGAGACTGCGCAGTGTTGCCTCATGGGGTTCGCTGGATTGAGATGAGTGTGTGTCCCCACCTTTCCATGAGCAGACCAGCTTCTTGAGCACCAACACGCCCCGCCCATGTCAGGCCAGCACAGAAGCTACATGACGGCAGGATTGTTGCCTGTGTCACTGAGTCCCCAGTGCTTAGAATCGGGCCTGACACATAGTGGCCTTCAGTAAATATTTGCTAAATCAATCTGTAAAGTTAGCTGGAACCCTAAGTATTGTATATATTTGCTTAAAATGTTCTGTGTTTTTGTTTTGTAGAGATGAGGTCTTGCTATGTTGCTCAGGCTCTTCTCAAACTCCTGGCCTCAAGTGATCCTTCCACCCCTTCCTCTCAGAGTATTACAGGCATGAGCCACCACTTCTGGCCTGTTTTTGTTTTCAGGCCTTGCATGGGGCAAAATAAATTGTTTTGCCCCATGCAAGGCAATTTGTCTAACATTGTACCTTTCTAGGTCTCGGGGAAGTGGCAGAATTTTTTATTACCTCGACTGCTACTCTTCCAAACAGCAAGCCTTGTTCTGCTATAGGCTATCACAGTAAATAACTGCGACTTTTGCTTTCATGCCCTTGCTTTCTGTTGCCATCTCTGGGCTCGTTGCTTTTGATTCCCTCTAAGCAAGACTAGTCAAAGGGAGGGAAAGATAAAGTGAAATTAGAAAACTATTGTAGCATTTGAGGGAGGAGAGGCAAAAAGCAATACTGAAAACCAAGATATCTTACTTCTCTACCTACAACCTTCTTTGCATAAAATGATCTAATGCAATCCATGTAAAATGATATCAACTATAGAATAAGCCAGCCAATTTTGGAATAAGGAGAGGTATTAAAATAGATTGCTTTGATTTAAGTCTCCTGAACGGTAGGTTACATTGAGGCTCTCGTCGGAGCACTGGCCAGCCGGCTTTCCCCTTCATTCCATGTGTTGTAATGTGTTAATATGCCCAGCTGACGTTTTTGTCTGTTTCTTAGTTTGACATCAACAACAAGATCAAGTTCTGACGCTCTGCAGGGGCGATACGCAGCTCCTGAATTGGAAGTAAGTTCATTTCCTTTTCCTGTCCTGCTTCATCTCAGAAGATCCATTTCTCAGGAGGGCCTTTTGTGTTTGTGTCTTTATCAGTCTGCATTCCGTGATCCTGTTTTTCTGCTGAGGAAAGATTTTTGTATAGAAAAATAAATGCTGGCCGGGTGTGGTGGCTCACGCCTGTAATCCCAGCACTTTGGGAGGCCGAGGCGGGTGGATCACCTGAGGTCAGGAGTTCAAGACCAGCCTGGCCAACATGGTGAAACCCCATCTCTACTAAAAATACAAAAATTAGCCAGGCATGGTTGCTCACACCTGTAGTCCCAGCTACTTGGGAGGCTGAGACGCGAGAATCACTTGAACCCTGGTGGCAGAGGTTGCAGTGAGCCAAGATCATACCACTGCACTCCAGCCTGGGCAATAGAGTGACACTTTGACTCGAAAAAATAAAATAAAAAAGAAAAATAAATGCTTTCCTGCTTTCCTTTGTATGCTATGGGATTAAAATGAATCAGTCCATTCTTGATTTTCTGTAAGAAAGCTGGCCTCTTGGGTGGCATCCTGCCGCTCACCCCCAACCAGAGGCTCAGGTAACCTTGTCAGGCTGCACCCTGCGCTCTTCCCTTGCCGTAGTGGAGTCTTGGTGGGTTTTATTTTAACTTCTGATCCACCCACCTGTTTCACACTTGTCTGTGCCCTCCATACACAGCGTGGCTGTGAGATTATGTAATAGCTGTTTGGAAGAAAGGAGAGAGGAAAGGGAAGGAACCATATCTGCTCTGCCTGATGCTGTTGAACGTCGTAGATACATTAACTCATTTGTCAGTTCCATCAGGTGGGCGTTTTGTCAGGTAGAGTGTTATGGACAATACATGCATTGGTTGCCTGCACATCCAAAGCCTCAAGGTGTTCAGCAGATGCCTATCAGTCAACAAAATGTCTGTTATTTTCTTAATTGTGCAAGAGTCTTTCTGGGGCTCTCATCTACCAACATCAGCAAGGTCTAATCAGATGGAGGCAGCCAGGGAAAGACTCAGCTGTGACCTAAGAATGAAAAGAACCAGGGGTTCCAAAGATGGCTAAGACTTAGAGCACTTGCTATGTCCCAGGCACTGTTCTAAGTTCTTCCTATGTGATTTCACTTAATCCTCATAAAAACCCAGTGACGTGCTATTACCTCCATTTTACAGAGGGGAAAACCAGAAGAGTTAAGTCATTTAAGCCTCACAGGTTTTGATTTGCCAGAATATAAACCGTGTACTCTGGCCCCAGGATCTGTGTTCTTGACCACTGCTGCCCAGGAGCTGAGCTGCTGAACCCTGGTCCTTGCTGCTGACTGCAGGCAGCTGGTATCTGGCCACTGCCTGCGTTTTAATAGCTTTCCGTGGATGGAAAAGCCCTGGTGTCTGTCTAGATATGGGCACTTTACTCTGCAGCTGGGTGTCTGGGGTTGGTCTCTCTTGCACCTGACCTGGATATAGTGAGCCATTATGAAGGGCTGTCAATCTGCCAACATCATTCACCAACTCTTTCTGTTGCCTAAAGGAGAAAATTGTGCTGAGTTTGAATAGGTTACTGCCTATTATAGAAAAGAGAATGGTCTGTAGAAGGGGTGTTTGTTCTCACCATTGACTAGGTGACCACCTGCTGAGGTTGCATGGTTATGGTTTCAATGTCTCTATTGTGTACAGAGTTCAAGCTCAAAGAACAGCAGTTCTCCAAGTTAGATTTAAGAGAGGATGTTTTTCTTCTCAGTCCAAGGGAAAATGTCCGAGTGTTTCCTTCTGAACTGGAGAGCATACGGGATGGAAGTTGGTTTGCTCTCCTGCGTCACATTTCACAGGATACAACTTTGAAAGTGAGAGTTCATAGTTTCTTGTGGTAACTTGAACTTCAAAATAACTAAGACCTCAGCATACCGTGTCTTGGGCCCACTGAATGAATTAGTGGTTTTTAGACCATGGCACTTAATCCAAGCTCCTGTTAAGGCTAATACCTCCGTTAAAGGTTTCCTTGCCAAGCAGGGAAACAAGGGCTTGGCCTTGATACACAAATGAGATGAAGGCTCAAGCTCTCATATTCTCATCCTTGGCTCTCTCTTCTTTGTAGTTGAAATATCTTCAGCCACAAAGTGCTAAGGGCCCTGCACTTCCCAGGCTGTCTTAGTACTCTGTTTACCAGAGTCCTTCTGAAATCACATACTTTTTTTCTTTGCTTTTTTTTTTTTTGAGACAGGGCCTCACTCTGTCACCCAGGCTGGAGTGCAGTGGTGGGATCACAGCTTACTGCAGCATCAAACTCATGGGCTTAAGCAGTCTTCCTCCCTCAGTCTTCCAAATAGCTGGGACTATACATAACCTGATTTTTTAAAATTAAGTTTATTGTTTTGAGTAGGTAAGAAATAATGGCCGGGCGCAGTGGCTCACGGCTGTAATCCCAGCACTTTGGGAGGCCGAGGTGGGTGGATCACCTGAGGCCTGGAGTTCGAGACCAGCCTGACCAACATGGAAAAACCCCGTCTCTACTAAAAATACAAAATTAGCCAGGCATGGTGGCACATGCCTGTAATCCCAGCTACTTGGGAGGCTGAGGCAGGATAATTGCTTGAACCCGGGAGGCAGAGGTTGCAGTGAGCCGAGATCGTGCCATTGCACTCCAGCCTGGGCAATAAGAGCAAATCTCCATCTCAGAATAAAAAATATGCAAGGTACCAGAGATGCTTCAAAGGCAAGCATTCCCTCCATCCCTGCCCACGGCCCATGCAACGGCTTGATTTTGATAGGAAACATGGGTAGGCTGCTTCCAGATTCCTTCACTTTACTATTTCAGATCCTACCAGCTTCGCCAAGCTCCTAGATACCACGTGTTACCTATTGTGAATCATGGATCTTGGTGTCCCCATCCTGCATTCGTCTGTTCCAGCTCTGTCACTAAGCTAGTTTGGTGACTTTGGCCAGTTAACCTGCCTGACCTCAGTTTCCTCAGCTGTACTCAGGATAATAATAAGCCCAGTGCAAAGGTCAAAGAGGATTTAATGAAATAACATTGAAAGCAAAGCACGAGAAGGGAGCACCAGGAGAGTGGGGCTCTTGTCACGTTCATTGGGTTTCACATTGAGTTCTCCAGAAGCAGAGGCTGAGGCAGTTTGTTGCGTGGGATATTTATTAAAAGTCAGCACATGTGGAGGGAGAAGGGGAAGGGGAGGCAAAATTGGGCAGAGGGTGAAGTTGAAGGACAGTGCAGCTGGACAAAGCCTCCCTAACCCTAGGAGCCATAAAGGCACGGCCTTTACCCCTGCCATGATCAGCCATTCCATGGCAGTTACCCAGGAAGGGTAAAGGAGCTCCTGTCTCGAGGCTCTGCTGCCAGCATTCATGGTAGCAGGAGCGAGCACCAAGTCCACGGATGAGGATCTCTGTGGCACATCTCCCTCCATGGGGTTTCCTGTCACCAACACCCAGCACACCTGGGAAAGAACAGTCCACATCTTTTGAAGGGATACGGGCAATTCAGGGCCTGGGAGGTGGTTCAAATAAGGGTTACTGCTGCCTTACTGAGGTGGACTAGAAATAGAACACAAGCCGCCTGACTGTTGCTTTTGCTTTCACAGATAGCTCGCTGTTGTTTTTGCTTCAGTCCTGGTGGAGAGGGTAAGCAGAGCGCTTTTATTCTTTGCATCTGTGTGGCATTGCAGACCTATAACTCTAATCTGTAGTCATTTGGGATTCAGACACAAATAACTTGAATAGTAAGGAGAAAGTTTTATTCTAAAGCTGACTTACTACTTATACACTTTTCACATTCTTCCTGAAGGATAGCTGAGTTTTGTTTGTGTTGGTATTCTGGTAGGGAGAATCAGTCCAAATTTTGGTTTAAATGTAAGTTAAATTATACAGTGAGATTTAGAGAATCAGAGAGCACATTTTTTAAAAAGGAGTGATTTGGAAAATACCAAGAGGTCCTGACACCTTATTTTGGGGCCATTTCATTCCTTCACCTTACTTTCCAAGGTGGATTGGAGGATTCCAAGGGCTTGAGAACTAACTCTTGTTTTACTCTCACTTTCTGCTGAGCTTATAGTAAGTTTTATGTCTTTAAGGGTTTTTAAGGGTTCTCTTTCTGTTAAAATAAATGTGGCAGGCCAGGCACGGTGGCTTATGCCTGTAATCCCAGCACTTCGGGAGGCTGAGGTGGGTGGATCACCTGAGGTCAGGAGTTCGAGACCAGCCTGGCCAACATGGCAAAACCCTGTCTCTACTAAAAAACAATACAAAATTAGCCGGGCGTGGTGGCGTGTGCCTGTAATCCCAGCTACTCGGGAGGCTGAGGCAGGAGAATCGCTTGAACCTGGGAGGTGGAGGTTGCAGTGACCCAAGATCATGCCACTGTACTCCAGCCGGGGCAAAAAGAGTGAAACTCCATCTCAAAAAATAAATAAATAAAAATAAATGCGGCATTAGGTAACTCTTCCTGTTACAGAAGTTGCTAGGGTGGAGTGGGGGTTTTGTGCTTAGGGCACAGATTGAAGTTGCCAGAGGGTACAGATGGCTTTCTGGCATCTTTTCTACTGACAGCCCTGTAGAATTAGCGAGCGTGACTTTGCTGAATGGTAAACACACACATTCACTCATTGAGCCTGGGCTCCCTCTGTGCTTCACAGACACTGAAGAGCAGCAGCCGGGGAAGGAGGGACCACGGGTCATTTATGACGAGAAGAAAGGCACCGTCTACATCTACTCCTACTTCCACTTCGTGTTCTTCCTAGCTTCCCTGTATGTGATGATGACCGTCACCAACTGGTTCAAGTGAGTGGCCCATTTGCTTAGGTATTTTTGAAGCAAAGCCTTAAAGTTAAGAGTTAAGTACTGTTCGTGTTTGTTTGTTTGTTGGAGAGACTGTGACGCAAGTCAAATATGGTGTGTTAGATGGTGATGAGTATTGGGGAGAAAAATAAAATTAGGAGAGGGAATTGGGGTAGGGGTGGTGGGAGTGGTGGTTTCAAGCACAGTGATTGGAGAGATTGTTCCTGAAGGAGGAGAGGAGAAGGGAGCTTTAATGCTTCCCAGTGATGCTTTGGGAACTCCTGGGAATTTTTGGCTTGGAAAGCTTAAGAAAAGATGGAGAAGGCTATAATTAAAAAGGCAGATAATAACAAATGTCGAGGAAGTGGAGAAATTGGAACCCTCTTACATTGCTGGTTTGAATGTGAAATCTGCTTTGGAAGAGTTTGGCATCTCCTTAAACAATTAAACATTGAGTTACAATGTAATCCAGCTCTTCCACTACTCCTGAGCGTATACCTAAGACAAAAAGAAAACTAGGTCCACAAAACTTAAACAGTGGTGTTCATACAGGCATCATTGGTGATAATCAGAAAGGGGAAACATCCCAAATGACCATCAGCTGGTGACTGCCTAAACAAAATGTGCTCTATCCATACAGTAAGATACTATTTAGCAGTAAAAAGGAATGAAGGACTGACACATGCTGCCACGTGGCTGAGCCTTGGAAATTGTATGCCAGGCAAAAAAGCCACACACAAGAGACCATGTGATTCCTTTTATATCAACTGTCCAGAGTAGGCAAATTCATAGAGGCAGAAAGTAGATTGGTGAATGCGGGGGGTGGGCTGAGGGGGCCATGGGGAAGGGGAGAGCACCTAAGGGGTGCATGATTTCTTTTGGGGGTGATGAGAATGTTTGGAAATGGGTAGTGTTGATGGTAGCACAAGTCTGTGTATGAATACATTGAAAGCCGTTGAATTATACATTATAAATGGATGTGAATTAGTGAATTGTATCTCAATATATTCCTGCTTTGACCGCGGCTAGGTGTCTTGTTTCCACAGCTACGAAAGTGCCAACATCGAGAGCTTCTTCAGCGGGAGCTGGTCCATCTTCTGGGTCAAGATGGCCTCCTGCTGGATATGCGTGCTGTTGTACCTGTGTACGCTGGTCGCTCCCCTCTGCTGCCCCACCCGGGAGTTCTCTGTGTGATGATATCGGCGGTCCCCTGGGCTTTGTGGGCCTACAGCCTGGAAAGTGCCATCTTTTGAACAGTGTCCCCGAGGCAGGGACTGGCGCCCTGTGCCTGAGTGGGTCTGAAAAAGCTTTGAGAGAAAAAAAAAAAAAAATCTCCTGATTAGCTTTTTACTTTTGAAATTCAAAAAGAAACTACCAGTTTGTCCCAAAGGAATTGAAATTTTCAACCAAACTGATCATGGTTGAAATATCTTACCCCTAGGAACTGGATACCAGTTATGTTGACTTCCTTCTGCATGTTTTTGCCAAAACAGAATTTGGGGCACAGCGTCTTTTCACAGGGATAAAAATATCTTGTGGGGCCAGTCATTCTCATCCTCGGAATAGAAAAACATGCCAAAATCTTGAGTCCCCAGCCCCTAACAGAATCCAGACCCCTCTCACTCACTTCCGCCTCTTACAGCCTTGTCCCCAGGGGGCTTTGAGGACAGGACTCAGCCTGCAGGGCCCCTGGTATTTATAGGGTCCAAGAGGAGGCACCTGCTTTTCAACTGCACCCTCAGTGCTGCCTCTTCATGGCCCCTAAACGTTGCCCTTTGAGGTTGTGATGCTGGGAATCACAGACTTCACTCTCTGCCTGCACCCTTCCCCGAGGTCTCATCTTTTCTGGGTCCCACATCTTTGTAATAATGTGAAAAAGCACAATTTGTCTGATCATCCCCCACGTGGTTCCCCACCTTACTATCACTACCTGATCCGAGTTACTGCAATAAGTACGGCGCTTATTTATGGTGTTATTCACATGATTATAGAACAAGATTCATGTTTTCTCTACCTAAGCAATGGAGGGCTATCATTCTTACTTCTTTGTGCTGTTGATAATGATAATACTTTTAGGACCTTAACTGAAAAGCTGCTTCGTGTTGAAGCCTGCTGCATGCACTGCTCTTTCAGTTGTTGAGGTCAGCCCCTCAGTTTTTTCTCCACCTTGAGGCCTTTGAAACTGTAAAAGCGGAAGACATTTTGTGTTCTGGATCTGTAATGTGACCATACCGTTCAGGTTCATGCTGGCATCCTTGGAGTAGATTTGCTAACGTGAGAATTTCTGAGGTGAGGATCTCAGACACACTGACCAGAAGAAGCTTGTTAGGCAATGTGTGGAAGTGGCCGAATATACTTAAAAAGAGGTGGGCAGAGGCAGGCAGATCACAGACCAGCCTGGCTAACATGGTGAAACCCTGTCTCTACTAAAAATAGAAAAATTAGCCGGGCATGGTAGCGTGTGCCTGTAATGCCAGCTACTCGGAGGCTGAGGCATGAGAATCACTTGAACCCGGGAGGCGGAGGTTGCAGTGAGCCGAGATCACACTGCACAGGAATTTCCAAAATACATACTTGCAAAGTAATACAGAAACGTGACTTTCGGCAGCTACCCAAGATGATGCCTATTTTCAGTGTTGATGTATTCAGGCAGGGAAAAGGTTTACTTGGTGGAAACTCCTGTTAGAATTTCATTCGGGGCGGAAAGAATCTTCTCGAGCTCTCTGTAAGTGAGGATCTAAGAATAAAAGGCTCAGCCTAGTCATTTTTTTCTGTGCCCTACTGTATGAGTTGGGCAGAATTGAGTGCCACCTAAGCTGGGCTTCTGTGTGCCAAAATGCTGGTGGGTGAAATTAGTGAAATTCTTTCTATTCATTCCTTTGCCCTTCTCCCAAGAAAACCCATGGGGAAACAAATTACAGGGGATGAATTCCTTTAGAACTTTCCCTACTTAGAGTGTTTGAGATTCAGTTTCAAAAGGCACTCCATCTGTGTGTGTGGTTTAGAGAGCCTTGTTTTGTAAATTCCATTAAATTTCCTTTTGTAGGGCAGGAGCTCTGTACTCAGCAGTTAAAAGATTCATCTGGAGTCGCAAAATGAAAAGCCGTGTTCTAACCCGAGGAACCGGTTAGGGAACAAGAGCTCCGTGGGCCAGGAATGGGCTCAGGGAGTGGGGCTGCGTGTCACACACAGTAGCTGTGTTGCAGTGGCCTAGGGCCTTGGGGGTTGTCTTTAGGAAACACCCTGAGGGGAAGCAGGTAAAGGGCCTGGGCAGTATTGTGACTAGTTTCATTGTTTTCCTCCTGCTGAGGTCTAGCAGAGCCCTTGCTTTGTCTTTTCGGCTGGGTCTGGCTGCCAGCTGGTGTGATTTGAGAAACTGACCTTACGCCCAGTCAAGGTCGAGCTGACAAGGCCTTGGATTCCTTGGCTGGCCGTGGTTGGCTCTTTCCTCTGCAGAAAGCAGCTTAGGGAAGCCCAAGCAAGGGAGTGTGGCCGGTAGAAGGCCCTCGTCGCTTCCTTCTGGAGCCAGCCCAGCCACCCCACGTTTTCCAGATGCGTGAGTCTGGTTTGTGACATTCCGTTCCCTTCTGCCGGTTGGTCTGATGCAAGAGGAAGAGTTACAGTTGCTCTGAATTTTATTCTCAGCTGAAAATGTTAGCACGTGTATCTGGATGAACAAAACAGATGTGGATGTATCTGAGGACTGAGGGACTATCAATGCAAAGTTAATGTTGATGGTTATTAATTGTGATATACAATACTCAGGTGAGGAGTCAACATTCCTGGATTTAAAGAATCTACAGTTTTGTGCAATTGTGATTTGAGAAACTGGAAACATTGTGCCAATGGCTTTGAGTTGCTATAACAATGGTGTTAATTTGATTAACTCACTGATATCTTTTAAAAATAATAGACATTTGCTTCCTACACCTTTTTGTACATGACCTAAAGAGTATATTCCCAGAAGCTGCTGGTCAGACACATTTAGGGATGACAGTTGAAGAGGACTTTTTTAAAGCTGCATGTGAATATTTCCTCTGTGTCATTTGTCTGATGTAGAAAAGTTTTCCCCTCATTTTTATGAGTAAAAACACTAAGTGGGTGGCAGGGGGGTGGGGGTTCTTATGGGAGTGTCATACCGCGGCATGTTACCTGACTGGAGACTAGAGACTATTTCCATTATAAGCCTTCAGAAACCCAACCACGTCTTTACTGTGTCTAGCTTTTTAAATACTGATTGGTTAGTTTTATTTTTGCCCACAGTTTCTTGGGCAAAAAGGTTCTTCATTTTGTCTGAAAAAGAAATTATTTGCCAGAGGTATTTGGAGCCTCTTTGAAGGGGAGATAGAGTGGGGGTGGGTTGTGGGGAGGGTGGAGTTATTGGGGTTTTGGGGTTCTGTTTCCATACAACATTGTTTATTTCCGATTCCTCAGAAGATCCTTTATTGTGAATAACCTCAGTGTAATGTTAATTTCCCGCCCCCATGTCAAAATTGTCACCCTAAGCCTTTTTTTTTTTTTGGGAGACGGGCTCACTCTGTCAGCCACGCTGGAGTGCAGTGACATGATCTTGACTCATGGCAGGCTTGACCTCCTGGGCTCAAGGACCACCTCCCAAGTAGCTGAGACCACAGGTTTGCCCCATCACACCTGGCCAATTTTTATTTTTTTGTAGAGATGGGGTTGTCCAGGCTGGTCTCAAACTCCTGAGCTCAAGCAATGTGCCCGCCTTGGCTTCCCAAAGTGCTGGGATTATAGGCGTAAACCACTGCACGCAGCCTACCCTCTGCCTTTTTAAGATGATGTATTTATTTAATTTTTGCCATCATTGGTGCTTCACCTTCCTGCGAAGGAAATTCCAGAGCCTGTATTTAAGCTACCTAGGCTTTTACACTCCCTTTATTGCCTTTCCAAATAGTATCTCATTTGGTGTACTCTAGTGTCCTATACCTCTTGGAAACGAAAGAGGGCCCAACCTACAACTAAGAAGGGACAAACCTTGAACTAAGTAAGACCTTACACACCCAGAAAGAACACTGGGCCCTCCTTCTTCAGGGACAATGCAGTAGCCACTTGGCTTGTGGAATTTGCTGAAGGCTATTTTCTGTAACTTGCTAGTTAACTTAGTTTTGTATTTCAGGCAGAGGTGCGCTCTGTAATGTTGGGCCTTTGACTTCACAGTACTGGAGAGCTGTTCACACAGATGTTTAACCTTTCTCTCTCTCTCTCTCTTTTCTTCTTTCTCAACAAATCTTTCACAGAGGCAGTCATTTTGAAAGGTTGAAATATTTGGCCTTTACCAAAGAGCTTTTTTTTTCCTTAAGCAAAATCCTTTCAGAAAGAAACAAATGGGGAAGGGCAGATTAAGAATGCATATGTCCCAATCCACTTCTATAGGAGTTTAATCATATTCACATGAGTAAAATGATGGAAGAACTCTTTAAAGTAATCCTTTGGGATAAAGGATCCTGGGAAGTTCTCTCAGGTAAAGAAAGCTTACAGCAGATTTGTAATATATGTCTGGAGAGCTATTTATAAGAAATTTAAGAGGATTGTTTTGTTTTCCTTTATTAAAGATTTAAGCCTTTTTACTTTGCAAAAAGAAAACTACAAAAGTTTTATAGATATAACTTTGCTAATTTTTTAAACTTTTCTGAAACGATTAGCTGTAGCCAAATTATGTGGTTACGTTTTGCTACATTAGAATTTGAAAATGCAATATGTGTGGTAAATCTACTGTTTGAAATTTATAATGGTCTCTGATATGATTCGAATTTTGGTAACTTTTGAAAGTTATTTTCCCCCTTTAGTCATGGATTTCTATTTGTTTTTTAATGTTAATTTTTCTAGAAAGCATCTGAATTGACTAGGCTTTTCCGATATAAAAAACTCAAAACTTGTTAACTCTGTACTTTAATAAAATTTAAAATTAAAACTGTGTTGTTTTTTTCTCTTCTGCTAGATACATATATAGTTAAAGTACTCAAGTTAGTTGTTTTGCAGAGATGTTGCCTTCAGATGTTAATCAGGTCTCTCAAGTTTCATGGAGTCTATGCTGATCCTTTAATTGACAAATAAAAGATACATATCTGTGGTGTGCAACATGATGTTTTGAAATATGTATATATTCAGGAATAGCCAAATCATGCTAATTAGCATATGCATTACCTCATGTTTTTGTGCTGAGAACATTTAAAATCTACTCACAGTAATTTTTTTTTCTTTTTTTTGGAGACAGAGTCTTGCTCTGTCACCCAGGCTGGGGTACAGTGGCACGATCTCGGCTCACCGCAACCACCGCCTCCCAGGCTCAAGCGATTCTCCTGCCTCAACCTCCCGAGTAGCTGGGATTACAGGCATGTGCTATCATGCCCCGGTAATTTTTGTATTTTTAGTAGAGATGGGGTTTTGCCATGTTGGCCAGGCTGGTCTTGAACTCCTGACTACAGGTGATCTGCCCACCTCAGCCTCCCAAAGTGCTGGGATTACAGACATGAGCCACCGTGCCCGGCCTACTCTCAGAATTTTTAAGGTACAGTGCCAGGTTCCTAACTCTAGTCACCGTGTTACACAGTAGATCTCCTGAACTTATTTCTTCTGGCTGATATTTTGTGTTCTTTGACCAACATCACCCTGAACTCCCCCCTCACCCAGTCCCCGACCTCAAGCCCCTAGTAACCACCTTTACACTCTGCATCTCTTAAGTCAAACTTAGGAAGTTTGACTTTTTAAGATTTCATGGATCAGTAAGATCATGAAGCATTTGTCTTTTTGTGCCTGGCTTATTTTACTTAACCGTGTCTTCTAGGTTCCTCCAAATTGTTGCATATTGCAGGAGTTCCTTCTTTTTGAGGCTGAATTTTTTATTGTGTATATATACCACTTTTCCTTTTTTTGAGACAGAGTCTCACTCTGTCACCCAGGCTGGAGTACAGTGGTGTGATCATGGCTTATTTTGGCCTTGACTTCTTGGACTCAAGCAATCCTCCTGCCTCAGCCTCCCGAGCAGCTGGGACCACAGGCTACAACACCAAGCCTGGCTAATTTTTGTATTTTTTATACAGATAGGGTCTCACTATGTTGCACGGGTTGGTCTTAAACTCCTGACCTCAAGCAAGCATCCTGCCTCAGCCTCCCAAAGTGCTGGGATTACAGACGTGAGCCACTGCGCCCAGCTCACTTTTTTTTTTTTTTTTTTTTTTTGAGTTAAGAGTCTTGCTTGGTCGCCCAAGCTGGAGTGCAGTGGCATGATCTCGGCTCACTGCAACCTCTGCCTCCCAGGTTCAAGGCAATTTTCCTGCCTCAGCCTCCCGAGTAGCAGCTGGGACTACAGGTGGCCGCCACCACACCCGGCTAATTTTTGTATTTTTAGTAGAGACGGGGTTTCACCATGTTGGCCAGGCTGGTCTTGAACTCCTGACCTCATGATCCGCCTGTCTTGGCCTCCCAAAGTGCTGGGATTACAGGCGTGAGCCACTGTGCCTGGCCACATATTCTTTATATTCATTTGTGGACACTTGGGCTGATTCTATATCTTGGCCATTATGAATAATGCTACAGTGAACATAGGGGTATGGATATCTCTTTGACATACTGATGTCATTCCCTTTGGGTATATACCCATTAGTGGGATTGCTGGATCATATGGTATTTCTACTTTCAGGTTTTTAGGTGTTTTTTTTGTTTGTTTTTTTGTTTTTTTTTTTGAGACAGGGTCTCAGTCTGCCACCCCAGCTGGAGTGCAGTGGCACGATGTCAGCTCACTGCAACCTCTGTCAGCCTCCAGGTTCAGGTGATTCTCCCACCTCAGCCTCATGAGTAGCTGGGGTTACAGGCGCATGTCACAATGCCCAGCTAATTTTTGTATTTTTTGGGGTAGAGATGGTTTCGCCATGTTGGCCAGGCTCGTCCGGAACTCCTGACCTCAAGTGATCTGCCTGCCTCGGCCTCCCAAAATGCTGGGATTACAGGCGTGAGCCACTGCACCCAGCCTGACTTGAGCACTTTTTCATGTATCTGTTGGCCATTTGTATGTCTTTTGAGAAATACCTATTCAGGTGCTTTGTCAACTTTTTAAGTGGGTTGTTTTCTTGCTATTGAGCAGTTTTGAGTTTCTTATATATCTTGAATATTAACCCCTTATCAGATGTTGTTTGCGAGCATTTTCTCCGATGCTGTAGGTTGTCTCCTAACTTTGTTGTTTCCTTTGCTGTGCAGAAGCTTTTTAGTTTGATGTAATCTTGTCTACATTTTTGTTGCCTAGTTTTAGTTTCAGGTTTTAACAGCTAAGTCTTTAATTCATTGTAAGTTGAGTTTTTAATATGGTATGAAATAAAAGTCTAATTCCGTTCTTCAACATGTGGATATCCAGTTTTCCCAGCACCATTTATTAAAAAGACATTCCTTTTCCCATTGTTGTGCTAATTGTTGAGAATATAAACATGAAACCCCAAGCTTGTCTTCTTCCTCTGAAAGCTCCTGTGGACCGCACTTCCTTTTTCCTGTAGTGACACCCTGTCCTGATATATGAGAATTAGAGTAAAGCATTTTTTTTGTTTTTTTGAGACGAGGTCTCTTGCCTAGGCTGGAGTGTAGTGGTGTGATCATAGCTCACTGCAGCCTCCAACTCCTGAGCTCAAGCGATTGTTCCACCTCAGCCTCCCGAGGGCTTGGGTCTACAACTCCTGCTCTCAAGTGAGCCTTCTCTCTTGGCCTCCCGAAGTGCTGGGATTACAGGTGTGAGCCACCACACCGGGCACTTAACCATTTTTAGGTGTACAATTCAGTAGTATGAAGTGCATAGTACATTCACATTATTTGGCAGCCAATCTCCAGAACTCTTCAATTTGCAAAACAACTCATTAAGGAACTCCCTGTTCCCCACTTCCCCTCTCCTGTGGCAACTGTCATCCTACTTTCTGACTCTGAATTCATCATTTGCTTTTTTTTTTCTTCCCTCTGCTTCTTCCCACATAGATACTGATAGTCTTCAGCTCTCCCAGCTTTTGATTTTTGATTGTGCTATCTAGTTGCTATTTTTATGTAGCAATTCAGGAAGATTCAAAAACTATGCTTCTATCATTGCCCCCATCTCTTCCATTCACACTTGAACTCGCCACAATAAAGCTTTCACACACTTAAATTGAAAACTGCTTTTCAAAGTCATGGGTGACTTCCATGTTGCCACATCCATCGTCCTTACTTTACTTGACCTATCAGAAGCACTGGACACTATGAACTGTTTAAACTGCACTGCAAACCTTACTCAGATTTCATACACTCTTCCTTACTTTTTGAAAGGGATTCTCTATTGTAGTTATCTTTTTCCTCCTCACATTGTACAAGGAATGCGGGAGGCAGATAACTTGTCTTTTTAGTTCTTAGGTCTCTGCACCCACAGAGCCATCCCTGTGGAGCCTTATCCACACACAGCTGGACCTGATTTACTTCCTAACTCCACCTTCTGGGTCGGCCTTCCTTTACTATTTGAAAAAGCGTGATTGGGCCTGGCGTGGTGGCTCATGCCTGTAATCCCAACATTTTGGGAGGCTGAGGCGGGAGGATCACTTGAGGCTGGGAGTTCAAGACCAGCCTGGGCAACATGGTGAAACCCCGTCTCTATAAAAAATAAAAAAATTAGCTGGGCTTGGTGGCATGTGCCTGTAGTCCTAGCTACTCCAGGGAGGCAGAGGTTATAGTGAGTTGTGATTGTGCCACTGTGCTCCAGCCTGGGCAACGGAGGAGACCCTATCTCAACAACAAAAACCCTGATTTGCAGCCAAATAGTTTCCTCAGCCTATTTCCTGCCAGTAAATGGTTAGGAGCCCAGTGGCTTTGTTTTGAACAGTCTTTGTCCATTTTGGTCCAAGCTAGTGGTGCTTGTGTTAGTTCAGTTCTCTTAAAAACATTGTGAGTTTTCTGTGGATTTTACTGGGATTCACTGTGTTAGATAAAAACCATCTCCACCAATCTTTTTAAGATACACTCCCTCTCTGGGGTGCAAGTCAGGGTGCTGTGTGAGAACACACTTGTTCTTTCAGAAGCCTGTTTGTCTAACTAACCATGAGGGTTTGAGAAGCAATTCCTTACATCTTTCTGGGATTTTAACAAAGGGCCTCATGTTGACCAGAGGCCACGTTTTACTTGTGGCATTGAAACCACCTTTGCATAAATTATAACTGAGAGGATTATGACAATGAAAGAGATGTGACCTAACTTACTGATTTGTTCCTAACCTCCAAGCTGTCCTTGTTCATTCCTGGGTGTAGGCTGAACTAATTTTGGAAGGAACTTAACTTACAGTTTAACTTTGTTTTTTTGTTGTTTATTTTGTTTTGTTTTGTTTTGAGACAGAGTCTCACTCTATCACCCAGGCTGGAGTGCAGTGGCCCCATCTTGGCTCACTGCAATCTCCACCTCCTGGGTTCAAACGATTCTCCTGCATCAGCCTCCTGAGTAGCTGGGACTACAGGTGCACACCACCACGCCAGACTAATTTTTGTATTTTTAGTAGACACAGGGTTTCACCATGTTGGCCAGACTGGTCTCGAACTCCTGATCTCAAATGATCTGCCTGCCTCGGCCTCCCAACGTGCTGGGATTACAGGTGTGAGCCACCACGCCCGGCCTGTAGTTTAACTTTGAAACAAAGATGGTACCAGCCCTTTCCCTGAACAAATACCCTTTTAGCCTGGGAACTATAAACTGCCTTTGCAGGACTAACAAATTAGTTACAAGATTAGAAATTGTGGTTTAGGAGTCATGCAGCTGGAGGTGGCAAGATTCTAAACCCCTCCAAATTGCTCCTCCAGATAACAGGTATTTTGGAGACCCTGCACTCAATGGATGAGCTGTCCCTAACCAGATTGATAAATTGGTTCATCTGGTCTTGTGGCCCCCACCCAGGAACTGACTCAGCACCAGAGGACAGCTTCAACTCCCTATGATTTCATCTCTGACCTAACCAATCGGTAGTCCCCACTTTCTGACCCCCTGCCCACCAAATTATCCTTAAAAACCCCATCCCAAGTCTTTAGGGAGACTGATTTGAGTAATAATACAACTCCAGTCTCCCGTACAGATGACTGTGTGTGGATTAAACTCTTTATTGTAATTCCCCTGTCTTAAATTGAGTCTGTCTAGGCAGTGGGCAAGGAAAATTCGTTGGGCGGTTACAGCATCTTAGATTTGTTCTTTGCCTCCAAGTTTTATTTTGATTTTAGAACACGCTGCTAACTGACTCAGTCTTGGGCCCTCTATATTCTTCTAAAATTTGCTTGAAAGGTGAACATTTCCCTCTTTAGTTTATCTCTTTCTGTACATTATCAACTATTACAAGCCACTTGGCATTTTCAGCATTCTGCATGAAAATGTCCTTAGCCAGTTCATGAACACATGTACCATCTTCCACATTGCTACAAGTGACAGTGTAATTGAGCTGCCAGTATGTAACTCAGGCCCCCTTTTCTCTAGCCCACAAGAGCAAGAGCAAGTTTTTCCTTCCTGTTTTAGGCTAGCGTTAGGCCTTTCTTGCATTGCTCTAAAGGAATACCCAAGACTGGGTAATTTATAGAGAAAAGGGGTTTATTTGGCTCATAGTTCTGCAGGCAGTATAAGCATTGGTACTGGCATCTGCTCGGCTTCTGGAGAGGCCTCAGTGAGCTTTTACTCACTGTGGAAGGTGAAGTGCGAGCAGGCACGTCACATGGCAAGAACAGGAGCAGGTAGGGAGAGGTGCCACACACAACCAGATCTCATGAGAACTTACTATTGCGAAGACAGCACCAAGCCATGAGGGATCTGCAACCATGACACCTCCCACCAGGTCCCACCTCCAATGCTGAGGATTACATTTCAACATGAGATTTGAGAGGGACAAATATCAAACCATATGAAGACTCCACCAACAGCCTCACTGCTCTTCAGTCTTCTATGTGTTACTTGGTCCCAAACATGTAGCAATTGGCTTTAGGTTTTCATTCCAGTAGTATTTCATGTTCTGGTGCCAATTTTTATTCCAGTCCCCTATTGCTGTGTAATGTCAATCTGAAAGAAAGAACTAAGGGCCAGGCATGGTGGCTCACACCTGTAATCCCAGCACATTGGGAGGCGGAGGTAGGAGGATCACTTGATCCCCAGAGTTCGAGACCAGCCTGAGCAACATAATGAGATCTTGACTCTACAAAAAATTTAAAAATTAGCCAGGCATGGTGGAAATAAAAAAAAAAAAAGAACTAAGGCAAATGCATATAGGTAAAGAGTTTATTTGGGCCAAATTTGAGGATTGCAACCTGGGAAGCACTTATATACCAAGTCCAGGAGGTGCTCCAGGTTGGGGTGGTTACAAGCAGATTTTAAGGAACAACATGAGGAGATACAACAAGGTGGTCTCAGCATGTTCATATAGAAATACCATTAGTTAACAGAAATAAGCTAACAGATGATTAGCTAAGGAGTAGAGTGCTTCTTGGAATAGTCATCAGTTTGTGATTAACCCAGACCTGGAGTTCCTTACAGAAGCAGGAGGGGGTCTAGGAATTTCAGGAGAGTAACTGTGGGGTCTTGTGCCTACTCCCCTGTGGCCCGTGCTATTTAGTTCATCTCTATTTGTCTCTTTTGTCATCAGTAACAAATCACACTAAAACTTAATGGTTTAAAACAACAATTGCTATTATTTGCTCATGGTTTGGGGGTGAAAAATTTGTGCAGAGCATGTTGAACATGGCTCATCTCTGTTATCTGGTGTCCGCGGCTTCAACTGGCTGGCTTGAAAGCTAGGGGCTGGCAGAAATGCTCAACTAGGCCGAAATGGCTGGGCCTTGGTTCTCTTCTACATGTCTTTCTCCATATGCCTTCTGGGTTCCAAGAAGGAGCATTTCAAGTGGTGAAAGGAAGGCTTCTAAAACAGTTCCTAAGGCCCAGTCTGGAATTTACAGTATTACAGATTCTAGTTACAGAACTAGATTCTGTTCGTCAGGATTGGTTTAGGCTCAGCCCAAATTCAAGGAAAAAGGAAAGAGACCCCATCTCTTCTTAGGACAGTGGCAAGATCACATTGCAAAAGACTATGTGAGGTGTGAGATATTTCTGCTGCCATCTTTGGAAACACAATTTACCACACCCTCAAAATGGCTTCCCGTTTCCTTTGAAGTAAAAGCCAAAGACTTTACAGTGGTCTACAAAACCCTGCATGACCCATTCCCTATCCCTGCCTCAACTACCCTCTTTGCTCACTCTGTTCCAGCATTACTGGCTTCCTTGCTGGTGTTCAAATCCAGGAGGTATGCTCCTCCTTCCCCCTCTCCCCCGCAGGCTCTCTGCACACACTCTTTCCCATACTGGAATGCTTCTCCCTTGGATAGCACTTGGCCCATTCTGTCACTGTATCAGTCTGTTCTCACGCTGCTAATAAAGACATACCCAAGACTGGGTAATTTATAAATGAAAAAGGTTTAATTGATTCACAGCTCCACATGGCTGGGGAGGCCTCAGAATCATGGCTGAAGGCGAATGAGGAGCAAAGTCATGTCTTACATGGTGGCAGGCAAGAGAGTGTGTAGGGTCTACCATTTATAAAACCATCAGATCTCGTGAGACTTATTTACCACCATGAGAACAGCATGGGAAAGACCCAGTCCCATGATTCAGTTACCTCTCACCAGGTCCCCCCAGTGACACATGGGAATTATGGGAGCTACAGTTCAAGATGCGAGTTGGGTAGGGACACAGCCAAACCATATCAGTCACCATCCTCACACTCTTCCTCAAATATGTATTACCTTTTCAGTGAAGTTCTCCCTGACTATTCTGTGTAAGATTTCACTCTCTCCCTGAATTTCCTACCCTACTTTACTGCTTTATTGTTTTCTATAGTACTTATCACCATCCAGCCAACTATATACATTTTCTTACCTTTTCAGTTTGTCTTCAGTGGCACTAAAATTCAAGCTCCCTTAGGGGTAGGGATATGTTTACTCCTGTATCCCCAGTGTCTAGAATGATGCCTGGTACATAATAGGTGCTTAGTAAATAGGTGACAAATGAATAAATGAACAAATGGATGGATAAAAGAAAGATTTGTGGATGGCAGTAGTGAAAAACAAGACATCGTAGTGCCTTGTGAAGGACTTTTAAATGCCAATTGAAATGTCTAAACTCTATTTAGGGAATGGGACATAGGAAAGGGTGATACTTAGGTAGATAGTGGATGATATCCTTCTAGGCATATGGAAAGATAAAGATAGGTGCTGGAAAGAAGAGATTTGAGTATCTGAGCTTAAAACAAATTATATCAAGTTTACGACAAACCGGGAAGATGTAATTACAGATAGGGCCCTGTTGTATTGCCCAGGCTCAAACTCTTGGCCTCAACCAAGTAGCTGGGACTACAGACACAAGCCACCACAACCAGCAATATATTTAGTAATTAAAATGCCTTCTTCTTTTTTTTTTTTTTGAGATGGAATCTCTCTTTGTTGCCCAGGTTGGAGTGCAGTGGCGCGATCTTGGCTCACTGCAACCTCTGCCTCCTGGGTTCAAGTGATTCTCCTGCCTCAGCCTCCCGAGTAGCTGGGATTACAGGAGCCTGCCACCAGGCCCGGCTAGTTTTTGTATTTTTAGTAGAGTTGGGGTTTCATCATGTTGGCCAGGCTGGTCTCGAACTCCTGACCTCAAGTGATCCACCCACCTTGGCCTCCCAAAGTGCTGGGATTATAGGCATGAGCCATCACGTCCGGCTAAAATGCTCTTATAAACCAATAAAAATATAATAGAAAAACAGTTGGTCAAAAAAAACATGAAACTATCCTTCAATCTTACTAGTAATTAAGGAAATTTTGTTTCACTTATCAAATGGTGATTAATTTTCAACTAAGCACTGAAGACGATATTGAGGAAGACTGCATTTTGTATGTTGTGGCGGGAGTGTGGCTCAAATTGCCTGGCACATTTAGCAAAATGTATCAAAACTGTTAAAAAATGACACACCTTCTGACCTCGCAATTCCAATTTAAGGAATTTCCCTAAGGAGTTAATAATAGATAGTTTCAACTATTTAGTTACAAGAATATCACTCAAATAGAGTTCATAAAAGCAAAATAATAGAAATAATTTAAATTCACTTAGAACATCTATATATGGAAATGTTAACATAGCTAATAAATACAGTGCTGTAGAAAAATATCTTATTGAATGTGTTCTGAATGCCTTGTAAAAAATAATTTAGACAGCTGTTGCCAGGCACAGTGGCTCATGCCTATAATTCCAGCTACTTGGGAGGCTGGGGTGGGAGGATCACGTGAGGCCAGGAGTTCAAGACCAGCCTGAGCAACATAATGAGACCCTGTCTCTACAAAAAAAAATTGTTTTAAAACTTATCCAGGCATGGTGATGCACACCTGTAATCCCAGCTGCTCTTGAGGCTGAGGTGGGAAGATCCCTTGAGTGCAGCAGATGAGTTCCAGGCTGCAGTGAGCTATGATTGCATCACTGCACTCCAGCCTCAGTGACAGAGGGAGACCCTGTCTCTAAAACAATCAAACAAACAAACAAAACCTATATACAGTGCTATCCAAGTTATGCACACATGCATAAACGTACTCATGTGTGCACATGGACCCAAAGGAAATGTACCCAAATGTTCACCTACCATTACGTCTTCACAGCGGCACCTCCTCCCTGCTTTTCCCTCCTTCATATTTTGGGAAGTTTTCTAGTAGGAGCAGCCATGTCCTTTCCATACAACTCTCCTGTCATAGCTTCAGTTAATTGATCCAAGAGTGGATTTTCCATCTAAGCTGGACAATCAGTGTCTTTCTGGAAATTTCTTCAAAATGGCTGCTGTCTTGAACCAAGGAGTTTGGAAACTTGAAAGATGTTGTTAGTGACTGTTTTAAGCATCATGGACATAGAAAGAAAGCCAATCTGCAGAAAGATATAGGATTAAAACAGCTGTGCAGAGGAGCAATTGTGGAAGAGAGGAGAGGGGGGGAAAGAGTAAGAATGAATGGACTTCCTGGATTTCCTTATAATGTTCCAGTCTGCAACTCTAATCCATTCTGGAGGCCCAGCATAATAAAATAATAATGATAGCCAATGTTTATTGAACACTTAATGTGTGCTTGGCATAATTCTCACAGTGATCCTATGGATGTTACTGTTCTAATCCCCATTATGGCAATGGAATAAAGACAAACTTTTCTTAAAATCCTTACTAATTTGCTTTCACAGATACTGCCAGATCTCCCCTCTCTCCCCAGTTCCCTTTCCTGCCTCCTCTTTTCTTCACTGCCTCCCCTCCCCACAAGATCTTCCCCTTTAGGTCAATCTTTCCTTTCCATATGCAGTGCTTTCTCTGGGCTTCTTTATTTGTATAACCATTATATCAGTAAGGAATTGCATTTGACAAATGGACCACAGGGACTTAAAAACCTGGGATGTTGGTTCAGCAGCTCGAGGACGTCAGGTCAAAGATTACTGTGGATTTCTGGTTTCCCCTTGTGGCCCCAGCAGCTGCTTTGCCAATCCATGTAATCTGCATTCCAGCCAGAAGACCCTGAGGGCACTGGGCTCCCTGGAGAAAAATTCATTGCATGTTTTACGGCAGGAAATATCAAGATGAGTCTGGAAATATCTTCTTATTGCCAGAAAACAAACATACTTTCAAAGACCCTTGGAAGACAAGCTAAGTTATGTCTAGTCATAAATTTTATCTAGAAATAAATTTTGTAACCATTATAGTATTTTGTGTATATTTTTCTGCTTTTTATGGTAAGTAAAGAGACTGATTCATTAGACTCAAAATATTAGTAAAAATTTATAAGATGTTGATAACTAAGTTTGAAATAATGTTCAAATGTTTAAATTGTTAAATCTTTAAATTTATAATTTATTAAATTTGTAAGGTTAAACTTTTTAAGTTCAGTATGTTTTCAGTGTTTATTAAGATTCTGCCTATAGAAATGTGAGTCTGCTTTGTTGTTTTTTTCCTTGAGAAATCAATTAAAATTAGATTGTAGTTTGAAATGTCTAAAACTTAATTCTGAAAGTTTGATAAATATTTGGGAGTACCTTATCAAATTTACAAGCCAGTTAGGCATTCATCAAAACCAAATAAAAGTAGATAATAAAATATTAACAAAATTGATTTATAAATTAACACAAGTTTAAAGTCTTCAAAATTAAGTTTTAAAACATATAATTTAAATATATAAAATGTAAGTTGAAATTAAAGGGAGTATTTATTTCAGTGCATAAAGGCTCTCTTCAGACATAAGGAAAACTCAGATGACATTTTGGAGGTAGGTGGTATCAGTCAGTGTCGGCTAAGTTATGCTGTGGTAACAAGCAACTCCAAAACCCTCAGTGGCTTACAATGACTAAAGTTCAGTTCTTGCTCACATTACGTGTCAATTGTGGGCTACTGGTAGCTTTGCTCTAAGTTTTCCATCCTGGGACCAGCAGTCTGTATTTGGGATATTGCTGGTTTCATGGAAGAGAGAACAAACATAGTAGAACCATATGATGAATCAGAGCTTCTGCTTCGAAGTGGCACACATCACTTCTGTTATCATTGCATTGGTCAAAGCAAATCTCATGGCCACTCTTGAGGTCAAGGAGGTGAGAATATGTAATCCTCCCACAAGAAGGGACACCTCAAATCACATCTCTAAGGCTGATGCAATGAAGTGGGGAAGTATTATCTTCCCCAGGGTGGGGCAGCAAATATTTTGAGTAATAAAATCTACTGTAATGGGGAATAGGAGGTTTTTAAAAAATTCTTACAACTTAGTTTTTTCCCTGTCACATAGGCTGTCAGTATATCCTAACTTACAGAAGTGATTGTGATTGTGTCTGGGTGTTGGAATTATGGTGATTTTAATGTTCTTCTTTGAAAGTTTTTGATGATGAGTATATATTTATTTTGTAGCCAAATTAAAAATTTTTAATTAAAAATTTAAATTATACCAGGCTTGGTATCGCATGCCTGTAATCCTATCACTTTGGGAGGTCAAGGTGGGAAGATCACTTGAGCTTAGGAGTTTGAGACCAGCCTGGGCAACATAGTGAGACCCTGTCTCCATTTTTATATAAACAAATAAGCAAAAATTTTGATGAAAAGTTTTTTTGTAACCAAATTAAAATGTATGAATTTCATTTGTACAAAAAAGGCAGTGGATAACTAACTTGTTTTTAATATAGGAATGGTAGTATGTGCAGAACAGTGTTTTAGAAAAATACATCTCACAACATTGAAGAAGAAAATGTAATTTGGAGATTTTGTGTTTTAGATATATCTCAACCTGTCAGCTTTGAAAGAATGTGGCTATGAAATGGAGTGTGTTTGTTAAAGAAATAAGTAAATCAGTAAGTGAATGTTGGTTAGTTGGGTGGAGAAAGGCTTAGAAGCATCTAGCACTAAAAGATATATTCTTTTGTGGTTATCTGGCTGATGTCATGAAATTCTGACTTATACCACCAGGGAAGCTTACATTTCTCTTTGGCAGGAAACTTCAAATTTAGTACAGTTTGGACCTCACTGCATAGTCATAGTAAAAACTTTTGTACTTAATTGACTCTTTGTTTGCTTCTGGTTTTATAGTGGCCTTCCTGATGAACTAGCTTTTTATAATCCAAATTGGATCTGTGCCTACTTAATTGTTTCTGTCCCAATTCTACTTGGTGGTCAAGACTGAATCAGATTTTCGGTTCCTCCTTCTCCTCTCGTTTTGACTTTCCAGTGTATTCAACTGAATTTTCATCATAATGACTCCAAAGTACTCTTCTCTTCCTTTGTCTTGTGGTCACAAGAAAAATCACAAGATCACATTGATGGATGACTCATGAGCTCCTCATCTTTCTGATAGAGTCTCTGAACTGAACCAGCGTGAGTCTAGGTTTGCAGGAAGGCTTTTGATTCAGCCTTGTGATTCTCATGAATAGATGGCAATAGAATTAATTTCTCTCTCGATCTTGCTTTTCTTTTTCAATTAATAACTTTATTTACATCTATTTTCCTCCCTACCCAACCCACTGCATGTCCTTTTCTTGACCCAGGTGATGACATTTCTTAAACCAGTTTGCTCTTCTCCGTATCCAAAGCTGCTCTCGTAGGTCACCATTATAACTCCACAGTTAATGCAGCAACTGCCCAGCTGAGTCTTCCCATCATCAGACATCCCCAATCCATTCCAGCCATGGTGAGCTTTCAATAATGCAAATCAAGTCATCAAGGTCATTCCTGTGTAGAAAGCCCATTGCCTTCCTCATATACTTATGGCTTTCAAGTTCCTTCATATCTAGTCTCTGTTCCCCTTTCTAGCCTACCTCCCAGTACTCTCACTCCAATATAGCTCATGTCAAACATACTACTTTTGGGTTCCTGAAATGCCTTTCCTTGACAGCGAACCTTGCTTCTGCCTGAAACACTCTCTCTTCCCCTATTTCTATCAAGCTCCCTGATTTTCAAGGTTCATTTCAGGCAGCATGCCCTCTAGGAAGAATTTCTTGGCAGCCTGATCCTCTGCGCAGCCTCTCATCTGATTTAGGCCATAGATTGAGCATAACATATTTCACAGTATTGTAATTGTTCATTTATGTAGTGGTATCTCCTCACATTGAGGGTAGAGATTGTGGTTTTGGTTTTTGTGTTTGTTTTATCATTGTATACCTAGCACCTAGCATAAGGTTGGGATGTACAATTGTTTGCTAAATGAATGAATGAATGGATGGATGCCTTCACAAGGAAAATCACTCACTAGACCATGTTCGTCAGTAGCAGGTACTGGGAGGCACAGAGTCTAAGAGTCTAGCACGTGACACATGACCACTGTCTCACTGTGCCATCAGGAATGGAGTGGACCCCTATTGGGATGTCCATCCCCCTACCTTTTCTGGTTGGAACCATCCCCCTTCTCTCCCCTCCCCTCCACACGGTGACAGGGATGGGCTTCTGATTGCCATGTTCATAAACAAGACTACCTGCAACTACTCCCCACCCTGGGTGGGAGTTGGGCACTGTTAGTAAATTGGTCTAGGATGGTGCCTGACCCAAGGTGGTTCAGTCTGTGTCCTTCTCCAGGAACTTGGAATCAGGACGTACAGAGAGTTGCCTCTCTGCAGGTGACAAGATAAGCACAGGCCCTGTCCATGGTCATGTTTTTGGCCATTTGGACCAGAGAACCCGGTTTGCAAGAAGACAAGATTTCTAAGATCCAAGCTCGGATTGCTTTTCCTGACTCCGGCTCTAGGCTCTTCCCATGGCTGCACAGCTTTCCTGAGCTTGAGGTTCCATGAAACACTCCTGCATCCTTACATGAAATTTCCTTGTATTTAAGCCCTAAATCTCCCTGAAAAACAAGGACTGTGGAAATAAATGAAGACCACCCAAATGAGAACAAACAAAGCCTACTATAGAGAGCTTGCAAGGTAGTCAGCCACCATCACTTGTGTTTGGCAGACACTTAAAGGCAGGCAGAGGTGTGGAAAAGCCTTGTGGTAGAAAAAAGGGAACACTTTGGGCGTGCCCTGAGACTGTTGGCACGGGGAAGCTGCAAGTGGGCCAGCTAGAAGTGCGGCATGCTATGTGATTGGTTGGGGGTGCCCATTTGGCTTTCTCTGGTTAGTCCAAAGTTGGAGGTGGGGGCAAAAATTATGGGAGCTGTCAGTTTATTAATCGAGTCCTGGCCATTTGGGGTCCATTGCTAAGGGGGTTATTGCTTTGCTTCCTGGATTGGTTACTGCAGATAATATGTTGGCTTCCCAGGCTAGTTGCTACAGATTGTGGGTCAGGGTTCTATTTTGATATCTAGTCTGGCCATCTGCATATTCAGTATCTCATGACAATACCTCTCTCTCCTTCCTTCACTGGGAAGCTTTTTAAAATCTTCTGAAATTTACCTGGTTAAGTGCATAATATGTGCAGGAACAGTTTCAGCTTTCGGAAAGGGAAGATGTTTTAGAACAAGAGTCACAGAAACAAGGATATATGTGCCAGGCCAGGAAGCATTATTACAGGACACGATATCAGAATAAGCTACCTTCCCCTTCCATAACTTCCAGGGCTGGTGGAAAGGGGAGGTCAATACTGATGGACCCTGCACGTTCTCAGGTGCAGGGACCCACTGGGAGAGTGAAGGTGAGCACATTGGGCTTTGAAGTCATTTTGCTTAACTTTGTTTTCCTTGACAGCAGCTCCACTTTTAAGTTTTGGATTTGGGGGCTGGTGAGACGGGGAGCTGGATCATCTCTGTTCAAAGAGCTGCAGCTGATGCCCAGACTATGTCACATTCTCACCATAAGGGCAGGAAGCTCCCTAACAGACAACTCAGCACAAGGAACCGAGCAAATGTAAAGCTAAGAGCATACTCAGATATCATCACTCTAACTTCCACCATCTCCCCATGTCACTTTTTATTAATAAAAAATAAGTGAGGAAGCTAGGCATGGAGGCTCATGCCTGTAATCCCAGCGCTTTGGGATCCTGGGATCCTCCCAGCTGAGATAGAAGGATCTCTTCAAGCCAGGAGTTTGAGACCAGCCTGGGCAACATAGTGAGACCCCATCTCTACATAAAAAATAATTTAAAAAATCAGCCAAGTATGGTGGCATGTGCCTGTAGTCCTAGCTACTCGAGAGATTGAGGTGGGAGAACTGCTTGAGCCCACGATTTTGAGGTTACAGTGGGCTATGATCACACCACTGCACTCCAGGCTGGGAAAGAGAGTGAGACTCCGTCTCAAAGAAAAAAAAATTGATGACAAAACAGATTAAGAGAATGTATTAGTTTTTTTATTGCTGCTGTGACAAATCACCACAAATTTAACAGCATAAATTTATTAGTGGACAGTTCTGTAGTCAGAAGTCCAGGCAGGCTTGCCTGATTTCTATGCTCAGGAATAGCACAGGGCTGGAAATCAAGGTATTGGTTGCAGAGCTTTTACCTGGAGGCACCGAGAAAAATCTGCTTCCAAGTTCATTCCAATTATTGGCTGAATCCAGCTCCTTACGGCTGTAGGTCTGAGGTTCCTCTTTCCTTGCTGACTGTTAGGCAAGGGCCACTTTCAGTTCCTTGAGGTATTCCTTCTCGCGTGGTCCTGCCATCTTCAAGCAGCAATGGCACTTGAGTCTTCCTCATACTTCAAATCTCTCCGAATTCCCCTTCTGTTGTGTAAAGGGCTCTTGTGATTAGATCAGGATCACCCAGATCATCTCTGTATTTTAAGGTTGACTGACTTGAAACTTTAATTACATTTGCAGAATCCCTTCACAGGAGTACCTAGATTTGTGTTTCTCAGGGAGGTTGTGATGGTTAATACTGAGTGTCAACTTGATTGGATTGAAAGGATTGATCTTGGGTGTGTCTGTGAGGGTGTTGCCAAAAGGGATTAACATTTGAGCCAGTGGGCTGGGAAAGGCAGACCCACCGTTAATCTGGGTGGGCACAGTCTAATCAGCTGCCAGGCTGGAATATAAGCAGGCAGAAAAATGTGAAAAGAAAGATGGGTCTAGCCTCCCACTCAACATCTTTCTCCTGTGCTGGATGCTTCCTGCCCTCAAACATGGGACGTCAAATTTGGACTGGCTCTCCTTGCTCCTCGGCCTGCAGACGGCCTATTGTGGGACGTTGTGATTGTGTGAGCTAATATTTAATAAACTCATATATATATATACACACACACACACATATATATATATATACTATTAGTTCTGTCCCTCTAGAGAAGCCTGACTAATACAGAGGTCATCCCCAGAATTTGTCCTACTATAGAGAGATTGCAATTTACACCATATGAGAATTGTGAATAGAATAAAATGTTTGCACAGATGCTGGGTACTGTGTAATTGTTATTTGGAGGTGGAGAAAGGGGGTGAACATTTCCTGACTGATATGGTTTGGATGTGTGTCCCCTCCAAATCTCAGGTTGAAATGTGATTCCCAGGGTTGAAGATGGGACCTGGTGGGAGGTGTCTGGGTCGTGGGGGCAGATCCCTCATGAATGGTTTTGTGCCCTCCCCGAGGTAATGAGTGGGTTCTCACTCTATTAGGTTCACATGAGAGCTAGTTGTTTAAAAGAGCCTGGCATCTCCTCCCCCTTCTTTCTCTCTCTGTCGCCATGTGACACACCTGCTTCTGCCATGATTGGTAGTTTCTTGAGCCCTCACCAGAAGCAGATGCTGGTGCCATGGTTGTACAGCCTGCAGAACCATAAGGCAAAATAAACCTCTTTTTAAAATAAATTACCCAGTCTCAGGTATTTCTTAATAGCAATGCAAAATGGATTAACACACTGACTATAGGTTAGTTGTAAAATAGATCCCAAAAGTGTATGATATAGTTTAGATGGCCCCTCCAAATCTCATGTCGAGATGTAATCCTCAGTGTTGGAGGTGGGGCCTGGCGTTTGAGTCATGGGGGTGGATGCCTCACGCCTTGATGCTGACCTTGTGATAGTCAGTGAGTTTTTGTGAATAACTAGGGGACAGCAATCTCAGGGAGGTCATCCTGAGATTCCTCACCACCACACCAACTCTCACTCTTGCTTCTACTCTGCCATGTGAGATGCTTGCTCTGGCTTTAAGTAAAAGCTCCCTTAGGCCACCCCAGAAACTGAGCAGATGCCAGCACCTTGCTTGTGCAGCCTGTAGAATCATGAGCCAGTTAAAACTCCTTTCTTGGAAAAACAGACAAACAAACAAACTCCTTTCTTGGCTGGGTGCGGTGGCTCATGCCTGTAATCCCAGTACTTTGGGAGGCCAAAGTGGGCGGATCACCTGAGGTTGGGAGTTCGGGACCAGCCTGACCAACATGGAGAATCCCCATCTCTACTAAAAATATAAAATTAGCCAGGTGTGGTGGCACATGCCTATAGTCCCAGCTACTCAGGAGGCTGAGGCAGGAGAATCACTGGAACCTGGGAGGCGGAGGTTGCAGTGAGTCAAGATCGCGCCATTGCACTCCAGCCTGGACAACAAGAGCGAAATTCTGTCTCAAAAAAAAGAAAAAGCCTCCAAAACTCCTTTCTTTATAAATTAAAGTCTCAGGTATTTCTTTATAGCAATGCAGGTATTTCTTTTCTTTTTTTGAGACAGAGTCTCACTCTGTCCCCCAGGCTGGAGTGCAGCCTGAAACTCGGCTCACGCAACCTCTGCCTCCTGGGTTCAAGCGATTCTTGTGCCTCAGCCACCCGAATAGCTGGGATTACAGGCGCCTGCCCCCACACCTGGCTAATTTTTTGTATTTTCAGTAGAGATGGGGTTTCACCATGTTGGCCAGGCTGGTCTCAAACTCCTGGCCTCAAGTGATCCTCCTGCCTCAGCCTCCCAAAGTGCTGGGAGGTGTAAGCCCCCATGCCTGGCCATGGGTATTTCTTTAAAGCAACTATATTATAACCTAATATGGTATATGAGCTTATTTCTCATTTGCAGAAAAGTCCAAGGCAGGCATTCTAGTTGATGGATAGCTTTCCCCTACCTAGTAACTCAGGCATACAGGCTCCTTCCATGTTGTAGATCCCCAGTTCCCTAGAACCTGTCACCTGCATCCAAGTGATGCAAGACAAAAGAAAACCTGGAGGAGGCATATCTGTTCCTTAAGCCTTTGCCAAGAATAGGTACTATAACTTAGAACCATATCCCCTTGGTGAGAACTAGTGTGGCCGTGCCTGGCTGCAAAGGGTGCTGGGAAATATAGTCTAGTTGTGTATGAACAAGAAGAAGAAATGGATTGGTGAATAGTAGCAGTCTCTGCTTCAATCTACTATGAGCAGGCGCTTTACATAATTATCATTGAATTAACACCACAACCCTGACAGGTATAGCCCCCCCTTTATGGAAGAGGAAGTTGAGATCCAAAAAAATGAAGTAACTTGCCCAAGGTCCCACAGCTATTATGTGGAAGACCCAGGATTGGACCCTATTTCTGTTTAGTTTCCAAACTCTTACTCTTTCCAGTATTACATATTGACTCCTAGGTAGCAAGCCCCTACCTAGGTTGGACTATAATTTGATTGCTATGGTTGAACCAGAATTACCAAAGGGGGTTATTTAAAATGGTTGGTTCCTATCCCCACTCTGTTGAAGCTTTGTTTAACCAGCCTGGTAGAGGCCCAAAAATGTGCATTTAAACAAGCTCTCTGGGTTATTCAGATGTGCTGTAATGTTTGTAATATACCAGAACAGCTTTCCCTTCTGGGATGGGGAAATCATTAAGGTAAATTCCCAGTTGCCATCTGGAAAAGTCCTCCTCTCTGGGATTTGGGATCATAATCTATTTATGAATTTCTGGAACTTCTCCAGTGTAGCTGACCTTCCATCTGTAGGAATGGCGTCATGTGGAGGGATTCAAAGAATAGTTAACAACAGTGCAGTGAGTGCAGTTAGTTCTATGTGCCTGCCCTGGTGGCCCTGTTCTCTGCTGACAAACCCACCCAGCTGATCCCTGCACTGCTTAGATTGGGGTCACTATTGGGTGCCTCTAATTCGCTCCTTTAGATCCCTGTGGAATCTTACATAATTGGTGTTATTGGCTGTCTAGGCCACTTGTTCAGCCAGTTTGTCACCCCACCTTCACTAAGGATAGACTGTTTGCAGACTTGTGCTAGACTTGTGAAGGAAGCAGAGATAACTCCAGCTCTTAAGAGCTTGTAGCCTAGTGGGGTAAACCTACCACTAGTAATGAGAGCTACCAATTATCCAGTACTTTTAACATATTAGCTTATTTAATTCTTTCAAACAACCCTGGGACATAGCATTATTGGCCCTTTTCCAGAAGCTGAGATTCAAAGATATTAAATAACTGAATCAAGGTCATCCAACTAGTGAGTGATGGTGGGGCTGGTGTTGGAATCCAGGTCAGTCTACTTCTAAAGTCCATGTTCTTAGGTACTCCAAGTAGTGGACCAAATGTTGGTGTAATGGACTGAATATTTATGTCTCCCCAAAATTTATATGCTGAAATCCCAGCCCCCAGGGTGATGGTATTTGGGAGATGATTAGTTCATGAAGATAGAACCTTCATGAATGAAGCTGGGTGCAGTGGCTCATACCTATAATGCCAACACTTTGGGAGGCCGAGGTGGGTGGATTGCTTGAGGCCAGGAGTGTGAGACCAGCCTGGCAGCCTTGTCAACATGGCAAAACCCCATTTCTACAAAAAAAAAAAAAAAAAAAAAATTAGCTGGACATGGTGGCATGTGCCTGTAGTCCCAGCTACTCAGGAGGTTGAGGTGGGAGGATCACTTGAGCCTGAGAGGCAGAGGTTTCAGCGAGCCAAAATTGTGCCACTGTACTCCAGCCTGGGGGACAGAGTGAGACTCTGTCTCAAAAGAAAGAAAAAAAAAAAAGAGACTAGAAGCCTTATAAAAGGAAGAGAGATCCCTGGCCCCTTCTGCAATGAGGACATAGTTAAAAGACCTCACCAGACACTACAGCTTCCAGTGCCATGATCTTGGACTTCCAAGCCTCCAGAACTGTGAGAAATAAATGTTTGTTGTTTGTAAGCTACCCAGCATCTGGTATTTTGTTATAGTTGCCTGAACAGTCTAAGATAGATGGTTCCCAAAAAGACGTCCACATCCTAATTTCCAGAACCGTAAATGTTAACTTTGCAGACGTAATGAAATTAGGGATCTTGATTTGAGGAGATCACCCTGGATTAGCCAAGTTATTATTATTTTTTTTTTGAGATGGAGTCTTGCTCTGTCACCCAGGCTGGAGTGCAATGGTGTGATCTCAGTTCACTGCAACCTCCGCCTCCCAGTTTCAAGCAATTCTCTTGCCTCCACCTCCTGAGTAGCTGCAATTACAGGAGCCTGCCACCACGCCTGGCTAATTTTTGTATTTTTAGTAGAGATGGGGTTTCACCATGTTGGCCAGGCTGGTCTCAAACCCCTGACCTCAAGTGATCTGCCCACCTCGGCCTCCCAACGTGCTGGGATTACAGGCATGAGCCACCATGTCTGGCATGACAAGTGTTTTTATAAGAGACACACTGAGGAGAAAACAGACACAGATGAGATGATAAGAAGACTAGGTAGAAATTGGAGTGGTGCAGCTACGAGCCAAGGCATGCTGACAGCCACCCAAAGCTGGAAGAAGTAAGTAATAGATCACCCCCTAGATCCTTCAGAGGGAGCACAGCCCTGACAACATAGTACTTTCAGACTTCTGGTCTTCAGAACTGTGAGAGAGTAACTTTCTGTATTGTAAATCACTGGTTTGTGGTCTTTTTTTTTTTTTTTTCAGTAGCCACAGGAAGACTAGTACATTCTATTTGTTTTATAAAAGCAAAACCACAAGGCAGCATATAATTCAAGGCTAAAGGAGTGTGGCAGGCTGACAGATGGTAAGAAAAGCTGAATGTCAGAGA
Source organism: Pan troglodytes (assembly GCF_028858775.2). Taxonomy (NCBI): domain Eukaryota; kingdom Metazoa; phylum Chordata; class Mammalia; order Primates; family Hominidae; genus Pan; species Pan troglodytes. The sequence continues at coordinate 35,936,071 of NC_072402.2, forward strand.
AAGATACCAAATCCAGTCAGTGGCTCTGTGTGATTATCAGTTAGTATGTGTCCTTTTCTCTTGTGTCCAACTTACATCATCACCATCACCTATTATTGAGCACTTAATATGTGCTAGGTACCAAGCTAAGTGCTTTGCCTAGATCACCTCAGTTAAGCCTCGCACTAATTCTATGAGGTAGGTGCCAGTATTTGCCTATTTTACAAATGAGGAAACTGAGGCTCAGAGAGGTGAGGTTCCATCTGCAGTTGGACTGTGAGTAAACGGCAGAGTGAGGACCAGAACTCAAGTGTGTCTTACTGCAGAGTCTTGGCTTATGCAGTTCCTAGCCATCTTCCGTGTTAGTTTGTTCTTCTGCATATAGTCATTGTAGTTAAGAGCTCTGGGCCAGGCGTGGTGGCTCACACCTGTAATCCCAGCACTTTGGGAGGCTGAGGCGGGTGGATCGCCTGAGATCGGGAGTTGGAGACCAGCCTGGCCAACATGGCGAAACCCCGTCTCTACTAAAAAACACAAAAAATTAGACGGGCCTGGTGGCACTCGCCTGTTATCCCAGCTACTTGGGAGGCTGAGGCAGGAGAATCAGTTGAACCTGGGAGTCAGAGGTTGCAGTGAGCTGAGATTGTGTCAGTACACTCCAGCCTGGGCGAGAGAGCAAGACCCCGTCTAAAAAAAAAAAAAAAAGCTCTCCAGTTTCTGGTGACTTGAGCCAGCGGGGGTGGAATGAGGCCTGGCTCTATGAACCTGAGTCGTCTAGTGTGGGACATCCCCCTCCAGGCCAGAGCAGCCTGCCTCTGTGGATGTTTGTTAATGAACGAGTGAACATATGGTTGGGCTGCCAGCAGAGCTCTGCCTATCTCAGGGCCACAGGAGGCATTTGCGTCATCCTCTTGGTAGGTATGCCACTAGCGTCTGAGCTCAGTTACTGAGCTTCTTCCCACTGAGGGGAAAAGGCAAGTAAGCCTGGCTCTCACTCTCTGCCTCACCCACTAAGCCTGGAGAGTGGGGAAGGAGGGGTATGGAGATATAGCATGCAAGTCCCAGGGGAGGGAATGGAGAAAATGGACTGAAGTTTCTGATAAGGTTCATAGTGATCTGGATGGCCTGGGCCTGTCCCATTCTCTGTCCAGGAAGAGGAAGGGAACACAAGGTGAGATTTTACTTTCTATTTTGTTCCCAGAAACTATCAATGCTGAAGACTTAAGGCCTCTTAAGAATACCCTTTTTGCAAGAGGGGATGGAAAAATCTCTGGCCCCAATTCCGACAGGAAAGCCTGGTTTTAGCATTGAAAAGATGATTGAATACAGCTTGCCTTTTCTCCAGGGAGGAGAGACAAGATGGAGTGCCAGAGAGGCCTACGGCAAGGTGCCTATTTTTGCATTGCTGCAGCAACGTGGAGGCTTTCTGCCCTGCCTCACACCCCTCATCAGCCCCAGCCTTCCCCATCATGGTTCTCCCAGATGAGGCCTGATTGTTGATTTCTTTCACGTGTGTGTGGAATTAACATCTATCCCTTTCAATGTTGAATTAGTGACAAACTCATTAAGGACTCCTTATCAAGGCTTTCCCTCCTTTCTATAATTTTATCCATTGTCAGCTTTGACAGAAATCCCACTGAAGGTTTGTCAAAGAGCCATTGAAGAGTTCTAAGTGGTCTTGCTTGCAGAGGGCAACTGCACTTGACCTCTATTTATACTTTTTGTAGTACTCTTGCCTGGACTCAGAGATGCAACTGGGATTGAAATTATATTTACCAAACATCAACATATTGATGTTAGACCTTAAAAGAAGAAAATGTAAAACAGCAAACATCTACAGTCTTTTTGCAGTAAACAGTAAACTCAGGAAATTTTTATTCATTGATTCCTTCCTTCAACAAAATTATGGTTAAGAATACCTGCTATTTGTCAAATTCTAAGATTATGAAATAGAACAAATTCTACCCTCAACTTACTCAAAGTCTAGACAGGGAAGCAGAAAATAGCAAATAATTACTATATGGTGTGATATGTACCACAGCCTGAAGAGAAATATACTGAAAACTGAGAATTCAAAAAAGATTGAATTAATGGTTGGTGGGTTCATTATAATAAGCAACTACAGTAAATGAGGAATATTAGAGGGTTATTCTGAACCTGCTAAGGTCATTGGAGAGACAACCTTGGATGATAGGTCTGGTTCCTGGGTGGGTTTTGAGCAAGGCTTGGGCTAGACCTGGGGTGCATTTGAGCTATACCATGTGCCCCCAGTTTCACCCTAGCAGTAATGATCCTTGGCAGCAGTTTATCTGCTTTATTTCTCCCCACCCCATTTTTATAGTAAAACGTCTGCTAAAAATGATGTCAGTGAAAGCAGTCACTATAGTGAAGTTGAATGTCATTTCTGGGACACTGGGTGTGTAACAGTTGCATGTAGGGAGTGGTGGCTCCACTTTCCCTAATCAAAGACAGGGAAGTTCTGGCATTGAGCCAGGAGAGTTGGGCAACTGGATTGGGCAGCAGAAAATCAGTCATTGTCTCTGCCTTTTCCCTGGTTTATGGAGTGTCACAGATCCAGAGACACACATTTCTTGTCTATAAAATGGGAATAATGTTTGCTTCCACCTTACTCATTTAAAAACATTTCTTACAATTCCTAGTCAGAGTTATTTGTCAAAAAGCTTTTGTGGATGGTGATATGGTTTGGCCCTGTGTCCCCACCCAAATCTCATCTCAAATTGTAATCCCCCCATGTTGTGGGAGGGACCTGGTGGGAGTGATTGGATCATGAAGGCGGTTTCCCCAATGCTGTTCTTGTGATGGTGAGGGAGTTCTCACAAGATCTGACCTTTTTTTTTTTTTTTTTGAGATGGAGTCCCACTCTGTTGCCCAGGCTGGAGTACAGTGGCATGATCTTGGCTCACTGCAACCTCCACCTCCCAGATGTCAAGCAATTCTCTTGCCTCAGCCTCCCAAGTAGCTGGGGTTACAGGCATGTGCCACCATGGTGAGCTAATTTTTGTATTTTTAGTGGTGATGGGGGTTTCACCGTGTTGGCCAGGCTGGTCTCGAACTCCTGACCTCAAGTGATCTGCCTGCCTCAACCTCCCAAAGTGCTGGGATTATAGGTGTGAGCCACTGCACCCAGCCATGATCTGATGATTTAAGAGTGGCAGTTTCTTCTGCATGCTCTTTCTCTTCTGCTGCCTTGTAAGATGTGCCTTGCTTCCCCTTCACCTTCTGCCATGATTGTAAGTTTCCTGAGGCCTCCCCAGCCATGCAGAACTGTGAGTCAATTAAACCTCTTTTCTTTATAAATTACCCAGTCTCAGGTAGTCTTTATAGCAGTATGAAAACAGACTAATACAGACGGCCAACATTTTGGTTAGGTGAAGACGTTTAGCTTTCAGTTGTTTGTTTGGGCCCACTCCTTGTAACTTAGCATGGAGACGGTGCTGAAGAAATGGGGCTAGGGCAGGTCATTGTTAATTGAGGGAAGGATCCTGGGAACATTGGGTTATCTTGAGGACACCCAGAGATGGGAGTGTGAATGGAAGTACCCAGAGTCTGGCAGCAAAGGCACCAGGCCTGGGGAGCCTCGCCCACAGGCATGGGTGGGGGGGCACACAGCATGGCAGAGGTTATGGGTGGGTGCCATCAGGTGGTGATGCATGATATAGTTTGGCTGTGTCCCCACCCAAATCTCAACTTGAATTGTATCTCCCAGAATTCCCACATGTTGTGGGAGGGGGCCAGGGTGAGGTAATTGAATCATGGGGGCCGGTCTTTCTCATGCTATTCTCATGATAGTGAATAAGTCTCATGAGAGCTGATGGGTTTATCAGGGTTTTCTCCTTTTGCTTCTCTCTTTTTCTCTCTTGCTGCTGCCATGTAAGAAGTGCCTTTCACCTCCCACCATGATTCTGAGGCCTCCCCAGCCATGTGGAACTGTAAGTCCAATTAAACCTCTTTTTCTTCCCAGTCTCTGGTATGTCTTTATCAGCAGCGTGAAAACAAACTAATACAATGCATATCCCCTCGTTCCCCATCCTTGCTCTCCTTAAAATGAGAGCACTGAGGATGTGTCCAGACCCGTCACAGAAGAAACATGAATGGCTATGCCACTCAGAAAAAAATGTTCAGCCACACGAGAGTCAAGCAGAATGCAGACTAGAAATGATACTAGTTTTATCTACCAAATTGGGAAAAAATAAAAGAAGATAATGGACAATGCTGATCATTTCTTGAAACAGGCACTACGGCTAGAGGGGATGAATTTGTTGAAGCTTTCTGGAAACAATTCAACAACATCTATCAGGAACTTTAAGAATATTTAACCTTTTGTTCCAATATCCCAATCCTGGAAACCTATTCTAAGGAAAAAAAGAGATTATAGGGTTAGAGATTTCAATAAAAACATGGCCAGAATAAAATTATTTATATTGGAAAAAGAATTAAACAACTTCAATGGCCCCAAATAGGGCAAGCATTAAGTAAACAATAAAAATATCCATAGGGGAGACTATTATGCAGCTATTAAAAAAATCATACTTTTTTTGAGACATGGTCTCACTTTATTGTCCAGGCTGCAGTGCAGTGGTGCGATCACAGCTCACTGCAGCCTTGAACTCCTGGGCTGAACTGATTCTCCCACCTCAGCCTCTCGAGTACCTGTGACTACAGGTGTGCACCACCATGCCCAGCTAATTAAAACAATTTTTTTTTTAAATTTTTTAGAAATGAGGTCTCATTATGTTGCCCAGGCTGGTCTTGAACTCCTGGGTTCAAGTGAACCTCCTACCTCGGCCTCCCAAAGTGCTGGGATTACAGGTGCAGGCTATTGCACCCGGCCTAAACATCACATGAAGGGGTGGTTTGCCCCTCCACACTTGTGGGTATTTCTCGTCAGGTGGGACAAGAGACTGAAAAAAGAAGTAAGACACAGAGACAAAGTATAGAGAAAGAACAGTGGGCCCAGCAGACTGGCGCTCAGCCTACGGAGGACCTGCACCAGCACCGGTCTCTGAGTTCCCTCAGTATTTATTGATTACTATTTTCACTATCTCAGCAAGAGGAAGTGGCAGGAGAACAGGGTGATAGTGGGGAGAAGGTCAGCAAGAAAACATGTGAGCAAAGGAATGTGTGTCACAAATAAGTTCAAGGGAAGGTAGTATGCCTGGATGTGCACGTAGGCCAGATTTATGCTTCTCTCCACCCAAACATCTCAGTGGAGTAAAGAATAACAGAATAAAGAATAATTGCCGCCAGCATATCTCGCCTCCAGCCAGTGTGGTTTTCTACAATCGGGTTTTATACCGAGACATTCCGTTCCCGGGGCATGCAGGAGACAGAGGCCTTCCTCTTTTACTAATCCTCCTCAGCACAGACCCTTCACGGGTGTCGGGCTGGGGGACGGTCAGGTCTTTCCCATCCCACGAGGACGTATCTCAGGCTGTCTCAGTGGGGAGAAACTTTGGACAATACCCGGTTTTCCTGGGCAGAGGTCCCTGCGGCTTTCCGCAGTGCATCGTGCCCCTGGTTAATCGAGAATGGAGAATGGCGATGACTTTTACCAAGCATACTGCCTGTAAACATATTGTTAACAAGGCACATCCTGCACAGCCCTAGATCCCTTAAACCTTAATTCCATACAACATGTGTTTCTGTGAGCACAAGGCTGGAGCAAAGTTACAGATTAACAGCATCTCAAGGCAAAACCATTGTTCAGGGTACAGATCAAAATGGAGTTTCTTAAGTCTTCCTTTTCTAAATAGACACACTTGTGATACCCTAACTTGTATTAACCTGATTGACTCTCTCTTAGCTGAGAAACCTGAACGGACTCCATTTGGCTCCTTCATTTGCAAGACATCAAGGGCTCCTTACCCACCCCCTTCCTCAAGGAATTAACTTGTGCAAGCTGACTCCCAGCACATCAAAGAATGCAATTAACTGATAAGATGCTGTGGCAAGCTATGTCCGCAGTTCCCAGGAATTTGTCCAGTTGATATTACCCTAAGCCCTTGCATTTTTGTCTGGTTGATAGCACCCAAAGCCCAGCGTCTATCAACTTGTGATGGATTTAAAGCCCCTGCACCTGGAACTGTTTGCTTTCCTGTAACCATTTGTCTTTTTAACTTCTTTTGCCTGTTTTACTTCTGTAAGATTGCTACAGCTAGGCTCCCCCTCCCCTCTCTAAACCAAAGTATAAAACAAAATCTAGCCCCTTCTTCAGGGCCGAGAGAATTTTGAGCACTGGCCGTCTCTCGGTCGCTGGCTAATAAAGGACTCCTCAATTCGTCTCAGAGCGTGGCGTTTCTGTATAACTCGCTCGGTTACAACACAGTAAGAGTCTGATCCTGTTTTTTTTCCCCCCTACATCATACTTTCAAAGAATAACTGACGTGGATAAATACTTTTCCTACAGTGTTAACTTTTTGGTGCTGGGGATCTCCAGTGCAGTATACAGACCACACCTGTGCATGTGAAAGATTGGAAGGATATTTTCCAAAGTGCTGAAACATCATTTCTGAGTTGTAGGATTGCAGGATTACCTCCTTCTTTACATTTTCCAGTATTTTCTAAATATTCTAAAGTGAATTGCACAATTTTGATAAGGGGGAAAAGATGTCATTAAAAAATGATTGCACCTGCCTGACTGCAGCCAGTGCTCTCTGCTGCCAGTGGATCTTCTGCCTTTGGCAAGAGGCAGATTTCATGAGCCTGGAGACCCTGCCAGGAAAAAGTGCAAGGAATTAGAACAATTCACCCTGGGGCCTGGCCAGGCCCGGTGGAGAGAGGGATGGGGCAGAGAATCCCATCTGGGAAGCATTTTTCTCAGGTACATCCCCAAATTGAGCTGTGCCCACCTATGGACTCCAAGGACCCCAAGTTAAAGAGTACTTGCTGGTGCCAGACTGAAGGCCCAGCTAAATGCCACCTTGACTCTGGGGCTGTGTGCCCAGTGCCACCCTGAAGAGTGAGGGGATGTGGCTGGACAGATGCTCGGATAGACCCAGCTTCTGTCCCCCGCTCTGAGCAGCTCAGAGCAGCCAGTGAAGAGCAACACACTTCGCTTCAAAAACCCACAGAGCAGCTTGACAGGGAGTTCTGGTTTCTGCTCGAATGCATTTGAGACTGAAATTCCCCCCCCCAATATATTGTCTAGCACTTTTCCACTCTGCTCAGTAACAGCAGCATTGCCAGGGAGCAGGTTAGACGTGCAGAGGCTCAGCTCCGGTTTACAGAATGAGAATGTGCAGTTCAGCAAATCCCCAGGGTACTCAGGAGCACTGAGTTTGCAGCACTGCTCAGCTCCCCTCACAGGGGGATGGACCTCAGACTGGGCTGGGCTCGGGGGGGCAGGGAGGAGGAGGAGAGCACTGAGGAGCTGCGGAGCGGGGGCCTGTGGGAAGCCCACTCTAATCAGGTGGGATGGAAGCAGAAGTGGCTCCTGAGGGGAAGCAAGAGCAGCTGGACAGAGCACTGAGTGGCCCTCGTTTCTGCCACTTGGGGTGAAAGAGGCAGGGCAATAGCTTATTCCAGGGCAACCTCCTCCAGGAATGTGTGGGGTATGGGGATAGTCTCTCCCTGTTCCTCACAGGGTCCCTGGAGCTTGGTAGGAAGCAGAAGGTATTATTTTCATTTTCCAGATGGTTTTATAGGGGCTGGGGGAGGGAGCCTGGGAGGTTGCCAGCCTACTGGGAAAGCTCAGAGCCCTCTCCTTGCTCCAATGGTGCCAGCTGGCTCTCGGGCCAGATAGGAAGGCTGTGCCCAGGCACACCATCATTCCAGATCCCAGGAGAGTTGCCAGGAATTGGGCTGCTGGGTTTTCTCATCACAGCTGAGGCCCTTCACTGGGGCATCTGGGAGGTACAGAGAACTTGGGCTACTTTCTTTTCTTTTCTTCTTCTTTTTTTTTTTTTGTAGTCCATTTTATTAATTTTCCTCCAGCTTTATTAAGGTATAATTGACAAAGATGAGCCACTGTCATTTTGAGGGGTGGTGGTTGTTCCCAAGGTATTAAAAATGCAGAAATGCCAGCCAGGCCCAGTGGCTCACGCCTGTAATCCCAGTACTTTGGGAGGCCAAGGCAGGTGGATCACTTGAGGGCAGGAGTTCAAGACCAGCCTGGCCAACATGGTAAAAACCTGTCTCTGCTAAAAATATATATATATAAATTAGCCGGGCCTGGTGGTGCACGCCTGTAATCCCCACTACTCAGGAGGCTTAGGCAGGAGAATCGCTTGAACCCCGGAGGCAGAGAGCCAAGATCGTGCCACCGCACTCCAGCCTGGGCGAGCAAGCAAGACTGTCCCATAAAAAAAAAAAAAAAAAAAAAAAAAAAAGCAGAAATGCCAAAACAAGTTAAAATGTTACAGTATATTTTTAAGAAATGTTACATTTTAAAAATGAATGCTTAGAAACACATCCCAGGTGCATATGGATAGAACTTTATACTAGTTTGCTAGGGCTGCCATAACAAACTACTGCAGGACCAGTGGCTTAAACAGACATTTATTGTCTTGCAGTCCTGGAGGCTGGAAGTCAGGGATCAAGGTGTTGGCAGGGTTGGTTTCTGAGGCCTGTCTCCTTGGCTTGCAGATGCCATCTTCTCCTTGTGTGTTCATGTGGTCTTCTCTCTGTGTGTGTCTGTGCCAATTTTCCTCTTCTTATAGAGACACCCTTATTGGATTAAGACCTACCCTCACAACCTCATTTTAACTGACTGACCTCTTAACCCTATCCTCCAAATTCAGTCAGATTCTGAGTTGCTGGGGGTTAGGACTTCAACATATGAATTTTGGAGGGACACAACTTGGCCCATAACAAACATCAGTTGGAAATAACATCAAAAGTCTAAAAGTCCTTTCTTGAACGTAAAGCCCAGGCCCAGCGGCCTTCTTGCCCCTACCTCTGTCTATGTCCTGGACTCTTAAGCCATCTAGCTGGGCAGCAGGAGGTATCTGATTTTTCCTGTTTGTGTGTTGTCTTAGTCTGTCTGGGCTGCTAAAACAAAAATACCATACACTGGTGTCTTAGAAACAACAGAAATTTATTTCTCACAGTTCTGGAGTCTGGGAAGTCCAAGATCAAGGTGCAGGAAGATTCAGTGTCTGGCCAGGCCCAGTTTCTGGTTCATAGATGGAACCTTCTTGCTGTGTCCTATCATGGTGGAGTGGGTGAGCTAGCTCTCTGTGGTCACTAAATCCTAATCATGACGGCTCTGCCCTCACGACTGAATTACCCTTCAAAATTCCCACCTCCTTATGCCATCACTTTGGGGTTTAGGATTTCAACTCATGAATTTTAAGGGGACACAAATATTTAGTCCATTGTATGTGTGGGGTGGGTCAGGAAGAAAGGTCCTCTCTCCCTCTTGCCCTACTGGCTGCTTCTTGCCCTCTGAATTCATCTCCACTTTGCCCTTATGTGGATCTCAGCAGCTAGCTTCCCTTTTGGTAGGAATGTTTGAGGTTGTGGCTTCAGCTGATGCTCATGGCTGGGTACAGTCTCCCAGGGACCAGGATTCTGTTGCCCCTGTGGTTGAGGCATGCATGAAGAAGCCCTGCCCAATGTGGCATCTTCTGTCCCTGAAGATGTTCCTCAAATCTAGAAAAACATCCTTGAGGAATTATTCAGTAATCACAAAGTATAAAACCTCCCAGTGTTTACCTCTGCCTGGGAACCTGCCCTTTTAGATGAGGAAATTCTGGCCGGGTGTGGTGGCTCATACCTGTAATCCCAGCACTTTGGGAGGCAGAGGTGGGCGGATCACCTGAGGTCAGGAGTTCAAGGCCAGCCTGGCCAACATGGTAAAACCCCGTCTCTACTAAAAATACAAAAATTAGCCGGCCTGGTGGTGGGTGCCTCTAATCCCAGCTACTTGGGAGGCTGAGGTAGGAGAATCACTTGAACCCAGGAGGTGGAGGTTGCAGTGAGCCGAGATGGCACCAATGCACTCCAGTCTGGCAACAAGAGTAAAACTCCATCTCAAAAATAAATAAATAGATAGATAGATAGAAGATAGATAGATAGATGAATGAGGAAATTCTCCTCTTTCAAGTCTTCCTTTCTCCCCAAAGCCACTGTTATGGGTTGAATTGTGTCCCTCTAAAAAAGGTATGTTGGAGCCCTGTATTAGTTCATTTTCACACTGCTGATAAAGACATACCCCAGACTAGGTTACTTATAAAGAAAAAGAGGTTTAATGGACTCACAGTTCCACGTGGCTGGGGAGGCCTCACAATCTTGGTGGAAGGTGAAAGGAACGTCTTACATGGCAGCAGGCAAGATAGAAAATGTGTGCAGGGGAACTCCCATTTATAAAACCATCAGATCTCATGAGATTTATTCACTATCACGAGAACAGCACAGGAAGGACTCACCCACCCTGATTCAACAACCTCCCACTGGGTTCCTCCCATGATGTGGGAATTACAGGAGCTACAACTCAAGATGAAATTTGGGTGAGGACACAGCCAAACCATGTCAAGCCCTAACCCCTAGTACGTCAGAGTGTGATTATATTTGAAAACAGGGTCATTATAGAGGTAAAAAAGTTAAAATGAGGTCATTAGGATGGGCCCTCATCCAATATGACTGGTGTCCTTAAAAGGGGGATATGTGGGCGAAAAGACAGACATGCATAGAGGGAAGATGATGTAAAGAGACACAGGGAGAAGATGGACATCCACAAGCCAAGGAGGGAGGCCTGGAGCAGACCCCTCACAGCCCTCAGAAGAAACCAGCTCTGCCGACATCTTGATTTCCTAGGCCAGTTCTCCAGAACTGTAAAGACAGTAACTTTCTGTTGTTTCAGGCAGCCTGAGCAAACTGATATACCATCTGTGGTAACTCTTCCCCCTTGCACCACTTCTTGTTCACCCAGCTGCTCACTCTTGGGCTACACACAGATGATAAGCTTCCTGAGAGCAAGGACTAGGATTATATTCTCCTTCTCAATCCCACAGGCCCCTGCATGGTGCAGAAGCTCAATGAAACTATGTTGATTTAAAGGACTTTCCCTCCCTTCCTCTGTTCCCCTTCTTCTCTTAGACTTTCTGGCACCGTTTGTGTGGGAGGCTGAGCCTAATAAATGTGGTCCTTGCTGGTGGGCCTAGGGCACAGCTGTGCATTCACCCAGCTCTTGGGTTCTTGTGACTTAGTCTTTCTTTCAACTTCCAATCTGATGCTGGGAACAATCTTGCTCAGCTGTAGCGCATATCACCATGACCTTGAAATGACATCACAGTGCAAACATGGCAATCCCCATGAAGCTCTAGGGTTCAGGGGAGGGCATCCCAGGGAGGCCTCTCTGGGTGGTGAGGGGGTAGGGAAAGGGGCTTCTGGCTGCTCCCTACGGGAAGCTGCCTCTAGGTCCCAGGGCTTGAGATACCACAGAAGCCCGGCCTTCCCTAGGGGTGGCAACCTTGGTCTCCCTGCAGATCCTTCTCAGAGGATCTTCCATTTGAACTTTGATGACAACAGCCTCTAAGACTGGGGTTCCCGCCCTGCTCTGTCCTCAGGTGCAGCCCTCACAGCTGCAGGTGTGCTAGGGGTTGCTGAGGGGGAAGGGAAGATATTTAGAGGCCCCAGAGGGATAGACTACTGAGGGAAGACACTATGACTAGAAAGAAGAGGCACCCCGGAGGAAGGGGGTGGGCTTCTGATGCAGGGAGGGTCTGTGAGTTGTTACACAGTGGAGGGGGCCTGTGCCACGCTCTCAGAGGGTGCAGGAAATTGGACAAAGTGTTCTGGGACTCAGGGGAGGGAGTGATCACATCTATCTGAAGGGTTGGAGAAGCCGCACAGGGGAGGTGACATCTGAATTAGGCCCTGGAGAGTGAACAAAAAACCCATACGGAAAAGTGGAAGCTTCAGAGCTGCCCGCAGTCCTCCTCACCCGGCACCTGAAGGTATAGCCCATGGCGGGGAGACATTGCTGGCCAAAGAGCCCCATTTCTTCCAACTTAGTTGCCAAGGATGCGGCCTGTGATGGACCAGGTGCCAAGGGCATTTTAAAGAACAGAGCATGTCAGGAGAGTGGCAGGAAAACAGGTTTGCAGTATTAACCCCACTTTGCCATTCTCCAACTCCCTGTCCCCCTCCAACTTCCAAGCAGGTGACTTCCTGGCTCATTGCCTCAGCTGTGGAATGTGACAGACAGGAAGGCAGGACTGGACCTGGGATTCAAAAAGCCCAAAGCCACTCCAGAGTGTACAGGACCCCAGATCTAGCCAAAATATTTGGCATATGGGAGGTTTGATGAGAAAGTGATTTCCTTGGTGGTGTGGGGAAGAAGGAAAGCAATGACAGTGCAGAGATGGGGGTCCCTCGGAAACAGGGGGCAGATTGTCCTGTTTCCTGCAACCTAGAAAGAGCCCTGGGAGACCCCAGAGAGGAAATGGCTTGTGTGTGTGTTGAGGTAGACGGGACTTTGCCTTCTAGAGGTTCTATCCCAGCCAGGTTCAGAACAGAACCAGTTCTTTCCCAAGACAGCCGCAGTAGGGGCAGCAAACCTTCAGCCTTAAAAGGACCATGACCTTGACAGGGCATCTGTCTAGTGAATGGGCTGAGAGGTGAGTGATGGCAGCTGCCCTGCACACCTTCAGGGATGTGCTCACACGGTGGCCTTTGCTGTAGGCAAAACTCTAAAGATACTCTCCCTTCTCCCTGTTTGGTCAATCAAACACAAATTTAGGTTCTGCTGGGAAGGGGCTTTGCAGGTGGAATTAAGGTTACTAATAAGCTGACCTTAAAATAGGGAGGCGACCCAGCACATCCAGGTGGGCCCGATGTAATCAAGCAGAAAAGGAAGGCGGAAGAGTCAGATGCCGCAGAAGGCCGAGTCCATGATCTTCCAAGCGAGAGAAAGATCTGATGCCTCCTGGATGATGTGCAAGGACCAAAGAAGGAACCTAAGGAGCTGAGGGTGACCCTAGCTGCCACCTAGCAAGTTTACCCACAAAGAACTGAACTGGGCCAGCAACCTGAACGAGCTTGGAAGAGGATTCTTTCCTAGAGTCTCCAGCTATAAGCCCAGCACAGCCACCACCTGGTAAGACCCATATTGCACTTCTACAGAAACTGTGAGAAATAAGTTTGTGTTGTGTTAAGCCATTATATTTGTGATAATTTGTTACAGCAGTGAGAGCAAACTATATAGCCTTTGAATAGTGGTCTGCAGTTGTGTAAGACACAAAGGAAGTGACAATAGGTGGCATCTTCTAGACACCTGTGTGACAAAAGACAATAAAGACCCCATCTCCCAGAGCTCAGTGGGACTTTGACAAGATCCTAGGTTCAGGATATGGGTAAATTTTAAATCAACAGAGATTATGTTTCTGCCACATTGGCAGGATAGGAATCAAATAGAATTAAACTCTGTGACAGAAAAATTGTTTGTTGGCCGGGTGTGGTGGCTCACGCCTGTAATCCCAACACTTTGGGAGGCTGAGGCGGGTGGATCACCTGAGGTCAGGAGTTGGAGACAAGTCTGGCAACATGGTGAAACCCTGTCTCCACTAAAAATACAAAAATTATCCAGGCGTAGTGGTGCACACCTGTAATCCCAGCTACACGGGAGGCTGAGGCACAAGAATTGCTTGAACCTGGGAGGTGGAGATTGCGCCACTGCACTCCAGCCTGGGTGACAGAGCAAGACTCCATCTCAAAAAAAAAAAAAAAAAAAAGACAAAGAAAAATGGTTTGTTTTCTGTACACCTGAACTTGTGGCCTAAGATTGGGACCCACTTCAAGAGATCTTGCATTAAATGGAGCTGGAATTAAGGCCTCCTAAATGCTGCGAGCTTCTGTGTCCAGGTTAGCGTTCAAAGGACAGGAGCAAGGGGGAGGAAGGCAGAACAGATAACTAGTTGAAGAGGCTCCCAGACAGGTCTTCCTCCCAATACAGCCAGACCCATGGAAGCTTCCACCAGCCCAGATAGGCTTTGCCCTTCTGCTGTCATGCAAGAGGAGCTCTGGGGCCTGACTGCTGCTGCGTGGGGAAAGAGCCAGCTGTCTGGGGGCTCTCAAAAGTACAGTTCTGCTTTCTCTGGCTTCCCACTGTTGGGACTCAGAAAAGAGTACTCTAAAATGAAAGCCTCAGAAGTTAAAAGTTTTTCTCTGCATACCTGCCCTCCTTTCTCTCAGGCGCATTCTCCCCTAGTCTAGCCATAGAAACTAGAATCCCTCTTCCCCATAGAAACCAGAACCTCTTTTCCCCAAAGCCAGCCATAAATCCTAAAAATATTACTCTTATTTTCCCTCTGCCTTTCTGTGTAAAAACTGGCCATAAAGAAATGATCCGACTTACCTTGTTTGACTGTAGGTCATAAGACCCCCATTCCAGAGAGGGTCCTGCCCCACACACAGAAGAAAGGGATGCTGTGCAGAGAGGCCAAGAATCTACACAGGCTTCACTGAATCTCCCAGCTCAGTCTATTAGCATTAGATCATACCCTTTTTTTGTCCAATCGCATTTGTACATAGCTGTTCATACTTCGTTAATCTTAAGCATCAATATGGCCAGTTTCCCCGTTATCTTTGGGTTTTCATTCTGAAGGATCCTGTGTATAAATGTTAAATAAACGTGTATGACTTTTCTCCAGTCAACCTGCCTTTTGCACAACGTATCTCACCGACAGGGCTAACCTTCCTTAAAGGCATCCCCTGGGCTCCTTGCACCAGATAAGAAGGAGCAGGGGTTCCTGTGCTATAGCCAGAGCAAGCCTGTGGGCAGCCCCTGAGTGAGGTGTGTGACGTGAAGGAGGGCTGAGATCTAGTGGCTGCTCCCAGCACCCTGGTGACTTGGGAGGGCTAATGGACCTCCTAGGGTGACCAAGCATGCCAGGGACTCTCTGAGCTAGGTGCTGGGCTGCATGCAGAAAGCTCGGGGTGTGTGGCTCAATGGAGGCTCTCACGGCTGTTTGACGACCTACCTTAGATCCTCTTTGGGGTCCAGAAGGCAGTGAGGCATCGGGGTCACTGGGGGCACCGAGAAGCCTCCAGGGAGAGGTACATAAAGTCCTGTGGCATAAGAGTGCGAGCTCCATGGTCAGGGTACTAGGTCCAAATCCTGGCTTGAATCTCTTTATTAGCTGGGTGAAGCTGGACATGCTTCTTAACCTCTCTGGGCAGTAGTGTCCTGATTTATAATTGGGGTTATTAAGATGATTTTCTTGTTTGCTTTGTTGTAAGGCTTTAATGAGATAACTCATGAGAAACAATTGGCATGTAGGATGTACACATCTCAGCTATGATAATGCACAACAGGCCTAGAGAGGGAGGTTTTGCATTTGACAGGATGCAAAAATCCTATTGAAAGTGCTCTATGAGTAGTTAGAGAAGAAGGTGAGGTTACTAGGAGTCAGCAGAGGTTCCTGTGCAGTGGACAGTGGTAGCTCTTGGCTGTATATCATCTAACCCTCATTTTCTAGTAGCACCTATTACTTTTCCTTTTGGGGGACCATACTCCTGGGTTGTGGGGGGAGACAGTGCCCTTTCCTTCTAGACCCAAATGGGCCAGATCCTCCCTTTCCTACCTAGCCATGGGTTGGGCACATGCCTTTGGCTTGGCCAGTTACACTCTCTGTCCTGGAGATTGTCTCTGTTGTCTCTTAGCGGACTCCTATTAGGTAGATATTGGGTCTTCTGGATTGGTCATCTTTTCTCCCATTTTCTATCTCTCTATTTATTTTTGTTCAATTTTCTGGATAGTTAGCCTACTTTATCTTCCAGAGTTTCTGTTGAATTTACTACTTCAGTTGTTATAACTCCATCTCCAATAACTCTATCTTTTTTTGTTTGTTTGTTTTTTGAGATGGGAGTCTTGCTCTGTTTCCCAGGCTGGAGTTCAGTGGCACGATCTCGGCTCACTGCAACCTCTGCCTCCCGGGTTCAAGCAATTCTCCTGCCTCAGCCTCCCAGTAGCTGGGATTACAGGTGTGCACCACCACACCCAGCTAATTTTTGTATTTTTTGTAGAGATGGGATTTCACCATGTTGGCCAGGCTGATCTCGAACTCCTGACCTCAGGCGATCCACCCCACTCAGCCTCCCAAAGTGCTGAGATTACAAGTGTGAGCCACCATGCCAGGCCTTCTTTCATGTTTTCTGATTACCCCCCATCCTCTTCTGTTTCTCTTCCATGGATGCATATCTTTTCGTATTTCATAGAGGATATTATTTATAGTGTTTTGTTTCATTTTGGTTTGAGGGATCCTCTGATCCTTTATAGTTTCTCTCTTTTTCCTCTGAGCTGCTTTTGTTCTGATTATTTGGTCTGTCACTTTTTAAAGTGAGGCAATAAAAAGCGAATTGAAAGTTCCCTGGGCATTCCCACCCTGTCACCCCACAATTGACAATCATCATCATGTTGATTTCCACCTTCCACATTTTTTCCTAAATGTTATTTTAATGCTTTTCATTATTTTATATGTTCCATTAAGCTAATGACCATATTTGCTTATAATTTCCCAGTTGTTTTTTTGGACATTTTTTTTTTCTGGCTCTTAAAGTTTGCTATAAATATCTTTCTACATGTGGCTTTTATTTCCATCTAAATTATTTTTTTGGAATAAATTTGAGGAGTAGAATTACCGGGTCAAAAGCTTATGGGTGTTTTCATCAGTCTTTCCTGTGTGTTGCCAAATTTCTAATGGTAGTGTATACAGGTACCATAGCAGCAGCAACAGGAGGACAACCCTCCCAGCACTCTTTTTTTGGAGACAGGGTCTTGCTCTGTTGCCTGGGCTGGAGTGCAGTGGTGTGATCATAGCTCACTGCAGCTTTGGCCTTCCAGGCTTAAGGCATCCTCTCACCTCAGCCTCCTGAGTAGCTGCGACTACAGGCGCACTACCGTGCCTGGCTAATTTTTTGTAGAAATGGGGTTTCATCTTGTTGCCCAGGCTGGTCCTGAACTCCTGAGCTCAGAGATCCACCTGCCTTGGCCTTGCAAAGTGCTGGGATGATAGGTGTCTGCCACTGCACCTGGCCAGCACTTGATTTTTGAGTATTTTCTTTATAGTTGTTTGTTGTTATAAAGGTACAAAATAACACCTTAACCTTATTATTTGAATTTGTCTATCTTTGAGTATTGGTGTGGTTGAACATTCTTTCATCTAGAACTGGGAAAATTGGCCGGGCGCGACGGTTCATGCCTGTAATCCCAGCACTTTGGAAGGCTGAGATGGGTGGATCTCTTGAGGTCAGGAGTTCGAGACCAGCCTGGCCAACACGGTGAAACCTCATCTCTACTAAAAATACAAAAATTAGCTGGACGTGGTGGTGCATATCTGTAATCCCAGCTACTTGGGAGGCTAAGGCAGGAAAATCACTTGAACCCAGAAGGCAGAGGTTTCAGTGAGCCAAGATTGCACCATTGCACACCAGCCTGGGCAACAGAGGAAGACTCTGTCTGAAAAAAATAAAAAAATAGGGAAAATTAAGCCTGGAGAAAGTCTGTTAGATATAAAAAAGTTCGGAAGAGAATTTCCAAATAGATACAAAGCAACATTATTTTGTGTTAGCTGTGGTTCTTAACCTGGGGTCCAAGTGCTGGGGTGGATTGACTCCCTGAAATAATATGCAGAGTTTTGTGACCATATGCACAGTAGCATGGAAAGGGTCCTTGGCACTCATCACAATTTCACAAGGATCTGGACCTAAAAAGGCTCACTTATAGGATGGAAGATTTCTGCCCCAAGTAGAAAAAAGAGGAAAGCTCTCGAAGGCCACTTTTTGTTTGAAATTGCATTCTGCCACTTGCTAGCTCTGTGATCTTCAGCTAATTATTTACTTCTCTGTGCTGTAAGTTTCCTTGCCTGTCAGGTCAGGTGGAGTAATAACAATAGCATCTATTTCATAGGATTGTTGTCATGATTAAATGAGTTGACATAAGTCAAGCACTTTTCATTTAATTTTTATTTTTAAAGGAGTTGAGGTCTTGTTCTGTGGCCCAGGCTGAAGTAGAGTGGCGCGATCATAGCTCACTGCAGTCTTGAACTCCTGGGCTCAAGGAATCCTCTTGCCTCAGCCTTCCAAGTAGTTGGGACCACAGGTGCACACCACCACACCTGGCTAGTTAAATTACTTTTAATAGAGCCTGGCACATAGCAAATGTTTAATAGATGATGTTTACTAATAAGAATTATTAGTAACTAGAGCCTTCCAACAATAGGATAGGCTACATCATACAGCAGTGAGTTCCCTGTCACTTGAGGTGTTCATGAAGGAGATAACAGCTGTCAGGCAGGCTCTTGAGGGGATCCCTGAGTTGGGAGGGAGGAGGAATCTGGCATTCTGAGTTTCTGTGAATTAAATTTTCCTGTTGGGCATGTGGCAAATGCTGAGACTAGCAGTTCTCAAGAAGCCAACAGGCCTCCAGCAGGAGTGACAGCTGTGCCTGCTAATATGGAAATGTATTTCTGAGCAAGCAGCCTGTTTGAAGAGCATGTTCCTGGCCCATTCTCCTGAGGGTGCAGAAGAATAGGGTTTTTTTTTTGTATTTTTTTTTCTTTTTTTCTTTTGAGACAGAGTCTTGCTCTGTTGCCCAGGCTGGAGTGCAATGGCATGATCTCGGCTCACCGCAACCTCCGCCTCCCAGGTTCAAGCGTTTCTCCTGCCTCAGCCTCCTGAGTAGCTGGGAATACAGACACGCACCACCATGCCTGGCTAATTTTTTAAAATTTTAGTAGAGATGAGGTTTCACCATGTTGGCCAAGCTGTTCTGGAACTCCTGACCTTGTGATCTGCCCACCTCAGCCTCCCAAAGTTCTGAGATTACAGGCATGAGCCACTGTGCCCAGCCTGAAGAATAGTTTGAAAAAACCAAATGCAGTTTCTTCATCCTTCTGTGCAGAGAGACTAGGAGTGGGGAAATCACCATAATAGAGCAGGGGTTGGGGGCAGGGTGTATGGCGCAGGGGCAGAGTGTGTGCTCCCAGTAGCTTTGCTGACTAACAGATATTTACTGAGCACTTACTGAAGGCTGTGGGTGGGTGTGATTGCAGGTGGTGAGTGGGGTTAAAAATATGAATTAGATCCAGTATCAGTGTCTCTTCATTTTTCTAGTTTCCATTGTCCTTACTGGATTTCTAGGCTATTCTTGGAAGGGCAGTAAAGCTCAGCTGAGTGGCTGAGGCATATGATTGTCTTTGGGTAGTGGGCTCAGAGAAAAGTTGGAAATTTCCTTTTTAAATTGAGATACGGTCTCGCTCTGTCACCCAGGCTGGAGTACAGTGGTGCCATCATGGCTCACTGTAGTCTTGAACTTCTAGGCTCAAGTGATCATCCCACCTCAGTCTCCTGAGTAGCTGGGACTACAGGTGTCCACCATCACACTCAGCTAAATAATTATTTTTGTAGAGATGGGGTCTCCCTATGTTGGCCAGGCTGATCTCAAACTCCTGGCCTCAAGTGATCCGCCTTGGCCTCCCAAAGTGCTGGGATTACAGGCGTGAGCCACTGCACCTGGCCAGAAATTTCTATGTATATGTCTGTGCGCATGCTTTTGAGCACAGGGCATCTGTTCAAACTTAATATTCCCTAATTTTGGAGTAAGTAAAATCTGAGTGCTGAGGAAGGTTTGCTTCTGGTCAGCTCCCCCAGAAGCAGACCCTGAGATAAGGATGAGTGAACCCTCTTTATTTGGGAGGTGAAGCACCCCTAGACTGGGGAGGGAGGAGAGGGAGGAGAGGGGCCTTACCACTGAGGGCAGCTGGAGCCTAATCATGCGGGAACAATGCAGGGCACATTCCTCAGACTCAGCCCCCACCAGGCGAGGGGCTGAGGCTTTACACACCCGTTCCCTTCATCTCACTGGAGCCCATTCCTTAGGTCTCCTAAATCCCCTGCACCTCCAACATAGGCAGAAAAAGCAGCTTTTGCACCAGAGGAAGCCCAGAAACAAAGAACTGCAGGTGCTGGTGCTTTGACATCCATGAATGACAAAGTGAAAGAAACGGGCACGCCACCAAAGCATCTGCCACGGTGTTTCCAGCAGGGCCGAAACTCCCTCGGTGTGAGTGGGGCTGGGTGCGCATGGGGAAGCAAGATGGATCCAAGCGAGCTCTTTCTCAAGCCCAGTCCTCTGTAAAAGGTTGTCGGTCTGTGTACTTCATAGAGGGACTGGCCAAGAAGGCACAGGTGGGGTGAAATCTAGCCCGGGTTCCACCACTAAGCACCATATGGGTTCGAGGCACTCTGTATAGACTTAGGTTTGAACACCAAGGGAAGAGGGAGGTGTGAAGTCTGATGGGTGAGAGGAAGGTGAAGAGGAGGGAAGCTGGGGCCTGAGAAGTCCCAGGTCATACCTACCTTCCACTGTTGAGTCTCTGCCCATCAAAACTGGAAGCGGGATGGCCTCCCAGGAGATCTCTGAAATTTCATCATGTACAGTCTATCAGCATGTTTTCTTTTTCTTCTTTTCTTTTCTTTTCTTTTTTTTTTTTGAGACAGAGTCTCACTCTGTCACCCAGGCTAGAGTGCAGTGGCACCATCGTAGCTCACTGCAGCCTCAACCTCCAGGGCTTAAGCTATCCTCCCACCTCAGGCTCCCAAGTAGCTTGGACGACAGGCACATACCATCACATCCAGCTAATTTTTGTATTTTTTGAAGAAATGGAGTTTTACCATGTTGCCCAGGCTGGTCTCAAACTCCTGGGCTCAAGCGATCCACCTGCCTCGACCTCCCAAAGTGCTGGGGTTACAGGCGTGAGCTACAGCAATCCGACACTGCTTTTTCTTTGAGTCCTCTAGACAGAAACCCCCTTTTGGACTTTACCCCTGACCTGGCCTACCTGAGGCAGTTCTCATAGCAGGAAAATGAGAACCATGAGCCTGTAGCCCCAAAACCTGGGATCTGGCCTCAGTTTTGCTCCTAACTAGCCATGTAACCCTGACAAATCACAGAGGTGACTAGGCCTCAGTTTTTCCAACTGTAAAATGAAAAGGCCTGAAACAAAAAGCTTCCTGATGACTCTTCAGATCTTAGATTTGGTGAGTCTATGGTTCTGGATACATGACTTTATAAACACTTCCCCATCCGGAATTTCTTTTGCATTAAGGAGGATTAAATTTAGCTGGAAGTAACAGTAAAGCCCCAAGAACAGATGGAGATTTTTCATGTCCACAAAGTCCAGTGATAGAAATTTTATGGTCTGTTACTGGTATGTTACTCCACGGTGTCAGTTCTATCTTGTTCTCTGTGATGACGCTTCTATTCCCAAGGCTTTCTCATCAACTCAAGACAGCCTCTGGAACTCCAGCTATTATATCCATATTCCAGCCTAGGAGGAGGGAGAAGAGGACAAATAAGAAATATTAATGATCTGGCTGGGCGTGGTGACTCACGCCTGTAATCCCAGCACTTTCGAAGGCCGAGGCAGGTAGATCATGAGGTCAAGAGACCGAGACCATCCTGGCCAACATGGTGAAACCTAGCCGGGTGTGGTGGTGCATGCCTGTAATCCCAGCTACTTGGGAGGCTGAGGCAGGAGAATCACTTGAACCCGGGAGGCGGAGGTTGCAGTGAGCTAAGATTGCACCACTGCACCCCAGCCTGGCAACAGAGTGAGACTCCATCTTAAAAAAAAAAAAAAGAAAAAGAAAAATTAACCCTCTTTAGAAGAAGATTCCCAGAAGCTACCATGAACTTTTTTGCTTATATGCCACTGATCAGAACTTAGATGGCCCAACTCACCTGGGAAGTGTAATCTTTTATTCTGGGCATCTGGGTTCCTGCAAAAATTTGGGACACTATGACTATGAAAGAAGGGTAGAGCTGGTATTGGGGGTGACTGCCTCACCTTAAATTTCTGTAGGTATGAGACTAACCAAATAAACCACTTCAGTTAGACTCTGTCCCTTGTCATGTGTCCAATCTCAGGGGTCTCCAGTTTGAGTTTTGCTTCTCCAGCTCTGCAGGTGTTTTGTGGTTATTGGCCTCAACTTTTAGGCCCCTGTTTTCCATTATTTTCTCATTAGTGATGCCTGTGATGACCTAGCACCTCAATTATTCTTTGCACTTTGTAAGCCCAAAGCCTCTTTCAGTTGTTGGAGATAGTTGACTGATGTTTCGGGGTCCCCAAGACCACTACATTTAAGTGGTTTGCTAGAAAGTCTAATCAGAGGCTTTCTAGACAGGGATGTTTAGAACAAGGCTCTCTTTGGACCCAGGTAAAAACTCTCAGGATTAAGTAAGTCTGAGTTCTTCAAATAAACAGATGCCCTCTAAATAGAATCTAGTGATTGGCTGAAGCATAACTCAGCATCTAGTTATTCTTACAGTTATAATTTATTACAGTGAAAGGATACAGGGCAAAATCAGCACAAAAAAAAAAAAAAAAAAAAAAAAAAAAGGTGTATGGGGCCAAGTCCAGAGAAAACCAGGGGGCAAGCTACCAAGAGTCTTCTCCAGGTGGAAGTCACATAATATGTGCTTAATTTCCCCAGCAATGAGTTGTGACAAGGGATATGAAATGTTGGCCACAAGGGAAGCTCATTAGAGACTCAACACCCAGGGTTTTTATTAGGGTCTCGTCCTATAGGCACCTTCTCCCTACCATGTACCAAAATTCCAACTCCCAGAAAGAAAGCAGATGCTCAGCATAAACCACACGGTACAGTCAAGACACGGTGAACCACTCTTATCAGTTTCAGAAATGGTGGGAACACTCTGGAAAGCCAAGTGCTCAGATACCAGCCAAGGGCCAGCTTTGCAATTAGGCCTTTCTAACTAAAGATCGGCAGCCATCTCGGGCCTGCTATTAACTCTTCTCTGCATACCTGATGAATGTGTGCTGTGGCTATAAAAGAATTTCAGATTTTGGAACCAGCGTCAGTGATGCTGGGTTTGAATCTCTTTCCATCTATTGATAAGGTAGGAATCTTCTACCTGAGACCTCAGCTCCTGTCGGCTGGCCCCCAGTGTACCCCTATCCTCACCAGGCAGTGGTGACAACCCCTAACAGGTTGTTAGCCAGAGTGTTCCCAGACTGAACTGAGGGTTGGGCTGCTTGTTCTCATGGCCCAGTAATGAGATGTAGATAAACTGGGAAAGAAGAGAGTTTATTTCTGTAACCCGGTACAGGGAGAAGGCCAGGAAAATATCACCAGACCAACTCATATTTACAAAGTTTTCCAGTGCTTATATACCTTTGAAGCTATATGTCTACGTGTAAGTGTGGATTCATCAAAAGACACAAGTGACTGATTCCCTGTAATCCATAACTAAGATCTGAGTCCTGGAGACCTTCTTCCGGAGCCTCAGTAAGTTTATTTAATCTAGATGGGTCCAGGTGCTGGGGGTGATTACCCTTATCTTGTCTCCCGCTGAGTTATGGCAGTCTGGGGAGTTCTTTGTTGACCCCTAATAAAACGTGTTTAATCCTAAATGTGGGTACGAGGAATGTAAGAATTTCTTTGTTATCTTGTCATGCTTCAAGGCCCAGGAAAGGCCTAGGCAAGACTCTTGGTGGGCTTTTGTCACATTCCAGCCTTTGTGTAAGGACACTGGCTCTTGCAGCCTTTAATGTTTAACCTAAGCACTCAGTCAGTGCTGAAACAGTTGTCATGGAGGCCTGCCTGTTTAGCTATTAGTGAGACCTGGCCTGCCACAAGAGGGGTTGAGTCCCAACCTTCTCCATATCCCCTGCAGGCCGCACAGGGTGCCTGGGAAATCCCAAGTACGGACTCTCATACTCGATCACTTACAGAGTCAGGTAGAAACTTACATGTGTGGACACTGCGGTGCATGGACAACACAGGTCCTTTTCAAGGTTCCTGTGCGTGAATGCAGATGGAGGCTGGAGCTTTTGACTTTTTAAAGAGAAGATGGAAATGCAGATGGAGGCTGGAGCTTTTGACTTTTTAAAGAGAAGTTGGAAATCCAGGTTTTTGTGTAAAAACACTCAAATTTTAAATGTTTGCTTAAGTTAGCAAATAGAAAACCCAACAACCACCACCAAAACACTATATGGCCCAAAGAATTTTTGACTCAAGTAATTTAGGTCATGGAGACTGTCCTGGGCCAGGAAGCTGCCTGCCCCCTGCTCCCTGGAAGTGTTCTTCCTGGCAGGGATGTTTAGGACGAGGCTCTCCTTACACCCCGCTAAAACCTCTCAGGATTAAGTCTGGGTTCTTACAACAAACAAATGTCTTCTAAACAGAGCGAGAGAATCTAGTGGTTGGCTTTGAGGTGCATTTAATTCTTTTTTTTTTGAGATGGAATCCCCCTCTGCTGCCCAGGCTGGAGTGCAGTGGCACAATCTTACTGCAACCTCTGCATCCAAGGTTCAAGTGATTCTCCTGTCTCAGCTTCCCAAGTAGCTGGGACTACAGGTGCGTGCCACCACATGTGGCTAATTTTTGTATTTTTAGTAGAGATGGGTTTTGCCATGTTGCCCAGGCTGGTCTCAAACTCCTAACCTCAGGTGATCTGCCCGCCTCCACCTCCTAAAGTGCTGGGATCACAGGCTTGAGCCACTGCGCCCGGCCAGGTTCATTTAATTCTAAACTACACTATAATTTTGCAGTTATGATCAGTATTATTAACAGTAAGACAAAGGCTTTCAGTCATACAGAGGCCTGGACTAAAATGGACTGGCTTTGTGTACTTTTAAAATCCCTCCCAGTACCTAGCACAGTGCCTGGTATATAGTAATTGCTCAGTGTGTGTCTGAAGAATGAGTGAATGATGAGTGGATAGATGAATGGCTCTTTGCTTTGCTCATGGAGAAGACTCTATCCTGTGAATTTAGGCTGAGGGACAAGGCAGAAGTCTTTGCGAAGCAATACCTAAAAGAAAGCGAGGCTTCAGTGTTCGTTCAGAGACTTTGCAATAATTCACATTTAGGTGGTGGTTTCCTTCCTATGTGGTGGTTGTTGCTTTTTGTTGAGATGTTCGTTTTGATAAATAAGGGTTCTTTTTTTTTAGACAGGGTCTTGCTCTGTCACCCAGGCTGAAGGGCAGGGGTGCAATCATAGCTCACTGCAGCCTGTCCACTCAGGCTCAAGTAATCCTCCCATCTCAGCCTCCCAAGTAGCTGGGACTACAGTGCACACCACCATGCCTGACGAATTATTAAAACATTCTCAGTAGAGATAGGTCTCACTATGTTGCCCAGGCTGGCCTCAAATTCCTGAGCTGAGGCGATCCTCCTGCCTCAGCTTCCCAAAGTGGTAAGATTTCAGGCATGAGACACCACTCCTGGCCAATAAAATTGTTCTTAAGCCCTGAACTATTAGCATATAACATAGTGCTAGGAGCAGAGTAAGTGTTTAATAAATTGTAGTTGTTGTTATTCTTTTTTTTTTTTCCTGAGACACATACTTGCTCTGTTGCCCAGGCTGAAGTGCAGTGGCGCGGTCTCAGCTCACTGCAACCTCCGCTCCCCGGGTTCAAGCGATTCTCCTGCCTCAGCCTCCAGAGTAGCTGGGACTACAGGCGCAAGCCACCGCACCCAGCTAATTTTTGTATTTTTAGTAGGGATGGGGTTTCACCGTGTTGGCCAGGATGGTCTCGGTCTCCGGACCTCGTGATCCGCCCGCCTCGGCCTGCCAAAGTGCTGGGATTACAGGCGTTTGTTATTCTACTTTTAATGAAATTTAGTCATCTTTTAGCTAAAAAAGTGGCTGGTTTAGGGGCTATTTTTAGAGGATTGCTGCCCCCTAGTGGATTATATGAAAGAGACAAGAATTTGAGGCCTCTTGGCCTCGCCAATTCCACAAATTTGTACTTTATTGAGAGGTGGAGGGTGAGATAAACATGGCACGGTCCTTATCCTCCAGGAGCCTGTAGAAAACCACAGGGCTACTGGGACTTTGGAGATGTTAGTTCTCAAGCCCTGATCCTCAGAATTCTGGTAGGAGGGGTAGGAGTGGGATGGAATTGTTGTGAGGAAAACTCCTTAAAAATATGCTAATGAAGAAAATTTTTCATTCAAATCTTCCCTCCATAAATTTTTCTTAGACATTAGATATCTGCTACTGTTTACTGTAATAGGTGCTACAAAATAAATAACTAGGCCGGGCGCGGCGGCTCACGCCTGTAATCCCAGCACTTTGGGAGGCCGAGATGGGCGGATCACAAGGTCAGGAGATTGAGACCATCCTGGCTAACACGGTGAAACCTCGTCTCTACTAAAAATACAAAAAAATTAGCTGGGCGTGGTGGCGAGTGCCTGTAGTCCCAGCTGCTCGGGAGGCTGAGACAGGAGAATGATGTGAACCCGGGGGGCAGAGCTTGCAGTGAGCCGAGGTCACGCCACTGCACTCCAGCCTGGGCGACAGAGCAAGATTCCGTCTCAAAAATAAATAAATAAATAATGAATGACTAGTAAATACCCCCAATGAGGCAGCAGATGCTCACACTTAGTTGGATGATGCTTGTGAACGCGTATGTTCACAGCAGTGAAATTCTATTGTGCTTTGCAGTATATAAATTTAATGTTACTCAACAAGTTAAACTTAATGAAAGGGAGACTTATGCGCTGAATCACAGGTTGGATGATGGATAAAAGCAAACCTTCCCGCCCGCCCCAGTGTATCCTAAGCTGTGACTTCCTAGGTCTCCTCCTCCAGGCCAGGATGGGAACGGGGCTCAGCCACCCGTCTGCCTGGAGCCCTCAGCTCATTGGCTATTTGTGGAATTTCTAGGGTGAGTGATCTGGCCTGGTTTAAATACAGGCATCTTTTAGGAACAAATCTAAACAGTAGGAGGCCAGGTGTGGTGGCTCATGCCTGTAATCCCAGCACTTTGGGAGGCTGAGGTGGGAGGATTGCTTGAGCCCAGGAGTGTGAGACCAGCCTGGGCAACATAGTGAGACCTCATTTCTAAAAAAGAATTTTTTTAAATTAGCTATTGAAGTTGTTCACAGTATGTTGTGGTAGCACTTTGAGATATTGACCCATTTCCTTTTCATATTTCCCTTTGCCCCAGTCCTCCCATTCAGGCAGAGTGGACTCTGGGCCCACTATTTCAGTGAGGCTGTGGTGGTGTGAGTCAGAGCCAGCTTGCAAACTGTTCTAGTTTTTGTGTACCCAGAGCTAAGCCCATAGTCGAAGTCTGGGGTTTGTGGGAGTGTCTTAGTCCATTTTGTGTTGCTATAACAGAATACCATAGACTGGGTGACTTATAAAGAAAGGAAATTTATTTTACATGGGACGTTGGGAAGTCCAAGATAGATCAAGGTGCCGGTATCTGGTAAAGACCTTTGTGCTGTGTCATCCCCTGGTGGAAGATGGAGGGGCAGAGAGTATAAGAGAGCAAGAAATGGAACTCGCAGTCTCAAGCTCTTTTATAACTGACATTAATCCATTCACAAGGGCTCTGCCCTCATGAATTAAACACCTCCCACTAGGCCTTAATTTTCAAAAGTGTTGTATTAGGGATTAAGTTTCCAACACATGAGCTTCAGGGGGCACATTCAAGTCATAGCAGGGCGTAAGTGAAGGAACACCGGGAATGGATAAGATTTCTTGGCCAAAAGCAAAAGGAAGAATGAGGCTTCCCTCCTCATACTTGAGAAGGATTCTCCCATGCTGAGAGAGAAGGAAGGGAGGCCTGTGGGAGCTTTCTGCAGTCCATAGGTAAGGGGCCAGTAAAGGAATGGCTGCAAAGATTCACACAGATTTGAGGTCCCCAATGTGGTCTGTTAAAAGTATGGGGGGTGGGTGCTGACTATGGTCACGTTAGAAGGAATCTGTGTGGATAGATGTCCCCCTCCCCAAACACCTTGGTTCTGAGAAGACATCCTAGAGTCTTGATTCTGGAAGAAGAATGGGAACCCCAAGAAAGACTGAGGTTATGTTTCTCTTGAGTTTGGCACAATAAGTTCTCAGAAAAAAACAAGGTGAAATTTGGGAAATAAAGTTGTTTTTCTCAAAGACCTGAGTTGAAGGCGTGGATGCATGTCCACTCCATAGTTGAGGAGGTAGACAATGTGAGGAAAATACTTTCCATTCTTTTATGATGAGCCAAGGAAATAAGCTAAAGTTACTACTCAGTCAGGTGGCGCAGTCAGAATAGGAGAGCTTTCATTCTGGACGTCTCATTCACCCCAGCCCTCCAGATAAGCAGACATGTTTAGGCATCCTTAAAATTTTTGATGTAGTAGGGAGAAGAGAGAGGTGCTCCTTGCCACACTGCCACACCAGGGCCCCAAGTTGGGGCTAGTGCATTCTTCAGGCCATGTGTCCTGGAAAATGAGGGGTTTGAGAGCTGACAGCAGGATAGCTCAGGCCCCCAGCATTGCTGCAGCCAGCTGCTTGGTGATGCCCTGGAGTCAGAGAGAGCTGAATCAAGGTCCTTTATCCCTCTGTGCGGTGACAGTCCCCAATGTAGAAAAGGGCAGTGTTCTGGGATGATTGTTAGCCCCTTATTTGGAATTCAGGATGCATTTCCCCAGATCTCCACCCCTCAATAAAAAAAAATCAGTGCTGACTGTCACTGTGCTGTTTTTTATTGATTTTGTTATTTGCTTATAAGGGTAGCTTTCATACACAGAAAACACAATTTATGGTGACTGGTTTTTAAAATTAATGTTTGATTAAAGTTACAAATTACAAAACCTTAAGTATAGAAGTTCAACTTAAAAATCTTACGACTTTACTACATCTATAAATATACAAATCTACTTATTACTTTATAGCAAAATTTATAATCACTTGTAAGCTTTTGATTGTCTAGTGACATTTGTAAACTTAATTAAATTTCTTTAAATGCTCTAAATTCCATTTATAAATTTAATATATTTATAACAATATACTATGCTAATTTGTAATACATTATAAACAGTAAATTTAAATTGCATTTATAATGTTTTATTTTTATGTCACTTGTCTGACAAAACCTGCCTACGCACTTAAATAACCCTTGTAAATTAAAAAAATTTATACAGTGGATTATAAATTATCTGAACCACCTCAATATCTTTTACATATTCAACCAAATTCTCCCTACCTTCTGATTTAAAATCAGAAGTCTGAAATCAAATACTCAACTACAGACAATCCCCAACTTATAATGGTTTGACTTAAGATTTTTTTGACTTTATGATGGGCTTATCAAGATATTAAATGCCATGCTGGCTAACACGGTGAAACCCCATCTTTACTAAAAAAATACAAAAAATTAGCTGGGTGTGGTGGTGGGTGCCTGTGGTCCCAGCTACTCGGGAGGTTGAGGCAGGAGAATGGCGTGAAGCCAGGAGGCGGAGCTTGCAGTGAGCCGAGATCGCACCACTGCACTCCAGCCTGGGCGACAGAGCAAGACTCCATCTCAAAAAAAAATAAATAAATAAAAAATATATATGTATATATATATATATATATATATATATATATATATAATGCATTTTCACTTATGATATTTCTGACTTGCCGTGGGTTTATCCCAGGATGTAACTACATGGTAAGTAAGGGAGCATCTGTATGCATTTTAAACTAGAATCCCACATTGAATTTATTGCATTCTGTATGCCAA
This sequence comes from Pan troglodytes, assembly GCF_028858775.2. NCBI lineage: Eukaryota > Metazoa > Chordata > Mammalia > Primates > Hominidae > Pan > Pan troglodytes. The sequence goes on from NC_072402.2 coordinate 35,965,535, forward strand.
ATTCTCTTAGATATTTCAAGTACTTTGCCACATATACAAACATAATTCCCAAGCACCACACAAAAATATTAGGATGATGGGCCCAATTGACTTCAGCATATCTGTACTTAGTTCTACAATTGTAGAATTACTTCTCAGGAATAAAAGACCCTTCTCCACTAAGGAAACTCTACTGCCTCAGGAAATTTGGGGTGCATGTCAATTGTCTGAGGTTGTTTATTAACCAACGATTTGGGTGAGGTGGTAAAATGTGGAGCTTGTAGGAGGCATTCCTTATTCCTGAAGGAAAGGTTGTCTTTTACAGACAACACAATTTATGGTGACTTTGGTTTTAAAATTAATATCTGATTAAAGTTACAAATTACAAAACCTTAAGTTAAAAAATTCAACTTAAAAATCGTATTACTTTACTATATTCTATAAATGTGCAAATCTACTTATTACTCTATAGCAAAATATATAATCACTTTTAGGCTTTTGATTAATGTTTAGTCCCATTTGCAAACTTAATTAAATTTCCTTAAACACTCTAAATCCCATTTATAAATGTAATATATTAATTTATGACATAATATACTATGCTAATTTGTAACATTAAAAACAATATATTTAAATTTCATTTATGCATTTTTTTGTCATTTGATGAAACCTACCTATGTGCTTATATAACTTGTAAATTTAAAAAATTTATATAATGGATGAGAAATTATCTTAATCATCTCAATATTTTCATATTCAACCAAATTCTCCTACCTTCTGACTTAAAATCACAAGTCTAAAATCAAATACTATCTTTGGGAGGCCAAGGCAGGAGGATCATTTGAGCCCAGGAGTTTGAGACCAGCCTGGGCAACACAGTAAGACCCCATCTTTACAAAAAAAAAAATAGAAAAAATTAGCTGGATATGGTGGTATGAGCCTGTAGTCTTAGCTACTTGGAAGGCTGAGGTGGAAGGACTATTTGAGCCAGGAGGTTGAGGCTGCAGTGAGCTGAGACTGCACCACTGCACTGCAGCCTGAGCGACAGTGAGATCCTGTCTCAATAATACTAATAATGATGATGATGATAAACCAAATATTCAACTATAAACAACTCCCAACTAATGATGGTTTGACGATTTTTATCAAAACATAACCCTATTTAAATTGAGGAGTATCTGGACTTCATGATGGATGACTTAAACTTTTGACTTGGGTTTATTGGAGTACTAAATGCACTTTGGACTTAAGATATGTTCAACTTACGGATTTATTAGGACATAGCCCCATTTTAAGGTGAAGAGCATCTGTCTGCATTCTATACTGGAATCACAAGTTCAATTTGCATTCTCTAATTATGCCAAATTCTCTTAGATATTTCAAGTACGTTGCCACATATTCAAACATAATTCCCCAACACCACACAAAAATATTAGGATGATGGGTCCAATTTACTTCGTCATCTCTATACTTAATTCTATAGTACTAGAATTATTTCTCTGGAATAAAACACCCTCACCCACTCTGGAAACTATACTGCCCCAGGAAATTTGGGGTGAGCGTCTCTGTCTCCTGAGGTTGCCTATGACCAAATTGGGCGGGGCTGTAAGATGCAGAGCTGTGGACACTGCAGGGGGTTTCTTCATGCCACTGAAAGGTTGAGCCACCCTTACAGTCCCGATGTTACTGGGGACCCCAGGTGTGTATCCCAAACGGGCACCCCACCTCTCACCCCTAGATTTATGCTGTACAGTATCTAGTTTTCCCACGGCCTCACTTCTGGACCAGATTCTTTTTTGCTGCTTGAGTCTGTTCCCAGTTATCTTCTAGCCTAGGCCATAAAAAATGCCTACAGATATTTCAATAGCACGTGGCTGGATTCTATATCTTCCTCATTCTCTTTAACTCTATTGCCTGTCTCCAAAATTAACCTAAGGATAATCACCATAATACTTCTGGAGCCTAGGACTAATAACCTGGATGGGGAGAAGGAAGAGTTTTTTTTTTTTTTTTCCTTTTTCTTGAGTGTAGGCAAAAAGGGCTGCACATCCCTTTGTGCACCTGCTCCCATGCCCCCAGGCCTCCTCTGGCTGCCCCCAGTGCCCTCATCCTGCCCCCAGAGATCTCCCACACTTCCCGTGGGATTCTACTCAGCCATGGTCTTTTCCCTACAGTGACGATGCCTCTTTTCTTTCCCAGCCACACCTCCCATTCCCCCACAGTGACAATGCCTCTTTTCTTTCCCAGCCACGCCTCCCATTCCCCCAGGACTTAAAAAAAAAAAAAAGAGAGTGAGACAGGATCTTGCTATGTTGCCCATGCTGGACTTGAACTCCTGGGCTCAAGTGATCCTCCCCATTCAGCCTCCCAGGTAGCCAGGACCACAGGTGCACACCACCATGCCCAGCTCCTCAGTCTTCTCGATCTCCATGAAAAGTCAGGAGGTGAATGGGCATTGGAATGAATTCATACTAGTTGGTGAGAGATTGATGGCCACTCAGTCCTAGAGGTGTAAGATTCAAATGAGGCTCTTACTAACCTAATGGAACTGTAATAGGAATTTGTGTCATTGTGCTAAGGTTGAGTATAACAAGTATCCAAGAAGCCCAGGGAGTTACCTGGGGGAGAGCATACCACACCTGCTAGCTCATCCCCTCAGTCTGCAACTGGCTAGCTTCTCTCAAGTGCTTCCTGATTTTCACCTTTTTGTTTTTTTTGTTTTTGGAGACACGTCTTGCTCTGTCGCCCAGGCTGGAGTGCAGTGGCACAATCTCAGCTCACTGCAACCTCCGCCTCCCGGGTTCAAGAGATTCTTGTGCTTCAGCCGCCTGAGGAGCTGGGAGTATAGGCAGGAGCCACTGCACCTGGCCTAATTTTTGTATTTTTAGTAGAGATGGGGTTTTACCACGTTGGCCAGACTGGTCCCAAACTCCTGACCTCAAGCGATCCTCCCACCTAGGCCTCCCAAAGTGCTAGGATTACAGGTGTGAGCCATGGCACCCCGCCCATTTTCACTTTTCTTACTTCATTTCTTATGCAAGAAATTTTCTGAAAGCCTCAAGTTTTCTACATCATCTTCAAAAATATAAGGAGGGCCAACTAGGAATAGGACAAGGTAGAATAATCACTTGTGTGCTGATAAATATTTAACAACCAGTTCTCTGGAGCCCTGATTTGTAGTGTTTGCCAGTTTCTGTGTAAATACTCCCACCATGGCCAATTTCAAACTACCAACCGTTTAACAATATTCCTAAAACTTGAATAGTTGGCTCTTATGAGCTGGTAGGAGTTGGCTTCAGCACACTGCTGGTTCTACATGCGTCTTTGTTTCTTGTTTTGCATAAATAACAAGTTTTGTCTTCCCAAAAATGTAATAAGCTCCCTAAGGGATGGAATTATGTTCTAGATCTCCTGTGGGCCCATGGTTTCTAAAATAGTTATAGACACAAAAGATTTAACCAAGAGAGTCTGTTTCCTGTGGACATACTGCGTTCTTCGGCTTGCACAGCCGACAGCAGGGAGGCTGCCCCAGGGGTGGGCATGGTGTGGGTTGCTGCCTTCTTTCACCAGCCTCACTCTCATTGCCCAGGCTGGAGTACAGTGGTGCAATCTCTGCTCACTGCAGCCTCTGCCTCCCCAGCTCAAGTGATTCTCCCACCTCAACCTCCCAAATAGCTGGGACTACAGGCAAGTGGCACCACACCTGGCTAATTTTTGTATTTTTAGTAGAGATGGGTTTCGCCACGTTGGCCAGGCTGGTCTTGAACTCCTGGCCTCAAGTGATCTGCCTGCCTTGGCCTCCCAAAGTGCTTGGGACCACAGGCAAGTGCCACCACACCTGGCCCCATTGGAGTTTTTGATGTAGGAGATCAGATGTCCTGGATTACAAGGCGACACACATCTCCAGGCTGTACATGAGAGGAGGTTGTCCAGAAATCCTCCAGCTCTCATGCATGTACCATTGTATTTTCTCACTGTTAAAGTCATGATAAAACTGTGGTGTTTTTTCTTCATACATAATTTAATATATCTCTAGGAATTCTGGAATAAGAAAATATATAACTGCACAGCAATATTCTTTGAAACAAAATTTCTAGAGAACTTATAAAAATTTGCTTGGATCTTGACTTACAACTGAAATACAAGAAAGGCTAGTGTACAAATTAGGCAAGTTTCTGCCCTGTACATCCAGCTACTGGTACCACAACTAGAGGATATGTTGTGACTTTTTGAGTTGAGGAGGACTTTTATGATCATATACACTCTACTGTCCTTTCACTTAAGAGGCATTCATTCATTCATTCTTCGTTTATTAATTCAGTAAACATTTATTGGCTATCTACTACATTCCAGGTACTGTGGGGATATTGATTGTAATGACATGATCCTTTATTGTCAATATGCTTACATTCCACTAGGGGGAGCCAAATATATAAATAAGCTTAAGAATTACGTTGAAGGGGCCAGAATAGAAGTCTGTGGAAGGTGTGGGATGGGAGGACAGCATCAGAAAGAATTGGGCAAATCTGTCCCAGGACTAGGTCAGAAAAACGCCTCCCTAGGGAAGGTGCCACCCCGAACACGTGTTTCTGAGAACCCTTACCCGAAATAAGGAGGCTGCCGAGGTGAGCATGGAACGGTTAGGCGTTTTGTATGGAGCAAACTGGGGGGACCCCAGCTGAGACCTCTGGCCTGGGCCTTGTGATTCACGCATAGGCTCATCTTATCGGCCACCGGGTCTGAGACGAAACCACCACCCTGCAAGTTAACAGGGATCCCTCCGAGAACGGGCACCTCAAAGCCTGAGCCACGTGAGTGCAATGTCTGAGCAACACGGTTTTTAAAAATGATCTCTTCTCCTTTATTGCCATATTCACATAAAACGTTTTGATATATTTGGGTTGGTAAAAGCCACAGTGTATATAAAGAAAATTGAAGTTAAAATATATATGGTTTTAGTGTTCCGAAAAGCAGTTACGGATTGCTTCCTTGGTTTAATTATCGAAGCGGTCGAAATTCTGGGTTTGAAACTCTTGGAAGTCCTCAGGGATGGTGTCTGCAATAGGAATGGGCACAGGGAGGTTAGCGAGGCTCCTTCCACCCCGGACCCCTGCCCGCGGCGCAGGCGTCCTGTAGGGGGCGCTGTTAGCCCGCCCAGGAGGCCCTGCAGGCCCTCGCCGCCATTTTCTCCTGCAGGCTGCTTTGCAAACCGTTGGCTTAAAGCCCAGGAGTGCTCCTTCCCGGCCCTGCAGAAAATCAGCAGGCAGAATGGATTTTGCATCTGTGATTATGTTTTAACCACATGAAAATAAAGGCTTCCTGTAAATTAAATCTGACTGGATTTCTCACTGAACCCCAAACCCTAAACCATGCAGTTAAATTCTATGGGTCTTAATTTCCACATGGATAAAATAGGATAAATGCGATCTGCTTTTTACTTCTGGTACACAGGGACTATCAGGTTTTAATGACTATGTGGTATGAACGTTGGGCTTTTGCGGGGGAAGCGCGGTATAAAAATAAGGTGGCAGTGTTTGACTAATTCTAGTAACAATGTTGAACAGTAACGAGAATGCACATTACCATTGCAGCGATACTTGAGGTTGGACCAGATGATGTTTTCTTGAGAGAAGCAGAAAACGCCAAGTCGGCCTCCACGCATTGTGGTGTCTATGGTGACTCCAGAGTCAGCCACCAACTCAGAGCCTTCATAAAATCGTACCCTGCAGACAACACAGCCAGAGGGGCCTCCATGAAATCCAACCCGGGGTAAAGTGCCCACTGTGAGGCCCAGGGGCCCCACTTCTTATACGTACCTGCATCTTTACTCTGTTTGAGGCTCCATTTTTCGCTGACCTGGATTGTACTGTAGCTGTTTCCACTTACTTACTACACTGGAAGTCCTTGAGGGCAGGGACCGTGTGTGTCCGTGTGTGTGTGTGTGTGTGGAGGGGGGTGGGGGGTGTTTCTTCCCAACTTCTGTCTGTCACAGGGCCTAACATGATGTTGGTCACACTATCAAACTTGAGTTAAAAATCAAACCAAACCAAACCTGATGTCTTGAGTGAGAAAGTTTTGTGTCTTGTCATGTGAGTTGCCTTGTCTAGATACCATGCTTAAAAACTTCGGCTTTTCCTTTGGTCTGATTTATATCTTTTGGTGGAATCTCAGAGCAATGATTCTCCACAGGAGACAGCACTCCCTAAGTGGAGTTGGAGGAATCTGTGGGGACACTTTGGGTTGTCACAGTGGCACTGAGTGATGGCAGCCCGGGATGCTGGATGGCGAGCAATGCCCTGGAGAGAACAATCAAAACCTGTCCTGCATTCCGTACACTTCTGGAGTGTTCCTCAGACACCAGGGTAGGTAAAGAGCAACTATCAGGGCCTAGAACCTGACTCACTTTCACTTGTAAACAGCAAGTATATTTTGCACAAATTTTAATATAAACTATATTTTCCAGGGTAAATTGAGAAAATTTGTTTGAAAATTAACATTCTAAAATGTGTACCATTTGAGAAATTTACATCGCTGTCATCAACACCAGTGTAACATTTAAGTCACTGACACAACAGTCTGTTAGAATGTCACCTTTGTAGTGATTCTAGGCATGGGTGCAAGTGTCTGTTTCATTTTGTCTTCTGGTGTGGCTGTGCTCAAGTATTTAAATTATTTTGTTATAAATTATTCTTATTTCTCTATGATATTGTTAGGGCTCACATTGATTTTCTAGATTATACGTGTAGGTAGGTTGTAATTTCTATGATTCCATTTTGGGACGGAAAAGGGGGCATTTCAACATATTTATAATAAAAAAGGGGCATTGGGCTTAATAGGGCTGAGAACATGATCATCTTACTGTGAGACAAAAAGAGTACATTTGACATGATGTCACAAAGAGAAACAAAACATGAATTTGCCCTCATGATTTTCTTTTTTCCACAAGGCTGCTTTCCTGCCCCGATGAGGAGAATGCACTCAGTACTCCTTCCTAAATATACTACATAGGCTAGGATGGGTGTTGATCTGCAAGTTCAAATGAAGAAGAACACTATCTACATTTCAAAGACACAGCCCTAAGCCTCCTAACTCCTGAGAATACTTAAAAAACAACAACAAAAAAAGTCCTATAAAGAACAAGACAGACTACTTTGGCTTACATGATGATCAGTTCATGCCACATGTAGTAGATGTCAGGCTTTGTGCTAGGCACTGGGGAGATCAAGATAAAATAATAAGCTATGGCTGGGCACAGTGGCCCATGCCTGTAATCTCAGCACTTTGGGAGGCCGAGGCGGGTGGATCACGAGGTCAGGAGATCAAGACCAGCCTGGCCAGCATGGTGAAACCCCATCTCTACTAAAAATACAAAAATTAGCCTGGCGTGATGGCGCGTGCCTGTAATCCCAGCTACTCGGGAGGCTGAGGCAGAAGAATCACTTGAACCAGGAAGGCGGAGGTTGCAGTGAGCCGAGATCACGCCACAGTACTCCTGCCTGGCAACAGAGTGGGATTCCGTCTCCAAAAAAAAAAAAAAAAAAAAAAAAAAGATACAAGCGCTGCCCTCATGCAGTTTGTGATCCAGTAGGGAAGACAGACTGTAAGGGACATAGTGCAGTCAGGGTGAAATGTGCACTAGTAAGTGATTACACAGGGCCCAGAGGTGCCACAGGGGAGGGTGTGGAGAAGAGACCCTGCCACACCTCTTACCTCGTACCGAATGGCACGTCCACCCTCAGGCTTCTCTGCAGAGCATGGCAGAAGGGCACAGCCATCCAAATGCACCAACCCCACAACGCTGGGTCGTCCCCTCAACTCTGCTCCTTCTATCCCCATCTTGGTCCTACTGTCCTGTCCGGGTGGTCTGACCCTGAATACCTTCTCTCCCACCTCTTTTCTAGGTTCCCCATCCTGCGGTCACAAAAGTCCTGGCATGTCCTTGGGGACTATCCTAGGTCAGAATTGCTCAGGGAAGTGAAGGCTCTGGGATGCAGAACAGAGAATGCTTTGCTTCTAGAGCAAGGTAAGGAGATGGGGCCTCTACCTACCTGATATAGCCCACCTGGGGCCTGTGCTGTAGGAACCAGCGGTAGGACACCTTGTCCTTCCAGCCCACATTCCTGGAGTCCTTCCACAGCAGCCTGACCTGGTCACTGGTGTCCCCCGTGTGCCACAGGGAGTTCCGGAGATGCTCCCCTGGACCTGTCTTAGACTTCACAGCCTGGATGATGACACAAGCAAGGTTTTAGGACAGGACACAGGCACCACCCTTCCTGCTTCCTGGATCTGAAGTGATGATCCAGGTTATAGTCATGGTTATAATCCGGCTGCCTTGGATTCAGAACAAAGCATAAACACTTAAATGTCATTTCTATGGAGGTGACCCCAACCTTTTACTACTAAGCCTTGCCCAGTATTCCATTACACATTCCATGTTTGTTCCTGCTGCACATCCACTGCTCCCTACATTTGCCCAATGAGGGCTCCTATCAAACGTCTGGCTACTTAAGTCAGCCTTGTGTCCTAGCAGGAGTGACAGAAGTAGCCCATCAGCCCTCCTGTACAAAGTTGGACCTATCGATGAAATTTATTAGCCAGTTTCCAAAACAGTGTGCCTGAAGATGCACTCTAAACCTTCCCTCTCTCTGACCTCATGTAGGCTGGGATTCCCACCATTAGAGGTTAGAATGTAGCTGGCACACAGGAATGAAGGCAAGGGTCAACTGTAGTCTTCCCTGACTCTAATGTTAGCATAAATGCATCAATTTTTTTTAGATTAACTAAGTACCACATGGGAAAACACAATATCTGAAAAAAGATGAGAGGTCCAGAAGAAAGGGAGATGAATGACTTCAAACCGCCAATACCTTGAGCTGAATGCCAGGTTCTGCAACTGCTCGGAATGGGGTGGCTTGCCAATACGTCTGCTCTGTCTGCTTCCACATGACCACGTAGAAGCTGGAGCTATCTTGGTAGCCAAAGATAAAGCCTGCATAGTCATCATCTGTCTGGGTATTCACATGGAAGGTCCCTTCGAAGTCAACTCCATTAAAAGCTGTGTACCCTGTAGGGACCAGATAAGATTAGAACAATAGACAAACCACACTAGTAGCTGGAAGAATTCTATGAGTGGCAACTGAGGCCCTGGACATACCCACTGCCAGGCCAGGATCACTGTTCATGGTCTGTACAATCTCCATGCCCTGCAGAGAGAGTTGAGGGAGTTCAGAACAGTCTTGAAGGGGCCAAGTAATCTTAAGGAAGCTCAAAACCTCAGGCACCATATGAGTGAGTGGCCGGTGATGTCTGACGTCCATATAAAGATTTCATTATCTGAATAGTTGCTCTATTGTGTTATGTGCTCAAAGAAAGCATGTGCTTGTAAAGGTTAAAAAAAAGCTCAAAGCTGAATGAAATACGTTTGCTGAGACTGTCACTTAAGCTGATTGAACAGGCCCTTAACTGGGGAGCATACAACATATACTTCTAATCAATGTGACTTGCTCTGTGACTCTGGAAAATCTACTAAGCCTCTCTGTGCCTGCATTTCTTAGTTACACAATGAGGAGGATATGCAGAAGGCAGTCTGCTGCAGAGATCAGAAGTGTGGGTTCTAGGGTCAGACTGCCTGGGTCCCAATTCCAGTCAGCTACTTACCACAGTGCTACCATCATTAAAGCTGCTACAATCATGAAAGCTGTAGCAGACAATTTCATCCTCTGTAAAATGGGCATAATTGAAGTAGTCTGTCATAGGGCTGTTGAGGAATAAGAGCGATGTGAAGAATGCCTGGCTCATTGTCTGCACCCTCTAAACATGACCTACCACTATCAGAAGGGCCTCTGTTGAGAGGCAAGGCTGAGCCATTGCCGCCCATGTGACACTCACCTGGTTCAGGACCACCCAGTTGGGATCGATCTGGGCATCCCCTTCAGGATCCAGGACCACGGTCTGGTAAGCCCTGAAGTCGGTCAGGGTGACCTCTGCGTTCTCTGGGCAGACGTCAATCCGATCAATGACCTGGTCCTGGTCAAAGTCAGACTCACAGATGTCTCCCACTCCGTCGCCTGAGTGGGGTGGAGAAAGGACAGGAGCTCAATAGCGCTCACACCCACCGCCACTCCTTGGCAGGGAAAGGGGCTGCATGAGGAACAGAAGGGCTCAAGCTCCCACAACCAGGGCCATGATTTCCCATTCAGTGTTGGGAGAGGAGCCCTGGGGACATGTCTGAGCTGGTGCCAGGCCCCATTCTGGAGTCCTTGTACTGGGTGACCAGGCCAGTCCTCCCAGAGGATTTTGAAAGATCAATTTGAGCAGTTGCCCTCCACTCTGTCCTCAAGAAGTTCTTATTACCTACAGTTGGGTTCACCAACTGGTGGATCTTAAGCTTGACCTCACATAAGCAAATGTCTACAGCACCTTCTGGACTGTAATGTATAGACAACAGGGAAATTATTGTTACCAGAATATCTCTAAGACTAACTTCTGGTGGCCCCTAGACTGAATGTGGCCCCCACGTGTGTGTTGTTCAGCTAACGTGCTGGCATTTTTGCATGTGCACTGCTGTGGATGGGCATGCCCTCTCCAGGTCACTTCAGTCCCCAACACTCCCTGCTGTCTCATGTCTGGCTTGGTGCAGACCTTTTCTTATCTGCCTGGCACCTGCAGGCATCTGTGTTTGTGAACCCAGCATATACCACTCCTACTGTGCCATTCTCTCTATCCTGCTCCTTTTCTGGGACTCCCAGTGGAAGGTGGCAGGTGACAGGTAAGATGGTGGAGCAGCTCTCCAAGCCCTTTGGGGACTGAGCCACAGTGTGTGGCTGCTTCCCTGACCTGTGTGATGGCATCCTAGGGTTGTTCAGGAAGATGCAAAGCAGCTCAGTCCTGACTGAGTTGGAGACTGGCGTCTACCAGATATCTGCTGTCCACACAAGCTGCAGCTATGCAGAGAAGCTGGGTGTGGAGAAGCAGCTGATGGGAGCTGGGGATATTCTGAGTTGGTGCCTGGAGAGAGGCGTGCCCCCATGTGCCTGGCTGAAGGGAGCCCAGGGGTGCTGTGCAGCTCTGGGCTGAGCCTGCTTACTGTTGCTATCCTCCTGGGCTGGGTTGGGGACCAGCCGGCAGTTGTCTGGTCCAGGGGGCACCAGGTCTGGGATACCATCATTGTCATCATCATCATCACACTCGTCACCAATTCCATCCTTATCGGTGTCCAGCTGGGCACTGTTAATGACGGTGGGGCAGTTGTCTGTGCTGTCCTGGTGCCCATCTCCATCACTGCAGGAGAAAGGACAGGTGATGTGGCTCACAGTTCAGCAGGGAACAGGAAGGATCCATTTTTAGGAAGGAGAGTCTGTGCTTGAGGTTTTTTTTTAAACCAGGGTTGGCTTTTAAAATCAAACCCACTGGGGTCATTCCCTTAGATAAGGCTGCCCTATGGGCCTCAGAGACAATTTTCCCATCCCCAACCTCTTGAAACAAGTGAGTCATTTCCTACTCAAGAAGATAAGGGTCTATTTATTTCTATGATTTATGACCAGATGCTCCTATCAGTCCCTGGGAACTGCTAGATGATACTCAACTCAGAGGATGTGTGAGGGGAACAGTGACAGGCAGTGGAACCAGACAGCCTCAGTGTAAATCCTGGCTCAGCCACTGGCCAGCGTGTGACCTCAGGCATGACACCTGACCTCTCTATGGCTCAGTGTCCTCATCTGTAAAATGAGAATAGTACCTACCTCATAGAGTTGTTATGGAGATTAAATGATGAAAATCAGAATGTTGCATATTAAATTTCAATATATGAAAAAGTGCTGACTCTTAGGAAGCCCTACAATGTTTTCTGTTATATCACTCTTCACAATCCCTGGCTAGTGGATCCAATGAGGATTCAGACCTGAACGCCATGGGGAGAAGGGCAAAGTGAACAGGGCCACGCCTTCTCGAGGAGAGAGTGTAGGCCGGGCTCAGTGCTGGTCTACAGGACTTCTCAGAACTCTCCTTCTCTGTCCACCTGACTTTCCGGGCTGAGGGGCCACCTGAAGATGAGTCTGCCCTGCCTCCAAGAGGTGTCCTGGAGTCTGAGACCTCTCATGGTTACTCTGGAAAAGAATGAGCACTCCTTTAGACCTGGTCCACCTGCGGCCTGTCCTGCGCCAGGAGCTGCCCCTGCACCCTTTTGGAGAGGGAAGCCAGGGACCAAACCATGCTCTAGGGCCACACCTTCCACATGGTACAGGGGGACAGAAAGGGTCCAGCGAAAGTGAAGTCAGCCTTGACAAGCAGAAAATGATGTGGCTCAAACAGCAGAATCCCTGTGCATGCAGCAGGTCTGCTTTATAAAACACAAAACTGAGCTATTTCCATTAGCAGCCGTTCTATGTAGCCCTGAACATTTTAATGCAAAAACAAGCAGTTCCTACCCTCTTCTCCAAGGTTCAACTTTGTGGGAATTAAAACATAGCACAATGAGTCATTTGTTTTGGGCAAATATCTAGAGGCTGGTGGGACAGGATATTTTAGAAATTAATGTAGATAGTAGTCAGAGTGCAAGATGACCTGCACCAGGGAACATTCTTGACGCACATCATTTAGGGCAGTTGTCAGGATACAGTCCCACCTTCCCCTCAGAAGAGGAGAGGGACATCTGATGTCAGGCTCTGTTGCTGACGTGCCTTTCCTTGTACTGTGATACCAATAATAACATGGCCCCTGTTTTCTGCATGTCACCCTTGGGCCAGCACTGTGCCGGGAGCTTTACCTACATTATCTTGAATTTTCACCATAACCTGCACGATGCATTTATTTATCTCCTCTTTGCAGATGAAGAAGTTGAGATGCGAAGAGACTGGGAAATATGTTTAAGTTCACTTAGCTAGTACAGTCAGGCCTCTGTATCCGCGGTTCCGTATCCACAGATTCAACCAACTGAGGATTGAAAAGATTTGAAAAAGAACAATAAAAAATAACAACAAAAAAATACAAATAAGAAACCAATGCAGTATAATAACTATTTACCTAGCATTTACATTGTATTAGGTATTAAGTAATCTAGAGAGGATTTTTAAAGCATATAGGAGGACAGGTATAGGTTATATGCAGATATTACATCATTTTATATAAGGGACTTGAGTATTTGAGGATTTTGGTATCCTGGGGGCAGAGGGGTATCCTGGGACCAATACCCTGGGACACTGAGGGATGACTATATGTACTTTGCAGCAAGGACACAGAGGATAATGAAAGAGATGCACACTTTGGGAGGCTGAGGCAGGTGGATCACTTGAGGCCAGGAGTTCGAGACCAGCCTGGCCAACATGGTGAAACTCTGTCTCTACTAAAAATACAAAAATTAGCCAGCATGGTGGCACACACCTGTAATCCCAGGTACGTGGGAGTCTGAGGCATGAGAATTGCTTGAACCCAGGAGGTGGAGGTTGCAGTGAGCTGAGATCATGCCAGCCTGGGTGACAGAGCAAGACTCCATCTCAAAAAAAAAAAAAAAAAAAAAGAGAGCTGTGGCTTCATAGGAGCTGTCCTTGAGTAAGGTTTGGGTCAGGAACTGGTTTTCTGCAGGGCAACCTCTGATCCAGGTATCAGGAGAGAAATTACATCTTTTTTTGCTTTGTCTTTTAGAATCCTTTCCCTCTCATCCTTGTCCTGGCTGCCTTTGTAAGAATTCCCTATGGAGACAAAAGGGTTTAGAATCTTGGGTTGCAGGTGCCGCTAGGGCTGAGTGACACACGTCTGTTTTTGGTGATGTTCTTCCAGAATCTGATCAGTTGATCCAGCCTTGAGTCTTAATGTGGGACTCCATCGTGTTGAGCTAGGAGGGTTCACAAAACTCACTTCCACAGAACAATTCCACTTAAATAAGGAAAACTGAATTAAAAAAATTTCAAGGACCAGGAAATAATAGCAGTCCCTCAGCAAACTGACAGCCTTCTATTTTGAGATGATGGTGAAGTTTTTCTGAGCTGAAAGAATATAAAAATAAAAGAGCTAATGTCTATTGAGTGCTATGTATATAACAGAAACCATAATGAGCACTTTCCATGGATCAACTCAATCTTCACGATGGTCCTATGAGCTAGATCTATTGTCATCCTCATTTTACAGATGAGAAAATTGAGGCACAGAAGTATTAGGTAATTTGCCTAAGGTTAGCTGGCATGTAAGAGAAGGAGCTGAAATTTATATCTAGCTGTCTTATTCCAGAGCCCATCTGTGAAGCATGATGCTATATTACCTCTCCTGAAATAGATCTCACTTGCTGGAGTGCCTAGTAGCCTATTCTGACACCGTTATACCCTATACAGAACTTTCAGGGAGAATTTTCATGGTAATTCTGACCAGAGGCAGGGCTATTATCCCACCAGTAGCTCAGTCCACCCAGAAAGATCCCAAGGAATGGAGCAGCAGGAAGTTCTGAAATTTAAAACCCTCTCCGGGCTGGGCGCGGTGGCTCACGCCTGTAATCCCAGCACTTTGGGAGGCCGGGGCAGGCAGATCACAAGGTCAGGAGATCAAGACCATCCTGGCTAACATGGTGAAACCCCGTCTCTACTGAAAATACAAAAAAATTAGCCAGGCATGGTAGCGGGCGCCTGTAGTCCCAGCTACTTGGGAGGCTGAGGCAGAAGAATGGCATAAACCTGGGAGTCGGAGCTTGCAGTGAGCCGAGATCGCACCACTGTACTCCAGCCTGGGTGATAGAGCGAGACTCCGCCTCAAAAAAAACAAAAACAAAAACAAAAAAAACCCTCTCCGGATGTTTGCATCTGTCTCTCTGCAGTTGGGAGACATGCCATACCTGTCCTGATTGGTGTCACAGGAGTCCCCAACCAGATCATTATCCACATCAGACTGCAAAGAGAACAGCACATGTTATTTATTCCTGGGCCTGCACGTACCGAATGTTCCAGAGAAGGCAGACATCACCCATCATCATTGGATTTGGGGAATTATTTCTCTGGAACTGGGGTGGTGCAAAACTGCAAAAGGACAACACCATATTGGTGTAGGCACAATGCTGAATTTTCAAAAAAGCCTTCTAAAATATCAAGCTACATGGATGGGCTGCCCACACACCAGATGAGCTGATTGGAAAGGGGCGCTGGGGTAGCATGGTGGCAGGTGGAGGCATGGAACTCTGGCATGGGTCACAGGGAGCCAGCCATAGGCATGGGGAGAAGGCAGGTTGATTTTGCTTTGCTTCTGCAATTTGCAATTTGGCCAAAATCGTGAGTGAGTCACAGAGGGCAACCATGACTCCCCTCTCTCAGGGCTTTAAAAATAAATGACACATCATACCCAATTATCCAGACAGGGAGGAGGAGTGAGAAGGGAGATGCAACACATCCCTGGCTGAACTTAATCTGAAATGTCCATACATAGGCTGTGTAGGGGTTTAGGGACTAAAGGGACACAAGGCTCCCAATGGTTAATTTCCATGCTCCGTTTTCCTTTCTGCAGGAAAAATACTTGTATTGAGCATCATGAAGTTCATGTTACTAACCTCACAGGCAATCGACAGCCTGGGAGATAGTCCCTAGGGCTTCAGATCTTGTGTGGTGTTCATCCCACCATCTTCAGGCCCACAGTGTGTCATTTTCCCACCTCTGCTTTGTTAGGTAAGTGGCAACAGCTAAGAGGCTCTGCTGTTTTTCTAGACACCCGTCTTAAATGAGTCTTTGCATAGAGGAATTCAGCCTGGAGTTTGAATTCCCCAGTATCCTACTAACCTGGTTAGGGTTGCTGACATCAGGACAACTGTCACAGGCATCCCCCACACCATCACCATCCTTGTCCCGTTGGTCACGATTGGGAAATTTTGGGCAGTTGTCCAGAATGTTTTTTATTCCTGTGAGAAAGAAATGCTTCCTTGAGTCAGGGGAATGTCACTGACTTCTAGGTGCTGGAGAGATCAGGCGCATGGTGAGTCGCTTCTGCCTGGGCCAGTGTCACACAGAGACTACCCTTTTCTGCAGTTATCCAGAGGTAGCTTCAAAGGATGGATTCTGGGAGACTTAAAAATGAACAGATCTCAGAGGTATTTATCGACTGAATTCTAATTTGTCCAAGATGTCAAGGGCTATGATAGCAACCATGAGGAGGGGATCATGATGGCTGTATGGGCCGACCCTGGAGAGGGAGGATCTTGTGGGTATCTGAGCTATGACTGAGACCCTAGGGCTCTAGGCAGTGTTGTGCTGGAGCTGGGTCCATTGTGTCCCTCTCTTTTCAGTTTTGTGTTTGATGATGTCACATTGGTAGCTTGAAATCAGCAATGAGGACAATACGGAGTTACATCATGGAAACTGGAAAATGCTACCAACTAGGGCTTTCTGTGATTTGCTTACCAGATATACCACTGGAAATGGGTCATCAGTTAGGCTTGCAGAAGGTGAGGTCATGTTTTAGGGGGGTGTTCATGTTCTGGAGTGGTGTGTGTGTGTGTGTGTGTATGTGTGTGTTGGGGCAGGTGGTATTTCAAAAAGGTTTTTCCTTCAAGGGCCCACAATGGGATGTGTAGCCTGTGATGCGTAGTCTGTGACCCTGCTCAATGCCTTCTCATTCACTTCTCCACTTCTGGGTCTTTCACATGTAGAAAGGATAGTGGAGAGTGAGGACAGGTAGAAATGGGAAGGGAGATGCCCCATAAAGACACACTCTGTCAAGACACTGCTTGAAGGGGTCATACAAAGTTTCTGGCAATGATACAGAGTCCTGGAAACATCCAGAGCCATTAGGTAGTGGAGTGGGCTGTGGGGTCTCCTTCCATAGACACAAGTCCACCTTGGGTCTTCCAGATGCAGGCCACAATGAGCCACCCACAGCTGGAAGGCTCTGAATCAGTCATTCTATTCCTACTCTCTCAGAGAACAATGGAACAAGGTCAACTGAATTCCAAATAAAAGACAAAAGCAAGACAAATCTACCATCTCCATCCATGTCATCATCACAGGCATCTCCTCTTCCATCCCCATCCGTGTCTTTCTGGTCGTTATTTAAGACACTCAGGCAGTTATCACAGGCATCCCCAAAGATATCTTTATCGCTGTTCCTTTGGTCCACATTGTGAATCAGGACACAGTTATCCTAAAAGATGAAAGTATAGAACATCACTCAGACTTTTACTAAATCCACTTCCCCCATTGTTGTGAAGCGTCAGCACTCTGGTGGCCCAAGTTTGTCAGTTTTATATTTCAAACATCTGTGAACCTTATAGGGTAAAAAGCTGCAGTGCTGTGGAATGCAGGCATGGAAACTAACATTTGGGATGATTCATATACATAGTTGACATCACAGGCTTTCTCCCATCATCCCTGGTACATGGCAATTCACAGGCCCTCCCAGCAAAGCAGGTACCTGCTCATTCAGGATCCCATCTCCGTCAGCATCCTCGTCACAAGCGTCGCCAATGCCATCTCTGTCTGCATCTTCTTGGCCAGAATTTGGCACATATTTGCAGTTGTCCTTAGGGGGAAAATGCAGTTCCGAGTGACATCCTACATTTGTGTTAAGCCAGTAACTGTTTCTGACCTCAAGACACTGTGGCTTTATTGTTGGTGGCTGTTTCACTTCATCTGATATGCAGCTACTTTACAAGTACAATTTTAAATTAGATCCACAGAACCTCTCCCCATAGAAGATGTGACTTTGGAAAGCCACAGTGCATGTGTGCCTACTGCCACCCCACACCCCTTACCTTTTTACAGTTCCTGGCAGAGCATGGCAGTTCTTCGTCGGGGTAACTGTCGATGTCCACATCCTTTCCACAGATATAGCCATCTCCAGCCCAACCAACTCCACACTGTAAAGGGAAAGCCCATCAGAGGCCTGGGAAGCTGAGCCTGGCAGGGAGCTGGTGGCTGACAAGGGCCTCTCTGCTCCTTTGCTCAATCCAGGGGGAGGGCCCAGAGTCACTCAGCCTTGTTGGGTGGGGCTTAGAAACTATTTAATTGCACTTGAAGAGTGTAATGGTTCACTATTCAAAAGATGTAAAGGGAGACTCAGAGAGAAAACTCTCCCTCCCACTCCCACTTCCAGGAACAGGCAGAGCAGCAGAAGGGAGATGGGAGGAGGGGACCCAGAAGGTCACAGGGAACTGGAAACGCAGAGGGAGAGAAAGCTGACCTGGGACGGGAGGTAAAGGAAGGAGGAGGGAGAGAGTCTGAGGAGCAGAGTCTGGGCCAAGGGAAATCAGACTTATGTGAGCACAGGTTAAATTTCCTGGCCTCACCACCCAAAATAAGGAGCTTTCAGACCAGTGACTTCCTCAGCCGCAGCCTGCCTATTCTCAATCATCTGTGCTCTCCCTCTGCAACCAGGATTTAGGAGGCAGAACTCCAGAGAGACCCTCCCGGGCTCCTGGTTCCTGCTCACTTGCCCCAGCAGGGCATTTGGAAGGCCTGGAAGGCTGATCCACGAGGTTGATCCTTGACTCACTTTAATGAGGAAAAAATGTCCTCTAGGAACAAATACATTTTTAATGAGCCATTTTCTGGCAGATTCAATTATTTTAGTAGTCACACCAAGTTTATTAATCCTTTACCATCTGTCGTTGTGCCTTATTACAAATTCAAAAACATATTAAGAGCCCCATCACCCACCATCCCAGGGGAGTTGTCAATTTGTTCACAGAAAATGGGGATTTCAACAGAGATATACACTTGTTTCTCAATGACTGCTTTTTGGTAATAAACAAGCCCAACCATGAGGAATTCAGGAAATTGCTGGGGTTATTCCCCCTCTGATACACCACATTCTTCCATCTGACCTTGTTACAGAATATCTGTATTGCCAAGGAGGGCTGACTTTATTATATTTATTTATTAACTCATTTTTGACTCTTATTTTTCCTATTTGAAAAGTGGTAGGCTCATTGTGGAAAATTGTGTATGCATAAAGATAAAGAAGCATAACTTTGAGATAAAGATGGAAAAGGGCTCCGAGAATCCATCTTGCTACTCAGGGGCGATCACTGTGAACCAGTGACCCCAGAGTCTGACGGGCCACCTGCCGAGGGCCTGGCACCCCAGGAAGTGCAGAGGAGGGGGGCAGCTGAAGTCTGCTGATTTTTCAGTGCCTAGGATCCCCAGGACTTTGGATCCTTGGATTTGGGAATGGATGGCAGGCTGAGGACTCCGGATCCTTGGATTTGGGAATGGATGGCAGGCTGAGGACTCCGGATCCTTGGATTTGGGAATGGATGGCAGGCTGAGGACTCTGGATCCTTGGATTTGGGAATGGATGGCAGGAGCATGCCCTCTCCTTCACATAGAGCCCACTACAAGCTCAGCATGAGACCCATGTCAGGCCCTGCTGTGACTGCTCTACTCTCTTCCCAGCCTCCCCTCCCCAGACGAGCTCCATGGCTGGAGAATGCACAGGAGGCGTGACCATTCATGGGGCTGTCCCTGATTGGAGTGGAGGTAGACATACAGCATGGCGCCGTCTGGCCCTGCCAGTCACCTGCCGAAGACGGGAGGTTTCTCCCGGAGGGACTATGACAGTCCCCACCTCTACACGATGGCCCACCCCCCACAGGAGCATCAAGGCAGACAGACTCTGGAAGTTGTAAGGATGAGGACAGTTAGAGACGACAGCAGGTATGTTGTCATTATACAGGCAGGTAGATGGGGCAGAAGAAGGAAAGGGGAGAAGAATGTTCCTTCACCTCCCTGCTGCTGGCTTCTGGGCCTTTCCATAGAAGGTGCTTGGGAGCTGGGGCTTCACCGGAGGCTCTGGCATCCAGGTACCCAAGTGGACAGGGTTGCCCCCCGGCCAAGAGGGAGAGAAAAGGCAGCTGATGGTTAGATGGATGTCAGGCTGCTCCCCACAAACTTGGTGGACCCTGTTCCTATTACACTCCATGCTCATTTAATTGCAATGCTTTCATTTTGGAGTACTTTTACCCTGAAGCACATAGAAACTGGAGAGAGGTGGTGTTAAAAATGGAAGAGGAAAAATGATAGAGGAAATCAAAAAACAACTTACCACACATGTCACATCCCCCTGCCTCTCTTCAATGCACTGGGCATTCACACTGCAAGGGTTCAGCTCTGGGTTTCTGCAGTTTCTTTCCGCTTTGCATCCCCTTATCTGATCACCAGTATACCCCGGCTTACAAGGCCCACAGCGGTAAGATCCCTGCAAGGAACAAAGATCAGGTGATGAGCTGAAAGCTGTGGGCAAAGGTACAGTTTGAGCAAAGGTACAGTTATTGTGTATATTTTCACAGGTACTCATTGCTGGCAGGAATCAGGCATCAGACCCATGCCTTCTTCTCTGCTTACATGTAAGATCATGTGAATGTTGATGAAAACACCATCAGACTGGAGGCTGCGTCCGGCCACTCAGACAAAGAAGGAATAGAAGTGAAGGAAGAAGGCTGGACTGTGAACCAATGACACTGAGTTGCCCGCGCCACCGTGGAGGGCATAGGGGACAGGCCAAAAGTTCCAGTGAAGTCCTGGGAGGTGGTGTGAGAAGTTTACTCTGGGGACAGGGAGATGATCTGCTTAAAAAGCAAGTTAATTTTTCTTATTGCTGTTCCTTTGGCTCTTTTACAATGGAATGGGTGCACAGAGAAATGCTGGTGGCCTGCATTGAGAATTTCTGATGAGGTAGGCTGAGAAACTGACAAATGAGCTGTCAGCTCTGCTGCAATGACACTTCAGGGGCCAGGTTTCTTTAGCTTTTATATATATAATATATATTATCACACTGCACACTATATATGTAATAAATATTATACAATATGTTTAAAAAATGAAAATTAAAATTTTCATCTTTATTGAGGTATAATTGACAAAACTGAATATATTTAAAGTGTGCAGTGTGATGATGTGATATACGTATACATTGTGAAATGATTACCACAGTCAGTTAAGTAACACATCCATCAACTGACATAGTTACCTTCCTTTTTTTCTTTTTCAGTGAGAACACTTAAGATCTGCTCTCTTAGCAGATTTCATATATATAATATAGTATTATTAACTACAGTCACCATGCTGTACATTAGATCTTTTTCATCTTATGCAGTTTTATTGGCATAAAATTTACAGGTCGTAAAAGACATCCATTTGAAGTATATATAGTTTAATGATTTAAGTCACTCACAACCTCTTAGTTGCCAAATCCAATGCATGCTTTCCAATGACTTGTCTCGATCTTTCAGCCTCCCTGGCTGTGCTCGCTCCTTTTTCTGGCTTCTGCTCTTTTTCCTTGGCCTAGTCCTTCGTTTTTGGGGTTTCCTGGAGTTCTATTTACTGTCTACTTTCCTTCTCTCTAGGTGGCTCAGTTATTACCTTTACACCAAGATCTCGCAAATCTATTTGCAGACTACTTTGTCCTGGTAAAAGCTGAGAAGCAATAAATCCCCATCTATTCCTAAGCAATATAGCATTGCGGAGAAGAACTCAGGCTCTGTAGCCAACCTGGAAGATGTGTGACCTTAGTCTAAATACGTAACATTTCTTTTTTTTCTTTTTGGAGACAGGGTCTCCCTCTGTCACCCAGGTTAGAGTGCAGTGGCGATCACAGCTCACTGTAGCCTCAAACTACTCTTGTACCCAAATGATCCTTCAGCCTCAGCCTCCTGAGGAGCTGGGACTATAGGCATGCTCCACCATGCCTGGACTTAATGATGTAATATTTCTGTCCCTCAGTTTCTTCAATTGTAAAATGGGGATAATAATAATCCCTGTTTATGAGGTTGTTGTGAGGATTAAAATAAGTGACTTGATAAATGTAAAGTGTTTTTACTTACAAGGAAACAAGGAACCTAGAGGCTGGATAACTTTCAAATAGTCATACACGTAATCAGTAGTTCTTGATAGTCAACTCTGGTACATCTCTCATCTTGGACACAGTTTGATAGGAACTTTCAGAAATAAAACCCATATCTGAATACTTAAGTTATAGGCATCCCTAAGTGCTAAGCACTTTAATTTAATACAATGAAAAGTTTTGGAAAGTTTTTTTTTTTTTTTTTTTTTTTTGAGAGGGAGTCTTGCTCTGTCGCCCAGGCTGGAGTGCAGTGGTGCGATCTCGGCTCACTGCAAGCTCCGCCTGCCGGGTTCATGTCATTCTCCTGCCTCAGCCTCCAGAGTAGCTGGGACTACAGGCACCCGCCACCAGGCCCGGCTAATTTTTTTTTGTATTTTTAGTAGAGACGGGGTTTCACCATGTTAGCCAGGATGGTCTCGATCTCCTGACCCCATGATTGAAAAGTTTTATGAAAATAAATAATGCCATTTGGGGATTGTGTAGTCACCAGTAAAATACTGAACTATTAATATAAACTACCAAGCTCTTCACAATTTTAAAATACAGGAGTAATAATTTACTCAATAAATAGTTATCTAATAGCCTAATATTGCAACTTTGATAGAAAATAAAGAACTTGGCACTTATAAAATTATTCTTACATAAAAATTACTTATAAAATTACTCATATTAAACACTTTTTCAGCACAAACTTTTGCCTTTATTCTGCCAATCAAATATATTATGCCCACATGTTCTAGGTGTGTTTGGAAGCTATGATCTATAAACATACACTTGTTTTAATAACCGGTTCTGCTTTGATAACAACAGCTGTGAGAAATACTTACCAAAGTATTAACGCAGATCGAGTTGGGAACGCACGCTCCATTTCGACACTCATCAATGTCAGTGCAGACCTAGTGCAGAAAAGTTCAAAGCAAGTTTAGCGAGACATGCTGCTTAAATAGAAATGCAAATAAATCTCCTTTGTTTTGCTATCTTTGTGTGAAGTGAAGATGCGGAATTTCGGGTAGAATGGTAATCTGAGGGTTATTTGTGCCATCTCCCTTGCATTTGTACCAGTTTGTACTTAATCTAATTGCAAATGAGAATTGCTTTCATGGTATTGAAAGTTATTCAGAAAAGACAACTTGTATAATTCATCTGTTCCACCACTTTTTTAGGTTAGGAAAGTTTTATTTTTTTTTTAATCTTGCTTGGGACTCAATGTAGTTCTCCTAAATGAGGATTCTTAGCTTTTTTCAATTCTGGAACATTCTCAGCTTCCCCCGACTGCTTTCTAGCCTTTCTTTGGAACTACAATTGGATGAATATCGAACTTTCTTGTTAATATCTTCTTTTGACTCCTAACCTCTTGTTTATATGCTCCATGTCGTTATTTCTCTGTGCTGCATTCTAGATGATTTCTTTAGATTCACCTCTTAGCCTATGAATTCCCTGCTAAGCTGTGTCTAATCTGTTTTGCCCATCTATTGAGTTAAGTTCAACGATTTTCCATTGATAAAAGTTTTATTTGTCTGTTTTACAAACTTATCTGTTTTTCTCACATTGCCCTATATTTTTTTGTTGTTGTTGTTGAGACAGGGTCTTGCTCTGTCGCTCAGGCTGGAGTGCAGTGGCACAATCACAGCTCACGGCAGCCTCGACCTCCCAGACTCAGGTGACCCTCCCACCTCAACCTCCCAAGATTGCTGGGACCACAGGCATGCACCATCACACCCGGCTAATTTTTTTGTAGGGATGGGATTTTGCCATGTTGCCCAGTTGGGGCATTGCCCTATTCTTTAAGTATGGTATTTATTTCTTTACCTTTTTATATTTACTTTGAATTTATCATGTTTCCTCATGGGAGTTTCTTTATATAAACTGCCATTTTTGTTTATAAGCATATCTTCAGTAGCCCAAATTTTGCCTGTGGGCATTCCATTGGCCCTGAATTTTGGCGTGTCTTTACAGAGTGGTGTGCCTTTGACTTGAGTCAGAGCCCTGGGGATTTCACTTCTTCATGGCTGGTTATTATTTTAATTTTTTGGCTTGTGTTTCTGCATTATATGTATAACAGATTTGGAACTCATAACTGTATGTGGTACAAGTGTGGTGCTTTGATTTGCTGTAGGCAATTTTCATTTTTGTCAACCATGTCTTAAAGCTGAAGTCAAGCTTCTTTGTTGTTTCTTAGGGCTACTAAAGGTTTCCTGTCTCCTTGTAATGGATAAGGTGGTTCTCTGAGGGTCCTGGACTTATGCAGGGGTGTTAGGCCTTTCCAAAGTTCCCAGACTACATTGCTGCATCCACTCCACACAGGTGGTAAAAGCCAGGTCCCTGTTACTAAGACCTGGACCCAACTCCCACCTCCCAGGATCTGCTGTGGCATCAGCTCTAGTCACAGTTCTGGCTTTGAGTTTTCTCTTTGTTTCTGGACACTGTGCCATTTCCTTTTATTTTCTTTGACTTTGGAATGCCGTAACATTTGCTGTTAAATTTAGCAAGGTGGCTCCCTTCCACTTCAGTTCTGTCTGCCTTGTTACTGGAAATCTATTGAGAAGTGCTCCTTACTACCTTACACCAAGTACCTTATGTTTCCTTGGTTTGTTCTTAGAGATTTTGTCTTTAGAGGACTCTTAACAGCTTCTTATCATTCCTATATGTCTAGCTGGCCTCCCTTTTCTAGTCTAAAAAATCATGCCCTCCAAGGACTTCATGATTAAAACACCTAAAGCAATGGCAACAAAAGCCAAAATTGACAAATGGAATCTAATTAAACTAAAGAGCTTCTGCACAGCAAAAGAAACTACCATCAGAGTGAACAGGCAACCTACAGAATGGGAGAACATTTTTACAATCTATCCATCTGACAAAGGGCTAATATCCAGAATCTACAAAGAACTTAAACAAATTTATAGGAAAAAAATCAAACAACCCCATCAAAAAGTGGGCAAAGGATATGAACAGACACTTCTCAAAAGAAGACAGTTATGCAGCCAACAGACACATGAAAAAATGCTCAACATCACTGGTCATCAGAGAAATGCAAATCAAAACCACAATGAGATGCCTTCTCACACCAGTTAGAATGGCGATCATTAAAAAGTCAGGAAACAATAGGTGCTGAAGAGAATATGGAGAAATAGGAACACTTTTACACTGTTGGTGGGACTGTAAACTAGTTCAGCCATCGTGGAAGACAGTGTGGCGATTCCTCAAGGATCTAGAACTAGAAATACGATTTAACCCAGCCATCCCATTACTGGGCATATACCCAAAGGATTATAAATCATGCTGCTATAAAGACACATGCACACGTATGTTTATTGTGGCACTATTCACAATAGCAAAGACTTGGAACCAACCCAAATGTCCATCAATAATAGACTGGATTAAGAAAATGTGGCACATATACACCATGGAATATTATGCAGCCATAAAAAAGGATGAGTTCATGTCCTTTGTAGGGACATGGATGAAGCTAGAAACCATCATTCTGAGCAAACTATCGCAAGGATAGAAAACCAAACACCGCATGTTCTCACTCTTAGTTGGGAATTGAACAATGAGAACACTTGGACACAGGGTGGGGAATGTCACATACCAGGGCCTGTCATGGGGTAGGGGGAGGGGGGAAGGATAGCATTAGGAGATATACCTAATGTAAATGACAAGTTACCAGGTGCAGCACACCAGTATGGCACATGTATACATATGTAACAAACCTGCACGTTGTGCGTATGTACCCTAGAACTTAAAGTATAACAATAACTAAAAAAAATCATGCCCTCTAGAACCCTTTGATAGGCAGCTAGGAAATAATAAACCCCTGCCCTTCTTCAAAGCTAATAATTTCCCTAAGGTAGTAAAATATATTTATAGAACAACCATTTTTAAGGCCTAAAAACATCAAAAAGAATTTCACAGTCAGTCAGTTAAATAATGACCAGAATATAGTAGAGCATTTGGAAATAAATGGAGACTGTCAAGAAGTACTCAAGTGCTTTATGGCAATTTATAGCTTACATAAGAAAAAGGGGAGGTTGCCTTGGGGGATTATTTCTACTCTTAAAATCCCCTCATCTCTGAAACAGCTTCGATTGGCAACAATGACTCTACAAAAGTGACCTAATTTTTCAAAGCTTTTGTCTCCCTGGTTCTCAACTTATTCTGCAGGACAAAATGTTCAACAGCTATCAACAAAATAAGACTGAAATTACGCCAATAGCCATATTACCCCATTTACTGTTTTTCTAGTGATACTCTATTATCCCTTCTTAAAAGCTTCCTCCCTTCTAGATTTTATAAATGTAAACACTCAGAAATGGTTGAAAAACTTCCTAATTTGCTCGTTTTGCACCATGACATTCCACATGGCCTTGGCTGCTCATGGAGGTAAAGGTTTATACCAAAGAGGTGGGAACCAACCACAGTTGTTTTGTTAAGATGAGAAATGAATAGAAACCATGACTTCAGCCTACCTGCTTGTTTGACTTGGCAAAACTGATCCCAACACCCTGCACCATGGGCCCTGTGAAGCCCACTGGGCAGGCGTCACATCTGAAGCCAGGAGACAAATTTATGCAGCGCACGCCCGGGTAGCAGGGATGGTATTTGCACTGGAGACAAAAAAGTTCAAAGTCTTTAGCCACACCGAGAAAACACTCTCAAACTTTTCTTCATCTATTTGCACATACTTGTTTAGTCATTTAACTATCTTTTGGTGGAAAAAATAATAAAAGAAAATAAAGGCTTCCAACTCCAGTTACCCACTGAATCCCTGACCACACAATCTGAGGTTGCTTTTTAGTAGGCTTTGCTGTGCTGTAGAATAATGGCACATGCATGTTGAAAGGGTCCTTGATATTAACCAGCCTACCTCTCAATGTAATAAGCTCCCTGATATTCTGACATGGAATTTGCAAATCTCTGTGAAAGGACTATGTCCCTGGACCACTTAGCTGGCTGTTAGATGCCTCCAAAAGCATCAGCAAACCAACTACTCAATCAGAAAGACCTCCAGAAGGCAAAGCCAGGGCCGGTGCCTCTTCATTACCACGTTATCCCTCAGGGCCTGTGCCTGCCTCCATGTCCTGTCAAGTCCATGCTATTCCAAGGCTCTAGGAATCTTGGAGATTGTTTTTTTTTTTTTTTTTTTTTTTAAACCACTTCAACTAATGTAAAAAACATGACCACTTCCTGCCCTTTCAGAAAGAGGAAAATTCCACCTCACAGATAAAAACCAGATGCAGTTCAGTGAAATGTATGCAGTTGTTTCTCCAATTGAGGGATTACTAGAGACCATCTTAATTGCTTACTACTAGAAGGTAATCAGCTGAGTGTTACTAACATTACCACGGGCCTGCAGGAGCCCCAGGGAGTCAGTGTGCCTAAGTTCTGTACCTGCGTCTCTCCCCTGCGCTTCTCCTTTCAGCCTTCCTTGGGCTGGGTGGGAGGAGAAAGGCACATTGAAGGCACGTTTTGGTGGCAGCCTTGCTACCTGCTATGAACACTGCTTTGCAACTGGACTGGTGATTGCCTAACCATGTTTTTTTTTGTTTGTTTTTTTGAGACAGGGTTGTACCCAGGCTAGAGTGCAGTGGTGCCATCATGGCTCACTGCAGCCTCAACCTCCTGCCTCAGGCAATCCTCCTGCTTCATCTTCCAGAGTAGCTGGGACCACAGGCACATGCCACCATGCCCAAGTAATTATCATATTTTTTGTAGAGATAGGGTTTTGTCTTGTTGCCCAGGCTGGTCTCAAACTCCTGGGCTCATGTGATCCTCCTGCCTCAGCCTCCCCAAGTGTTGAGATTGCAGGCTTCAGCCACTAGGCTGGCCTGCCTAACCAGGGTCTTGAAACAGTCTCTTCTGGGGCTCTGCCAGCCGGTCAAATAGCTGGTATTTGCTGGATGTGCCTCCTCTGGGGCCCTCCCTGGGCACGTTTAGTTACTCATAGGTTACAGGGCCTCCCCCTTGTTGGTGTGAGATTCCCCTCTGCTCCTTTATTTCAGGAAGCCTGAAGAAATCCACGGTGACTCCTGAAATATACCCTTAGAAAAATCCCCCCCTTCCACATTTGCAAAAGTGGGGGAAAAACAAAATTGTAGCACAGACTATTTAAGAGAAATAACCAATGCAAATGTCAGCGTGTAAAGCAGAAACCTCAGCACTGTAGCCAATGGAGTAGAAGAGTTGGAAACACAGAGGAAAAATGACAAACGCAGCCATAACCTTGGGTCATGTCTCCTTCCGCCATCCCTGTGTCTCAGGGTCTCCAAGCAAGTGGTTTCGATGGAGCCTGGAGGACAGCCCAAGTCAGCCCTTAATCATCAGCTTGGCTTCTTTTTCCAAAAGCTGCAGGGTGAGGAGGATACTTAGGGATCCCCTCCCAGTCTAAGTGAACTTTTACCTCATCAACATCAATACAGGTGATCCCGTTTCCTGTGTAGCCCTCGGGGCAGGGCCCACACTGGAAGCCATCTCTGCTGTCGGTACATTGGACACCTCGGAAACATGGGTTGGAGTCACACCGACGAGGTGGGCGTGTTGGCGGTGCAGGGGGAGCCGGGGGCACCACTGTGCTTGGGGTCGGAGACTGAAACTTGAGAGGACCTAGAGAAAAACAATCATCCACAGGCGTATTCACCGCCAGGAAGATATACAGAAGGCAAAACAAAATTTGGTTTCCTATTGAACTTTTCCTCCCTCCCCTCCATCTATGTGGTAGACCTTCAGAAACTGCGGTCAACACAGCCTCACCGCAAGCCCTTCATCAGCCTGCATCATCCGACTCAGGCGAGCCCATTACTAGAAAAGCACTTACCGCAAGCCTGGCATTCAGCTATGGTGTTTCGCAAAAATGATGTTTCCTTAACCTTTAAAAACGAGAAGGGGAAAAAAGGATTGAAAAGGAATGCCTGATATCATCCAGGAATGAAAGAATCCATGTGGAGCTATCTATGTAATTTTTTTTTTTTTTTGAGACAGTCTCAGTCTGTCGCCCAGGCTGCAGTGCAGTGGCACGATCTCAGCTCACTACAACCTCCGCCTCCTGGGTTCCAGCGATTCTCCTGCCTCAGCCTCCTGAGTAGCTGGGATTATAGGCATGCACCACCATGCCTGGCTAATTTTTGTATTTTTAGTAGAGACGGGGTTTCACCACGTTGTTCAGGCTGGTCTCGAGCTCCTCACCTCATGATCTGCCCACCTCAGCCTCCCAAAGTGCTGGGATTACAGTCGTGAGGCACCGCACCTGGCTCTCTGTAACACTTCTTACAGTAGCGTTAGCAGCCCTTGATGGCTCCCGCTCTGCTTAGAGCCATGGTGTGTTCATCACGAGCTTGGACCCCATTTCCAGAGAACTTCCAGCAGAGCCCTGGCGTGCGGGGCTGCGTGGGCCCCCGGAGATCTGGCTCAGAGGCTGCCCCCGTGCCTGGGCAGGCCTGCAGCTCCACTAGCTTGTGGGGAGCTGCTCTAAGAAGACCAGGGCTTTTCTGATGATATGTCCCGCTTGTTACCTGCTGTCTCAGAAGGTCCTTCACCTCTCCCAGGAGTTGGTTTAATTGTGTCATTTGACCCAAGAACTGCCGGTTAAAGTCCCCTGTAGGAACAGCAAAAGGCAAAGAGTTTTCAGCCAGTGATGGTCATTTCTAAGTGACTCAAAACCAAATTATTCCCCAGGAAATCATCCTGACAAGATGATTCAAAAACCCAGAATATTTGAATTTAATTTGGGGTAATTTCTTTAATTCAGCTAAAAAAATAATGATAATGATGCCACTGACTAAGTCTAAATTCCATGTGAATCATAAAAATAAAAGCATAATGAAAATATTCCGTGCCCTGGATTTTGTTCAAGAGACTGATTTTCGTAGATACGTTTTGTTGGGCTGCTCTGTTGACAGTCCCACTTTTCCGTGATGGGACCCAGCCTATTCAGGGTCTTTGGAGTTTGTGTTGATGAAGGTATGCAAACTGCCCAAGAGCCCACACCTGTGCCTGTGGCAGCCAGTGGCTCACTCTGCTGCAGGAAGCAGTCTTGCAGGCTGGCCACCTGGAACAGTGAGCCTCTCACCACCAGCTTCAGCTCTTCCAAGAAGTCCTGGAAGAAATCACATTCATACCACAGATTGCTGACACTGTTCAAAAGCCAATGTGCTTGCCTACTCACGCAATTTTCATAATCAAGTAGTCCTGTATACTTGGACCCTCTGACATCTTACATAATTTTGTAGGATCACATTTTTTCCTAAAGCCTGCCAGCCCTATCTTTTTGACTAAAGTGAATATGTAAGTAGCCAGTAGCCTAGGAAAATGCTGGCATTGTCACCAAGATAGCTGAGAAAACCAAAGGCTCTTTTCCCACATGGTAAAGGAGTTATTTTGTGACAGGAGCCTCTTAAGAATTGTCTGTAATTTGTTTATGGAATTTAGATCATAATAAATAAGGTGTTAACCCCAATTTTAAACAGTATTATTTTTTGGTTGTCTTGGCTCAAGGGTCTAGCAAAGCCTCTGACTTCTTTGGGATATGAGAATGAATAAATGATATCTTCTATGATCATTAGGTAGTTGGCATCATATTTTTACATTACGGGTTGATATTATTCATTGTTAGTCAAAAAGTCAATTTCCTTGCCCTTTTATCTTGTGAATTCTGCTTGCAATCACCTTTATTATATCTATATACAACAAAACGTTTATGTTAACTGCCAAAGTGAAGTCATCATCCTTATTTTAGAAATGAGCACAGCTAAGGATTTTCAGAGGAATTCTGCTTTTTGATTTAGCTAAGATTTAGGCAACATGTGCTATTAAACACACATTGTATTGGACATCAGACTATAATCTCCGCAGAGTCAGGAAAATGACTGGCTTTGCCCACGATGGTAGCACTAATGCCTAGAATGTGCCTATTTGTTGACTGACTGAATGAGTGAGTAGGTGACTATGAGACTGAGCCACTGTGATCACTACCATGGTCTAAGGAGGTAGAGCTTCTGAGAAAATTCCAATAAGTACAGTTTCTGATGACTTTGTCAGGGCTGAGTCCTGACTTTTAGAAATTGACTTATTTGGTGGTGAACACTAATTTCTGAAATAAGCAGTGACACAATTTCTGACTGTCATTCTGATTACGTGTGCTACTATGGGGATGCAGAAATAGAGTTTAGCATATCTTTCTATTAATTTTTTTCCATATGTAAATCTACATTAAAAATCTCTCTCTATATGACTGAAAAACAAAAATCCCCCAAAACCTTGGATTTTAGCTTTCTTGGAATTTCTGATTAAAAATCCTTCCTGTTGTTCAAGGGCAAAACTTCTAGGATCAGATTCATAGTTTTTATATTACTATCTAAAACTGCACAGCATTCCTACTTGCAATGGAAATTATTGCTTACACCCTGCTTCTCTGTACAAAGGGCTCAGAGTAGCTTGTAACTAAAGCATATATTAATATAATGAATTAACAAATGGAAAGTGAGGATTGAGAGGTAGCAGACAAAAATAATGTGGGCCATTACAGATGAACATAGTTACTGATTTGACATTGGCTTATATAGCGGATGAAATTCAGGAACTTTAACCAGTTATACATTATTGGAAAGGACAAAGAATACTAGTTCTTTATAGAAAACAAAGCACTGCCTAGCACAAAATTCTAAAAGAAATGTATGTGGCAATTTCTACAGCAGGTGCGATGACAGAATAATAAAAATACCATCAACATGGAGTAAAACAGAAGACAGAGGTGATGGTATCTTAAGACCAAATGCAGCTAAGCTAAGCTCCCTTTTGTTAGTGGATGTTCTGACAAGACCTGTGAAAATGCTGTTATGAAAGCTTGGCAGTTTCTAATCATTCTTTTTTATTTTCATTATAGAAAATTGAAAATAGATAATGTCATCACCCTGAGGTAGTTATTTTTACTTTTGCCCTTCCTTTTCAACGTTACAATTGTATCCAGAGTCTCTACTTATCATTGAAAGCACAAGCTCTCAATTTCGGCATCACATTAGAATTGGTGTTTTAAAAATATGCTGATGCCCCTAGCATAAAAATATGCTAGGCCCCACCCGACAGATTCGGATTCAGTTTGTCTTAGGGGCAGCCCCCTATCACTTGCTTTTCAAGCTCCGCAGGTGATTCTGATGTGCAAGCGGCATTAGACCCACTGACCTGCAGCAGAAAATTTCTCAGCACACTCCTCTGCACTCCCTAGGCACTGGCAGCTCATTTTTCCACTTCAGAGAATGGTTTGTGGGTTCCTACCTGTGGCTTCCTCTGGAAAGTCCTCAATTCAATGGTCTCAGGTTTCTGGGAGGGGCCAGCAAAGGCCCTGGGGAGATTGTGAATGGAATCCACCTGGATGCAGTCCAGGTAGAGCTCTAGGGAGCCGGCCCCTCGCTGCAAATTGCTCAGCCTCAGGAGGATCCTGTGCCGCCTTCCGTCTGCCAGCTGCAGGTTGTTGAAAACCACCAAATGCACCTTCCCATCGTTCTTCAGGTAACGGAGGATGGCTGGAAGCAAGCACAGGTCAACCAATGGTGTGATAAGTGGCAGAGGGGGAAGTGGAGGGTCAACAAATGGTGTGATAAGTGTCCTGTGCTGAACAGCCTCCTGGTAACAAGACTGGGTTGCTGGATGGAATGTGAGTGAGAAATAACCACAAATATTGATTCACCATCTTCTGTGTGCTAGGCACTGTTTCAGGCACTGGGAACCAACTCTTCTCCTGAGAATGTTTTGTGTTGATGGAGAAACAGACAATATGTGGCAAATTTGAAAATAAACAATACAATTCTCATATAGTGATAAGTACAATGAGCAAGCAGAACCCCATCTGAAAGCAAAGTAAACTCTATATAAGCGTAGAGCATGAATCCATTCATTCACCAAACACTTGCTGAGCACTACCATGGGGCTGGGGGCTGTCCTTAGGTGCTTTAAATACTTGATTTCTTCCCTTTTTTTTTTTTTTAAAGACAGGATCTCACTCTGTCCCCCAGGCTGCAGTGCAGTGGGACGATCTCAGCTCACTGCAACCTCTGCCTCCTAGGCTCAAGTCATCCTTCTATCTTAGCCTCCTAAGTAGTTGGGACCACAGGTGTGAGCCACCACACCCAGCTAATTTATATATTTTTTGTAGAGACAGGGTTTTGCCATGTTGCCCAGGCTGGTCTCGAAATCCCGAGCTCAAGCGATCCACCTGCCTTGGCCTCCCAAAGTGCTGGGATTACAGGTGTGAGCCATTGTGCCCAGCCTAAATACTTAATTTCTACTCACTGCAACCAAATGCAATTGGAATAACTATGGACGAGGAAAGTGAGTCTCAGATATATGAAGGCACTTGCTCAAGGACATAGGAAGTGGCAGGACTAGAATCTGAACCTGAGTGTGGTTCATTCCATGACTAAAGCAATGCTAGGCATGCACAGGCCTTAGTCAGCACACATCAAATCGAGTGTAATCTGTCATATCGTCCCTCAGCAACCCATCCCTGAATTTAACAATGCTCAGTTAGATAATAAGAGGTATTGGCTGGGCACAGAGGCTTATGCCTGTAATCCGAGCACTTTGGGAGGCCGAGGTGGGGGAATCGCTTGAGTTCAGGAGTTTGAAATCAACCTAGGCAACATAGTGAGACCTCATCTCTACAAAAAGTAAATTTAAAAAAATTGGCCAGGCTGGGCGCGGTGGCTCACGCCTGTAATCCCAGCACTTTGGGAGGCCGAGGTGGGCAGATCATGAGGTCAGGAGTTCAAGACCAGCCTGACCAATATGGTGAAACCCCGTCTCTATTAAAAATACAAAAATTAGCCAGGCATGGTGGTGTTCGCCTATAGTCCCAGCTACTCAGGAGGCTGAGGCAGGAGAATTGCTTGAACCTGGTAGGCGGAGGTTGCAGTGAGCCAAGATCACACCACTGCACTCCAGCCTGGGTGACAGAGCAAGGCTCCATTTCAAAAAAAAAAAAAAAAAAAAAAGGCCAGGTGTGGTGGCACATACTTGTAGTCCCAGCTACTTGGGACACTGAGGTGGAGGATTGCTTGAGCCTGGGGGATTGAGGCTGCAGTGAGCCATGATCGAACCACTGCACTCCAGCCTGGGCAAAAGAGCGATCCTGTCTCAAAAAAAAAAAAAAAGAAAAGAAAAGGTATCCATGGTTGTAAAAGAAGGACTCCCATCTTATTTTCTGTTTTTGTTTTTGTTTTGTTTTGTTTTGTTTTTCCTATGTGGGTAGCTATTCACATATCTGCTTAAGCCCACATATCTTTTGGTTTTCGGCCTTGTTTTTTTACTCCATTATTGTCCTGAACATAAGAGGCCCTGAGCTAAAATCTGCTCTTGGAAGCTGACCCTTTGTGAGTGGAGCCCATTGGCTAAGGTTTGCCAGAAAGACCAAAGTGATTTCAGCTAGTGTCTAAACACGCCTCTAGGTGCATCCACAGGTACCATTCCCAAACCCAGCACTTTGGGAGGCCGAGGTGGGCAGATCACGAGGTCAGGAGTTCAAGATCAGCCTGACCAATATGGTGAAACCCTGTCTCTACTAAAAATACAAAAATTAGCCAGGCATGGCTAATTTTCACCGGAAACAATCCCAGGAACAAGGTCGGAGGCTAATTGCAAATGTTGCTGGATAAGGGAGGTGGTAAACACATCATTGCAGCTGCAAAGCTCTGGCCAGTCTTCAGCTGTCCCAGGGTGGGAAAGCCTTAAGTAGAACTTAAAGCAGAACTTTTCTGGAGGGTAATTTAGTCACATGCATCAGAACCTTAAACATGTGTAAACCCAACAGCCCAGCATTGCCACTTCTAGGAACTAAAACTGAGGAAATTAAAGAACAAAAAAGAAGCACTTCAGCACTGTCCTGGGTTATAGAAAAAAAAAAAGCAGCACCAAGATGTATGGGTGAGAATGTTCATTTCAGAAATACTTATTGTAATCAACACTTGGCACAACATATATGTCCAAAAGGAGAGGGCTGGCTACTTAAATTACAGTATAATTATAAAATGGAATACTATGGAATAGCTGAATATTAAAAACACAAAAAGACATTCCCAGTATTTTGTTAAGTAAGAAAAAAAGGAGATATAGGTCAATATGGGTTTAGAAAAAAGTGTGCATGTGTATATATATGTACATATATGTATACATACATACCTAGAAGATTAGAAGAAAATATGTCTACATTAATATGGTTATTTGCTGGGTGTTTGGATGGTATTTTTTTCTTCCTGCTCATCTTCATTGTTTTAACTTTTCTACAAGAAACAACCATTACTTGTATATAAAAATAATAAAAAGATATATATTACACATATACACCCAGACTGTGCTGCTGTTAATCTGTGTGATTTGTGGCAAGTAACTTGGACCATCTTTCTCCTCAGGTACCTTTTCTGTAGAGTGTAAATGCCAAGATGGTGCCGCCCAGAGATGAACTAGCCAAGAATACCTATTTATGTTGCAGTATCGCCAAAGAAAATAATCACTACTGTGGAACATGAAGGATATATTTTAAGGCTTTCTCCACATTAGACTTTCTAGGTTCATTTTCCCACCCTTCTGAAATCTGACTCGATTTTCCAGTTGACCACAGTCTGAAGAGAGCCAGTTGGCGTGAGGTTCTGTGACCTACACAGATGGTGGGAGGAGTCAGACGGGAAATCTCTTATGTCGACGTGGTCACCACCACTTGCTTCTTGAGGGAGAAGAATCGGAAAGACCTGGCAAGACAGACTAGCTAGAAGGGCTTTCTGATTCCAGAACAATACTAAGTTTCCTGAAGTAAAGTATTAAATAAATATAAATAAATGGTAAGACATATATAAATGTGGTATGAAGAGGAAGAAAATAATGGAATGGAGGGAAATAGACACAAATAGAAATTCTAAGGTATTTCTAATCTGGGATAGAACAGAATTCTTCACATGTACCCCTTAAATATGTAAAAATTATGTATCAATAAAAATAATTTGTATCTGAAAATTTTTTTAATGTTGAGAATTTACAATAGTAACTGCACAGCTGGAAATTAGAACCATATATAGTAACCAAAAGAGGGAGAAATTGAGTCCAAACATATGCACTAACTCAATTTTTAAAAAACTTCTATTACATTACTATTTAGAACAGTTTTGCAAATACCTGTAGTTTTTACAGGCCAAGAAAAATACCACTTGGACCACCAAACTTGAATTAGGTCACACACACACTCACTCACTATCTCCTTATTTCAGTTATGGCCACTACCTCTGTTCGCTACATTAACTGTTTCAGAGCATACACATAGTGGCTTATAACAAAAACTCTTGATTTTTCTTCCTCAAACTAAGATTTCTGTGAAATTCAAAGGAAACATATTTTCTTGGGCATGTTGCCTGCTTTTAACAGGGCTTCACAGGGTATGTGGGCCATGGTTTATTTTCATAACTAAATAGCTGGGTTTAATTTGATGAATAGTACCTAGTGGGATACTTTACATATAGCAGATGCACACTAAATGTTGTTAATATAAACTTTAAATGAATAATTAAATGATTGTATTTAAAGCTTTTTATATAGAAAATAAAGTTTAGAGAGCAGCAATTCAACATCTAATTCCAGGTAGCAAAACCTCCTATTGTGTTCATACTCTCATTTAAGTGGATTCTGTACTTCTGCCTTGCTTTTTGTTGCAATGTAACACTCAAATGACAAATCCCTCATGCCCCTAGATCTCATGACAATAGCAAAAGAAAACGCAGGCAAGGAAAACCATGGAAACTTCCACCTTCACAATGTCTGTTTGTTAGCAGAAAAATTATCAAGTGCCTTGACATTTCCCATTCTTCACACTTGATCCAATACTCATTTCTCTTATGGCTTCCATTTTTCATTTTCTTTTTTATTGCAAATTCTTTACTTCAGTGCCTCTACACTTATTTTATTATCAGAGCAGTTAGACTACCCAGAGGGAAAGCAGGCTCAGGAAACTCAACGTTTTCACATCAGTCATATGGAGTCTGGAAAAAGCAGAAAGCTCTGGCCCCAGGAGCCTGCAGCCTGTTGGGTGCGAGTTTTCCTCACCTTCTCCAGAGGCAGCATCACTGGGAAGGGGAAGAGAACAGACAGGGTTCCCTTCCTCTTGCCAGCCCCCTTTCCCGGTGCTCATCTTGCCCTATCTTATCCCAACACATCCACACATAGCAGAAGGAGCAAAACGCAGGGGAAAACACTACAGCAGGAGGAAGATGACCATTTTGTCCCTCCAGGAAGGAAGAAGCAGCCAGGCCCCTGAGGCTGGAACCATCCCACCTCCCGACTCGACCACACCTCTGCCTGGCCACCACCCTGGAAAGCACTCAGGAAAACAGTCACTGGGTATGAAACTGTCTTTGCCAAATTATAACTCAGGAAATTATGACAGTGAGAGAAATCAGACCTAACCGACTCTATCTGGCTTCTAACACTTAAGCTTTCCTTGTTCATTCCCGGGCACGGGCCGAACTAACTTTGGGAAGGAATTCAGTAGATGGTTTGACTCTGAAGCAAAATTGATAACAGCCCTTTCCCGAAGACCCCCTTCTTGCCTGGGGACCAGTCTGCCTTTGCAGGACTAATAAATTAGCTACAGGATTAGAAATTACAGTTTAGAGGTCATGCAGCCTCTGGCTCCAAGAGTCTGAGCAATCCCCAAATTGCTCCCCAAATACCTCCAAACTGGGGGTAACATCACTATTGTAAAGCCTAACATCAGTGCTTGAGATATTTTGCAGACCCTGCACTGGATGTATCAGCTGACACCACCCAGACCAGTAATGTGGCCCAATCATTTCTGCCATCACACCCAGGAACAGAAGACGTTAAGAAAACCTAAGTTCGACCCACTATGATTTCATTTCCAGCCTGACCAATCAGCACTCCCCACTTCCCAAGCCCCTACCTGCAAAATTATCTTTAAAAACTCTGATCCCTGAATGCTTGGGGAGACTGATTTGAGTAATAATAAAACTCTGGTCTCCCACACAGCCAGCTCTACGTGAATTACCCTTTCTCCATTGCAATTCCCCGTCTTGATAAATGGGTTCTGTGTAGGCAGTGGGCAAGGTGAACCCACTGGGTGGTTCCAGGTACAACTCTGTTTCTTCAGCTGCAGCACATTGAGTTCACATCCTCGGTTTTCACTCACCACCAGCTGCACAGGTTTTCTTGGCAATTGCAGCTGGTTATTGTGCAGGGTTAGTACCCAGAATGCAGTGCAGATTGGATTGGAACTGAAGGCTGTCAGTCAGCGGGTGCTCAGATCTCAAACGGTGTCTCTGACTCTGCTCCACCTCTGGGCTGCTCTGTTAGATTCCTGTCTCCCCTTCCTACTTTAGGTCTCTTTCTGCACGGACTTTTTGGACTGAGAGATTGAACTTCTTATAGGACTGTTCTGATCGTTATTGCCTCCTCAAAGCAAGCAAGCAAATGAAATCCTTCAATAACTCCCTAGTGGATTCTAAATAATGTTTCAACTCCTTATCCCAGGACTGGCCCTAATCTTCCCACCACCTTAAGTCCCTTCATGCTGCCAAGTCTATATCTTACTGATTTTCCCACATCCCATAGTATCTGAGGGCACCACTACAACTACTTATGGGAAGTGAAAAAAAATAGATAAAATAGAGTGTGTCCACTCTGACTTTTATTACTCACAATTATGTCTTTTTAAAAATGTGGAACACTTTGTTGGTTATATAAATCCTTTCCCTCTAAACTTGGCATCTTTGTGTAATTGACAATTTGGTCAGGAGTTTGAGACCAGCCTGGCCAACATGGTGAAACCCCATCTCTACTAAGGATAACAACAATAACAAAAAAAATTAGGCGGGCGTGGTGGCGCCTGCCTGTAACCCCAGCTACTCAGGATTGCCTGATTTTATGGCACTGTCCAAGAGCTACATTTCCATGCTTGGGACCAGCAGGACACAGGAACCACATAGCCCAGTCTGATTAAATACGATTTCAGTGACTGGCAGGAGATGAAAAAGCAAGCCCAGGCAATGAAGATTTGAAATATTGCTATCTTCAGAAAGAATTTTCAAAAGATGCTTTTTGAAAAGTGGACCTGGTAGTCAAAAATATTATGATATGTTGAATGTCAAAGTTATGAAGCAGGGTGCCAGCTTTAAAGAACTGGAAATGATAATATTTTGTCTGCTTGGGCAAAGGAGTCCAGAGTGGCCTGGCCTGCAGGCAGCAAACTCACAAAGGTAGTCTGGAGCTCTTTGCTTTGTTTGGCAAATGGCTTTGCTCTTTGGCACTTTTAAACATATGATGGAAGCCATCATTGTCAACCTTTCCTCTTCTTTTTAAATAATTGTACATTTAAAAATTGCCTCCTTGACATTAATGTCTCTTGTGATGGATATTCTTGTTTGCCTTTGCTTATTTATCTTCATGCCCTATACACTAGGTCTTTGTAACTTTAGTGCTTTGGAAATACATACAAAAGGTAAATCAGCAAATTGCTTTTTCTGAAAGTACTCTGGGTGACTCCTAGTTGTGATAAATGCAGTCTGTT
The DNA here is from genome assembly GCF_028858775.2 of Pan troglodytes. Classification (NCBI taxonomy): domain Eukaryota; kingdom Metazoa; phylum Chordata; class Mammalia; order Primates; family Hominidae; genus Pan; species Pan troglodytes. Next base: position 36,004,863 of record NC_072402.2, read on the forward strand.
TCAAAGTTTTCTTATGGCAATTTGAATAAATGTAAAGTATACAGAGTATATACACACACACACACACACACACACACACACATCTATCTAGTGAAACGAAACACAGCAATTATGCTAAACATCTGCAGAGGACTTTGTGTTTTGAAAAAGTATGAGATTCATCATAGTATGCAACTATCTAGTAGACAACAAAGCAGTGAGTGTGCACAGAAGCCCAAGGTCATGTTACAGGAAAGAGGTGCAAAGCAATTTCTTAAGTGCCTATGAAACTTCTCTAGCCTTGGTAGAATGACAAAATACTAGCATTATAAGTCATCCAGCTTAATATCTCACTTCACAAATTCCTTCAATAAAAGTGCAGCCTCTACCAGCACATTTCCAGTAACAAGGAACTCATTACTTTGCAGAGAAGTCCATTTCACTTTTGGATCACTCTCCAAGATTTTCCTAATACAGAGCCAATATCTGTTTCCTCTGTCTTCTACCAATGGATCCTAATTTTACTCTTCAGAGCTAGAGAGAGATTTAGTCTGATCTTCATTCCAAATGACATTTTTCAAATATTATTTAAAAATTATTTTTAATTATTTTTATTTTTTTGAAACAAGAGCTTGCCCTGTTGCCCAGGCTGGAGTGCAGTGGCATGATCACGGCTCACTGCTGCCTCAAACTCCTGGGCTCAAGTGATCCTCCTGCCACAGCCTCCTGAGTAGCTGGAACTACAGGCATGTACCACCGAGCCAGGCTAATTTTTTTAAAAATGTATTTTTGGCTGGGCGCGGTGGCTCATGCCTGTAATCCCAGCACTTTGGGAGGCCGATGTGGGTGGATCACATGGTCAGGAGTTTGAGACCAGCCTGGCCAACATGGTGAAACCCCATCTCTACTAAGGATAATGACAACAACAAAAAAAATTAGGCGGGTGTGGTGGCGCCTGCCTGTAACCCCAGCTACTCAGGAGGCTGAGGCAGGAGAATCGCTTGAACCTGGGAGGTGGAAGTTGCAGTGAGCTGAGGTCGCGCCATTGCACTCCAGCCTGGGCAACAGGGTGAGACTCTGTCTCAAAAAAAAAAAAAAAAAAAAAAAATATTAATTTTTTACCCAGACTGGTCTTGAATGTGTGGACTCAAGTGATACTCCTGCCTCAGACTCCCAAAGTGCTGGGATTACAGGCATGAGCCACGGCACCTAGCTCTTTTTTCAAATATTGTAAGGCAATTTTCATATTTTTCATGTCTTCTGTCTGGCTTCTTCATTTCTCTAGTTCCTTTAACTTTTCTACTTAAATGTGGTAAAAACAAAAAACAAAAAACAAAACCAAACAAAACAAAAAAACGGGGTCCAGATAGGTGCTCTTTTGGTGACTCTTTTCAAGGTAATCTTTGACTTGACAGTGTCCCTGTGAAATGTGTCCAGGACTAGACACAGTATTAGATGTGGCCTGGACAATTAAGAGTACAGTGGGACTCTTAGCTTCCTTAACCTGGCCATATGTATGCACTAATGAAACCTAAAATGTAAGGAGCTTTTTATAAACAGTTGCATCACAGTATCTGTTCATTCATTCATTCGGCAAATATTTTTGAGTATCCATTATGTGTCAGGCACTATCCTCAACACTGATTAGGATTTGTTGTTGATTAGAGAACTCTTAGGACAGATGTCTCACATCCTGAACTTCTGCAATTTGCTTTTCACTCCTAGTTGATAGCTTTACATTTATTCTTGTTAAATTTCATCTGATTGATTTTGGCCCATTGTATTATCTGGTAGGACTTTGTAAATATGAATGATAGTATCCAACATGTTCAACTCTTTTCTAGCTTTGAATTGCAAACACGATAAAATGCTGTCTTTGCTCAAGTCACTGACATGTTGGACAGTTCAATACCCAAGACAGAGCCCTGTCAAAAACCACTAGATAATTTGCTATATCTATATATAGATATATATAGATATAGATATAGATTGCTATATCTATATATAGGGGACTTATCAACCCCTAGCGGTACTATTACCTAGCTCGTTCTTTTTTATATTATTTAGAAAGGTATAATAAGCGACTTCATCCAATTCTTTTCTGAAGTCAGATACATTATGTTCACAGCATGTTTTTTTAATCTATCAGCTTTGAAACTTTACTGAAAAAAAAAAGTTTGGCATGATTTATTCTTAGTAAATCCACTTTGTCTTAAAAAAAATCCCAGATTTCTTTTCTAGGCAATCCCAAAATACATGAATAATCATATAACCCTCTGGAGCTCTGTCCTAAATTTCAGTAGCCTGTGGTTTTCAGAATCCACCCTTCCCTTCTTTATAAAAATGGAAACATTTGCCTGTCCTGTCTTTTAGGACCTTTCTGTTCTCCATGATTTCTAAATGAACTAACAGTGGCTCCACTATGACTTTCTTCACTAAATATCCCAATGTGTAATTCATCTGCACCTGAATAGTTAATCTCACTAAAGAGAGTGGGCGTTTTTCTGCTATCTCCTCATCTAGCTTGGATTTTTGTTTTCTTTTAACTGTTCTTGACAATTTGAAGAACACTCCCCTTGATGGGTAAGACAGAAACAAAAGAGCCATCTATGACTTACCTCTATCACCTGTTAATCTCCCATTACCTATTCCAGGAGGTAGGTTTATTTCTTCCATATCTTCCATATCTTATTCTGAACATGGCTAAAAACATCCATTTTATTATCTTTTGTGTGAATCACCAACTTTGACTCAATTAGGTTTTAGCTTTTTTGTCCTAATTATTATAGTTTTGTGTCAAATTTTAAAATTCTTTCCATCTTCTGCACATGACCACTTTAAAATTAAGCTAATTCAAGGGCATGTCATAGGAATATTGTGAAAGTTAAAAGGGGAAATAGGCTTTGAGCTTTTAACACAGTCCTGGTACATTAAAAAGACTCCATAGGGCCGGGCATGGTTGCTCACGGCTGTAATCCCAGTACTTTGGGAGGCCGAAGCAGGCAGATCATCTGAGGTCGGGAGTTTGAGACCAGCCTGACCAACATGGAGAAACCCTGTCTCTACTAAAAATACAAAAATTAGCTGGGTCTGGTGGCGCATGCCTGTAATCCCAGCTAATTGGGAGGCTGAGGCAGGAGAATCACTTGAACCCGGGAGGCGGAGGTTGCAGTGAGCCTAGATCGCGCCATTGCACTCCAACCTGGGCAACAAGAGCAAAACTCCGTCTCAAAAAAAAAAAAAAAAAAGACTCCATAAATATTATTATTAATGTTTGAGGCCCCTCATTTTTTCCACTTATTATTGTGTCTAAAATTTTATTTTTTAAGCTCTACCATCTCTCTTAATCTATATTTCTCTTTAGCTTGCAAGCTTCAGAACCACTACTCTGAACTATTTGACATGTCCTATCCTTAGGCTAAGGAGTTTCACTGACACTCTCTGGTCATTACAGCAAACACTTTGGGTTTCCTTCACTTCACAGCACCAAGTTGTTCTGAGACAATCATACTAAGACTAAAGAAGCAGTTCTTGTGTTTCTTTTTCTGAAAGGTGAAATTGTCATCAAGGCAAGCCAAGAGTTCACCAAACCATCATCATTAGAAAACAGTTGCCTAAATAGTGGAAATCTGTCTCTAATACTGTTTAAGAGTATGAAAATTTTATTAAGCCTCATAGTCTGAAGAAAGTTATTATACCTTATATAATTCAGTTCTTGCAACCAGCCTGTGAAGTAGCTATTATTATCCCCATTTTATAGGCAATCAACCAGGGCTAAGAGAGATTCAGAGATGTATTCATGGTGATGCAGTTTGTGACTCAAACTCAGGATACAAATTGGAAAGTTGTCTTTACGCCAGATACTAGAAGAGCATCAGCCATATCTTCTATCCAGCCAGGTGGTTTCTGCAGGATGCTTATTTCTATCAAGATTTAAAGGCTGTATTACTCATAACCTGGCAGATCACTTCTACCAGAAATACTACCTGTATCCTCTTACATCCTATTCCAAAAGCCCTTCAACATTTATTCATTAAAAAAAAAAAAATCTTTTTTTGGCTGAGTGTGGTGGCTCAGACCTGTAAGCCCAGCAATTTAGGAGGCCGAGACAGGAGGATCACTTGAGGCCAGGAGTTCGAGACCAGCCTGGCCAATATGGCAAAACCCCATCTCTACTAAAAAAATAGAAAAATTAGCTGGGCGTAGTGGTGTGCACATGTAGTTCCAGCTACTCGGGAGGCTGAGGCAGGAGAATCAGTTGAACCTAGGAGGCAGAGGCTGCAGTGAGCCAAGATCTAGCGACTGCACTCCAGCCTGGGTGACAGAGCAAGACTCTGTCTCAATAAATAAATAAATAATTTTTTTAAATTACCTACTATGTGTCAGATATTGTGGAATCCCAGAATTTCACAATGGTGTATGTCATTTTTCACAAACAAGAAGTCTACTCTTCTCAGCCTCCATTTATTCTTTTCAATCTATCCATGAACTACTTCTATGTACAAGGCACCTTGCTAGGTGCTGCAGCAGATGCAAAGATAAGGGCTGTATAGTCCCTGTCTCAAGGGAGCTCCCAACCAAATGGAGAAAAGACCTAGAAGTAATTCAAGTACAAGGTGAGCTAAGATGAATGTCTTCCTTAAGAGGTACAAAGTCGTATTAGAAAGAATATCAGAAGGAGCTGGAGATGGGTCTTGAATGTGTAGGATTTGGGTGTCGAGAGGTGAGGCAGGATATGTGTCGAGGGAGCAGAGAGCAGGAACAAAAGGATGGAGGAGAGGCAGCATGCGCGGCCCCAAGGAATGGCAACAGCCTATCTTGGTGAAGCTCAGGCTGCATGGAGGTTGGAATGAGGGATAAACTGGAAAGGCTGCTTGGGGCCATGCAGAGTGGAAGCCCCGAATGCCTCGCTGAGACATGGGTACATTATTCAGTTTGGAAAGGGGGCCACTAGAGGTCTCAGAGGTCAGATGTATCTTGATCCAAATTATGTTTGTGAACAGTAATGAAGTGGCCTGGGGTAGGCTGACTTGGAGAGGGTGAGAGTAGAAGCAGAGAGCTCAGTGGCAAACTCTTTCTTTGCAGTCTTCATTAGCTACATTTTAATTTGTTTCAGGAGGTCATATGAGGCCCAGATGACCAAATTCTGCTCTTTGATGCTGTGTAGTCACCCTCCTTCATCTCCCAGTCCTGGGCTTTAATGGAGGGAAGGGTGTGTTTTATTTCCTACTCAGGTGTTTTAAGTCAGTAGAGATCCACTTGGATTTCTTCTGTTTCACCGTTTTCCACGCAAATCAGCAAAAGAGGAGATCAGCTGAACCTTGGCCAGATGAATGCTGTCTGGAGCCTACCATGTCCAGGTAGATAATTTATGGAGGGTTGTGGAGAGAATTATGTCAAGTCAGCATGGCCACCACTGAACACTGCAGTGGGGAGTCTCAACCACAGGCTCTGTCTTTTCCTTGGATCTGATGGACCCAGTGACTTCTTTTTATTGTTCCAGTCAGAATGGACTTCTCTTTCCTGAAACTTTTATATTCACCACTGCTGGCAAATCTTCGTATTTTTTTCCGACTGCTCCAGTGAAACAACTTCTCTGTGTCATTCTTCAACTCTTCAAGCTCTAATAACAGCATAAATCCCTCTTTGCCTTATGAGAATTCTCATTTCTAGATTCTTCCAGGACTCCTTCTGCCCCCATAGTTTCTAAGAACAATTTATCTTTCCTAATAGGTTGGAGGGTAGGGAGATGTTCATCTTTCAGTTCTTCATCTCAACCCTTTCATCTTTTCCTCTAATTTTTTTTTTCTTTTGAGACAGAGTCTCGCTCTGTCACCCAGGCTGAAGTGTGGAGTGCAGCGGCACAATCTCAGCTCACTGCAACCTCTGCCTCTTGGGTTCAAGTGATTCTCCTGTCTCAGCCTCTCGAGTAGCTGTGACTATAGGCACATACTGCCATGCCCGGCTACTTTTTGTATTTTTAGTAGAGACGGGGTTTCTCCATGTTGGCCATGCTGTTCTCAAACTCCTGATCTCAGGTGATCTGCCTGCCTCAGCCTCCCAAAGTGCTGGGATTACAGCCCCTAAAATATTTGATCAACTGGTATTTACAGCTGACTCACATTACTGGTGATTCTTCAGAGGAAACATACTAACGATCCCCTTACCCTCTACCTACTGCCCATTAAATCCAGTGTTACTCTTGTCTACACAAACTGAAAGGATCAGTTCAGGGGAAGTTGCTTCCTTGTGTTTCCCAGCAACACAGACTTTCCACAATGGGCTCACACATACTGGCCAATTTAGAAATAGAGGGTGAGAGGCAGTGAGGGCAAAAGCTTGGAGCAGTTTTTTACTCTGCAGAGGAACTTCTGGCCATTAAGCTGGATGAACCAAAAGAAAAATCTTTGCAATGCCTCTGAAATAGACAGGTTAGGAGAAGCTGCTGATCCACAGATGAAGAACGGTGATTTTTATGATCACAAACTGAGTAGCTGGGTTGTCAGAAGATGAGCAGTTCCTTCAACAGATGCTAGGCAAAATGGGGCTGTTTGATTCAAGGCAGAGACATGGGCAGAATCCCCCCTCATTAGGGCTGAAGATGGGGAAAGGGGGACAGGAATGGTTGACCCATCTGGTGGCCATGTCCTCAGACTCACTTTATTATCTGACACCTCCTCAAGGTCCCTGACAGGCTGTGAGGCACATACAGAGAAAGCAGACTTGGGAGTAGCGTGGAAGCAGGCAAGAAGCACGTTGGAATCTGACAGAAAAGAAGGGGTTAAAGTCCCATTCCTTTATACTTTTAACTTTAGAGTCCTAAGAAAGTTAAGAATTAGAAACTTCTTTCATTTCCTAATGCCTGCAGATTTAAGTGTACAATCACAAATATAATCTAAGAGAGAGTTTGAAGCACTAGGAAGTGTCTACTTTGTAAAGCAAACTGAAATAAACATAAAACCCAGCCAGAAGAACCAGCCCTCCTATTTTATTAAATGCATGAAGCAGCAGGAACACGCATCTGTCACATTCCTTAATAAACAGGAACAGGTGTTGTCCCCCGGGGAAGGAGTGGAGGAGAAGGCAATGAAAAATAGTGACCATTTTCTTTGGGACTCACTTCTCAGTGCTTATAGTAACTCACTGCGGCAACAAAACAAATGACAGCAGAGGGATCAAACCAGTGACAGGCCTGTGTAAATTGGCACGCACAGGGAGAAAAGAGCCCTATTCATCCTGTTCTACTGGTTGAGGTATATTCTTTCCATCACGGCCAGGTAGGTGCTTAAGGAGCTAGGAGCTAGGTCTACTGAGCACTGGCTTCAAAGGGAACATAAGAATAGTATGGGGTGGCTGTCATGGGCTAAATGTTTGTATCTGTCCCCTTCCTCCCGCCCCATCAAATTCATATACTGAACTCCTAATCTCCAGTGTGATGGTATTTGGAGGTGGGGCTTTTGGGAGATGATTAGGTTTAGATGAGGTGCTGAGGGTGTGGCCCTCATGATGGGAATAGTGACCTTATAAGAAGAGACACAAGAGAGCTTGCTGTCTGTCTTCATCATGTGAGGACACAATAAAAAGATGGCCATCTACAATCCAGGAACTGGGCCCTTACGAGGAGCCAAATCTGCGGGTGGTATGGTTTGGATATGGTATGTCTGTCCCTGTCAAAACTCGTGCTGAAATTTGGTCCCCAATGTGGCGGTGTTGGGAGGTAGGGCCTTGTGGGAGGCATATGAATTATGGGGTTGGATCTCTCATGAATGGCTTGGTGCTGTTCTCGAGACAGTGAGTTTCAGCTCTTGTGAAAATGGATTAGTTCTCAAGGGAATGGATTAGTTCTTGAGAGAGTGGGTTATTACAAAGCTAGGATGCCCCTCAGGTTTTCCCCTCTTCCCATGTGTCTGCTCCCTCTTTGACCTTCTCCACCACGTTGTGACACAAGAAAGTCCTTGTCAGAAGCCAGGGCCATGCCCTTGAACTTCCAGCCTGCAGGACTGTGAGCTAAATAAATCTCTTTTCTTTATAAATTACCCAGTCTCCGGTAGTCTTTTATAGCAACACAAAATGGACTGAGATGGCACCATGATCTTAGACTTACCACTGTCTAGAACTGTGAGATGTAAATGTCTATTGTTTAAGCCACAAAGTCTATGGTATTTTGTTATAGCAGCCTGAGCTGCCTAAGATAATGGCTGAATTGTCTCTTGTCCTCTCTGTTCCAGAACTGGATTCAGAATAACATGAGGATGAGACAATGTCAAAAAGCATCTTGGTCACAGCAATTCTTTTTTTCTCCCAATGTCACTTTCTTCCTGAACCGCCCCCCACCCCCCTGCCAATATAGGTAAATGTACAGTAAGAAGAATTCAGTATTAAAAACTGAAATGACTAGTGAGTGAGAATATAATTGTACAAGGAAACCATCTCAAAGACAGTATACCCCTAATCCTGGAATAGAAAAAGGAGATTTTTAAGAAAATAATTTCAGCAAATTTGCTTACCTTTGTTTAAGCGTCCCATCACAGTAAATTCAAAATATTTACTGTTGTCAGTTGAAGAGTAAAGACCGAAGATGGTGGCTGAACTTTTAGTCTGCAGCTTGAAGGTGGAAATCACATAGAGATCATTCAGGGCGGGGTCTGTCAGGACTGGCAGCAGAGCGCCTGGGTTTAGCCTCTGACTGGAAGATGGGAGAAGGTCAAAGACTGGGAAGAAGGGAGAAGAAGGGGTATAAGTGAAAGATTCAATTTTGGGGAAAACAGGGTTTCTTTGTTGGGGGGGGGCAATTTGACAGTAAGCTACAGAGTAATGTAAACTAATCTTGTAATCCCTTTTCCGTATTGCCAAACTCACCAGTTCTTCCCTGTCACTTTTATAGTGGCTGGTCATGTGAGCCAGAAGAAATACAGCACAATATTCATCACTGGGTGTAGCCCTCAAGAGAGAGGACTGAACTTGCAAACACAAAATTGGGTTTGGCTGAACAAGTAGCTCTGAAAATGCCCACCAGGAAAAGTACTAAAGGCTTAAAGTACAAGGGGGATTGGTGAAAGCATCCAAGCCATTGCTTTACTGATGTCTCCAAGCAGTGAATTTCTGTCACGGAGTCCCATAGGCACCTCCAGGACCAGAGCCAATTGTGTTTTCCTGGTCAGTGACAAATGACAGGAAATGCAGCAGAAAACATGGCTATGGTGGTAGATGTGCTGGTAGAAAGTGATTTGCCACCTTTGTGAGACCTAAGTGTTCCCTTTGTGCCTTTACAATTCTCCAACATTTCTCTGTTTAAAAAAATCCCAATGTGGAAACAAAACAAAACAAAATGATGTGGTTTCTGTCTCTTGACTGTATCTTGACTGATAGAATTGGTCTACAAAAATCAGAATCTGCATTTGTATAAGTTGCTTTTGATCAAGCAAGCAGTACTTTCTCTCACAAACTTTGTAATATTTATGAAAGCTATGAGAGAGTATGCCCAGAGTTATTTAAAAGGCAAAGGCCAAATTTGGGTAATACTCAGTGGAAGTTATTTAGTATATCTATTAGCAGATGCAAATATCATTTGAACAATTCCATAGGCTGCAGAAACTTCAGCACCTACAGCTGTCTCTTGGATATAATAATCTGGTTATTAAATGGGTAATATTGACAATTGATAAAGAGTCCTTACAAATCAATAAAATGATAAGCATCTTAATAGAAAAATGGGCAAGGAATATGAAAAGGCAATTTACATAAAAAGAATTACAATGACCATTAAGTATATAAATAAATGTTCATGTATTTATCTAATGATGCAGGAGTTGCTAACTTAAACAATAACGTATTGTTTTCACCATCGAATTGGAAAATTAGTAAATACAACAGTACTCAACTGTTTGTGAGGGTTCAGGGAAATGGGCACTCTCTGTACCACTGTGTAACATTTAAAATAGTATAAACATTTTGAAGACAGTTTAAACAACAGTATCAAAGGCCCTAAAACATATGTGCTCCTTGATCTAGCAATTCTGCTTATGGGAATTTATCCTAGGGAAATAATGGATAACATGGTAAATGATTTAGGTACAAGAATATTAGACACTAGTGGTAATTCTAGAATTTCTATTTAGGAAAGAATTAGATGAAAATCTAATTGGAAAAGAGGTAAACCTGAGCTCTGTTGGTATAGCATTTTGCTATGAAAACATTAACTGTCCTTAGCAAAAAAAAAGAGAAGGGCTTGGCTGAGATTGAGGGGATGGTTAAAATCATCCCAAAGCATCCTGTGACACTTGCACTTGTTCAATAAATTATTATTTACAATATCAAAACCAAAAACAACTTAAGGGTTCTATATTATAACCCTGGCTAAATACATTTTGATTCTTCCAAAAAGCAGAATACTACCTAGTTTTAAAATGTAGCTGAATACTTACAGATGTGAAAAGATGTTCATGATACATTAAGAAAAAAGGATTCTAAAACTATATGTATAACGTAATTCCATTTGAAATATATTTTTGCATAGAAAAAGATGTGAAATGAAAGACAATACAACAACATGTTAATGTTAATAGAAGCTATCCCCGGGTTGCATAAATATAAGTTTTAAATTTCCTCTTATCTTTTATTTTATTTTTTGCTTATCTAACTTTTATCTTTTCTACAATGGGCAGGTATTGCTTTTGTAATAAGAATGAATAAAAGTTCTAAAGCAAACAGGCAAAAACCTAGTTACTCAAGAATATCTACCCCTTTTAAAAGACAATTTGTCTTCAAACTGGATCTATACTGTATTTTTCACATGTACCAGGGGTCCTTACACAATAATGAAATTAATATGAGATGTGTTGGAAAGCAGAACATTTACTGTGCTCCTCTTAGTGCCTATATCCCTAAACCATAAACACTGTTGCCTACTGCATTTCAAAAGGGAAATTGGATTTTTTAATTTTCAAGAGAATTGGAAACTTTACATTTCCACTAATGAGGGCAAAGGGAAATAAGGCAATATGTTTTAAAGTTCCATTCAGGACAAAACATCTTCAGAAAAGAGATATGTATTTAAAGTATGGGAACTACATTCAAAACAAAACTCTTAGTACTCTTGGTTCTTGCTTTGACTATGATCAGGTTCATGATGTAACTCAAGCTAAACTTGCGGTATTTCAATCTATGGTTCGTCTGATTCATTTGCATCTCTCTCAAGAGGCAGAGATGGGATTAGTTAGTAATGAACATAGAGAGTGTTTTGAAAAGGAAATGAGACACTACCATTTTCTATTAATGTTATTACGTTTAAGTGCCAGGATCAAAGCACAACCCTCTACTGTTAGAGGTGAAATTACTGCTACCAATGAGCGCAGCTACCATGGTATGTAAATTGAATATATACTAATTTAAGACCAGCAATGAAGCTCAGAGGAAGAAGGAGATAATCAAATTATCCTGTTAAGCCTGATAATTGCAGACTAGATAATGCAATAAAAGAATCTATCAGAAACTTAACTTAATCAGATCATCTACGGCAACCAAATTACCCAGATAATTTAGGTTGTATAGGCCGAGTTCAAATCTCCATAAAATGGTCAGGTATGTCTGAGACATACCTAAGGCACACCATAAAGCTGTATGTTCAAAAGTCAAGAACGTATATAACACAAAAAAATTATACCTATAAATTCACACTTGCCAAATATCATTACAATAAGACTTTTGAAGTGTTTAAAAGCTTCCTTTTTTACCTTCCTAGAAGTATGGGGCACGGACGACAGCATTTCAAATATTTCAACACAAACTAAAAGTTAGCAGTACTCTAACCCCTGAAACCACAGTTCTGGTTGTCTGGTCTGGAATGAAAATGAGTTATTCGGCGAAATGCAGTTTAAATGTGTGATTCCAGCAGCGGGAGGCAGGGAAGTTGAGAACGCCTTCATAGGCAGTCTTTGCTTTGGCTACAAGAGGAAAAACAACTTTTACTTCAAGTTGTGCGTCTCTTCCAGTTTTACTTCCACAGTCAGTAATAAATCAACCCAGGCACCAAGTTCAAACAGATGAAGCTCACGCCTGACCAGTTAGGGCCAGTTATAGTCCTAAGATCTTTCTTTGCTTAAATCATGTCTTCCTTTTGGTCTTTACAAAAAATTCTGTTTAACTGCTTTCTACCCAATGGCTATTTCACCCCATTTCACCAAGGGGTTTGAGGATTGTCCAAGTATCTTTTCACATTATTTGTTGAATTTTTACCGTTTCATAGAAAAAGATCAATTTCTTTCTTTTTTCTTTTTAAATTATAGATTCAGAGGGTACATGTGCAAGTTTGTTACATGGGTGCATTGCATAAGGTGGGATTTGAGCTTCTAGTGAACACATCACCCAGTGAACGTAGTACCCAATTGGTAGTTTTCCCAACCCTCCCCCCTACTTTTGGAGTCCCCAGTGTCTACTGTTTCCATCTTTATGTCCATATGTATCCACTGTTTAGCTCCCGCTTGTGAGAACATGGTATTTGCTTTTCTGTTCCTGCCTTAATCCACTTAGGAAAATGGCCTCCAGCTGCATCCATCTTGCTGCAAAGAACTGATTTCATTGAAAAAGACCAGTTTCTCAGCCCTTCCTATTTACCTCAGAAATTAAGACATCAAGCCAACCCTTGAAATAAACTTTCTTTTTGTCGTTCAAGCAAAGTCAGAGCAGAAAATGCAGGTGGCAGGGCAAGTAGAGTAATTCTGCGTCTTTCTCAGGGATGTCAAGAGCAGACTCTGGGCAAACATCGCTCTGCCTGAGGAAGGATTTAGGGAGCAAGGCTGCCTGGAGGGAACCGGCACAGGGTGCAGGACCCGGAATTCACCCTACACCAGAGCCTAACATGTTAAGAGGTCTAGGACCGTGTAGCAAGTTTTGAAGGCAACCCCACCCCACATCTTTGCATAGTCTGAAACAATTTTGCATCCCCCAACTATTTAGGCAATTGTTCTCATCATTGGATAATCGAATTTCGGAAAATTCTAGACTAATCACTACCTCCAATCACAATATGCTTTGATTGGGCCCGGGAGGGACAGAGAGGGGCTGAGCAAGGCCCCAGGAGCACAGGGCCGAGCAAGTCCCTCCACTCACTCAGCAGATGGGGCACCCGGTGCCCGGCGCTCCCGGGCCCGACCCGACTTACCCTGGGGGGTGGCCTGGGCGCCGGCCGCTAGCCACCGCTGCAGGACCAGGTGCAGCAGGAGGACGGCGGCTCCGCGCGGGGCCAGCATGTTGGCTCTTCCTGCTCCCCGCGAGGCCGGGAGCGACGGCGGCGTTGGCCCCGCCTGGGGGTCCCCGGGCCGTGCGTTGAACCTCGGTCGGCGCCCGGGCCGGCGCCGCAGGTGACCCGTGCTCGGCGTCCGGGCTGCCGTCGGGGGCGCGCTCGCGTTCCCGCCGCGCGGTGCTGGGGAGCTGACTGCTGGGCTCCGCGGCAGCGGCCGGGCGCTTTATGGTGCGGCCGGGCGGGGGAGGGCCGGGGCGGGGGCGGCCCCCTTGGCGGGATCCCCTGTCCTGGGAAGAGCTGGGCAGCTGGAGCAGCGAGCCGGGGCCGCAGGGAGAAAGGCGCGGGTGTGAGGATGGGAAGGAGCCTGGACGGACCAGGTCCTGGGGTGGGTGTAGACACGGCCCCGACGCGCGAGGGTAGGAGCGAAGATGGGCAGTCGGGGCTGGAGAGAAAGGGGTGCTGAGCAGAGGCACTCGGGGCCACAGGGGAGAAAGGAGCGGGAGGAAAGGGGCGAAAGGGAGGAAGAAAGTGACACTGACCCACCAGCTTTGGGCACCTTCAGTCCCCTACTCCTTGCGCTCCTTTTGTTTTCTAAAAAGAAGAATATCCTTTGGATCGGCTTTGAATGCCCACCTTGGGTTCCCTTGCGAATGAATCCTGAACTTCTCCAGGAACGCTCTGCCTCCTAAAGTGGCCCAGAGAGTAGCGAGTTTCTTTTATTTCTTCAAGCTTTTCTTGAATACTTGAAAGGCTGAATTTTTTTCTCTATCATTTTGAGACACAGTGAAAGTTTGAAAGTTTTTGTGTTTTTAATGGAAATAAAACACATCTCAAGGAATCCATCCAGACAGAGCCATTTCTAGGCTGGCGAATCTGTGCTTTATGGATAATTCGTTTTCAGTATGGTTTCCAAACGCCCTGCTTGCCCACCTCTATTCCTCTGTCACCAAAGATTCCGTGTGACAGTTTAAAGGTACGGGAGTAGAACTTGAAAGAGATCGGAGGAACGCAAGTAATTCGTCCTTTTCCTGGGCAAAGCTCCCGGAATGATATGGATTAACTAGAGGAAAAAATATTTGATAAACAGTGGCAAAAATTTCTCCTCTGTAACAATCTCGACTAATGGAGAAGATCCAGCAAAGTATTGCTATCTCTTTTATGTCTCAAATAATTCCATTTCAAAGTTTAATAAGCCACAAACTGGGAGATTAATGCACCATTTTATCCCCAAACTGTGCTAAAATAACCTGACACCAGTTATCACTCAATTTACAGCTAGCGACTTGGAGATTTGTGAGCTATCTGCAGAGCTCTCTAATATGTAAGGTCCAATACAGGTCTATCCAGGGTTCCTTTAATGCCACATTACTCTACAGTCACTCTTTGGAATGGGGCACCATATGTCTACACATGAGAGAGCACTGAGAGACACAGAGGATGTGCATACATATCAACTAATGAGATACACTAGATTTGGGAACATTCAAATCTCCAGACCATGTTCCCAGGAGTGGCCTGGGTTTGAGAGGAATCTAGGCTCCCAACCTATGCTTCAAGCAGAACAGCCTTGCCTTTCTATGTTTTTACAGTAGACTTCAGAGATTAAGATTTTCTGTGAAGACAATATTTGGATGCTCAAAATTTTGAAAGCCACTATTCAGTGGTTCTCAGCTGATTGGGTATACCAGAATCTCCTGGGGAATTTAAAAAACAGTGATTAGGTGCCTACAGGGAACAAATGAAACCAAACATCAAAAGAAACAATATGCTATATCACACCATAGACTACTCTGATACATAAAATAGGGTTACTCCTTAAATGAGTCACCAAGCAAGCCTAGTGGATGCCTGTGAGAGTTCTTGTGTAGTGTGCCACCAGACACTGCCTGTTTCCTCTCAGATCTGGTGCTCACCTTCCACTGCATGCTTGTCAGCAGTCTAGATAAAATGGGAGACTAGAGAGCAATAAGAAGGTAGAAGGTAGAAACTAGAGTATTTACTTCTCTGTGACCTGAATGGATGCATCTTCTTTGTGACTCTTGCAGGTGGGGTCCACCATGATTCTAGCTTCTGCCTTCTCACCATTTGCACCCTCCAGCCATGACATTGGAGGTCACTTACTGCAGTTGCTAAAATGTGGATTGCCTCACTCTTCTGTTTGACATCTCAGTTCTTCTACTATATATGTAATCATTTCCCTGTATTAAATTTCTTCTATTTAAAATACCTAGAGTATTTGCTAGGAATCTCCATGGTGAGGACAATGCACCACGTGCTGCTGGAGGTAGATGTGTTGGAGGGCACCCTGCAGTGCCCAGAGTCTGGACGTGTGTTCCCCATCAGCCGCAGGATCCCCAACATGCTGCTGAATGATGAGGAAACAGAGTTGATCGTGCCAGGTGCCAGTTTTTCTTTTTATGACCGTGTGTATTTTTGTTGATGTTACCCTGTTTCTGAATTCTGCCATGTGTGTCCCCAACCCTTGACCCAATGATACACCAGACGCACAGTGTTCTTGAGCACAATAGTATTTTTTCTCATTAAAGATTCAAAACCAAAACAAACAAACAAACAAACAAACAAAAAAACTAGGAATTTTCGATCCTAGCAAATTCCCAGCAAAATAGCTTGCACATCATGATGGTTAATGTTGAGTGTCAACTTGATTGGATTGAAGGATGTAAAGTATGGCTCCTGTGTGTGTCTGTGAGGGTGCTGCCCAAGGAGATTAACACCTGAGTCAGTGGACTGGGAAAGGCGGACCCACCCTCAATCTGGGTAAGCACCATCTAATCAGCTGCCAGCGTGGCTAGAATAAAGCAGGCAGAAGACGGAAGAGCAGACTTGCTGCGTCTTCTGGCCTTGATCTTTTTCTGTGCTGGATGCTTCCTGCCCGCAAACATTAGACTCCAAGTTCTTCAGCTTTCGGACTCTTGGACCTACACCAGTGATTTGCCAGGGGCTGTTGGGCCTTCAGGCACAGACTAAAGGTTGCACTGTCAGCTTCCCTACTTTGAGGTGTTGGGACTCAGTCTGGCTTCCTTGCTCCTCAGCTTGCAGACGGCCTGTTGTGGGACTTCATCTTGTGATCGTGCGTCAATACTCCTTAATAAACCCCCCTTCCTATCTATCCTGTTAGTTCTGTCCCTCTAGAGAACTCTGACTAATACACACATATAGGCACACAATAAATTTTGGTTGACTACTAAGTGTAACGGAAAAACAAAAGAATCAAATGACTTTCTGTTAGCCTAACAGAATTTACAATCTGGTTTTGCTTTTAGAGGGCTTGCATTTTTATGCAGCCATTCGCTAGGGAGTCTCAGTAAACTTTATGTCCTCAGGTCTACAGTAAATTTGATTATAATAAAATTAATTTAATTAGCTATGAAATATATGATAAAGGAGACAAAAGAGTTTATTTTCACTTCCATGCCACTTCTTATTAAAATATCTATTCATGTACTTACATTGGGTTTTATTTCATTTATTTTAATAATGTATTAATTTGTTTGATTTTTTTTCCAGTATCCAACTGTGAGCTCCTTAGGATTATCTCATTTAGTTTTGTAACTCTAATTCCAAGTACAGTACCTAACATTTAGTAGTAAATATATCATTGAATTGACTTTCCTTCTCTTAATACTGTAACCTAGGATAAGAGTTGTGACATATTAGTAATCCATTAATAGGTGCAGTAGGTTACAAAAATGGCCCCAATTCTTTGCTCTTCTGTGAACACATCTTTTATTTTTCTGTGTACACATCTCATGGCTTGGCCACGTAACATGCTTGGCCAACAGGATTTTGGCAAAAGTGCCACAAGCAGAGGCTTAAAAAGTGCTTGTGTTATTGGGCTGGTTTACTCCTGCACCTTTGCCTTTGCCATGATAGCATGCCTGTGCTGGCCTATTGGAGGATGAGAGACATAGAGCAGGGTACAGCCCACCCCGGCAAAGCCAGCCAAGATCAAGCTGACAGATGAATGAGTTCAGGCAAGATCAGCAGAGCTGTTTAGTTGACTCCAGATGTGTGAGCAGGACACATTTATTTTTGTATACCATTGAGGTTTGGGGGTTGTTTGTTATGTAACAATATTGTAGCAATAGAGAACTGATATACTACATTTTATTTCTTTTCTAATTGTTGTAATACAGAGTATGACTTAATTTTTGATGTTTGACTGCAGACAGTTCTCAAGCCCCACCACTTCCCTTCCTCTCTGCCCCACATCTGAGCAAACTGATAAGAATGCCTAGGTGCTCCTTCCTTGGCACTAGCACGAAGTTCCAACAGTAAGCCCTAGCCCATGTACGGGAACCCTCACCACAGCCCCACTCCTAACCACAATAAGAATCCCAAAGCCATTCTCCTTTCTTGTTCTCTCTAGTTTTCAGACCAGCTGGGAAGCCCATCTTACTCTCCCCAAAAAAAACATATTATGTGAGCAATAAACCTTTCAAACCCCTTTGCTGCACGTGTGATGGCATTATTGATTTTGATATCCAAACCCAATTTTGAGAGTGGGGATCTATCCTGCTCCTGTGGGGTGACTATAGCACCATTCTTCACAAGTGGGGGAAATCACCCATACTGTGCACTGATATTTGGCACAACTAAGTAGAAGTTTTATACATATGTGTTAATTGATATAGGTATAATAATAAAGTTACCATTATTTATGTCAGGTTTTCCACTTGAATTTTTGAAGGAAACAGAAATGGATATAATGATTAACATTAAAAGATGGATAAAGGGGCCAGGCATGGTGGCTCATGTTTATAATCTCAGCACTTAGGATGCCAAGGTGGGAGAATCACTTGAGCCCAGGAGCTGGAGACCAACCTGGGCAACATAGTGAGACCTCATCTCTATAAAAATAAAAATTAAAAAATCAGGCCAGGCGCAGTAGCTCACGCCTATAATCTCAGCACTTTGGGAGGCCGAGGCCGGTGGATCACAAGGTCAGGAGTTCGAGACCAGCCTGGCCAACATGGTGAAACCCCTGTCTCTACTAAAAATACAAACAATTAGCCAGGCATGGTGGTGGGCACCTGTAATCCTAGCTACTCAGGAGGCTGAGGCAGGAGAATCGCTTGAACCCGGGAGGTGGAGGTTGCAGTGAGCTGAGATTGCACCACTGCACTCCAGCCCAGGCAACAGTGCGAGACTCTGTCTCAAAAAAAAAAAATTAAAAAATTAGTTAGCCATGGTGGTGCCCACCTGTGGCCCCAGGAACTTGGGAGGCTGGGGTGACAGAATTGCTTGGGCCCAGGAGGTTGAGACTGCAGTGAAAGCCATGATCATGCCACTGCATTCCAGCCTGGGCCACAGAGCAAGACCCTGTCTAAAAAAAAAAAAAAAAAAAAAAAAAGATATTTACATTCTACCATGTGATGACATTTATACTCTAGCACTGGGAAAGGCAGACTTTGGACTCCTATTTAGTTTAGTATTAATAATAAAGGAAGGTGCTTAAGCGACAGGAAAAAAGCTATTCCAAAAACTACTTAGCACAGATAAGGGCTCTGTAAATGAAGCTGGAGTCTTTTGATTAGTGTGTAATTCAAAGTAGAATTTTCTCCCCAGAATTTAGAAGATATTTTGCTTTAGCAATTAGGCACTGATGATTAGTAAAGCAAGAAAAGAGGTGTGAAAAATCAGTCATTTTCAATCTAAGTGTCTCTATAAAAAATTATCATTAACCTCTTTAATATATTTTACTAAATAAAGTGTAAAATCCTTAGAAAAATAGCCAGAAATCAATTGTGAGGACATGTTACAATTAATAATTATGTATACATTTAATAATTACGTATATACCAAACTTGAAGTCCAGAGAGAGTTTATAACAACTAGGATCTCTTAAAGTAATTGCTTGCCTTCATTAAACAACACATTTATCCATCCATATGGTGGTTCCTGCAATGTCTAATGATAACAATGATTATCGTGCCAGGAATATCCCTTACTGAGTGCCAGGTGTCTAGATGTATTTGCTAAGAAAATATGATGCAGAGTGTAATGAATTAATATGGCATAAAACAAACTTGCAAAATACATGAAAATTACATGAATTTGGATCCTGCCTCAGCCTCCCAAGTAGCTGGGAATTTTGGATAGTTTGATTTTATTTGGGCTGAAGTTCATCTATGGGGAAAAAATGGTTTGCAAGCAAATGAATAGTATTACTTCATTTCCTGGGGGCATGTTTGTCCTAACTAAAAGAACTGTCACATCAAAGGATTTTAGTAGTTAACTTTCAACAGGAAAATCAGTGCTGCTAATTACAAATTACTTCTAATTAGTTCATTAAAGCTGTAGTGAACAGATGAGACTATATAAAAAGAGTGTGTAAAATAAGAAAAAACGGGGAGGGGGGTACAGGAACACTGGGGAACACTAGTATTAAGAGCCTAGTAGAAGGAGAAGCCAGAAATAAATACTTAAGGATGCAAAAAAAAATCTGGAAAATATGGTTTTGTGGGCCGGGCATGGTAGCTCACGCCTGTAATCCCAGCACTTTGGGAGGCCGAGATGGGTGGATCACTTGAGGTCAGGAGTTTGAGACCAGCCTGGCCAATATGGTGAAACCCCATCTCTATTAAAAACACAAAAATTAGCTGGGCATGGTGGTGGGCGTCTGTAATCCCAGCTACTTGGGAGGCTGAGGCAGGAGAATCGCTTGAACTCGGGAGGTGGAGGTTGCAGTGAGCTGAGATCGCACTATTGCATTCCATCCTGGGCGACATATCAAGACTCTGTCTCAAAACAAACAAACCAAAAAAAAACAGTATGGTGCGGGGGAGGCATAGTGGATAGTATCGACTATTTTGACCTGTGTGGAGAGGTCAGGCCAGATAAGAGCTAAAAACTGTGCTTGGGTTTATCAACTCGGAAGTCACTGGTGACTCTGTTGAAAGCAGTTTGATGGAGTAATGTGGGTGAAAGAAGGGCAGAGTATTGCTATTTGAGGAGTGAGGATGACAGAATAGGAAGTGGAGATGGTAAGGGTAGATAAGTTGGTGGGTTTTTAGAGACAGTGGCGGAGGTGGGGTGGGGTGGGGATGTCTTGCTGTGTTGCCCAGGCTGGTCTGAAACTCCTGGGTTCAAAAGATACTCTTGCCTCAGTCTCCTGTGTAGCTGGGATTGCAGGTGTGCACTACTGTGCCCTGCTAAGGATAGATTAACTTTTAAGAAGTTTGTCTGTAAAGCAGAAGGTATATATAGAGCAGTAACTCTGTGGGAGAGATATGAACGTATTTTGATTTAGGTCGAATAGAGCTGCCAAGGAGGGAGGAGTTATGGTATTTTAGGTTTTCTTTTTCTTCCTTTTTTTTTTTTTTGGAGACAGGGTCTCACTCTGTCACCCAGGCTGGAGTGCAGTGGCATGACCTCGGCTCACTGCAGCCTCAACCTCCTGGCCTCAAGTGATCCATCTCAGCCTCCCAAGTAGCTGGGATTACATGTGTCCACTACATGCCTGGCCAATTTTTGTATTTTTTTTTGTCGAAATGGGATTTTGCCATATTGCCTAGGCTGGTCTTGAACTCCTGGGCTCGAGCAGTCCACCTGCCTCGGCCTCCCAAAGTGCTGGGATTACAGGTGTGAGCCGCCGTGTCCTGCCTGATATTTTGTTTTTTTGTAACGGGTTTTTCATTTTATGTGTCACGTCACTCCTCTAGCAATGTAAGCTTTGCAAGAATGAAGCCTGTCAGTGTAATAAACGGCAACAAAATTCCCATCTTGGGGATTTATTATTGCCTACAACAGGAAGTCCATGGGGAGAGAGCTGTGGAGGTGCTTTGGTGAATTAATGATGTTATGCCTGTGGACCAATTCCTGGATTTCCCTCATGGTTGCAAAATGGCTGCTGCAGCTCTAAACACTGTCTCTTTACATGATATCATCCAAAAGTAGGAAACAAGGAGAGGGTGGGGATTCTGCTCTTGTAGCTTTCTTTTTTCCAGTGAGAAAAACCTTTCCTAGAAGCACCCCAACAGACTTCTCTTCAGGTCTTACTGTCCAGGAGTTGGTCACAGACATACCCCTTTGTTTGCCAGGAAGGTGGAAAAGTAACAATCTGTTTTCTTCAGACTATTATAAGAGGTGGACTCTACCAGGAAGAAAGAAGGAGAAGGGAATGGATTATTGCCAATGTCCACATGATTGGCCACAAGTTCTGTGTCTTCCGCTTTGTTAGTGCCTGCTGCAGTGCTGGGTGTTTACAGGTGGGTCTTTGGCAAATAGTTTTATTCTCCAGTGAGGTTTATAGTGCAATAAAACAAATATGTGAGGTAGAGAGGAGAAGTAATGTCCTGGTAAATCAGAATGGGAATGAGAGTGTGGGGAAAAAAATTAAAGTCTTAGGGAAAAGTAAATGGGCAGAAAGAGAGAAAATGACTTCAATTTCAGTGGTTTTAATGTGAAGAATACTCTTAATGTATTAAAAGTTTTAGACCAGGGACTGGCAACTATAGCCTATAGGCTGAATCTGGCCCACTGCTTGTTTTTATAGGATCAGTGAGCTAAGAATAATTTTTATAGTTTTAAATGATTGGAATTTAATATTTCTGATGTGAAAATCATGTGAAATTCAAATTTCAAGGCTCATAATTAAAGTTTTATTGGAATACAGCAATGCTATGTCCATTTTTGTGGCACAATGGTACAGTTGAGTAGTTGTAACAGAGCCCATGTGGCCTGCGAAGGGCTCAGATATTTACTCTCTGGTCCTTTACAGAAAAGGTTACTGACCCCTGTTCTAGATCATGCCTTTTCTGGCAATCCTTGTCCATTAATATTAGACTCAATTATTAAGCAGAAGAAAACACAGAAGGAAGGAGAAGGAAATATTAGTGGGCTTCTTTTCTTGCTGGTAGTCCCTTCCCTACTTTCTTATTGACTACTCAGATCTAGGAGTCGAGGCACACAGGGCATTAGAGTTACCATCTTGCCTCCTAGTACCGCAAACTAAAAAATATTAAATCTGTTGTTCATCTCCTTCTAAGTATAGTGTTTCTTTCCAGTGGTATTAAAATGACCCAGGTTCATATAAATTTCAGGAGAAGTAGGAGGGAATTGGTCACTGACTTGAAAACTGTTTAATGGAAATGTGATTTCATGTATGGATCTAGGGAAATGTATACTGCAAACATAGTTTATTATTCCATTTGAATGTTAAATTCCATTGGTATGTAGCATGTGCTTTATCACGCATGTCAGTGAAAAATGACTTTCCGACCTATATAATCCTCACAATAGGATTTCCCTGTGGAGTTCTGCCATGCCTCTTCACCAGAAGAGTTTTTGAGTATGGGTATAATTACTAGTGATGTTGATTATTTTGGCTACCACATTTAAAAATTGACTAATGGGAAAGGAAAATAGATGTAACAAATCTAATAAAGTTTACCCAGAAATCCAGGGTGAGTAAATGTAGTAGAGGAATTTGGAATAAGAACAGAGAAGAGGAACGTGTGGAGGACCTCAGAAGGACAGGTGAGAGGCGACAAAGGGTCCCTCAAGGATGAATGAGCTCATCACATCCAGGGGTTTTGAGCACTGATTCCTTTAAAGCACCTATCAGGAAGAGCTCCTCCTGAGTGAGCCCCAAGCCCCATTCATGATTCCTTCTTCTTTCCTTGATGTTCCCCTGACCACTCCCTGCAAAGTAAGAGCTCATTTTCTAGTGCCTTTCCAGTGGGGCCAGGTACTTCATCCACAGCAGCTCCCTAAAGTTGCTTGTGGGGTCACGGGCTTTGGGGCTAGTTCTCTGAGGGCTGCAGTGCCTTGAACACAATCTTTCAACACTGTCTGTGTATCCAATAGTTAAGCAGCTAAAATCAGAGGCCTGCAGACTTGCCCTAGCATACTTTATCAGGGCTTCTTCTGCGAGATTATGACTAGTTTTTCTCATCTTCTTTTGCACAACACAATGTTCTAATACATATGTCCTTGTACTCATATTCATGTATGCATATATATGCATGTTTATTATAAGTAAACATATATCTACACATCATCTTTTTCTTTTTCTGTGGAAGAGTATGGTAAGTTTTTACTGCCTAGAAACCCACATCATAATAATAACCAAATTTAAATATCACATTCAGATAGGGAGCTTTGTCTTATATTTGATCTCATTTAATCTTTACAACAATGAGATGGGACAGATGAGTGCCATAGTTATAATTATAATGCACCAATTTTTTCAGCAGGTACTATAGTTATAATTTGCACTGCACAGATTAGAAAACTGAACGACAGGGAGATTGAACAACCTTCCCAAGGAAATGCCAGAAAGTGGACTCGAACTGAGGTCTTCTGACCCTAGGCACAGTGTCCCTCTACTTGCCTGCACTGCCTTAGGGAGAGTGAATGTCTGATCAATGCATAAAACTTTGCTTCTGGGGCACACTACGTGAATTGAGGCCATGAGAATGCATTTCTTGTAATTAATTTAACATACTTCCTTCTTCACATATTATGTGAAGCCAAAAACTCAGTTTTTTAGTATTTGCTTTTTTTTCTCTGTATTTTTAGAAAGCCATTGCCAAAATGGTTGTGGTCACCAGCATAATACATCATGATATAGCTCTGTCCCGTGAAGGAATCATAATGCTATGTATGATCTGGAGAGGCAGCACGGTGGAGCCACACCTGGGTTTGAAACCTGGCCCAGCCACTTACTAGCTGTGTGGCCTTGGGGAAGTCCCTTACACTCTTGGATGAATAAAGGAGTGGTGTCTTACTTTCCTCACTGGGAAATGGGAATGATAGCTACCTTATGGGTTAAGAACCAGCTCTAGGGTGGTGCATAACATATCATGGCTCTCAATGAACAGCATTGGGCTTCTGACTTCAGGGACCTGAAACTGATTCCCAGGATGCATGATCTTGAAACATTTCTGAGAGTGGCCGGTAAAAACAAGAAGGGGTAGTGTCCTGGTTAGGAGTGCAACAGCCTTTAATACTGGCTCCATGACTGTATGACCTTGGGAAGCCATTTAATGGTTCTGTTCCTTAGAGTGGTCATTCATAAGATGAAGATGCTAATGGGACCTGTTTTCACGTGAGTGGAAAAGCCAATAGTACTGTTCTTAGTTGGAGGATGAATATAAACACTTAACCCAGTGCCTGGCACATGGTGGTTTCCTTATTATTATCTTTATTTTTGTGGGTGCTATGGTTTGGAGATGGTTTGTCCCACCCAAACTCATGTTGAAATTTGATCCCCTTTGCGGTGGTGTGGGGAGGTGGGCCCTAGTGACAGGTGTGTGAATCCTGGGGATGGATTCCTCAGGAATAGGTTAATGCCCTTCCACAAAGGTGAGCGAGTTCTTACTCTCGTGGGATGGATTAGAATGGGATGGGTTGTGAGAAAGAGCCTGGCTCCTTGGTTTCTCTCTTGCTTCCCCTCGCACCATGTGATCTCTTTGCACACACCAGCTCCCCTTTTGCTTTCCACCAAGAGTTGAAGCAGCTTCAGGCCATCACCACATGTGTGTGGATGCCCAAACTTGAACTTTTCAGCCACCACAATCATAAGCCAAATAGACCTCTCTCTCTTTCTTTTAAAATAAACTACCCAGTCTTGGATATTCTGTTACAGCAACACTAAATGAATTAAGACAGTGGAGTTCAGATGTTTCCATTTGTAATTGAGTTTGTTAATCTATTATCACCCAAAGCTTAAATAAGAGGAAATGGGGAAACTGTAGGTTATTGTTGACAATCTTTGAACAAGTAGAGCATACTCTGTTAGGGAAGGGGCACCAAACCCTCTTGTAAATGGAAGGAAAATACAGCCGGACTTAGAGTAACTTTTAATTGCCCTGACTACAAGTAGAATGAGTGAATTCAGCTGCTTTTGTAACAGAGCAAATACTGAGCTCCCAACTCAGGTGGAGTCTGTGTTACTTTATATAGAGATACGATATATCTCACGTGTATATGCAGGTACAGCTAGGTATATTGTGCAATGTAGAGGTGAGACAAATAGAGTTCAAGGGCTGGTTCAGGCCAAACAAGGTCTCAGGATAAAAATATCCAGCATCTACAACCTGTAATTGACACTCAGGAATAATTATTCCATGATAATCAGGGACTGGGTTTTCATGTGATGTTATAATTCTGAGATTTGTTTTTTGCAGAATCATGTCTGTTTACTTTTTTCTTTATTTTTCTTTAATAAATAATTGAGCCTGGTGTTCTTGCAACTAAGGAAATTGATGATAACCTACTCAGTTATCCAGGGGAAAGGTCTATCCTAAATCTTAAGGGGAGGCTTGAATAAAGGGGAGTGGACCATCCTTAGGCAGTAGTCTAATCCCGAGGATCCCAAGCCCACTACACTAAAAAGGAAACCATGAATGACATTGGCTTTAGAAACCTGCTTCTTATATAAAAATGTCCTTACAAATTAAAAAGCATGAAAAAAGAGATGTACTGCACTTGTCAACAGGGCTATTTCCACATTGTTATGAACGTATTTATGACTTTTGAGAAGGTGTTTTCTCATGATCTGGCCTATCTTCATACTTTTTTTTGTACAGAATGTAGAATTCTGAATTCACAATAATTTGAATAAATGAGCTGCACAAATTAGGGAAAAAGATTGGTTTGATACAGCAGCTTTTTGTGTTGAGACAACTATATTTTCAACTGTGTAATTGAAAGGTGAACATGCTGGATTTATGCCTTAGGGCCACAAGCTTTTTTACAGTATTATGGTAAAGAATTTTTTTTTCAAAACTTGCTTGTGGTTGTAACCACTATTTGAATCTCTTGCTTGTGGCTGTAACCACTGTTTGAATCTCTGCAAGAACTGGAAGAAAAGTGATTGCAATTTAACTTCCATTTAAAATGCTGTTGCATTGAGACTTCCGTTTCTAGTAGTGTAATGTGATGACATACCCTGAATGATCCTCCCAGTGAAAATAACTAAAAACTTGGGGTAGAAATTTTAAAATTAAATGAATTATTGAGCTGGCAAGAAAGCAAGAAACGTATAGAGACCAAATATAAAATGAAAGCCTGAGTCCTGAGAGGGAAAGCGAGTGCCAAAGCTAGATTTTACCCTGAAAGTGCCTGATAAAACCTCGGACCTTAAACTTCTGTTGTATCAGCAGCATGGGTTGAAGAGATTAAGAAAAAGACATCCTAGGGTGAAAAGCCCAGTAGGAAACCTTTCATAGAAAACTGAGACATCAGGAGTCGCACCCTCAGTGTAGGGTAGCTTAGACATAAACCCTCCTCCCAAAAGGAGAGAACAAGAAATTTGCCTCTCCCGATTTTGGCTGTGGAGTAGAGGAGAACACCTCTAGGGGAATTCATGTGATTTTCTGGTTTGTTTTTACACTTTCCCACAAAATTTAAAAATTTGTGGAAATTCTGAGCCTACAAAAAAGTTGAAAGAAAAGTACAAAGAGGCCAAGTGCAGCTGCTCATGCCTGTAATCCTTGTACTTTAGGAGGCCGAGGGAAGAGGATTCTTTGAGGCCAGGCGTTCAAGACCAGTCAGGGCAACATAGACCCCGTCTCTACAAAATATACAAAACACAGACCCCGTGTCTACAAAAAATACAAAAATCTAAGCTGGATGTAGTGGCACATGTAGAGGCTGAGATGCAAAGATCCCTTGAGTCTGGGAGTTTGAGGCTACAGTGAGCTACGACTGTACCACGGCACTCCAGCCTGGATGACAGAGACCCTGTCTCTAAGAAGCAAAGTACTATGAACAGTGCTCTTAGAGTCACTACTTTATCTCATATGCCTATACATATGTGTGTGTGTGTCTGTGTATAGATAATATGTTTTTTCACTTATTAACATACTTTTATTAAAATCAACTATTTTTCAAAATGAAAAAATTTAGTGATAAGACTAGCATTGCTTTACCTTTTTGCAAATCTCTTTTATGTCTGAAAATGGAAGACAGTTGGATTCTCAAGTCTGCTTCTTCATTTGATGCACTGCTTTGGTTAAAGTATATGAAGAAAAACTAGTTTCACATGGACTTGCAGTTGGAGGGAGAACTTCAGGAACCCCCTGAAATGGTCTCAGGTACTCCCAGGAATCCTCAGACCATATTTCGAGAACCACTGCAACAAAACTGTTTCTCGGTTGAAGATTCTCTATAGCCACCAAATTAGTACTAGAATTGGCAATTCCTTCTGTGGCCCAAAACATTTTAACAAGTTGTGATGAGGTAGTGGTAGTAAAGGAAACTTGAACTCTTGTGTTAATTCAATTTTAGGTGACATCAGTTTTTAAATTGAGTTCATACATTTGCCAGCCAAGATTACATATTACAATTTTTTAAAATTTATTTTTCTAAGCTAAGAAGAGAAAGCAACATGTCATATGCATGCAATGTTTACATTTGTATAGTGGTTTTGCATTTTATAAAGCCTCTTTCTGTGCCCCATGTAATGCCATGTAGTCCTTAGAAGCCTGCATTATAGAGGAGGAAAGCTCAGGGTAGACAGGCAATGTGCCCGAGATTGCCATCAGTAGCCAGCCTATGCAACCAGGACTCAGAGCTGGGTGTGATGACTCTGAATCCCACGTTCTTTCCTCATTCAGCTGCCTGCTGCTATCACACCAGAGGAAGACAGGGCTGACTGCTGTTTTCAGGGTCAGCGATCCACATTCCCCCTTGTACAGTTGGAGTCCTCTGACTAAGCGATGCACTCAAGGACAATCCTGTTCTGGCTCTAATGAACACACATTTCACTTTGTTTGTTTGTTTGTTTGTTTGTTTTTTGTTTTTTGAGATGGAGTCTCGCTCTGTCACCCAGGCTGGAGTGCAGTGATGCGATCTTGGCTCACTGCAACCTTCGCCTCCCGGGTTCATGCCATTCTCCTGCCTCAGCCTCCCGAGTAGTTGGGATTACAGGCTCCTGCCACCACGCCTGGCTAATTTTTTTTGTATTTTTAGCAGAGACGGGGTTTCACCATCTTAGCCAGGATGGTCTCGATCTCTTGACCTCGTGATCCACCTGTCTCGGCTCCCAAAGTGCTGGGATTACAGGCGTGAGCCACCGCGCCCGGCACATTTCACTTTCAAAAGGTGGCTTTTCAGCCTTGGAAGAGGGGACCCTTCATTTACATTCACTTTTGTTCACATACACAGGAGACAGCATTCGCTCTAGAATCCAACTGGACTTTATTTGACACAGAATACGATGTGGCTGCGAGAACAGCAAATGGCAAAGACAAAGCAGAAAAGACACAGTTCTATCTAATTTATAATTAAGTGACAGAAGGGCAAGTCATTAAATGAACCACAAAACAGTTAAGCTTGATGGAAGAATTCTTTTTCTGGTGTCCATACTTTTGGAATTCCTATTGTCTGTTGTCCAACAGACACAGCTGTTGTGTTTTGAGCCAGTGAGAGAGATAGTGAAGTGAAAAGCACGGTTACAGGCTCCCCGTGCAACGGTACACACTTCTGAAGTGGCAGACTCTTGGTTAGCTTGACATTCTATGCAGATCCATGCTGTGATTCCTGCAGATGGCACAGTTATTAACCATAACATCCCAAGCCCAGAGGGCTAGCTACTGCATTTCACTTTTTTACTTCAAAGCACTGCTGTTGGTACTGCTTGGGGTATCCACATCCATTGCCACTGCCATTTTGGACCAGCTTTTTTTGTTTGTCTGTTTGAAAGCCAGTTATAAGCACAGGACACTTTACCCTTCAATACTTCAGCAGCCATCTCCTAGATGAAGGACATCTCTTGTATAATTACAATATCCTTATCTCACCTAAGAAAAGTAATGATAATTCCATAATGCCATTTAATATACAGTTTGCATTCTAATTTTCTTAAGTGACTCCCAAATATCTTTTATGACTTAAAAAAATCCAGAAATCAATGAAGGGCATGCCTTGCATTGGGCTGTTCGTCTCTGTAGTTTCTTTTGATTTCTATCTTATAAATTAAAGTGTACATACGTGTGTGTGTGTGTGTATGACTTTTTTGAAGAATCCAGGCTCTATAGAATGTCCTAGATTCTGTCCTATAGTCTTGATTTGGTCAATTATTTCTCATGATTAGATTCAAGTTAAATATTTTTATCAATGATACTTCATAGTTGATGTTGCCTCTTGTGGTTTTGTAGTTCCAAATTCATGCTACTATAGTTGAGCCAGTGAGAAATGCAGTGGAAGTGGAAAGCATGACAAGAAAAAAAAAAAAACAATCACAGAGAGAACTGGTAGTCCTCCTAGGCAATCGAAGTAAAAGAAAATCCTTTCTGAAGGACACCAACTTTAACCAGTTCTCAAAAAATCCTACAGATAACATTCTAAAGAATATGAACTTCCCTCCCAACACACAAAGACAAAGTATACTAGGCAAAAGGCACACCAAGTAAGAGCCAGAGGAAATAGCAGACAACATCACACTTTCACAGACTTGCAGATATTAGAAATATCAGAAGTAAACTATACAATAAATATATTTAATATGCTTTAAGAAATAAAACAGACATTTGAAAATAATGACAAGAAATAAAAAATGTTTAAAAAATAGGAATATTTGGGCTGGGCACGGTGGCTCACACCTGTAATCCTAGCACTTTGGAAGGCCGAGGTGGGCAGATCACCTAAAGTCAGGAGTTTGAGAACAGCCTGGCCAACATGGTGAAACCCCATCTCTACTAAAAGTACAAAAATTAGCCGGGTGTGGTGGCAGGTGCCTCTAATCTCAGCTACTAGGGAGGCTGAGGCAGGAGAATCAATTGAACCCAGGAGGCAGAGGTTGCAGTGAGCCGAGATCATGCCATTGCACTCCAGCCTGGGCGACAAGAGCAAAACTCTGTCTCAAAAAAAAAAAAAAAAAAAAAAAAGTATATTTGAACTGGAACTTCTGTAAGTGGAAAATATAATTTAAATTAAAATCAATGTATGAATTAAACAGCAGACTGGACACAAAGAGATAACTAGTGAAGTATAAGATAAATCTAAAGAAATCATATAAAATATAGTACAGAGAAATGAGATTTCAAAATATAATAAGAGAAAAAGAAAGAGTTTTTGAAAAAGTCCATACACCTAATTGGAGCTCTGGAAAAACATAGTAGAAAGAATGGAAAAGAGACAATATTCCAAGGAAAAATGGCTGAGAGTTTTTCAGAATTGCTGAAAGATGATAAGCCAAATCACAAGCAGATAAATACAAATAAAATAATTCCTTGGCACATTAGAGTGGAAGTTCAGAACAACAAGGTCAAAGAGAGGATCTATCTTAAAAGTAGCCAAAGATAACAAATCACCACAAAGGAATAAAAATTAGAGGTATAGCAGTGTTTCCAACAGCATTGATGGAAGCCAGAATATCATTTTCAACGTGTCAAAGAAAAAAAAAGATCAATCCCAAATCCCACGATTAGTAAAAAGATCGTTTAAGAATAAGAGTAAAATAAAAGACATTTAAGACAAACAAAACTGAGTATAGATCCTCACAAAAGAAAATTTCGAAGGATATACTTGAGGCTCACAGAAAATGAATCCAAATTGAAAGTCTGAAATTCAAGAAGAAATGGTGAACAAAGACATTTATAAATAAATACACTTCAACACTGGCCATATAAAACAATGGTGATGACAATAATAATAGTGTTTAATTTGTAGAATTAAAAAGCAAAATAGAACTAAAACACTCAACTAAAACAACAAATAAAGTGGCATGGGAAGCAATTTGATTAGTCTTATAATCCCCTTGTATTTTTCAGAAGCAGGTAAAAGGATTTAAACTTAGATTTTATTAAATATTAAAATATTTGGGTTAACCTCAAATGAATAGACAGAGGATGCATTATTTAAAAATTAGTAGATGGAAGAAATTGAGCAAAGAACAAAATTCCTTAAAAAAACACACATTTTGTTGGGTTGCATGTTGTTAGATTGTATTGTGGTATTGTGTTATCCATATCACCGAGATTTTCTTATCTAAATAAAAAATTTCTTTCAGATTCGAGTGCCAAGAAAAAGCTTTCTTTATTTGGGGAGGTTTTCTTTACGGTATTATTTTGTACCTATTATAATTTCATGTATGCTTTTGCCATCAGGAAGCCCAGCTTGAACATTGGCCTCCATTTTAATAATTATGTAGGAACTAGCATTCTATACATCTTTGTAATTCTAATTCCTCCTCCCAGCTTTGTCATCTTTGTCATCTAACATTTATTTTTATTTTTCTTGATCCTGATTTTTATCTTGTGTTCTTATCATCTGTCTTAAATGCTTTGGAACAACTTAAGTAGGAATAAACCAACATAATTGAATGGATCAATAAATAAATATAAAATGATTAAAGCAAATAGAAGATTGACATCTGGGAAGTGGAAACTCTTTTGCTGTTTTGTTTTTTCATTAGTGTCAGCACAGGGAGTGAGGTATGGGTTAATCTATCCGTTTTGAATCAGTTCATCAAAGGTTGGAATTTTAAGCAGTTTGTCTATGCTTGAGGTTTTGGGTAGCTGCGGGCAGTGCAAATCACTAACAGGACAGGCAAAATCTATTATGAAAAGGAGAAACAAAAACTTATCACCTCACATTGCCAATACTTCACTGATCATTTTTTAGGGCTAGCAATACTATAATCCTAAATACAATAATATGTGTATATTATTTGTTCATCATTTACGAAGAACTCAGTTTGGTTTCTCAAACAGAAATTGTCATCAGTAAAGAACCTGCCCTGCTTTCATACAATGAAACAGTTGAATTTGTTACAAGATTTTGTCTCACTGGATTCATTTTGTGCTAAAAATAATACCATTTCGCAGACCAATCCCACTCAAAAAACTCAGTGGAACACAGAAAAAGAACACAGAAAATAAAAATGAAATAAAATAAAACATGATGACATTTCAACACTACAGTGTAGGTGTTATATGGGAGGAAGGCAACAATGGGGTGACCCCAAGAATTAGGCTATGAAGGGACATAGCCCTTTGCCAGCTGAGCACATATAATCGGTCAAAACAGTATGCAGTCACATCTTCCAGAAAAAAAGAAACTTCACTTTAATCTGTCATGATTAAAGACATCAACACGTTTAAGGCAAGACCATGTCAATCAGAAAGGGAATCAGTGAGTCACTGAGGTTTGGGAATGTGTGACACAGGAAGAGTCAGTGAGGCAAAGTCTGGCAGTAGATGCATGAATACTGTCCAGGGAAGGGTCTTCCTGGCCCCAAAGACAGCCCTTCTGGTCCAAGAGGCAGACAGAAACACATGGTGGAAATGGATGCATCATGTAATTATAGGCTGACCCCATTAAACATCACCCTTGTTGCTTGCCAAGCAACTTTCTGTTAAATTGGCTTCCTTGCAGTTTGTCTAAGAATGTACTTGCCAGGCTGATGCTAATGCTCACCTCGTAAAAGACACCTTGCCTTTTAATGACAACATTGGCAGTCTGCTTATTATTCTTCAGCTTCTTTCAGGCACTGACAAGAGTTTCTGCATCTCTGAGACTGAAGGCCTGACCCTGGTCCCTGGTGCCTTCATCATGGAAAGGAACACTTGCCTTGGGAGCCAGCATGCCAGTCTTCCCTGCAACAGCTGACCTTCCCCAGGGACCTTCTCCGTGAATGTTGACAACCAGCAATCATTTTACTAATGATGAGGATGATGTTGTTCCAGTGAAACACAGTATTATCAGGAGGTTTCTTATCAGAGGGAGAAATGTTCCAAAAGGCATAGGGATCGGCACCAGAACATGGACTTATCCTTCCTGTTATACAGCTCACAGGGATACTGGTGATCTCACTCCCCTCAAAGGTGAGACAGGCTTCAGCCCTTGAGGGGGCGTCCTCTTACCTCCCTAAGTACTTGTAGGCCTTTATAGAGGGTCTCCCACCATGACTAGGCCTTGCAAGCCCCACAAGGGCATACTCACCTTGGCAGAACCTGATAGCTGGATCATCTAGGGGAAGCCCATACCTAAGATGCTCAGCCCCTACTTAGTTCTTGCTGCCACCAACTCAGTACTAAAGAAACCAAAACTTTCCCCATCCCCTAATTGGATATTTATTTCAACGCCAAAAGGAAAAGTATGATAGGGTTACACCTTTTTTCCTTGCTTCATCTCTTCTCATCTAAATTTGGAAAATGTTCTAAGGTTGAGTACTGAATGTTAATTATTTTAGAAGATGTAAAGTTTCCATTAAAAGATTTCTTACCAGAATGGTGACATTTCCAAGTTTTTGAGAGTCACCACATTTCAACTGGCAAGGAGTGTTAGCAAGACTTTGGCTTTATCTGAATCTGGTAGTGATGAAATAAAATTATCAAAGAAAAGACGTCAGTTATTGAGTGCTACTCTTTTTCCTCCTTTCTATACATAATAAGGTTTGAAGAAATTAAGTGACAG
The DNA here is from genome assembly GCF_028858775.2 of Pan troglodytes. Taxonomy (NCBI): domain Eukaryota; kingdom Metazoa; phylum Chordata; class Mammalia; order Primates; family Hominidae; genus Pan; species Pan troglodytes. The sequence continues at coordinate 36,038,473 of NC_072402.2, forward strand.
ACTTGGATTAACACCTGGTTCTCCAGACTGCTGGTCCGGTGCTCTTTCCACTTTCTCATTGAAATATACTCCATAGTTCCTTGGCTATTTTCCTCACTCTTGTCCAATTCAAAGTCTCTTCTTCACATTCCTCATACCCCAAATGTCTGTACCTTGGGCTATAACCCACACATGGTCATAAATAAATACCTGCAGCTACTCCATGGTATCAGACACTTTCTCCCTCTCTTCCCCCAACTACTGGCTAACACCACATCCTTGGGCTTGAGTACCACTTTTGCTGAGCCTAAGAGATATCTGAACTCCCTAACATCTCAATCAGTCTGAGAATGTTGATGCTTCCAAGGGTCCTGCTGTATCCACAGAACATAATTCTGCTTGTTCCAGAGATCCCACCACATCTGCGAGGGACCACTGTCATGACTGCTGGAATCATCAGTACCTCTGTTGGGAACCAGAGCTGTGTCTACTACATACCATTGGCACATCACCTGAAGACCATGGTCATATCTGTTGGAGGCCACCGGTACATCCATTGAACATCCTCTGATGCTTTGGACACTGTGAGATTCCAAAGCTGGGCAGCATTTGAAGCAAAGTTTGAGACGTTATCTCTTTCCTGGTTAGGTGGGACATATGTATTGTAGTAAGTGGTGGTGGTGGTATCAAGACAACACTGTGCTGTACCCCAAAGCCTTAAGGAGTTTTTACTGAAACCATTCTTTTCACAATTTACTTACAATCCCACCTCTACATGGGACTCAGTGATGAATAACAGGCAAGCTGGGCAAGGAGACATAGCCAAGAGCTGGGCTCCAAGCTATGTCTGGAATCTCTCCTTCTGGGGTTTTGTTACTGGATCAAGTTGACTTTCTTCTTACCTTATGGTAAACTTCCTTCAAAGAGGCTTACTTATGGGGTATCTACTATTAGAACTGTCATTTATCAGTGCTTACTACGTTTTAGGCCCTATGCCAAGAACGAATTATACATCATTTAATTCTCACAACAGGCTTGTGAAAGTATTATTATATCTCTATTTTACAAATGAGGAGATGAAGGCTTAGACGGGATACAGACTCTTCCAGGGCCACAAACCTAATAAATGGTAGAGCTGGGGTTTAAACCCAGACCTGTGGAATACTGGAGCCTGTTTTCTCAATGCCATGCTACACGGCCAGGGTGCAAATATACCCTGGGCAGGCTGTCACCTACCCACTATCAGACATGCCCAGCTATAGCTAAATCCCAGAGGCAAACATAAATAGGGCTCAAAGTGGGGCCCTTCATGGAGATATCACTTTATTCTTAAAATATGACAATGCAGGATCCCGGCTAGACCCCTTTGAGTTTAAGAAATTACACACATTTGGCCAGGTGTGGTGGCTCATGCCTGTAATCCCAGCACTTTGGGAGGCTGAGGCAGGCAGATCACCTGAGGTTGGGAGTTCGAGACCAGCCTGACCAACATGGTGAAACTGTTTCTACTAAAAATACAAAAATTAGGCAGGCGTAGTGGCGGGCACCTGTAATCCCAGCTACTTGGGAGGCTGAGGCAGGAGAATCACTTGAAAACAGGAGGCAGAGGTTGCAATGAGCCAAGATCGCGCCATTGCACTCCAGCCTGGGTGACAGAGCGAGACTCTGTGTCAAAAAACAAAACAAAACAAAACAAAGAACAAAAAAACAAATTACACACTTTTGATGGGGGGAGAGGGCAGAAACTTGCCTTGTTTTGAGGATCCCTTGGCCCTGCTGATATGCAGCTGAGAAGTCTCATGTGTTCCAGCACTGAGTTTCTGGGAGATGATGGGGATAAGGGCACAGGGGAGAGGAGAGACGATGTCTAGCAGAGTCAAGTGCTGCGCAGGAGAGTCCCAAGACGGGGCCAAGTGGGACCTCGTGTGACAGCCCCAGTCAGTAGGGGTAGAGATTTTCAAACACACTTTAATCTGAAGATAGAATGCCACTACTTAAGTAGAGTGAAATTTCCTGAGTTGTGAATCTGGATCTTAGTTCCAGCATACTTTGCAGATGGGATGAGGCTTTCTTATTAGGCATATTTCAGGTGTTTGTTGTGGGGACACTCAGATTGTCTCAAGTGATGGACACTGATGGCCAGGAAGCCAAGGCAAAGAGAGCCCAGGAAATCACAGCCTTGGAGTGGGCCTGTGAGGGGAAAGTGAGAAGCCCTGAGTCTTGATAAGCTTCTTAGCTTCAACCTCTAGTTGAAATTTGCCTCTGGGGAAGAGACCAAGGACACCTCTAGGAGCTCATCAGCCATTTGAGAAGTCAGACATTTTATGGTCCCTCCTACTCCCTCTGTTTGGGTTTCTAGAGTTTTAATGTGTTTTTCCTGTTGTATACACCACATACCCCTCTCCTGTCCACAAGAGGACCACCACATTGGTTGGTCAGATGCCCACACTACCTCATACAGTGTCACTACCAGTCAGAGTTTTATTACCAAGTTTCCTCGCAGGCTACTGATAATCTTATGCTCATCCTAGAGGTGGTGGCTGCTTTATGTTAGTTTCCAATCCCTGGTTCAATCAGTGGCAGAGGCTGGTCTGGCTATTTTGTTCAGAAAGAAGGGGAGTGGGCCCTTAAGTATTTCTTGGTCTCCTTCCTTTATTTTTATCTTTACTTTTAAATTTTATTTATTTATTAATTTTTATTTTAGGTTCAGGCGTACACATGCAGGTTTGTTATATAAAGGGAAATTGCATGTCATGGGGGTTTGGTGCACAGAATGTTCTGTCATTCAGGTAATAAGCATACTTTGGCCTCCTTCTTTTAAACAGAACATTATTATGTTGAAAATCCAAGCAACACTAACAGAAAGTGATACATTTTAATAGTGCTTTCTTGGGTCAATACAATTACTGTTTGGGTTTCTTTCTTTCTTTTTTTTTTTTTTAAGAAACAGAATCGTTTCTCAGCATATTTTATCTTTTACCTTAAGTGACTTTTTCTGATATGTAGCAGATCTTAGGAAGAAAAGCATCTAAATATCAGTTGTCCTTGTGACTTGGGGTTTCAGGTGCAGGTTGGAAGTGTGTCCTCAGGAGCCCCTTCCTGCAGAGTTCTGGGGAGTTGTTCCTGGCTCATTCTGAAGCCTATCTAAGTTTGGTGTAGTCCTCACTATTTAAAATATATTACTGGATGAGCAGTTTCTCAGTTGTTCTTATCCCATTTTTAGCTCTCTTTCTGCTTCTGTGTTTGGTGGGTTGCTTTCCTCAATGAAGTGGTTTTTGATCTAAAACAGTCAATAAGCCGAACAAATTCAAAGAATGATTTTCCTTCCCTCTTGTGATTGCTCCCCAGTATCCCTTCTTCCTTTTACTGCTAGCTAGGCATAGGGCCTCCTAGCTAGAGACTGTATTTCCCAGCCTCCATGGCAACTATGGTGGCTGTTCTAGACATTCTAGATAATGAGGGGTGAATGGAAGTGGCTTACCCTTGTATTAGTCTGTTCTCATGCTGCTGATAAAGACATACATGGGACTGGGTAATTTACAAAAGAAAGACGTTTAATGGACTTGCAGTTCCACGTGGCTGGGGAAGCCTCACAATCTTGGCAGAAGGCAAGGAGAAGCAAGTCACGTCTTACATGGATGGCAGCAGGCAAAGAGAGAAATTGTGCAGGGAAATTCCCCCTTTTAAAACTGTCAGGTCTCATGAGACTTATTCACTATCACAAGAATAGCATGGGAAAGACCTTCCCCCATGATTCAATTACCTCCCACTGGATCTCTCCCACAACACATGGGAATTCAAGATGAGATTGGGGTGGGGACACAGCCAAACCATATCAATGCTATTTCCAGGTCACATCCTGTCCCAGATGCTCTGCTGTGCTGCCATCTGTCCAACTGCAAGGCTACTGGCTGACAGCTCCCTTTGAGAATTGCCTCAGCTAAGAAAAGTCATCTCATTCAAGGTCACATTCCTTTCCTGGAACGGCTTGCAGCCAATATCTGGTCTCATCCCAGCTCTGAAGGACCAGCTCAGCTTCAATGCCCCGTATCAGTTTGGTTGAGACCTTGTTGTGACTGTACTGCAGCTTAACTTTTCCATCTTCCCAGTTCTGCTTCCTTCCTTTCCTCCAGTGGGTGATAATTCATGGAGCACCCCATAGTGAACTTCCTGTACACTAATCTCCATCTCAGAGTCTGTTTCCTGGGGGACCCACCCAGCAACACAAATTTAAAAGAAAGCTATTTGCTGGCCTCTCTGCCTACCTTTCTACAGATTGGGACAGAGTGAGGGTAGTGGTGAGTGAGCTTTGACCATGTGGATGAGGAGAATGTCTTAAAGGGTGGGGAGCAACAAGATAGAAAGTACTTGGGTCAAAGTACCTTATTTAGATGGCCTCATGGATCAAACTTTCCACAAACTCTGAACCACTGACCACTGCATACTTCTACCCTGGTAGGTGAGAGAATTATCAACTTTGATCTCATTTGAGCCACTCTATTTTTTTGATCTCTAACTTAGAGCAGCTTAGCATATACTTTGGAGTTGGGGAAAGTGTAGTCTGCTCCAATCAGATAATTTAGGACCTTGTAGACTGCAGTAAGGATTCTGGACTTTGTCTTAAGGGTAATGGGTTTTTGCTGTATCTCTAGGTGTTGTGTATTATGTTTATCCAAGAATGAACTGTAGATCAGAACTGAGTTGCTTTGTCAGTGCAGTGGTCCAATCATGGTTCATTGCAGCCTTCAACTTCTGGGCTCAAGCAATCCTCCTGCTTTAGCCTCTTGAGTAGCTGGGACTACAGGCACATCCAGCTAATTTTTTTAGGGGGTAGGGTGTGGGTAGAGACAGGGTCTCACTATGTTGCCTGGGCTGGTCTTGAACTCCTGGCTTCAAGCAATCCTCTTGCTTCCCCCTCCCAAAGTGCTGGGATTACAGGCTTGAGCCACCAAGTCTGGCTGCTTTAACATAACTTTTTTTTGAAAAGCAATATAGCTAGGACACTTGGCCCCTAAATTTAGTGAGAATGATTCAAAAGAATTTTTTTTGCATTATCCTGAGAAAAATACAAAATTGTAGATGTCAATTAATAAAGGCAGAATAAGAAGTTCATGTATTCTCTTTGGAAACTTGTTTGAATCACTGTTTTTTTGAGTTTTTCTTCATTGGAAGTAGATTTGATTTTTCACTCCAATCTGGCAATCACAAAGAATTTGAGTGGAAAATAGGATTATGCTGAAAATTCCTTGGAGGAAGGAATGCTTAGTGACTCTCACTATACAACCGAAGAGCAGTAATTAGAGCCACAAAGACTCTAAAGGTTAATTCCTTAAAAACTTCCCCATAATATGCATAACCACATTAGTTTCTTGGTTTAGACAGCAAAATAAATTCATATGTTTTCTTGGGTAAAATAGAAGGAACAACACTTTAGCAAAATTCCCTGTCAAATTATTTTCTGAAAAATCAAACAGTAAACAGTTTTCCTATTCTGATTCTCAGTGCATCTCTTGGCAATTTGTTTTTTGGACACACACATATAATTATTCAGCTAGGTGGTCTAGGTTGGAATTTCAGTTATTGCTATCCAAATAAAACACTCCTTTTCCAGAAATCAGCAGACTCTGTACTAACCGTTCTTTCAAAGCCTTGGATGAAGTCTATATTGGGAACCTGAGCCGTGTCATGAGTACTTTCTACTGCCTTTTTCTCTCAAAGCTGCTGGAGCAAACAGAAGCTTCTGTCATAGAGCCTCAGACTGCAAAATAATCCCACGTCTACCAGCTCTCTAGTTCCTCAGCCATTTCCATTGGTGCTTCTCCCATGATATTTTAAAATAAAGGCTACATAAAATACGGCTTTCCTCTTCTTTCTTCAAGATCAGGACAAGTTAGTTTTCTACTAAGATATTAATACATACACTGTACTTATAAATAAGCTTCTTCCCTCAGAACAGGGGTCCTCACCCAGGGATGATTTTGTGACCCCCTCCCCACCAGACATCGGACAATGTCTAGACATTTTTGGTTGTCACAACCAGGGTATGCTACTGGCATCTGGTGGTAGAGACGAGGGGTGCTGTTAAGCATTGAACAGTGTACGAGAGCCCCTCACAACAAAGAATTAACTGCCCCCAAATCAATAGTGCCAATGTTGAGAAACCCTGCCTCAGTGAGATTTGAAATTGTATTGAGGTATTTTCCAAATTAATTGGCTATCATATGTACTTTGGATCTTATTCAGGGGCAGTGTTTGGAAGCAAATTTTGTCCTTTAGATTATAGTTGCCATACTTAACAAATAAAAATGTGGGAAGCCAGTGAGTCGAGATCATGCCACTGCACTCCAGCCTGGGCGACAGAGTGAGACTCCAACTCAAAACAAAATTTAAAAAAAAAAAAAATGTGGGAAGCCCGGTTAAGCTTGAAATTTTTACTTATAAGAAAAAATTACCTGTTATTCATATGAAATTCAAATTTAAGTGGGCATCATCTTATATTTTATCTGGCAACTCTGTCTTAGATGGAGACATTTGCCTTAGTTTCTCACTGGTAGACCCACATTTATATCTTAATTTAAACCACTGATTGTAGCTGGAAACTGCTTACTATTTTTCTATGTTAATATAGTACATAAACAAAGTATCTTTCAGAAAGACAGTATTACTATAAACACAGCCTTAAAGTATCATTAGTTTCTTCTTTGAAAATTATACCAATTTGATTTTCATTGACACCGACAGGATGTGTTAATAAACTTTTTAATGCTTTTATGCTCTGCTAGAAGTTGTCCACATTTATTCCAGACCTGGGCCCAGTTTGTTGTAAGATCTTACCCCAAATACACAAATCAGGGTCTTTCATTCTCTTTTCTTGTAGGAGCATCTACTGCCTTAATTACTCTCAAAACCAACTAATTACTATTTGAGAAGAATCTGAATAATCGATATTCATAAAATCCAACATGCCATCCACATCAGTAGAAGAAAAGTGACAATAACACCCCAAACAATGATATTTCAGAGCACTGTGTGTTATGTGCACGAGCCCAGGGCTAGGGGTCACAAGCCCGGCATTTTGGTTGAGGTTCTGCCACTGGCTTATACCTAGTCTCTCAATGATTCTCTGGGCTACAGTTTTATTCACAATTTCCACCCCCGAGGCAGATGGACCCCAAGAAGTACATCACTTGACAGAGCGCGAGCCTCGAGGTAGAACTTGAGTGAGAAACAGGATCTGAGTAGTAGCCACGTTCTGCAGACAGGACACACATGGTGGACGGTAGTGGGGACGCCTGCTTCTTAGAGGACTGGCCACGAACACCAGCCACCTAGCTTCATGGGGCAGACGAATTCCAGGAGGCACAGTGATGCCCCTGCACAAAGCACCACTGTGCTGGCTTTGGGCAACACAAAGGCTGCCCTTTGAAAGCCCGCAGACCACAGATAGGCATGGCTGGGACAAGTAGGAGCTGACACAAAATATCAGAGTTGGAAAAAATTACTACCATAAAAGTAATTTAGTTCTTTTAACCATGCTATTGTATATGTCTGTGAAATTCATATGAAAAAAATAAACTTAATTACTCCCTGTTAGTATCTAGTCACATTATGGTCAAGTCTGGGTCTGCACGTTTATGGGCTATGGAATTATGAATGAGGATGAACACTCCTAAGCTTTATCCCATTGTTCACTGGGCATCATCGACTCTTCCTTCTCTCTGCTCCTTCTGAGACTTTATCTCCTTGGTCTCATATTCTTGAGTGTAAGCTCCACAGGGGAAGGAATTTTTGTCCACTTTGTTCATTTATGCACCCCAGGCATCTAGAAGAGTGCCTGGCACACAGTTGGTGCTCAATACGTGTTTATTAAATGAATGAACAGCATACCCCTTTATTCTTTTTAAAAATTCCTTTTTATTTGTATAAATATATGGCGTATAAGTGTAATTTTGTTACATGCATAGATTGCATATTGGTGAAGTCAGGGCTTTTAGAGTATCCATCACTCAAATAACACACATTGTACCCATTAAGTAATCCTTCATCATCCACCCTGCCCCCTTTATTCTAAACCAGCTCTTGCAATGGCAGTGAGACTCCGTTTTGGGCCATTCCCTCTTCAGACATTTTAACTCCTGTGGGACTGCCAGCAGGGTGATGTTGAGGTCCAGTGTGGAGAAGTGTCCAATCTGACAGTGAGTGGCAAGACAACCAAAGGGAAGAGGCCTAGTTCCAAAAAGAACTAGAGCAGAGGTGTATTAGTCCATTTCACGCTGCTGATGGGCAATTTACAAAACAAAGAGGTTTAATTGGACTTACAGTTCCACATGGCTGGGGAAGCCTCACAATCATGGCAGAAGGCAAAAAGGAGCAAGTCTCCTCTTACATGGATGGCAGCAGGCAAAGAGAGAATGAAGACACAAAAGCGGAAATCCCTGATAAAACTATCAGATCTTGTGAAACTTATTCACTACCATGAGAACAGTACAGGGGAAAGCACCCCCATGATTCAATTATCTCCCGCCAGGTCCCTCCCACAACATGTGGGAATTATGGGAGTACAATTCAAATGAGATTTGGGTGGGGACACAAAGCCAAACCATATCAAGAGGGAAGCTGACCAACCTGGAGGAAGGAAACCTCCATATTTTATAACTATGAGGGTAAAAGAGTTTCCCAATTCCTTTTCTGGAAATCTTTACTTTTCAGGAAAACTATAACACATGCTTTAGTTTAAAAACAATGCCACAGGCCGGGCATGGTGGTTCACGTTTGTAATCCCAGCACTTTGGGAGGCTGAGGCAAGTGGATCACGAGGTCAAGAGATCGAGACCATCCTGGCCAACATGGTGAAACCCCATGTCTACTAAAGATACAAAAATTAGCTGGGCATGATGGCACACGCCTGTAGTCCCAGCTGCTTGGGAGGCTGAGGCAGGAGAATTGTTTGAACCTGAGAGGCAGAGGTTGCAGTGAGCCGAGATCGTGCCACTGCACTCCAGCCTGGGCGACAGAGTGAGACTCCGTCTCAAAAAAAAAAAAAAAAAAGCCACAAACAAAACATACTGTGTACCGTGTTCCAGGTTATAAACCGTGTTCCAGGTTATAAACATCTCTAACATATGTCATTTCTCCAGAGTCTCACGGTGCTCTGCCAGCCAGGCAGAAGAGGGATCAGGTTCCCCTTTATATAAAACAGGACACCAAGACTCAGGGAAGTTAAGTGAACTGCTCAGGCCAATATATAGCAGAGCCTGGACCCCAGTTCTCTAGAATTCACATCTAGTGCTCATTCCTCCGTGCACACTCTTTTTACAAAGTTTAAGATGCTTTGTTGTTTGGGTACATTAAAATACATTAGAAATGAATTAACTTATTCACAAACTTGTCAGGTCTTGTAAATTAAATTTGAAGTACACTTAATTCAGATAACTGCAAATTTGCTAATTAAATTAACCTTTAACTATGCTTATTTGTATTACACATGGAAATAACAAGCGGCTAAACCTTGAGAAATCCATGATCTATTTCTTTTTGCAAATGTATGAAAAGCTGGAGAATATTAGCGTAAAAGGAAGACATCTACAATGTTTTCTGAATTTTCTGTTTAGTAGCATTAAGGCACTAAAATAAATATTAACAAAAGGAGCTAAGAACAATAAGGAAAACCCACCCTGTCCCAAGACATATCAAGGGCAACTTTTCCGTGTGAACTTTGTTTAATTACTGTCATTTTCTGAGCTCTTATTATTATTCTAAATTTTTGTTTTTGGTTTTGTTTTGGTTTTTTTTGGCTGGGCGTGGTGGTTCATGCCTATAATCCCAAGACTTTGGGAGGCCAAGGAGGGTGGATCACCTGAGGTCAAAAGTTTGAGACCAGCCTGGGTAACATGGCGAAACCCCTTCTCTACTAAAAATACAAAAATTAGCCGGGTGTGGTGGTAGGTGCCTGTAATCCCAGCTATTCAGGAGGCTGAGGCAGGAGAATCACTTGAACCCGGGAGGCGGAGGTTGCAGTGAGCCAAGATCACGCCACTGCACTCCACCCTGGGTGACAGAGCGTGACTCTGTCTCAAAAAATAAAATAAAAATAAAAAATAAATAAATTGTTTTTTATTCTTTCACTTGCCATGTGTAATTGAAAAGTGAAAGTTACACATGGTAAGTGAAACAATAAAAAACAATTTAAAATTTAGAATAATAACAGCTAAATAATACAAAAAGTTGTGGCTTTGCTCTAGTGGATAAACACTTCTCTAACCTTTTATCTGTTTGCTTGCTTCTAGTCTTTCCTGAATTTCTAAATCAAACCCATAGGCCACAGTGGCAGGAGACTATAGCAGATGAGAAGCAACAAGGGGCCACCCTAGTGTCCTGCAAAGGTCTGAGTCTGCGGGACCCAGATCTGCATCTCCAGAATGAACACACAGAGATGTTCCAGGTCACCAACACATGGGAGCACCTACCTGGAAGGCAGAATCCTGACTTCCCTAGGCCAGTCCAATGTGGTGCTGGTCCCACTCACAGATTCTGAACAATATCATTTACACACATTCATCATCCTTCTAACATGGATAATCTAAAATTTTCCCATTTTCTCCATTTTGCGGGAGAAAACCAAAACCCTAAATCAACCCTGAATGACACTTGAAAAACCTGGCTTCCAGTTTCAGCTCAGTCATGGTGGCTGGGGTTCCCTGCGAAAGCTACTGTCAAATGTGGAAACTGAGGAATCTGACTAGGAGATTTTCAGAACCCTTTTGGCTGTAACGCTTAGTTCCCTTTATCTTCACCTCTCTGGCCCTGAATCATGCAGGTCACATTAGCAACATTCCAAGTATGAATGACCCTCCCTACTACTTACTACCAGATCCTCGCTGTGCTCAGCTACACTTTTAATTTTAAAGAAACAGACTTGTAGAAAAATGTTTAAAACTCAGGATACATGAAGAGCTTCTCCAGAACCTCTCAACAAGCGGCTTTTGATGATAAATACCAGATGCTATAGAGGACGATTAACTATGCAGACAACTTGCATGTAAATTATACAGTAACATAAGAAGGGGGTCTTCAGAGATATGGGATTTCATTTTGAATTTAGCGAAGGCATCCGCTTCTGTCCCCAAAGGGGAGTAGTTTAGAGCTGCTTTAGGTTCATTCATACATATATACTCATCGTTTTTGTTCTTTTCTTCTTGAGGGAATTGCAGCTGCTCTTTTTTTCTTTTTTCTACTGGAAGAACTGCTTTATGTTGGCTGGAGCTGTTTTGTGGCTGGGTCGTAGAGATGAGAATACCATGGCAGCTGCTTGAGCCATTTGGTGAGAAACAGGTAGAGAGCTACTCAATCAGGGTAAGAATTGATAAGGCAAACAGCATGATGTGACCTCTAACCTAACCCTTCCAAAAGCTCACCAGGTTCAAAACCATTCCTTCCCTTTTTCTCTCTCTCCCTACTTACTTCTCTTCCTCTCATCCTCTGCCCCTCCGATCTCTTTCTTGCGCCCTCTCATTTCCCTAAATATTGCCCGAATCTCCAATTCACTTTTAAAAGTTTATGAAATGTTTGTAGTATTTAGGCATTTATAAAGGTATAAGGAATAACTCCAGAAACATTAGTTCCTACTACTAAACTAAAGTTTGCAGTATTCAAACTGCAAATTACTGAAGCCTCTCCTATATCCCTCTCTTAATAATATCGATTCCCCTACCCTTTCTCCATCCCAGGAGTTAACCACAATATTCTACTTGCCACCCACTCACCTGTAACAGATCATAACATGGAATTTTAAGAAAACACACTTGTTCTTAGTGAAAAATGTATATTCCCTGTTCTGTTAAGAATCAGGGAATTTAGTTAAAATTTTAAAGAGAAAGACAACATGTTTTTTTTTTTTCAAATGATCTTTCATTAACATAACAGTTCCTCTACCTACCTCCTGCTGTAAGGGGTATGCACTAATTAAGTTTCCCAGCACCATCAGTGCTATTTTGTTCAGAAGTCTTTTTCTGATTCTGTGTAAATTTTAGACTCTTTTATTTTGTTCTTAGGTTTTCCTTTTTTTTTCCCCCTTCTGGAGTTTCCTCAGCTGTCCAGTGTTTCTCTACTATCTCCAATTACAGGACTCACCACAATGCCATTTACTGCTTGGACAATTTCTTCTTGAATATGAAATGCTCTCTCTCCCTGCACTCTGCACCAAGTGATTACAGTTGACTTTCTCTGCACCCTTTCTATTTAAAAGATTTGATGAAAAAGCATGAACATCGTTCACATTAGGATAGAGCATGGGGTCACTGGGAGGGGACTTCCCAGCTTTTCCGAGGCAGCATGACTGTTATACAAGGCAAAGGTCTTTGGTCTCCTGTTTCTTTTTGGGACATGCTAATGGGTTAGGGGCAGGAGAGTCATCCTTAGTGACTGGGTCTCCCCTGACATCCATTGAGGATATGTCAGTCTCCAATGCTAGGGCTAGGAGAAACCTCTGTTTTCATTAGGCCCAGCAGATGTGTCTTGGTAGAGGTGCCCTTGAGATAGTGTGGCCTCAGATTCACATCTTTGTCAGGCAGCTACTGAAGGTAGTGGCTGGATACCAAAGAACAAAACGCCTGTTGTAGGGTACCCACCGGTGTAACCCCAGTATTAGATGCTGGTCAGTTTGTCATTTCACTATTAATGATAGTTAACAAAAGCAGAGTGCATGGTATGGTATAAAATATGGGACTAGAAAATGTCTAATCATTGGACTCAAAGTTCAAATTGAAAATAGAGATACTACACTGGCTTTTTCCAAATAATGCTTTTAATTATCTTCCAAATTAGTATTGTTTTTCTTCTTATAACTTATTTACATCTTTGGTAAATGGTTAATTTGAAGAATGTCTATGAAGTAAATATGGTTTAATGTAAAAATCATGGCTTTGGAGATGAACAGAACTGGGCAAAAATCCTCATGTAATCACTTTTTGAAACAAGATATTTACCCTTGGTGCCTCCAACTCCAAATTCCTTTGTGTGGGTAAATAGGCCTCTGACTGTGCCTGCAGTCTTACTTCTCATCATTATCTACCGCTCACTTTACCCTCCTGAAATGTTGAATTATACATAGTTCTCAGACCACAATATACTATTGCTCTATTCCTTGTTTTTACTTCAGCTGTTTTCTGTCTGGAACACCTCCCCTGGTACACCTCCTCCAGGAGTGCTTTACTGACACTGTTTCATCCCCAAGCCCTCTGCAGATGGGTGAATAATTCCTCTTCTATAACCTCATGACACTTAATTAATCTCCAACAGCACTCACCACACAAGAGTGGACGTTACTGTGTTTATCTCCTCCATGTACGCCATTCAGTAACAAGAGCTACATCTGATTGATCTTGGTATCACTGGTGCCAGCATTTAGTAAACTCAATAAATATTAGTTGGATTGAAAGGGTTATATCTGCAAAACGAGTATAATATTATCCCTTCAGTTATTGTGAGGAAGAATTCAATAAATGCCACTGCTGGTTCTGTTACCCAAACTTCTCCTAAAATATTTCTAAAACACGGCAACAAATATGTAGTATGTGCAAAGAAAAGATATATTGACAGTCACCTCTAGATGTCGTTTTTGTACTCAAAACATTTTCTGGAGAAAAATATGTTCAACTGAGTTGTAATTATATTTGCCAATTTTAAGATATCATCTGGCTTATGAAATCCAAAGAAAGAGATGATGCTCATGGACCAGGTGAGAAGTTTTATTGAGAGTCAACTGGTCTAATTTTTGTAAGCTGTTGGTGATGTCCATAGGTAAAAGTTATCTCGAAGAATAAATCTAAAACTAAGCTGTTTTAAAAACAGGTCCAAATATATAATGAAGACATCTACATATAAAAAAAATCAGAGAAAGAAAATCTTTTCTTTAAAATAGAGACCCTCTGGGAATGTTTTCTTTGGCCTCAGGAAGCTTCTACCACAATTCCCGCCCGTAACCCTTCCTCCCCTCACCAGTGCACACACATACGCTCTCTTGGAAGCCTCTCTCCTGGATATTTACACTGAGTTACTGTTCCACACTGGAAATACACCTCTCTGGACTTGATTTGCTCACTCTCATCTTATCCTTTTGGTTTTCAGCGCTATGATTAACCTTGAATGAAAGTTGAAGGTCACTTAATTATCCATACCAACAAATGGAGAAAAAGGCATATAAATTATGCTTATTCATGACAGCCTTATTGTCCCATCCCTAGGATAGAAATGAGAGCTGGGGAATGGAAGGCTGTGGTGGCAATAACAGAAGGCATGACATATTAGGAAGCCAAAAGATGGAAATGCCTTGTAGTCAAGGGGCAGCAAAAGGAGGAAGACTCCAGTTACTGAGTAGATGTGGGAGAAGAAAATGCAATGGAAAGAGAGGACACAGACACCTGAGGAAACCACCATAAGGAGGGGTAGACTTTGTGGTCAAAAGCAAAGGGTAACTTTGAGACATTTGAAACTGAAGAAGCAATAAAAGTTCTGTTCTTGTAATAGTTGAATATGTTTTGTGTCCATCAACTATAAGCATCTATTATGTGCCAACTAAATGCTGTGGGGGATATAAGAGTTAGTTCCTGCATTTGAAGTAAAAATGAGTATGCAGCTTTATGCAGGTGTAATCAAATGGTGTAAGTACAGTAATGTAAATTAATAATAATTCATAAGTATTTACATACTGAGACATTTTATCAAGAAGTTAATATACCATTCTCCCATATACCTACTCAGTATACTTCTTGGGTTGATTTTAATGTTGTTGCCTCAGCACCTTGATGAATAGGGGAAGCAAGACAGTTCCAAAAGCTATGAACAATACCCAACTGTAAACACCATTTCAAACTCATTGGACCCTTTTCTTTCTTCTTCCTGTCACTTCCATTACTCAAAATGTACGCTAATTTCTTTTAGTTTGCTAAGATGGCATTTAAAGCACTGATGTGAGTAATGACTGACATTTCAAGAGGAAGTTCCATAAATTGAGGTATCAGACCAGATATATCTCATTTTACACAACTGACATGATTGTGGATTGAGAGAAGTTTTATATATGGACTATTTTTAAATGCTAGGAGAGTTTGCTGTTTAAAGCGATTTATGTATAAAGCAAAGAATCCTCCAATAATGAATCTTTCCTCAGGCAAATTTTAAAATGGCGGCATTTCACAAGGCAGGATTTATTTGTTCTTCATTATTGATGGCAGCCTATTAATCTGGAAAAGTAATATAACTCCCTATAAACAATACACATAATGACTTAAGTTCTGAAAATAAGATCATTTTATACACTCATTTTTAAACATTTCAGAAAATGGGATCATATCCATAACTTTTTCAATTACTACCATAAAAAAAGGAGGCATGTGAATTTACTATTTTTGCTCCCTAGTAGACTTGGCTAATCCAATGGAGGAAATATGAATAAATACATCTATTTTTTCCTGTTTGGTGTAAACAAATAAAGCTTGATATAATTATTCCTCACAGGGATAGTATAAGAAATGGATAAGCTATAAACGGTTAATGGGTTTAGAATTATAGTAATTCTTATTATGCCATAGCCCTTAATTTTAGTAATATGGCTGTAAGAACTATTGATCCAGCAAATATATATATATTCAAACAAAGTGTTTTAATATATTGCTTTTTTTTCTTAAAGAAAACTTTGAAATGTTATCTTTAGCCAAACAGAGAATGCTGGATTGTTTGTAGATTATATTAAGGATTCTAGTGATTTCCAAGGTTGACTGAATCCCAGGGGTGTAGTGGGGTTACCCAGTCCTAAGATGATTTCCTGGAGAGCATCTTTACTCCTGGCTGTCCATCCTTATTCATTGTTACTGATTCTAGAGAGCCATGTGGCCACTGAACATAGCTCAGCATCACCTCTGGGAAAACATTTAAATGGCATGGTCTTGCTGATGAAAAGATGTCCGAAATACAAAGTTCCATGAAGGCAGATGGTCCACATTTTTAGCTGCCATCTGGTTGAATGCTCTGGATATTTCATGTGCCCATTTTTTGCATCACATGCCATTACATTACCTTTAATTCTTTTTAAAAACATCTAATTCCAATTAAGTATAGATTCACAGGAAGTTGTAAAATAAATGTACAGGGATGTTTCCCCCCAATTGTAACATCTACTGTAACTATTGTACGATATTAAAACCAGGAAAATGACATTGGTACAAACCACAGAGTTCATTCAGATTTCACCAATTTTGGGTCTGGGTCTACGTCTGTCTTGCTATGTCTCTTTTTCCTTATAAGGTCACCTTTATTAGGCTGTTATCACATTGCTACAAAGGAATACCTGAAACTGGGTAATTTATGAAGAAAAGAGGTTTAATTGACTCACAACTCCACAGGCTCTACAGGAAACATGGCTGAGGGGGTCTCAGAAAACTTACAATCATGGTGGAAGGCGAAGGGAAAGCAGGCACGTCCCACACAGCTGGAGCAGGAGGAAGAGAGAGAAAGGGGAGATGCGACACATGTTCAAACAACCAGGACTCATGAGAACTCATTATTATGAGAATAGCAAGGAGGGAATCCCTCCTTGATCCAATCACCTCCCATCAGGCCCCTCCTCCAACAGTGCGGATTACAATTTGACATGTGATTTGGGCAGGGACACAAATCCAAACCACATCAGTTACCAATCATTGGATCTGCAGTCTATCCTAATCCAGTATGATTGGGTGGTTTTCTTGTTGTAAGTTTTAAGAGTTATTTGTATGTTTTGGACCCAAGTCCTTTAACAGATATGTTTTGCAAATTTTTTTCTCCCAGTCTGTGGCTTCTTGTCATTCTCTTAATAGGAAATGTTGTATTTTTATTATCAATTGCATATATTTCTTTTCTGTTGACACTTCCTCTCTGACCCACTGATTACATAGAAGTATGTTAATTTCCAAGTTTTTGGAGTTTTTACTGTTGTCTTTCTGTTATTGACTTCTAGTTTAATTCCAGCACAGTCAAGTAATATATTCTGCATTATTTCATTAAAAACTTTTGTTGAGGTTTGCTTTATGACTTGTAATAGCCTACTTTGGTGAATGTTATATAGGCTCTTAAAAATAATGTATGTTCTGCTGTCACTGGGTGGAGCATTCCATAAATGTCTATTAGATCCTGTTGTTTAATTCATCTATATCTTTGCTTATTTTTTGTCCAGTAGTTCTATCAATTGTTGAGTGTCGGGTATAACTATAGCTTATATGTTATAGTTAAAATTATGGATTTGTCTATTTCTTCTTTCACCTCTATCAGTTTTTGCTTCATGTATTTTGAAGCACTGTTGTTTGGTGCACACATTTGGGATTAATATGTTGTCTTGTGGACTGATCCATTTATCATTATGTAATGTCCTTCATATATATATATATATATATATATATACACACACACACACACACATACACATACACGCATACTACTTTTTTTTTCCTGATCAATGTTTGCATGGTATAACTTTTCCATCCTTTTAGGTTCCATCTACCAATGTCATGTTTGAAGGAAGTTTCTGATAGACAGCATACATTTAGTTTAGTTTTTTTATGTACTCTGCCAATTTCTGTCTTTTAATTGGTGTATTGAGATCAACTTTACATTTAGAATAAGTCTTGGTATTTTAGGAGTTAAGCCTGCCATTTTGTTACCTGTTTTCTGTTTATTCTCAACTTCTCATCTGTCTGACTACCTCCCCACCTCCAACCTATCACTCCCCTGCTGGCCCCTTGCTTTCTTGCGGGTTACTTGGACTTAAAAACAAAACAAAACAAAAAAAACTATTTTGATTTATTTAGTATTTTTGAGTATATCACTTGTATAGTTCTCTTAGTGGCTACTGTCAGTATTACAATATACATATTTAACATCACAGTCTATTGGTATATTAGGTTTTACCACTTTGAGTGAAGTGTAGAAATAAGGCTTCCATTATTTCCATTATTTACTTCCATTATAAGGTCCTTATTTCCACCTAGGACCCTTTACAAACCTCATTTTTTAAGTATAATTGTCCTATTTCCTCAACATAAATTGAGCACAATGTCAGATTATAATATTCTCATTTTGGTTTCATTTAATTCTTTTTCATACAAAAGACAGCAGGTTTACTATGCTGGAGGAGCAAAATGAATCCCTATCAGTATATATTACTGTCTGATCACCTTCACATAGCTACCAAATACATGAACTTGGCTTTTTATGCTTCTGGGTAACAAAGTACCTTTAGAGGAAGCCACACAACTGTACAAATTTAGCTAGACGTCAGGACGGCTGAGCCCCCATCATGCTGAAGCTTCTTTCATCTTCTTTCAATTCCTGGGGCAACTCCTAGGGTACCATCCCTCTTCTATCATCCTCAGGACCAACTTTTAAGTGGTACTAAAATCCGGATTTCCAAATAAAACTTTTAAGATAATTGGTAAAATACAAATTGATCTTGTTACATTCTGGGGCCAACTTCATTTCCATTTAAAAAAACTGAATGAATATTTAAAGAATATCTGTTTAAAGAGGCACCTAATCATTAGCCTGCCCATGGCTCTCCCTTGATTTATCGCCTTAATACTAATTTACATTTGACCTTTACGACTGTCAGCAATGCTCCTATTTACTTTTTACTAACCCCTGATATAGTCTCTAAATTATTCTGTCTTTTTTGTGTGTGTGTGTGTGTGACAGAGTCACTCTGTTGCCCAGGCTGGAGTGCAGTGGTACGATCTTAGCTCACTGCAACCTCTGCCACCTGGGTTCAAGCGACTGTCTTGCCTCAGCCTCCTGAGTAGCTGGGATTACAGGTGTGCGCCACCACATCCAGCTAATTTTTTTTTTTTTTTTTTTTTTTAGTAGAGATTGTGTTTTACCATGTTGGCCAGGCTGGTCTGGAACTCCTGACCTCAAGTGATCCTCAAGTGGTCTGCCTGCCTTGGCCTCCCAAAGTTCTGGGATTACAGGTGTGAGCCACTGTGCCCAGCTGTCTTTTTAAAGCCCCAGTCTCTTTCTCTCAGGCACTTTTATTTGTTTTCTAATGTAATAGGGAAATTTGAAGGTAACTGATTTATCTACTCAGCATCCCATAGTTCCCCTTGAAACTTCCTCCAGTGTCAGAAAGAGAGCATGTCTCTCATTTTCAATGCCTGCCGGCCCCGCTGCTCAAGCTCCTGATCTCAGCCTCAACTCTTAGGGCAATTCCTAGGATCCCATCCTTCTTCTCTCCAGCATCTTTAGACTTTTACTCATAATAGCCAATTTTGTCCTCATATGTGTGTAGATTCACCATGTCATCTCTTTCAAAAACTTTGAGTCTTTCAGTCCTGTCCCATTTCTCTTCTTCCTTTATCAGTCATATTCCTCATGCTCTTAGACCTGTCCTTATCGTTTATACGCTTTTCTCCAATAATCCCTTGCCACTGGATTTCTAACAACCTCCTCTATCAAAAATGCTCAGCAGAAGGGTGCCAAGTGACCTTCCTCCAATAATATTCAGCAGCATTTTCCACCACACTTTTACTTTATTTAATACAGTTTATGGGTTTATAAAATGCTTCTTCTTATAATGTCCATGTAACAATAGCTGTCTACCTCCCATCCTTGACTATGTAAATCCACTAATATTGTATTTGGACTTTTACTTGTCTTTACTTTCTCAAAACTATAAATTCCCATGCCTTCCAATTCTGGTTCTCAAGTTAGTCAACCAATACTCTCCCTGAGCAGTCTCCAGCTTATAACTAAACCCAGCATTCGTTTACTCATCTTCAGATTCCTTGCCATAGTCAGTCCTGTTTCTATGCCTTCACTTATATAGCACAGCCCACATGCAATGCCTTACTCTGTGCCAATCTAAATGCAACGTACCCACCCTTCGAGATCAGCTATCATCTTCTTTCATTAGGCCTTTGCCAAGCATTGCAGTACATTCAAGCCTTTGTCTAAAACCATATTAGACTTGTCTTCTTGACAAAATGGTACTTCCTAATAGTCTCTAGTTAGTTCAAATATGTGGGCCTTGTTTTATCAACTGTGCCTCTAAAAGCTTGAACATAAGTTTTTGCACAATCACGGCTCACTGCAATCTTCTCCTCCTGGGCTCAAGCCATCCTCCCGCCTCAGCCTCCCAAGTAGCTGAGACTATAGGCACACACCATCATGCCCAGCTATAATTTTTGTGTTTCTGTTGAGACAAGGTTTCATCATGTTGTCCAAGCTTGTCTTGAACCCCTGAGTTCAAGTGATCCTCCTCCCAAAGTGCTAGGATTACAGGCGAACATAAATTTTTATTCCCTGACAGCCTTGCAGTGTGCTAGGCATACAGAAGCTGCTTAATGAATTAGTTTAATGGTGTAATACTAAACAAATATTATTTACATAAATAATAACAATAATATCATGGCATTGATATCTCCACCTTGGGTGAAACTGGGCTTTTTAATGGACTACACAGGAGGCTACATGAGGCAGTATGACACAGTGGTTAAGAGTATAAACTCTGAAGCCAAAACTGCCTGGGTTCAAATCTTGGTTCTACCACCTACTGGCTATATGGGTACTGATATTTTCTTCTATTTTCAAGGAGGGACACAAAGACGTTAGTTAACCTTAGGAAGGTACCTGTGTCATGAAATCATTATGGAGATAAAGCAAGTTATGTTAGATACTTGAAACAACTTCTGGCATGTAGAAATTGCTCCATAAATGTCAGAAATTATTAAATGTTCATTACACATAAAATGATAGCATCTCAGAGATAAAAGAACTTTTGCTTTATAAATGAATGAGCAGAGGTATCAATGTAAAATGATTGGCCCAAGCGCATATGGCTAATCAGAGGCCAAGTCAAGAACTCAGCTCTCCTGATTTCTATTCAGTGTTTGTTCTTTCCCCTCCTTAAGGATTTTATATCTGAACACAAATTACAGAATCTTCAAGTTCAAAGGGATATTTAAGACTTCACAATTTAATTTTCCCATAAGGGACCATATACTGTACCATCACTTGTCACAAACCTTTCATCTTTCCCAACAGCACCATTTCCCAGATTCTTAATCACCCAGACAAAAAGAGCCTAACAAACCTTGCACTGTGGCTCCCAAGTTAAGAAACACACGAAGGATGGGTATGGATGCCAAGGTCAGGTTGCCTGAGTTCAGATGACTATCACCAGATGAAACCATTCTTAATGATCATCTTTTGAAAAATAAGATTTCTTTTTTGGGGAAAACACTGTCTGGGATACTCATTATAAAGCTGTGATTCAGGCCATCCCACACAAACATGGATGTTTTGCAGATAGCATTCTTCCCGGTAGGAATCTGAAGTTATGATTTAGATGAACTCTGAACAATACTCTAAAACAGCCAGGAAAAGGCACAGGAGCCAACTAACCATACCAGGCATAATTTCTGAAGGTTTCAATTTTCTGTGTGGTTCTCTAGAACAGTATTCAGCCTGTTTGTGCAATCAGCTATGTTAGAGTTTTTAAATTCAATCTAACAGATATAGACTCTCAAGAGGAACTGCAGCAATAAAAGATTGCTATTATCTATGCACTAATAAACCTGTGTGTAAGGATTCTTTCATCAGATGCAATGACATGCTATTCTGTCTCAATTCAACACTAAGGGAAGAGATTTAATTTCTCTTCAATGCAAATGAAATCACTGTATGTAGTAGCAGCAGTACGGAAGAAGGCCAAACTGAGTAACTGTGTTATGTGTCCACTAAGAATGTTCATTCACTCCTCTCAGTCCTGCTACAAACAAGGCTCAGGAAATCCACATTCTTTCTGTATGATTGTTTTAAATGCCTGATTGTAGTATATGGACCCTCAGCTTTATGGTTTAGGATTTTCTTTCCCCCTGCCTTGCCTTTGTCAGTCTATGGTTTGACATTTCTAACCCTCAAAACAGGGAGGTTCCATTACAATCTGAAAGTTGAATTACTTTACTTTCTTTATACTGAAGACTCAACAGATAGTCTCCACTGATCACACAGAGGATGCACTGTCCCTCCTTTGTGTTTCTGTAGTATTTTGCTTATATTTCTAACCCTACTCGTGATTATCTGACTGGTTACACCTTGGTATGTGTATATCTCCTTTGTGCACTGTAAACTCCCAAGGACAGAATTCATGTTTTATATATTTCTGTATTGTTCCAGAACCTTATGATGTCTAAGACATAGGAGCTGCTCAATAAATGTTTCGACAGTTTTAATGGTACATATGTTATGCATTTTCCAATTATACAGTTATTATTAATGAATTCTCATTTCTGACATAACTCTTTTTCATTTCTTAGAGCTCTTGGTTTTGAAACATGTAAAAAAGACTTTAGCAGGCTGGCACTGTAATTTGAATGATTATGTAAACAGTAAGGGAGTGCCTAGCAAATATTTGTTGAATAGTAATTTTACGAAAATTTGCAGAGGTTTCTTTTGAGTTTTAGTTAAGAAGATCCGACCATCTCAGTGGGATAGAGGAAAGAACTCAGAGGCATGACTGGGAGGGTGTCCCAGAAAGACTACTGTGCCTTCTAGAAAAAAGACCCAGCACCCAAGTTCTAACTCTGAGACCCAGTCTTAAGTTTGGATCATAGCATTTCCAAGACCAAATTTCCTCTTTAATAGTTTTTCTGAGAATCTGTCAGGTTTAACGTCAAGAAACATTTAGTCTGTGCTCATTAGGCCCACAGACATGACTAGCTACATGATTTGAGGGGCCCAGTCCAAAATAAAAATGCAGAGCCCCTTGTTCAAAACTTAAGAATTTCAAGACAGTGACGGAAGAGCATCAGCCAAATGAGGAGGCTTTTTAAGCACAGAGCCTTGTGTGGCTGCATAGGTCCCAAACCTATGAAGCTAGCCCTCTTCTGTGAAAGGCAAAAGGTCTGTAGCTAGGGAGAGAAGCTACAATTCAAGTATGCACAAGGGGCTACAAGAACCCAGAGCTCCTAACTTTGTAAAAACATCACAGGGAAGGTGAGTTAAGCTCATTTTTGAGGGAGCAGTTGCATAGGGAAGAAAGATATTCCAGATTGAAGGACCAGCACTGAAGGTGGGCACAATTTACCTGACGTTCAGAAACACTGTAACTTTTAAGCAGGGTTGTGCCAGTGAACATGAGGGTGAGAACAGATTGAGGCTGGAAAGGCAGGCAGAGGCCACATACATGGGAGAAGGGGTTGAACAATTACTGAGTGCCTCCTGTGTGCCAAGTTCTTTCTCTACGACATTGTAAATACCACAATCTTGTAAATACTGGGTCATCCCTGTTTTACAAACAGGTTAATTTAGGCATCACACAGATTTAATGTTCAAAGGGTTTGGAACACTCTAGGGATCTAATAAATATTAATATTTGAAGAATTACTGGTGGGTCTGACTTAAGGCACACAACTCTTACCCTTTAAGCCAAGCTGCTCCTAAGAGTTCTTCTTAATCCCTCCAGTCGTTGTTTCTCTCATCTCTCAAGAGCCCCCAAATTACCCTTCCCTCCCTTAGCCACGCCCCCGCGTTTCACGTGCCGGAAATTAGGAGGAAAAGTACTTCCGGGATAGTAAAGGTCGGCCCGCGCAAGATGGCGGCCCCCTTGGAACTCAGTTGCTGGGGAGGCGGCTGGGGGCTCCCATCGGTTCACAGCGAGTCCCTGGTGGTGATGGTGAGGCCGCCTCGCGGACCAGGGCGCAGGAGGAAGGGGCGGGGCCGGAGGCGCGAGGCTGACTTGCCCCAGTTTCCCGCTGCGCTGCGGGGTCCAGGAGGGCCGAGCCGCTGCACGCTGCATTGCCCTGGGCTCCCTCCCACCGACGAGTCCCAACCTGGCCGATACCCCGGCCGAAGGCCGGCGGCGACGTCAAGGCTTCTCCGCTTGGCTCCGAGTTTTGTCCGCCTCACAAAGCTGTCTGGGCGGTGGAGTGAAACCCCGAAGCAAGGGGCGCGCCCTCCCTACTCTGCATCCCCAGGACCTTTTGGGGAGCAAAGTCCTCGAAAGCCGGGTGGCTGGCGCCCGCGTCCCTACTTGAGATCACGGGGAGGGATGCGGCCTCAGTATCAGTCGCCTTCTGCCTTTGGGGGATGGGGCTGTGAAGTAAAGCTGCTCTGCAGCTTTGCATTACGCACTTGGTCTAAAATGTTTGATTGCAAACTCTGTTTCAGGCTTATGCCAAATTTTCTGGTGCACCCTTGAAAGTCAATGTGATAGATAACACCTGGAGAGGTTCAAGAGGTATAGTGTAAACCTTTACACTCCCCTTTCTGCACTCTTTTTTTTCTTCTTCCATTTAAAGCTGTGAGGTATATAGCTATAATATTGAGGATTTAGTTTCTTACCGTGACCTTGGCTCTGTGTTGTTTATGGTTTGATCATTCTGAGTAATACCTCAAAGTGCAAGCGAAATCACTGGAAATTATGAGAAACGAAAATGTTCTTTAGAACCGCTCTTTGTGAAACAGCAAAAAAACCAAGACAAGCTTACTCATTTTTTCCCCTCTAAATGTGCAACTGCTATAGTTTTTAGGATATTGGAATCTCTCAGAGGAAATCACACTGTGTCCTTGTATGTAAACTGTTTTTTGATTATAGGCGATGTACCAATTTTGACAACTGAAGACGACATGGTTTCTCAGCCAGCAAAAATACTAAACTTTTTAAGAAAACAGGTGGGTGGTTCACTTTGAAGAAGTAGATTGGTAGATTGTTGATCCCTGCATGTTGGGCTTTATTTTATTTATTTATTTTTTTGCCAACTCATTAGACAATTGGAGATACCTGGGACAAGATGTAAAAATAGATTTGAGAATCACTGCTCTAAAGCATGAGTTCTGTGATTTGAAAGTCATATGAAGCAGTAGTCAGTTTATATTTTAATAAACTTTGCTTGAATTTTATTGAAATTTGTATGTAAGTAGATTTAATTTAGCCATTTTCACTGTTAAACTTATTGATAGGATTGTGTATTTTGTCACATAGTTGGTACACATTTTGTGCTGGGCATGACACCTGAGCTCTCACCAACTAGCAACTATATTATTTTTAAAAAGCTCTTACAGCAGTTTTATGGAATAATGTATCTAAATGTTTTAACAGTAGAGAATTATGTATCCAAAATGTTTAAACATGTAAAGATTTATATGAATGGGTAAGTTATTTGTTTTGCCAATACTGTACTTAAAAAAATTGTGTCAATAACATTTTGAACTTTTATAAATTGGAAGGTTTTTTCTTTTTTCTTGGGGAAGGTTTTTTCTTTTTTCTTGGGGAGAAACACAGCCAATTGGAACTGTTTCCTTCTTATTAAAAATAATAGTTGCTTTTATTAAGTTTGTACTACATGCCATGCACTGAACTAGGTCATTAACAAGCATGAAAATAATAGTAGTTAATATTGTAACATTTATTGACCATATTGTGTATGTGATACTAAGAACTTTATGTGCATTAAGCAGTAGGTTTCACTGGATTTGTATTTCTCTTTCTCCCATTTTAACACCACGTTTGCTATTTGTAAGGAAAAATATGAATCCTGATTTGATTAGTTTTACTGTCTTTGGGCTGCTCTTTGACTTCTGAGATTCTTTGGTTTTATTTTTTTTTAATAGAAATATAATGCTGATTATGAACTCTCAGCAAAACAAGGGGCAGATACATTGGCTTATATTGCTCTCCTCGAAGAGAAGCTTCTCCCTGCAGTGGTGAGTGTTCTTAAATATTACAGTATTTTAGTAGCCTAGTTGCAAATGTACATAGTCTGTTTAGAAAAAAACCAATGAGAAAAGTCTTAAGAGAAAATTTTACTTATATGTTAATCTTAATTCCTTCATATTACTGTGAAACTGGATTCTGTTAGGCATTCAACTAGTATGTGAAACAACAAAGTAAAATAAAATGTCATGTCGGAAATTCTTTGTGGGAGATGGATCTTTTTGCTCCA
This sequence comes from Pan troglodytes, assembly GCF_028858775.2. NCBI lineage: Eukaryota > Metazoa > Chordata > Mammalia > Primates > Hominidae > Pan > Pan troglodytes. The sequence continues at coordinate 36,064,416 of NC_072402.2, forward strand.
TGTTTAGAATTGGGTGTAATTCATTCATTCAGCAAATGTTTATTGAACACCTGCTATGTGTCAGGCCTTGTTCTGGGTGTTTGGAAGATAGCAGTCAACAAAACTCACACATTTAAAATAATCTTGTTTTATCCTGAGTCATTCTAACTGGAAAATTTGTATGAAGACACTTCATATAAAGATATTTATGAAAAACTCTCATGTTGATTGAGTGATCTTTCATTTAATAAAAGAACATCCTTGTAGTGTTTTTTCTCTTCTTTTGCAGCTTCACACATTCTGGGTTGAGAGTGACAATTACTTTACTGTGACAAAGCCATGGTTTGCTTCACAAATTCCTTTTCCTTTGAGTTTGATCCTGCCTGGAAGAATGTCTAAGGGAGCACTGAACAGGATTCTCCTAACCAGAGGACAGCCTCCCCTCTACCACCTCCGAGAAGTGGAAGCACAGGTATAGTATGGATTATTCTTCAAGCAAGGGCCCTAGAGAGAAAGGACAAGATAAAATGCAGACTTGAGTTTACCTAGAGATGCCTTCCTCAAAAGTAGTTTTAGAATATCTTTTCTACTTTTGAGATATAATTTCATCCTTATTAGATATACAGAGATGCCAAGGAGTGCCTAAATCTTCTGTCAAACAGATTGGGAACATCTCAGTTTTTCTTTGGAGATACGTGAGTATTCCCTTAAAAATCATTTTGGTATTTTGTGCACATATATTCAGTGAGCAGCTATTTAAAGCAAGTCCTCTTATCTCCCCTAAAGATGAGTTTTTTACTTAAAAAAAAACAAGATTTAGGCCGGTGTGGTGGCTCATACCTGTAATCACAGCACTTTGGGAGGCCGAGTTGGGCGGATCACCTGAGGCCAGAAGTTCAAGACCAGCCTGCCCAACGTGGCGAAACCGCATCTCTACTAAAAATACAAAAAATTAGCTGGGTGTGGTGGTGGGCACCTGTAATCCCAGCTACTTGGGAGGCTGAGGCAGGAGAATCGCTTGAACCTGGGAGGTGGAGGTTGCAGTGAGCTGAGATCACGCCACTGCACTCCAGCCTGGGTGACAAGAGTGAAACTCCATGTCAAAAAACCAAAACAAACAAGAAAAAAATTTAATGGGCTTTTATTATAGGAAACTTTTTCTACCAGTGATAATCTAACATTGACTTAATAGGCTGCATATGTGAATTTAAAACATCTCAGACTGTTCCCACTCTGCCTCCAGTCTATTTAACATTTGTGAGTAAAAATGAATCTATAAAGACAATTTCATTTTCTTCTAGAGTCTGAGCTACTCATGAGTAAAACCTTGGTTGCATCATTATTGTAAACTAAAATGGATAGTAAACCTTTTAAGAGACTATACTGTGTAATTCAGAATTGAGAATTTTGAAAAAAAAAATTAAACACCATCCCAAGTTAGTATTTTCTTATGTGCTTAAAAAAAATCCTTAATTTAATTTTTTTTTTTTTTTTGAGATGGAGTCTTGCTCTTGTTGCCCAGGCTAGAGTGCAGTGGCATGATCTTGGCTCATTGCAACCTCTGCCTCCTGGGTTCAAGCAATTCTCCTGCCTCAACCTCCCAAGTAGCTGGGTTTACAGGTGCCCGCCACCACGCCCGACTTTTTTTGTATCTTTAGTAGAGACAGGGTTTCACCATGTTGGCCAGGCTTATCTCGAACTCCTGACCTCAAGTGATCTGCCCCCCATTGATCTCCCAAAGTACTGGGATTACAGGCATGAGCCACCGCACCCGGTCTTCAGTTAATATTGTCTTATGTGCTTTAAAAATCCTTAATTTATTTCTAGGCCTTCTACCTTGGATGCCTATGTTTTTGGTTTTCTTGCACCTCTTTACAAAGTACGGTTTCCTAAAGTTCAGCTACAAGAACATCTGAAACAGCTCTCCAACCTCTGTCGCTTTTGTGATGACATCCTGAGCAGTTATTTTAGGCTTAGTCTTGGAGGTAAGCTGGCTCTTTTTCAGCTAATGTTTGTTTGCATATTCTCCTATGTATGTATAAGCAAAATCCACTACTTATTTTAATTTTAGAAGTTTGTGTATTGTCTTTAAATAGTGGTTTATAGCACTTCAAGGATTTGTGTTTTTCCGACTTCATTTTTATTCTCATGTTAGTTCTTATTTAAATAGATAAATAGATATTTGCCTTTTATCTATTCCTCTGGATTTTTACATTTCTTGCTTCTTGTTCTTTAAATATTACCCCTTTGAAGTGGGTCATTTTCTTCTAAAAGGTTAAAACCACAGGTATTAAGTCTTTGCTGAAAAACAGTATTTATCCTAATGCAAATGGACAATTACTTTAAATTATTTTTACCTGCTGCTTCTAGCATTTTCCTGCATGAACAGAAATCAGCAGCAGATTGATTTTGGTGAGGTACACTGCCATGATTCCACTACTTGAAAACTGATTGCATCAGAATGGAAGTATAGTAAATAGAGGGCACCTGTTACTTAGGATGTGCTTCATTGAGAGAGTGGGGCCTTGTGCTTAAGTTATTCAGATACTAAATTTCTATTGGGAGGGTTGGCTGAAATTGTCCTTTTAAGAAACAGGTTCTAAAGATAGCTGGCTTAGGTGGACAGTTTATTATTTTTTGGTGGGTTATGTATTCTGTATACAGGAAGGGGTTAGTAGTTTGGGAGTCATGAAATTAAGTAATGTTCAACCGTGTTAACTTGGGAGCCGTGGTTAGCAAACCTGATTATTTGACAGATAAAAAATCTTGGGTCCTATTCCAGACTTACTAAATTAGAATCTTTTAGGCATCAATCCTAGGAATTTGTATTTTTAAGTTCTTCTGAATACTTTGGATGTCTGGTGGGCAACTTTTTGGGAGTTACTGCCTTAGAAAACTATCCAGATAGTTGTGACCAAAGACCTATTTGAAATGGGTGTGAGAAAGGAATAGCTTAAACTTGAGAAGGAAATGAGGACTACTGTGCTTTAAAAAAAAAAAAAAAAAAAAAAAACTAATTATTGTGGCCACTTGCAGAACACTTGGTTAGCAGTGTCTACTTAGAGGATAAATTTTTGTCCATTTTGCTCAGGGTTTAGTTTTGGAGCATTCGAATCCCTGTCTTCGCCTTTATACCCAGAATGGTTTTCGTCTTTGCCTTTTTTGGGGAGGGTGGGGCACTGGACAGGGTGGGTAGACTCAAAATTCTTTCAATCTAAATAGCTTTAAAGGCTTTAAAAATTTCCTGTCTTTCTCTGATTTCTGTCCTGGCTTCTTAGGCATCTCTCCAGCTGGACAAGAAACGGTAGATGCAAATCTGCAGAAACTCACACAACTTGTAAATAAGGAATCCAACTTGATTGAAAAGGTCAAGTCTACTTCAATCATTTTATCATAGTTCAGTATTTTCCTTTTGGTAGCTAATATTGTCATTTGGGTCACACATTAACTGTACCCTTTTAGTTTTTTTTATAGAGTTTGTTTTTCAGAAAACTGTTTAAATATACTTTCACTAAAGTTGTATGTAACATAGTGTTTTGAAGCCAATAGTGGCCTGATTGGGGAAAGATAAGAGTATTGGGTTTACTTTTGCCACACAGTTAGTACCCTTTAAGCTAGGAAATCCAAAAGATTTGCTTTAAAAAAAAACAAAGCGGCCGGGTGCGGTGGGTCACTCCTGTAATCCCAGCACTTTGGGAGGCCGAGGCGGGCAGATCATGAGGTCAGGAGATCGAGACCATCCTGGCTTATACGGTGAAACCCTGTCTCTACTAAAAATACAAAAAATTAGCCGGGCGTGGTGGCGGGCGCCTGTAGTCCCAGCTACTCAGGAGGCTGAGGCAGGAGACTGGCATGAACCCGGGAGGCGGAGCTTGCAGTGAGCTGAGATCGTGCCACTGCACTCCAGCCTGGGCGACGGAGCGAGACTCCATCAGAAAAAACACAAAAAAAACCAAAGCAAAACACTTCTTGCTTGTGTGTCTGCCTCTCTGTCTCTTAATGTTTCTTAAGATTGTAAGCACTGGGCTTATCCTTTCTTATTAACAGCACCGTGTTCTTTTCTTCTTTCCACATGAAAGTTTTATTTTTTCTCCTTGTTCTTCTCTGCTCTAGATATAGTTTATAGTTTTTTCACCAGTGTAGATATTTTGCCACTTGGGGTGTTCTTTTCATGAGAGAAACATTGAGGAACTGGGTAGGGGAGGGAACCAACAAAGGAAATTTCAAGTGTGATTCTAGTAGGAAAAATACGAAGAGGTTACATATTTTTTCCCCAGTAACTGATAAGCTTGCTTTTTTTTTTTTTCCTGATATAAATAGTAATACTTACTATTTTACAAACTCATAGGGCAGTGAGGCCTGATGACACTGGCTGACAGTTTTTGAGGTCCACCACTGTGTTATTTGAGCTTGATATGGGTTACCTCATTTAGAACTGATCCAGTGTTTGGAAAACCACTGGATTACATTTAAAGAATTTATCTTTCTTTTTGCCTAATGTACTAGCTTCCTTTGGTCTACATACTCTCAGTTTTAAAAAGCTGGTCTTTTTTGATTGGAATACAGGTCATTTTCATTGAGGTAAAGAAGTATAGTTGAAAGAATAATAGTTTTGGAATCAGAAGACCTGGGTTCAAGTTTCAGCTCTCATACTAGCTTGTGACGTGGGGCAAATCACTTAACCTTACAGAGTCTCATTTTGCTCATCTGTACAACAGAGAAGGTCTGTGTCTGCCTTTTCTTCATAGCGTATCGGGAAGATCAAATAAGATACTGTACGTGAACATGGTTTGCAAACTGGAGCTTAGTGTAACGGTACTGCTTTTACACTTACTATCAGAAGACCTCTTTAAGTTATGGTTGAGTTCAGTAGAATATTTATTTTGTGGAATTAACTATAATTCTGTGAAGGTATCAGGAATGAGCCACGTTGCTTTTTACAGAAACTGAGTCAGCTGGTATTTGAGGTATGACATTTAGAATTCTTGAGATTATTTGTAAGAAAAAGGTTTCTCTAGCAGCCCAGGAAACATATGGTTCTGTACTCTTCTAGGCTATAGTTTGGATGAGGAGGCCACAGTCCACATAAGCGGTGCCACAGCATTAGTCAGATGTATCTTTTGTACTTTCTACAGATGGATGACAATCTTCGCCAAAGCCCTCAGCTTCCTCCTCGGAAACTGCCAACACTTAAATTGACTCCAGCAGAAGAAGAAAATAATTCCTTCCAACGGCTTTCACCCTGACAGTAGTCATGGTTTGTGGCCAAAGTCAAACGATTGTTGCAGTAATCTCTTACACCAAGTGTGTGAAGGCAAAAAGAAGATACCATAATAGGTATTAAGGAAGACTCTAAACCAAAAGGAACTTTCTATGCCATCTATTTTTACTATTATTATTAGGAAGCTTGTATTCTAGCTTGGCACTGCATTTTTAATAACATCAAAGAGAATGCTAAATGAACTTGGTTGGGGGGCGGGGAAGAAAAACATCGTACTGTATACAAAGAGCTGCCTTAATCATGGCAGATTTTTGCCTTTGGTTCACATGTTGCTGGCCAAAAGCTACAATTCTGTTCTGAATGTGCACTCCTAATTTATTTGAGTTAATTTATTCAATTTATTAACTTAGTTTTCTTAGACCAGGCTGAATACCTAATATGTGGCTTTTTGGCTGAGGCTTTTTACTTCTGTTTAGAAATTTGATGCCTATTTTAGGAACCAGAAAAAGATAAATTGCTTCAGTAGAAGAGACCATATTTAACTTTAAAAAGTGAGGAGGAATGTGCTTTTTAATTATGCTCTCATAAGTCTAATCTTTTGGGGGTTTAGTAGCACATAGATAAATATTAAAGGTGGTTACGTATAATAACATCTGATAATACTCATTTCAGTATAACATTGGTCTTTGCTGATGTGTTCGATATAGGTTAGGAAGAGTTCTTTTAGTTTACTTGGGGAAATGTGGCAGTTTTAGACCTATGTCTTTGTAGTACATCTTCAGTTGTCTTTCTTGTATTAATTCCAGAAGAAGTGAATGTACTGGTTATCGTTACTATGCTAGGCTGTAAAATTCTTACTGAAATTGCCCACTTGTTAGACACTACTCAGGAGGAGCCCATGGCCAGGGTAGTAGAAATACTGTGCATCTGGTCCAAGTTTTCTATGCTTGGCTCAGTCTAATATTCTTTCATAAGATGCATATCATGTAGTCAAAAGCTTTCTGACAACCAATTATTTTTCATATGTTTCACTTATAGTCGAAGAATACAAAGGAACAATCAGAAATAGCAGCTTTTAACGAATATTTTCTATTTATTGGTTGCTGAACTGTTAAGGGATTTGCTGTGTGGTAATTTTACTTATAATAGAAACTTGCTTATTTTAGTGGTTGAGGTGCTTCTGTTGTCCTAAAACCACTTCTGAGGTTTTTAAAATGTAGAACCATGTTTTTGATTAGTGTCTTAAAAGATTACTGTGGTGCTCAGCAAATCTTATCAAGTCGTGCAGGAACCCATATGTTAAGAAAATGAGCTTTGTAGTCAAAAGACTCATCTAATTTGAGCTGAGTGGAGCTCAGCTGTGTTTGACCCACATCCTCCCAATTTGTTCTGTATTTAGGTAGTTATTTATACAAGAGTCTTTAAGTCATTGTAAATACTTTTTCTTGAAAGTTTTAACTAAGTGAGAAATAAGGTAGTCTTCAAAATCTTGGTAATCTGTTTGGATGAGGGAAAGTACCTCATGAGTTGCACATTACTTCTACAACAGGGTGTGTGTGTGTGTGTGTGTGTGTGTGTGTGTGTGTGTCAGTCAGTCATCTTCAAAGGCAGATTATTAGATTCCAGCAATCTGAAATCTATTATTCCAGCAGTCTGAAACCTAAATCATGACTGTGAGACTTTATTGTCCTCTAGGATGGATGTATATTGGAGAAGGGTGGTTAGCACATTCATCAGACATCTGCTTATGCTGTGGTCAAGGCCAGTCATTTTTAATTATGATTTATATCAGACCCTCCAAAAAGTATTTGAAATATATTACAGTTATAACGTACAAGTACATTACATGTATATTACAAGTATATTACATGTAAAACAGGATAATTTAAAAATTTTAAATTTTAAAGAATTAAAAATTTTAAAAATTTAAATTAAAAAAATTAAAAATTTATAGAACCATATCAACACTGACAGATTCTAAAATTAAGTAGTAAATTTAACTCCAAGTTTCTCCATGGGCAAAGTCAAAAGATAATGCTAGGTTATGTCAATTTTTCTTTTCAACAAAACTGCTAATGTCTATTAGGAAGAAAAATGTGTTTAAAGTTTTACAGGAACGTGGAGCTCATGTTCTTCTGATATGTAGACTTTGATAAAGAAGCATACTGTAATGTTTTATGAACTGAAATTTTAATCAAAAGAGGTCATTTTAGAATAACAAGTATTAGTCTTTTTTAGTAGAGGGAATGACTGTCAATATGATTTATTTGTTTTTGTGTCATCCCTACTTCGAACTGCCGTTAGCCTTCCATTCTCACTATAGTCTATAATGCTTCCAGATCACCTTTTCTAAGATGCAACATGTGATTTTAGTGAGAGTTTATATGTTGGGTTACTTAGTTGAGCTATTTATGTATAAGTAAATGAGATGACAGGAAGCTGTAACTGAGCACAAAGTACTTTAGGGAGCAGCCACACATACAGGAAGCTCTTAGAAAAGAACTTTTTTTTTTTTTTGAGACAGAGTTTCACTCTTGTTGCCCAGGCTGGAGTGCAGTAGCGCAGTCTCGGCTCACTGCAACCTCTACCTCCTGGGTTCAAGCAAGTCTCCTGTCTCAGCCTCCCAAGTAGCTGGGATTACAGGCATGTGCCACCATGCCCAGCTAATTTTGTATTTTTTTTAGTAGAGATGGGGTTTCACCATGTTGGTCAGGCTGGTCTTGAACTCCTGACCTCAAGTGATTCACCTGCCTCGGCCTCCCAAAGTGCTGGGATTACAGGCGTGAGCCACTGCACCCGGCCAAAAAGAACATTTTGTCAATCTGAACAGAGCACAGAACATTTTTTCAGACTGAACAGACTGTTGGACCAGCCTGTCATGATACGTTTTGGATAAAGTTTGAGTTCATTGGGATAAATGGTCCACAATCTTAAACAGAATACTGTGAGCCAATGCCTTTTGGAAGTAATGGTGGAGGATAATATGATTAAAGGGAACATGCTTGTGTTTATTTTTGTTGGTAGTATATGATTAGAAAAACTAGATAATTCCCATAAGATGAAGATCTTCCATGAACAAACTACCATCAATCATCCATCAGATTGATTTTTTTTTTTTTAAAGTAACACTAAAGAAGCTGTAAAGAACATTGAAGGTGGTCATTCCTTCAAAACTGTGTTTTGACCTCACAAAAGGTGGGCATTAACAAACCAAATTTCAACTTAAGTCTGTTTGTATTATATTGGGGGTGCTGCGAGACTGGAGATTTTATAAAAGCAAGAATTTTTATTTCCATTTATAATTTCTATTCAATATTGCTAGATATATTAACATGAAGGAATGGGGAAACTTATTTCAATCAAAGCTAAAATTTTCAGAAGTCTGTAAAAATGGAAAAACACCATTGAAAGAGGCAGAAATAGGTAATGGGGATAGTATCTTAGAAAACCTGTTGGTTAAGGCAGCTGCATGTGATAAAAGTGGTATTTGAACTTGGTAGTGTTTCCTTAGAACCTCCTCCAAAAATATGCATTTACCAGGCTTTTACAATTTTTTTGACAGTTTTTCATCAACTGTCAAAAACTTCAACCCTTTTAAAACCTAGATATAAATGCTTACATGTAAAGAAAGGAAGCTAAGCAGTGGGTACCTGGGATCTCTCTGAACTATTTTTATAACTTCTTGTGAGTCTAAGTATTTCAAAATAAAAGTGGTTTTAAAGTAAATTCATAGATTAAATGTATCATTATCTATATATAAACCATGATTTAAAACTTTAATTTTCTAAACATAGTATTCAACTTAGTTGAATAAATATATGATAGAAGTTAAATACAATTTTTATTTCATTCTTAAGAAAAACTCATGTTTGTAACAAATGATATCTAAAGATCTATTTTGCCTTACCAGAAAAGAAAAAAAAACCCTAAAACCAAAAACTCCTTTCCCTAGGATGTCAAAAATGCTGTGATTTAAAATATCTAATTATATTTTTTTCTTTCTATGGTAGTGGGGTTTACTTCTGAGGATAAAATATTTTGAAAAAGCTCTGTCCCTTGACATGGTAGTTCTCCCGTGCCTTGTACTTGTTCTCTCTCCATATGCACAGTGTGACAAGATGCTCACCTTTAATGAAGAAGGTGTAGCTTTTCGTTTTAAGCTGTAATTGTCTTTGTCTTGATTTGGCTATTTTTATAACTGAAATCCTGAGCAACAGAGATAATTTGGGTGGTAATGATCATCTTTTGTATATGTTCTTGATGTTAAGAAATATTTTTTGCTGCCATTCAGCTTTGTGGAATTTATGTTTACTTTTCAATATTTTCATATTTCTTAACCAGATTTTAAAGAAATTTGTTGTTAGTTACGTGAAATCAAAGGTCAGGTCAGTAATCCCATTATTCTCAAGCTTGAAGTTTTGTTGGATGTTCAAAATGCTAATTTTTGCAGAGATATAAGGATAAATTAGTTTTAGTTTGTGTTCTTAAGGGTTTGCAAAATAATTTGGCTCCCAAACTCTTGTTGGGGTGTAGTGTTTGCTAGGAGCCCAGGTTACCTGCCCTGGACTTAAATTGTGATTGAAGTGGAGAGGTACTCTAGGAATTTAAAAAGACACAAAATTATTTTTTTCCAGACTAGTGTGCCATGGATTTCTGATAAGAATTAACATTCTTGAACAAAGGTATCAGAAAGGGTAACTCGAGTTGAAGGTTTGTGAATAGAAAGGGAAATGTGATAGAAGATTATTCAGAACAAAATAAATAGACAAAATAACAAAAGACAGGAAAATAAGTCTCTTTGTATCCTTATTAATCATTTGAAATTATGCTATAATATTTTTTAAAACTCACCTGTTTGGTTCTGGGTGAAGCAGTTCCTGAAGGAGTGTTTTGTCAGAATATATTGTTAGGTGAATAGAGGGTTCTGTGACCAAGTAAGTTTGGGAAATAGTGGGTTAGACAAAGTTGAGTTACTGTTGGCCTTTCAGACCTTTGATACGCTAATGTGCATTTTAAATCTCCAAGAAGCACCTCTATTTTATACATCATTTCCCTAATTTATTTTAATATGGATTTCTTGTTTTTGTTTTCTTGAGACGGAGTCTTGGTCTTGTCACCCAGGCTGGAGTGCAGTGGCACGATCTCGGCTCACTACAACCTCCGCCTCCCAGGTTCAAGCAATTCTCCTGCCTCAGCCTCCCAATTTACTGGGATTACAGGCACCTGCCACCACGCCCAGCTAATTTTTGTATTTTTAGTAGAGATGGGGTTTCACCATGTTGACCAGGCTGATTTTGAACTCCTGACCTCAGGTGATTCTGCCCGCCTCACCCTCCCAAAGTGCTGGAATTATAGGTATGAGCCACTGTCCCCGGCCAGATTTTTTTAAAAGTAGGCATCTTGTGGGATTTATGTTCTGAGAGATACACCTAAGGAAATGCTGCCCTACAGTGTTTTTGCTAGTTCATACTCATTACAAAGGTTTCTTATTGTTGGGTGCCCCTCTAGCCAGTGGTAGTAAAATGGGAAGAGACAGGTCAAGACTCCCTTGGACCACGGCATTGAGAGAGGGATGGCTGTCGGCATAGATATGTTGGTTATTTAGGCATTTGTGAGGGAGGCCCCTGGCTCTTCCAGCCTGTTTCCTTAGAATCCTAGTTGGCCGGGAACAGCTGTACAAGGGTCTGAACTGGTGGTTTCAGCAGACTACCCAGTTCCTAAGCATCCATGAGACAGAGGGAACCAACTTGTATTTCCAGAACAATTTTCCAAACCTTTTCTGGCTGTACTTTAAAAGTGCCAAAAAGGCAATGGGTGTTTATGACACTAAAGTCACGTACAAGCTAGTATGATACATACATCATAGAAAGCTTATAGTTGCTCAGTGACAAAGCAAAGGAAGTTTAATATTTTCCAGTTTTGTTCATTACCGAAGACAGTCTAAGGTTCATAGTTTTCACTAAATTCTAAGCAGATTCTATATCCTAAAACATTTAAACCTCACTAGACCTGCAATTTTGAGAGGGTTAGCTAAATATGTTTGATATCACTTCAGAGTCTAAAACCAGATTACTAATCATGTGTAAGGAGGCATTTTGTGTGTCTTTGCAATGTATACAATTGCATTATTTGGAACACCATTTTGAATGTGTATTTGAGAGAAAGCTCGCCTGTGGGTTTTGAGTTGTGGTGTAATGGTGAACATGTAGCCACATGAAAGGCCTTTGGATCTTTGTTCTGATTCTTCAGTCGTCTTTTTGCAAATTCAGAGAAATGTCTTTTAATCATTTCGTTTACATATCCCAGATCCTTGGAAATCATGAAAAATAACTTGCCAGAGTTTGCATCAGCCCTCAATAAGTCATGAACCATAGAGAAGGTCATGGGGCCATTTATTCTTTGGACCATTGGCTACTTCTGAAGTGCTGGCTTCCTTCTCTCTAGGAGGAGTCGTGTATTCAGGCTTTTAAGTTAAATGCATAAAAATGAGTTTTACTTCTCTTCTGACTTGATTTTTAATTTTATGAAATGGGAAATAATGTTTTTCCATTTTTCTGTTCATTTTGAAGTGGGAATTTGAGGTGTTTGTAATGTCATGTTACTGTTCTGAAAGATTGACAGTAAAGAAGACAAGAAATTTATGTATGTAGTATGCATATTAGTTTTGTCCCACCAAGCCTATCTTTGAATGGCAAACATTTTAAAAACATCTGTTCTAGTTGCACAACTACTCTAGCTTCTTTATAAAGTAAACAATCTTTAAGCAATGTTGGCCATAATTTCAATATTCTAGCCTTGCCGAGTGTGAATATATTTTACTCAGAGACTATGTATAAATACACTAAAGTGGTGATGGTGATCAATATTGTAAAGAATTTATTCTGATAAATGAGAAACTGGATATAATCTCAAAATAGCTATTTTCTCAATAAAAATCTCAAATCTCCTGACTGCTTATTAATTCTCGATTTAACGTTATTTATTCTTTGAGGTAAATCTTTTCATCGCAAAGAATTTTTTGCTGGTTGAATGTAGTTGTTCAGGGCTGGGACTGAGCTATAGACATAGCGGGTTTTTAAAAAATGTCCATTCTTTTTTTTTTTTTTTTTTTGAGACAGAGTTTTGCTCTTATCACCCAGGCTGGAGTGCAATGGTGTGAACTCGGCTCATTGCAACCTTCGCCACCTGGGTTCAAGCAATTCTCCTGCCTTAGCCTCCCAAGTAGCTGGGATTACAGGCACCTGCCACCTTACCCGGCTAATTATTTTTATTTTTTTTGGTTTTTTTTTTTTTTTTTTTTTTTTAGTAGAGACGGGGTTTCACCATGTTGGCCAGGCTGGTCTTGAACTCCTGACCTCAGGTGATCCACCCGTCTCGGTCTCCCAGAGTGCTGGGATTACAGGTGAGCCACCGTGCCTGGCCAGAAAATGTCCATTCTTTCTGTTATGTGTTGAGACCACTTGTGCTCTGGCCACTCCAGGCTAAGGGAGGTTAGCGGCCTGTTCTCTAGGCCACTGGTTTGTGTAGGACCTCAGATGCTCACACAACTTTGCAGAGTTATAGTTCTCTCATCCGTTCAGCTCTGTAAGTTTCTTGTAAATTATACCTTTTGCTCACCCAGATAGTACAGTGATAGTCCATTGTAATTGAATGGAAGATTTAACTGAGAAAAATAATGTAATTTTAGTTGGAGGGAAGATATTCAGGTTTTTTTACTGCTTCGTTTATGGGACAAAGTATATGGTCCTAGAGAACCCTGTTATTTACAGCTGTAAGTTAAATAAGGGCAAGTTCCCTGAGAGAATGGGTGTCTTTGCTAGTAGATTTTTTTTAAATTGAGGTGTAATTTACATATAGTAAAATGCATAGGCCTTCCAAGTAGAACTGTGTAGGTATGTAAGTACTTTTCTCACATGAGAAGCAAGCTACATCTTTGTCGATACTCCTTTCCCCAAAGAACACAAATCTTAATTACTTACGCACTTTGGGTTCCAGGTGAAAGCCCTTGGATGGATTGAGGTGGTGAGTAATGATCACTTGCTTGCTGCAAGAGAACAGAAAAGAGGAGTTGCTGTTGTGGAATAATGGAATTATTTGCGGAAAGACAACTATTTAGAGTCACAAAGCTGCAAACCATATGACAAAGAGTTTCAGAAATTTTGGTTCTTAATTGCTCATCTCAGAGGTTTGACTGTCATCTGAGACTATCTGGGGAACTCAGAAACTCCTGGATGTCCATACTGATCTCCTTCAGTGGATGGTAGGCTACAACACAAGGTGCTCTCTTTCCTTTGCTGCAGATAGCAGCTATTGGTGAGAAAACTCTTAAGTTTTGCCATGTTGGGATCTTGTCTTCAGTGAGTCTCCATAGCAGAAAGATCACTAAGTGCTGCACATTATGTTTGAGACAAATGTAAGAATGAAAAGCAAATGGTGGTGAAGAAATGTCAGGTTTTATCTTACTTAAGATCATCCTGTAGTTAGGTTCCTAGCTGTAGAACAAAGGAGAAACTGGTCTCTTCTTGACCAGACAAGGGCTTCAGGAGAAAGAATGAGAAACCATGGTCCCTCTCCAGGTATATGAGTCAGCCTCCTGGAATGCTTTAGACATTTGTGACTAAGAAATGAAGACAGCTGTGCCTCATCAAAGACATTTCTAATTTCCAGTGCAGCCAACTCAAGGCTCCAAAACTTGTGCTTTTCCAAGTGGAAGAGAAGCTATTATATTTATCCTGCGTTTTGAGTGAGTGGAAAGAACAGGGGAACTTTAACATGTATAAATACAATTAGGATTGGTTCCCCAGATCCTAGTTTGGAGAAGGTAGTCCGCTCACGAATTCACATTTTGAAGAAGCTAAGAAATCTTTCAGTGTAGAAGAAAGCATGACACTTTGCAAATATCACAATTAAGACCAAACAAACAGATTTCAGCTTTAAATGCAGGAAGCACACTGACTTATTTGAAGACTGTCATATTGTGCCCCTTCTGATATGTGTTGTCCCGGTTTTCTCCATGAGGGGGGAAATTGCGTTTTTCATCTAATGAACATGATTTACATTTTGCATTGCATATGACATCCAATTCACAGGGTTGACTACTGCTAAAATGGTTTAGAAAACGGTGGGGAGTGTATATAGCAGATGTAGAAATTAAGAGAAAAAAGACCAAAAAGAAAGGAAAAAATAACACACACAGCCTAATGGAAATTTAAGCAAATTTAATCCAATTTTTGGATTAAAATTTTGGAGCCTTGCAAATCACATTCATGCCAAGATTGACATCTGTCACTCAGTAATGACTGCTGTGTGGAAGCCTGGAGATGCCCACGTGTCTAATCACATTCCAGCCACCTAATCTCTCAGGGAGGAGGCTGCTGTGGAGGTCTTGAGTACCTATGATTTCCAGGCACTCATTTATTTGGGGAGAATATAAAGAGAAGGTTACAAAGACTGCCCTCAAGGAACTAACAATAAGAGAGAGATGCACATAATTTAAATGCAGTATGACTGATTTGCATCCATGTAGTTTTTCTCTTCTGTCCTGAAGAGATAGTTTAGAGATACCTTCCCAAAACATAGAAGGTAAAAGGAAATGCAGACGCAGTTTTCAGTTCAGACCTTGGAAGATCCTGCGGTAGAGGTGCACAGCTTGGGAACATGTGGAATCAGTGATTAGTTTCATTGGTTAGTTCATTTACAGTTGGGGAAGCTGAATCAAATTTAAAAGGGATCAAAAATCAAGTGCTTAAAAGAGAGGCAATTGAATACAGGAACTGGTTGTACAGATGAAAGGAACACCCCTCCACCCCATTCCCCACCACTAAATCCCTGCCTTTGTGGGCTTATGACAAGGGCAGCAAGGAGCCCAGTGTGGCTGGAATGGAGCCAGAGAGCCAGGGAGTAGAGAAAGATGAGGTCAGAGGGTTAGCTGTGGCCGATCATAGGGTGGTTCTCAATTGCCCACCCTTGGGATGTGTTTGGAAATGTGTGGTGGCAGTTCTGTTGTCACAGTGAAGCCTTGAAGGCATTTAAGCTGGCTAGGGCTAACAAAGCCCTGCTCAACAAAGAATTGTTCAAACCCAAATACCAATGTTTGCTGTTGAGAGATGCTGAAGACCTCGTAAGCCCTCATCAGATTTCACAGAACAAAAGCAGATGATGAAAATCGGGATGACCTGCCAGCAAGCGGGCTTTGAGAAAAGAAAGAGTTGCTTAACGCAGAAGGAGTGCCAGCTTAGAGATTTTAGAACAGCAAACCATTTTGGTGGGAGAAATTAATCTCGTGATAAAAAGCCTAGAAACTAGAAAGGTCATCAAGGGATTACTCTAGTTAGGATATAATTGGGGTTATGGAGCTGAATGAGTAGGTTGTAGAAAGAAAATGGATTTCAGACTTAGAAAGCGAGACTTAAAGTAATATACCCGATGGGTGGTTCTGAGCAAGTTACTTGACTCTTAGTCTGCATTGCTGTTTATTGCAATACAGTTGCATAACTAGATCTGAATGTATGAACATTTTTATGTTTGGGTTTTTTAAATAATTGAAATGTAGAAGATACCAATTGAAAGAACTCTGTCCTATCTTTTATGAATAACCCCTGTTAACATATTATCCATTCTTCCAGTCTTTTGTTTTCTCCACACTCACATACACACAATCATGTATATATTGTCATCCAATAGTATCTACTATTCTGTAATATGCCTTTTTCATTTAATATTTGGTAAATCTTTCTAGGTCATTACATATTCTATATGACTTTTAGTGGCTATGTGCAATTTCATTGGATGGATGTTACATCGTTTATTTCATTCCCTTGCGATGGACACTAAGGTGAGTTCCTCTTATAATGGTCCTTGTTACATATTATACAGTTTCTCAGGAGGATTTTGCCCCTTTATGTTCCCTGCAGCCCTATGCAAGAGAGCCTGTATTACTGCAACCCCACCAGCGTAGAGTATTATTTTTCTCTTTACCACCTTGATAGGTAAAAAAGTAGCATTTTATTTACTTAATAAACCAGTTACTTAATAAGTGTATGGTTGAGTATTTTTTCCATATGTCTATCGTCCATTTGTATTTCTTCTGTAAATTGTCTATTTGTATTCTGCATCACAGGCAAATTAATTAACTTCTCTGAACTCCTGTTTTCTCAGCTATTAGATGGGGTTTCTGTGGGGTGTAAAAGGGATTATATACATTGCAGGTCCAGAATATGGCAGGTACTCAAAAGTACTACTTCCCTTTAGTTTTTTCTTGGATTAACAGCTCCAGAGAATGGAGACTCTTTTCTTTATTGTACCCCAGCACTGAGCACAGTGCTTGGCACATAGAAGGGACACAAAAAGTTTTAAGGAAGGAAGAATAGTGAGATTTGGAAATATTTTGAGCATATCAGGAAAAGGGGTGAGAGAAGTTGAAGCCAAGATCCAATGAATCACCAGTGAGAAAACTGGTGTGTTCCTCAGATGCTTACTAATATTGATGTGAAAGAATTTGAATCTTATTCAAAAACTCTACTAGGAAAAAATTTCTTACAGACAGATGTAGCTAAAGGGTAATAAACACCTATATTCAAGGCTGTAACCAGCCTTGAGAAGTTGGGTAATTATTACTTTGTAAGCAAAGTATTTTAAGTATACTAGGAAAAGTCACTAGTAAAGGGATTAATATAATTAAGTTTTTGTAGGGTGAATAATTTTTTTTTTTTTTTTTTTTTTTTGAGACAGGGTCTTGCTCTGTCACCCAGGCTAGAGTGCAGCGGCAAAATCTCAGCTCACTGTAACCTCCACCAGCCGGGTTCAAACGATTCTCATTGCCTCAGCCTCCTGAGTAGCTGGGACCACAGGCGTGGGCCACCACACCCGGCTACTTTTTGTATTTTTAGTAAAGATGGGGTTTCACCATGTTGGCCGGGCTGGTCTGGAACTCCTGGCCTCAAATGACCCACCCTCCTCGGCCTCCCAAAGTTCTGGGATTACAGGCATGAGCCACAGCGCCCAGCCTGTGAATAACTTAATTTCAAAAAATGATGAATCCCGATTTTCACATATTAGATATGCCTAGACTGGGAGTACATGTGCAATAACAATATAATATAAAAATGATAATAAGTTAAACTAACCCAGAGAAATGGTGCCTCAAATGGAGAGGAGAGGATTGCTGTCAGGTCTTGTTTCATTCAACATGTCCTATGATCATGAGGGAGAAGGAGTCAGTGGTTTGTTAATGAGATTTGCAGATGGCTTTAAATTGAGAGGTATTGTAAACAGCGGGAATGACTGAGAAATGATACAAGAGGATCTGGAAAGGTTAGGAACATGGACAGGAAATCAAATGATTCAGCCTGGAGTAATGCAAGCCAATCTGACATCTGGGGCCAAATACGAAGAAATACAGATATGCCATGAAAGAAGCAAATATGGAAAATAGTCATCTCAAAGGAGGTTGGGAGGGTGGGTACTAGAGGAAAACGAGAGACATGGGAAGAAGGATGTCAAATGCCCACTATGTGCCTAGTATTTATCATGTTGATTTCTTTTTGACCAAGGTTAATTCAGTGCTGGGAAAGAAATTAGTTTTTTGAGGATTAATTATGCACAAGAGCTTGGGTACTTAGTGAAATAAAAACTCAACCTGCCTCTAGTTGATCCTAATGAGTGTTCTCAGTGTTGATCCTAATGAGTGTTCTCAGTGTAGAGTGAGAGTGTAGAGTGTTCTCAGTGTAGAAAGCATTATGGAAGTGGCCCAGGGTCTCCAGAAGAGCTCCAGGGGAGATAGTGCTTGCCACATATCTGCCTGGGCATTTCTCATTCCATGGGTATTTCTTAGAATTCTTGGAGAAGCCTCCACCCGGCTATCCTAGGTGCCAGCAGCACGATGGGGGGCTCACAAAACCTTTGGTGAGTTAGCCCAGTTGTCCACCTTAGGCAAAAATAAGGTGTGTGCCCCATGATCTGTTCCTTCCATTCGTGTCCCTCTTTTTCGCTCCTCTGGGACATTCATGTTAGCCTCTAGTAACATAGAGCTCCCAATCCAGCCCTTTGCTTGGGTTTCCCACTATACCGTATCCTTCTCTCTTGCTATAAAGTTCTGGCAATCGTTTCTATTTCCTCTAGATGTCAATGAGCTAAATCTGGCTTAACAGCAGCATTGGCTTAATTTACAATCTGCAATATTTCTTTTTTTTTTTTTTTTTTTTTTTTGGGAATGAGAAAATAACTTTATTTCATTGTGGGGAGCGGGCCGATGTCCAGCCTCAGAACTTCTGGAACTGCTTCTTGGTGCCGGCAGCCTTGGTGACCTTGAGCACGTTGAAGCGCACTGTCTTGCTCAGAGGCCGGCACTCGCCCACTGTGACGATGTCACCGATCTGGACGTCCCTGAAGCAGGGGGACAGGTGTACAGACATGTTCTTGTGGCGCTTCTCGAAGCGGTTGTACTTGCGGATGTAGTGCAGATAGTCTCGGCGGATGACAATGGTCCTCTGCATCTTCATCTTGGTCACCACGCCAGAGAGGATCCGCCCTCGAATGGACACATTACCAGTGAAGGGGCATTTCTTGTCAATGTAGGTGCCCTCAATAGCCTCCTTGGGTGTCTTGAAGCCCAGACCGATGTTCTTGTAGTACCGCGGGAGCTTCTCCTTGCCAGTTTCTCCCAGCAGGACCCTCTTCTTGTTTTGAAAGATGGTCGGCTGCTTTTGGTAGGCACGCTCAGTCTGAATGTCCGCCATCTTCCCGGCCGCCTGAAAAAAAGCCAATCTGCAATATTTCTTAAAATGGAGTCACTAGTTCTTGTTTTTTTTAGTTTTAAGGCCTTGAGAAATTGGATCACAGTTCGGATTTCATGGGGATAAGGAGAAAGAGGACCAAATTACTTTAGGGAGGATAAACCCTGAACAGACACTATTGACTGTATCCATTCCCTGTCCTGAGGAGAGGACCAGAGCACTGGGATGAAAAATGTGTTGAAGGAGTGAGCTAGAAAGGAAATGGATCAAAGACATCTCACTTGTAGTTCGTTCAAACTTGTAAGATATGTTAATGGCTCAGATTGGAAACCTGAAGCTGAATGTATCACCTGTCCAATAATATTTGCCTTATACTAGGAGCCCCTTGTGATTGAAGCCTAAAACAATCTATCCATTAATTCAATAAGCATCTACTGAGTGCCTCCTATGTTCCAGGCACTGTTCTTGGTGCTCAGGATACAGCAGTGAACAAAACAAAGACCTCTGCCTTTGTGATTCTTACACTCCAGCAGGGATGACAGCTGATAGTGAACCTAATAAATAAGCAGATTGCATCACATAATAGGAAGTGATATGTGCTATGGAAAAAGAAAAAAGTAAAGCAGGGCAAGGAGGCTGGGACCACTGGGGCTGGGGCAAGTGACAGTATGAAATATGGCAGGATAAGTGGCATTGGGAAGATGGCATTTGAACAAAGCCATGAAAGAAGGGTGGGGCTGGCCTCTAGTATCCAACAGCATTCAAGGCAGAGGGCACACATAGAGCTTGTCTGGCATGTCTCAGAAACAGCAAGGAGGCCGGTGGTCAGGAGCAGAGTGAGCAGGGGAGAGCACGAGATGAGGTTGAAACTCAGGGGAGGGAGCAGACCAGGTAGGAGCTTGAAGGCATTTTTAAGGCTTTGGCTTTTACCCTGTGTCATTGCAGTTTTTGAGTAAAGAAGTGATGCCACTGATTACTTTTTAAGAAGGATTACTTGAGCTATGGTTCTGGCACTAGACAAGGGTGTATAAGCAGGAAGAGAAGCTGGGAGTATATTGCAGTGACTTTGAGCCAAGAGTTGGTGGATCAGGATGGTAGCAGTGGAAAGGTAGGAAGAGAATGGATTCTGGGTGTACCTTGCAGACACTATCAACAAGATTAGATGTAGATTGTGAGAGAAAGAGAGAAAGATGACTTCAAGATTTTTGGCATGAGCACTGGCTTAATCAAGTTGCTATCAACTGAGATAAGGAAGGCTATGAGTAGAACAGTTTTTGAAGGGAGATGAGGAGTTCCATTTTTGACACATTGAGTTTGAGATGTCTATTGAACATCCAAGTGGAGATGCTGAGTAAGGCTGGAGACCAGGAGGTACTAACTGAAGAGTTGTTAGGGTAAAGGTGTTATTTAATACCATGAGATGGGATGAGACGATTAAGGGTTTAAGTTATAGAGAAGAGGACTAGGAACTGAGCCCTGGGGTATTCTGAACACTAAGAGACCATGGAGAACACCAGCAAGGAAGCTAAGCCCAGTGAGGTAGGAAAAAATGGAAATAATGTGTTATTCTTGATGCCAAATGAAGAATGTGTGTCAAGGAAGAGGTAGTGATTTGCTGCACTGAATGCAGTTGATGGATCATGTTAAATGAGGACTGATGCCTGACCATTGGATTAGCAAAATGGAGGTCATTGGTGACCTTGACAAGCAGTTTTGATGGAATGGTGGAGGCATAAGTCTGATAGGAATAGGTTCAAGAGAGACTAGGAAGAAAGAAATTGGGAAGAGAGAGAAGAAAAAAATGATGAATATGATAATTATAAACAGCATAAGAAGTCTGGGGAAGATACCTAGAGGTAAAAATGCCTCCCCTGGGTCCTCCGGCTCACATCAAGGAGGCAGCCACTTATTTATTTATGTATAGCTGGAAAGCAAATTAATGTGCAGCAGCAGTGTTAAGCTAGGTCACTGGGAAATCTTCCCCATTAACAGAAATCCACATGAGGTTTAACAGGGTTTGTTGAGGGACTTCTAATTTATTACAAAAATATTGCTGTTTGAAACATGGGCTTTCTCTCACAATCATGAGCTAAATTATTTTAATAAATAGGGTCTAGCATATTAATACTTCTATACTTAGTTAAGCCAGGTGATGTGGAGACCAAATCAATCACTGGAGTATTTTCTTCTTTGTGGAGGATTTTAGCTTCTGTGGTTTAGGTAATAGATTTTTTTTTCTACCCAGGCCTGGGACCTAGAGTGCATATGAAGTAAGTCGCATCTTTATTTTCCACTTGAGCTAATTAATGACTGCATGCATTCATCAGGAGACAGGATGAGAACATATTTGAAAATTAAAGGGTTATCCCTACAGAAGACATTGAGGGTGCTGCATGGAGCATAAGGATGGATTAGGAAAAATGTAATATTTTAAGGGCACAGAATAGTCTGAACAAAAGCAGAGGCCATGGCGTCATCCTCTCTCTTACCTTCTCTAACTAGTCAATCACCTCATCCTATCTGTTTCTTGCTGTGGTCATTACTTAAATTGGAACCGTTGGCCTCCCCCACAGTCCTGGTTTGTCTTTTCTTTGCCTTTGTCTTGCCTTTTCTTTCCTGGGTTACTGTTACAGATGCACCATTGGCCTCTCAGCTTCTGGATTTGCTCCTTTTCAATGCATTTTCTACCTTGTTCAACAAAGATCTTTCTCAAATACGAAATAATCGTGCTTCACTGTTGCTTAACACTTTGAATGGCTCCTTATTGTTATCAAGTTTAAACTCCTATGACAGCTTATAAGACATTTCATCACCTGGTTCTAGTTTATGCCCCACCTTCTGTCTTCGCCATTGAAGATCCAGCCATGAAACTACTCATATCTCCAAATTCTCCAGACTTTCTTTTAAATCTTTGGATCAGAGATTCCAATGAGGGATAGGAGAAGCCACAAAATCAATGTAACAGGGCTAAACAGAAAATTAGAGTTTTAAGCTCCATTAAAATAGAAATACAAGGATGTCCTTTGTTTTAATATTCCTTATATTCAAATTATGCCAGATGTTTCTATTTCCACTTGTCTAATGCATGTGTATAACAGCACTGCACATAAACCAGTAGTTGGCCCCTCATTCTCCACTTGGCTTTCGGAACTTTCATGGTCAGTCCTTGGCCCTGTATTCACACTTTGCTCACTGTACACACTCTTCCTTGCTTGTCTTTTCCATTCCCTGGGCTTCAAATGTTGCCTGTATTTGGAAGTCTTACAGATTGACATCTCCAGCCCAGGGATCTCTTCTGAGATCAGACTCCTGCCCAAAGAGAGATGTCCAAGAGGTCTGAGCAATCTCAAGCCTATATCTAAGGCTAAACTGTGATCTTCAGTCCATCAAAGTCTCTTTTTCTGCTAGTCTTTCCCATCTCAATAAATGTCACCTGTATCGCTCCATTGCTCAAGCCAGAAGCATGGAAACTTACCTCTCTTTTTCAGTTTGTAAGTAAACTGACATGCAGGCAATGTTTGAAATGTTTTACGCATGTTAACTTGTTTAATCCTCATAACAAATCTTCAAGGTAGCTACTATTATTATCACCCACTTTTTAGATGAGGAAACCAAGGCACAGTGAGGTTAAGTAATTTGCCCAAGGTCACACAACTTACTAATGGAACTGGGATTTAAACTCAGACAATCTAGCTTCAGAGTTCATGTGCTTAACCTCTACCCCAACTGTTATTCTTAGCACCTTTAATTCACCCTACACAGAAACAATCAAAGTGCAATCAGTTCTGGCTCCCCAAATCTCCTGAATTCATCAACAGTCATAGGCGTCATAGTCTTTTGCTGCAAGTATCATAATAACTCCACAGGGATCTCCAGTTCCGTCCTTGTCCTCCCCCAACTCTCCAATCCCAGGCATTCTTCCCAGAGAAGCCAGATCTTAGCTTTGATGTAATTTTTTCCCCCGATTGGGAATCCTTCCTTGGCTCTCATAACTGAATCACATCCCCCCAGTTATTTTCCGCAGAGCATCCTATTGTCTTCTTTCATATTAAGTTTTCTAATTTAAAATGCTACATCTGTGTTTTACATTTTTTAAAGTAAGCACCATGACAGCAGGGATTTTATTCTATTTTCTGCTATCTACCGAGTCCCTAGCACAGAGCTTCGCACATAGTAGGTACTTAGTAATATTTGTGAACAGTTGGATGAATGAGTCCCTAATAATAAGTAAAAAGTGACTGTATAATTTTTATTTTATGTATTAAAATGAAGGTAGAGTGATACCTTTTTATAATGAACTAATGAAAGGAGGCTCATGAATTAATGAAAAATATATAACATATGACTTTTAAAAACTACAATGCAGTTTTACTGTTTCAATGAAGAACATTGTATAATTTGGTTATGCATGCCACCCATTGCTACTAACCCCACACTCCTTTCTAAGAGATTCCATCCATACTCTCATACCCCTAGCTCAGCTCATTGGACCAGGGATGGAAACTGACCCAAGCTGGGCAAATTAGATTCTCCCTGTTCAGAATTTAGAATCAGGAAACTGAGAAACAGATCTTTAAAGTAACTGCATTCATCTATCTGTCAAATGTTTTTTGAGAATCTAGAATGAGCTGATTATTGGAGATATGATGAGGAAGATATATCTCTCCTTGAAGGTTTTTACAATCATCTGAGAAAACTGATGAATAAAGCTGCTTCTGAAATTCAGAGTGTTGAGTGCTGTGATATAGGTAATATAGGATGTAAGTACTATAGAAGCACATAGGAGAGGTCCCTTATTCAATCTTGGGAAGGCTGAGAAGCTTCCCAGGGGAGGTGATATCTTAGATGGAAGAAAGCTTTATAGATCCAGGGGAGAGTGGAGGTGAGGGGGATGGCATTCTAAGCAGATGGAACAGAAAATGCAAACAGTGCATTCAGTCTGGTGTGCAAGGGTTATGCTGAGGGTGGAATGTGGTCTCCATCATGAAGGCCCTTGTCAGCCTAAGCGAAGTGTGGGCTTTATCTTGAGGGCAATGAGAGTCCTGAACAATTTGTTGTTGTTGTTGTTGTTGTTGTTGAGACAGAGTCTCACTCTGTCGCCTAGGTTGGAGTGCAATGGCGCAATCTCGGCTCACTGCAACCTCCACCTCCTGGGTTCAAGCAATTCTCCTGCCTTAGCTTCCCAAGTGGCTGGGATTACAGGCACCCACCAGCATGCCCAGCTAATTTTTTTTTTTTTTTTTTGTATTTTTAGTAGAGACGGGGTTTCACCATGTTGGCCAGGCTGGTCTCGAACTCCTGACCTCAGGTGATCCACCTGTCTCAGCTTCCCAAAGTGCTGAGATTACAGGCATGAGCCATCATGCCCGGCCCTGAACAAGTTTTTTTAGCAGAGGAGTGACACGTTAAGATTTGCATTCTAGAAAAATTTCTGTGGTCTTAGCAGGAGAAAGGTTTTAGAAGCAGATGGATCAGTTAAAAGATTGCTATAGAAATTTGGACAAGAAAGGATGATGGCAGGAATAAGTTGACAACAGTGGGAAGAGACAGGGTGGATGTTTAAAGTGATATTTAGGATGATGATGGGAAGGGAGAGAGGAATTAAGCATAAATTCCAGGTTTAAGGCTTAGACTAGCAATAGATAGTGGAGTCACCCACTAAGACAGGATACACATGAGGGAGCTCAAGGAAGAGATTGAGGCTGGAGACATAAACATGAGCATTATCTGCATATAATTAATTCAAACCTTTGGGTGAGTTTGTGGAGTGAGAAAAGAAGAGGTTTATGGACGGAACCCTAAGTAACTCCACCTTTGAGTGAGTTTGTGGAGTGAGAAAAGAAGAGGTTTATGGACGGAACCCTAAGTAACTCCACCTTTGAAGTAGCTGGGTGAGGAAGAAAAGCCCACAAAAGAGCTTGAGGAGATGTGTCCAGGGAGCCCATTGGAAATACAAGGAAGAGTGAAGTCACAGAAACCAATGGATGAAAGCTTTTCTAGAAAGTTCTAAACAGTGTCAGTGCTCTCACAAAAGGACCTAAACAAGCACAACTCCAAATGTAATTAACTGCTTGTGCATATCTAACAAACATGAATATTTCTCTTAAGTAAGCATTATTCTCAGTAATCTTATTCACAGCCTCGATTTGCTTGTCTCAAGAATGCTTTGAAAATTCTCTAAGAGTGAAGTCTGAATTCGTGAAGGTTTTCCAAATTTGGTTTTCAAATGTTATTACATGTCGGTTCGTGAAGTGCATTTGAATGTCAGAGTTGAGAATGTGGAAAAAAGTAGACATAAGGAAACTTATTTTAAAAATGTTTTTCAACTTTAAGGAAAGCATCTAACAACCCACTACGTTTAGCATTTCGTGTGTGTTTATGACCTGTCAAAAACTGCCAGAAATTTACTTGTGAGCAAGAAGTAAAAGATGTTGCCTGTTTGTTATCTTTCAGAGCGTCCAAATTCTGAAAGCCACTTTGCAACCCAAAAAGAACTTTCCTTCATCAGTGGACATATGTCAAAGAAGAGAAACATTAGTAATAGGATCCAGGCCATGTAATGTTCATTAAACAATTAGATGCTGGTGCCAGTGTGTAATCACTTTTTTCCATTTTATTTTCAACAGTTTGAGTGTTCCTAAGAGGCTTGCATGGGATTGAATCTGGTACTTTCATCAGAATTTTAGTGTATTTTCAGTATTGGTAACATCTCCTCTCTCCTACTTACACTTTGCAACAGACTCTCCTGGGTCTGATTTGTGCTCCTTCTTCTGAATGCTTAGTCAATTTAATATACACAGTGGAAATATTCTGAAAAAAAAATGCTAGGTTTCCAGCAAAGTCATTTTAAAGATGAGGTGTTGTTTAAAAACAAAGCCATACCATCTATCACAATTACAAGGCAGGAAATACAATGCTCTACAATGTTTAATTAGAGCTTTTCTTAAGGACTCTTGTTTTCTCAGCCTTCCAAGCACCATAAACTTCTCTGAAGATGATTTTGTGGCATCCCTCTGAAGTTTAAAGTCCTGGAAAAACTGAACAATGTTTACCGAATGCTTTTCATTTAAAACTGTTTTGTTGAATCATTATTGAAATGGAAAAGAAAGTGTAATACGAAGCATTCATGGTCAAGGCTACCTATTCCTGGGTCCAGGACAGAAGGCCTGAGTCTAGCCAAATGCCCAGGATGGAGCACGAGCACAGGCTCTCTTCTCCCTTTCCGGGTGAACACAAGGGGTACAAGGGCAGGTGACAGAGGGCATGAATCCCAGTCCACAAACACAAGGTTTACGAGTTTTGTTTTCTGTAACAACTTAATTTATAATGCCAAGCTCTTATTTCTTCTGGCTGGCAGAAAAAATAAAAAATAAACAAAAAATGCATAACCTCAGTTTTCCCAGGAGTCCCTTGCCCATGGTTATTAATGCCAGAGTTTCTGGAGCTTACGCAGTGCCAAGGCCTCTGGGGTGAGGCCCACCTGGTCCTCGCTTCTCTGTCTACAGATCCCTGAGACAGCCTTGCCCTTGCCTGGCCGGCCTGACCCCTCAGGCCTAGTCACTCTGTGCTGTGGCTCCCGGGTCCCCAAGCATCTCTGCTGAGGCTGCCTTTGAGTCATGCTGACATCACTCTCCCAGGAAGCAGTGCTTGGTTCTGTGCTCCTGGAGCCCCATCTGTCTCTCTGTCACCTCTGCCTTCACCTCCTGTTAACCAAATGGGATTTCTTTCTAGTTTGGGGAAATTGCTTCTTTCCTTCCATGTTTCCTCAGGACAATCTGTCTTTTGTTTTTTGTTTTTGTTTTTTTTTCCATCGAATCCTCTTCTGCTAAGGGCTTAGGCTTTTGTTTCCAAAGCTTAGAAGCAAAGTCTTTGCTTTGTGCCTTGCTGCAAACCTCCTGTGAGGCCTGAGCACAGAGTCAGCTATTATCTGCTTGAATGGGAGGTGGGGGGTGGGGGCCGGTGCAGGAGGGCAAGAGAAAAAACAGGGATCAAATGGATAAAATCACAATAGCTAGCTAGCTCAAAATATTATCCAGCCAGCACTCCACACACGTACACCTCCCCTGACTACCCCTGGAATTTGGACACCCAGTGTCTGTGAGGAAATGCCACCTCGCTCCCTCGAGCCACATTTCCTGATTCTGTGGTTCCCGGAGTCTGTGGTTTTCATAT
Organism: Pan troglodytes; assembly: GCF_028858775.2. Taxonomy (NCBI): domain Eukaryota; kingdom Metazoa; phylum Chordata; class Mammalia; order Primates; family Hominidae; genus Pan; species Pan troglodytes. The sequence goes on from NC_072402.2 coordinate 36,091,521, forward strand.
ACAGACATGTCCACCATGGAGCCCTGGGAGAGAAACTTCCCTTTAACTGAGAAAGGAGAAGGAGCCCTGGAGAGTCACTCAGTAGCAGGACCAAAAAAAGAGCCACACATCTGAGCACAGCACTCCACCATGTGAACCATTCTGATCCAGCACCCCCGGGGCTTACATGCACTGGATGGGAGGAGTATAGGGAGAAACAGAACAAATTGTAACCCCAGAGTGGGCCCAAGGAAGGCCGCTGCCGGCCTGCACCTTCCCACCTCCACCATCCACACACAAAATGAAACACACAAAAGGGCAGGGTACAGAAGGTTGAGTTCTTTCCCCTCCAGCCAGAGAGAGACCTGGGATGAGCAGGGACATCAAGGGCTTGTAAGTAGCTGGAGAAGGGAGGAGAGATGGCCCAAGGTCAACTAGAGGTCACAGGCGGTGTAGCGCCATCCCAGAGCTTTATCAGATTGACAGGCGCTCTGGAGCGGGAGCTCCGGAGAGCATCATCTAGGTGATCAGGAGGCCAGCAGAGCGGGCTAGGGAAGGGCAAGCAGTGGCATGAGTTATGTGTGCTGCAACCTCCTGCCACTGCCACTGGGGTATTCCCAGAGATACAGAAGAAAGGCTGAGGGAAGAAGTTCTGTCATTGTGTAGGTGGGGAACGGGCTAGAGAGGTGGCTCTTATTTTAGCAGAATTAGGGGCAAACTGCTAAAGAACCTTAACAAAGATCTGTAAGCTAAACGGAGCCAGGGCAGTTACAGAGCTCCCCATCCACATCCATATCTCCACATCCGTATTTTAATCCACATGCCATAGTGGAATACGATGAGCCTTTTACCAAGGTGAACCCAGGTTTAAATTCCACATCTGACATTTCCTAGTTAAGAAGTTTCTTTGGCAAATTGCACGATCTTGCTATGCCTCTTTTCTCTCATCTGTAAATGAGCATGATAATTTTTATAAAGTATCTAGTATATTACCTGCCACATAAGAAGCATCAAAGAAATCAGAATTGCTGTTGCTGTTATTAGTTTATCACTATTATCATCTGATTCCTTGATTTCACAAAGATCAGGGAAGGAACGTAGTGCAAAAAACCTCTTTTGAGTTTTGCTTTTAAGAGCCTACATTGCACCAGATAAGAGAAGAGAGAATATGATCAAATGTACAATGGATGACTTCTGCGAGACCTTGGACAAGTGGTCATTCTTTGTTCACTCATCAAAGTCACACACTTAGGTTGCCATAATTTCTCTGGGGGTATTAGGACAGTCTGCAAAAATGGTGGCATTTGCTGAACTTAAGCAGTGAACAGCTGTGCTGGGCTAGAAATAGCTTTTCAAACGATGAATTCCTTTGCCAAGTCAAAGGCACAGCTCACAGTGAGCTTGGAACCACAGAAACATATAATAGAGAGGTCTCCTTTTGGGGGTGACACCCAGCAATCTTTCACCTTCAAAACAGGGAGATGGCCAATTTCTAGAGCACATTCTTTGGCCTGTTTTGGAACAAAGACACAAGGAAAGATTCAAGGAAAAGAGAAGCCTTCATAATTTATTAAGGTGACACAGGTTCATCAAATCAAAATCCCAGCAGGAACTGTAAGTTATGAAACTTACAAAGCTTCTGGCTCCTACCTCCTCCGTTGCCTGTTGTCAAGGGCATTTGTGGACATAATAGCCAAATATCTGTCCCCAAAACCCAGGCCAGCTAAGGAAAGCAATACATTTGGTGGAAAAGCCATAAAAATAAAGACATCCTAGTAAAGTGGTTGGACTATTCTTGCTGCATTTTGACCAGAAAAGGGAGCTATGGAAAGATCCTGTCACTGTCTGTGATCTACTCACCATAAAATCATAAATCATAGACAATGGCAATGCAAGGACCTCAAAGGTATAGCTCTTCTCCTCTCTCTTGCACAAAGGCTTTAAGCTAATGTGTGGCAGCTTCAGAACTAGAACCAGGGCTCTTAACTCCTAGCCAGAACCCTTACCACAACTTAGGCAGATGTCCCAGAGGTGGCAAGAGCACACATTTTCACAAAGTGCTCTAAGCTCATTAATGAAAAGTTGCCATTTAAACATCAATCAATATTTGCATCTGGGGATTAGGAATGAGGATAACAATGCACGGTGAGGCCAAAGAGACCAGGAGGCCAAAGGAATCTAGGCTGCCTCCAACTTCTGATCAGACTGAGCTCACAATTCATCTCCAAGTCATTTTCTTGGAAATTACATTACACTTCCATGCAGAAATGATGGTATAAGTGGTGGTTCAAATTCCAAGGTCAGTTTAGAGAAGCTTATTTAACATACAACTTTGCCTGAAGTACCTGACTATTTCTGATATCCCAATTGCAACAAACCACCATTTGTAACTCTTTCATTCAAAAAAAGACAAATTCCAGGCCCCGAAGGCACTCAGATGGCAGCAACAAAGCTTATTCCTCAAGTGGTCACAGTTTCCCTTGCAGTTTTCTGGATTCCAGGGTCTCGGAATCAGGGGAATGAGTGGGAACTCTGGGACCTTGCTAATGATCTACTCTGCTGCCTCTAAACCCAGCCCTTGGATTGCACTGGTCACTGGCAATGGTCTCACTGGTCCAAAGTGAAATACAACATGTAAGTCTAGTTCAGAAAGTTTTTCATAAAGCAAAGTGTATTCCATTTAAAGAACCACCCTTGATTCTGGAGATACTTTTCTCACTTTCTGGTGTTGATAAAATAAAAACTTCAGCTGAATTAAATGTAAAGAAGTTTAATTGAGCAATGAATGATTCATGAATCGGGCAGCCCCCAAAATCACAGCGGATTCACAGAGACTCCAGCACAGCTGTGTGTTGGAAGAAGATTTATAGACAAAAAAGGGGAAATGACGTCCAGAAATCGGAAGTGAGGTACAGAATGACTGCATTGGTTACAGCTCAGCGTTTGCCTTATTTGAATACAGTTTGAACACTCAGCAGTGTATGAATGGTTGAAGTATGGCTGCTGGGATTGGCCAACGCTTAGCTATGGTTACAGGCCCATACTCTTGAGTTAGGTTTTCAATCTTGTCTACCTACTAAGCTAGGTTGCAGTTCGTCCACGAGGACTCAAATATAGAAGTATGGAGTCCTTCTCAGGCCATATTTAGTTCACTTTAACAGTGCTGAATTGTCTTTTTGGAAAAGATTGTAGTAAATGCTATTTGTTTTCTTGGTATTCTTTCTTGGAAAAAATAACATAGTGGCAATCCTATATGGCTGGTCCACAGAACTGCATTCCAAAATTTTGAGAATGCCAGTTCTGAGAACCACTGCTCAACACCTGCCCATTTCTCTGATGAGTGGGGGAAGGGAATTTGCTGTAGTGTTCATTCCTTGGGGCTTTGTAAGAGGTGAAAGGGAACAGAGGAAGCAGATGGGAATTGGATGTCCCTAGTTGTTTTAGTTCAGGCTGCTGTAACAGAACACCACAGACTGGGTGGCTTAAACAACAGAAATTTCTTTCTCACGGTGTTGGAGGCTGGGAAGTCCAAGAGCAACGTGTTGGCAGATCTGGTGTCTGGTGAGGACCCACTTCTTGGTTGACAGAGGCTGTCTTTGTATCCTCACATGGTGAAGAGCAGAGGGATCTCTCAGGGATCCCTTTTGTGAGAGCACTAATCCCATTCATGAGGACTCCACCCTCACGACCTAATTAACTCCCAAAGGTTCAACTTGCTAATACCATTGCACTGGGGGTTAGGATTTCAACATAGGAATTTGGGGGGGACACAAACATTCATTCTGTGACACTCGTCTTTTTAGCATTGGTGTATGGAAGCATATGGCTCACTTATGAATTAAATGTCCCAAAAGAGGAAGTGATTGGAATTGTTAACTTTCTCTAATGATTTAGAAGACAAATTCTGGGTGAGCCGAGAATACCCCTCTTAGAGTTTATTAATTGGTTCTAATAAGATATATAGGCTATTTCAGGTAGAGACTAATAATTCTGTTGGGAACTACTATCTCCTGAGGTATGGGTAGAGGTTGTGGGGGTCAACCAAGCAAATCAAAACTAGCAACCAATTTACAAGGAAATGTTCAATCTCCTTAACAATATGTTCTTTAAAATAATGCTTAACTATAAATTTGCATTAAAAATGCAAATGTTTTTGAGACAGATTTGGGTAGATCTTATTTAGCACTCTTGTTTGTGTTATTCTGGTCTTGAGAGTAAAAAATAAAAGAAATAAAACGAGCCCATGTTCGCCTTCTGTTAGTCACCACCTCCTTTGTGTGCTCCTGGAAATCTCTTGTAAACACCTTCAGTCCCGGTTCTCTCATGGGTGCTGCCTTCATCCAGGCCCTCCTCTCCCCCAGTCAAAGCATGGTTTTCAGACTTCTTTTTAAAAAATTACAGAATACTTTATTCAAAGAAAATCTATAAGAAACTCCAGATTATAAATAAAAGAGAGCTGCTTTAGTTGGAGCAGGGCTGGGGGCTGGATCCCTGCTGGCTCACCCCCTGCCTCCCTCATTCATTCATTCATTCATTCATTCGATACATATTAACTGAAGCCCTAGCCTATCAACTTAGCTTCCTGATTGGGTCTCCTGGCTCCAGTTACATGTCTTTATAATCTACTATCCATTATGATAATAGAAATAATTTTTTAAGACTCAGCTCTGATCTGATCACTACCCTTTTCAGGAACATCCAATTGTCTCCTCGTCGTCTTCTGATTGATATTCTCCCTCCTTAGGCCCTTCAAAGTTTGGATCCAGCCTGCATTTCCCACCTCCCCTTCTGGTGCCACAATCTGTCTCCCCGAGACTTCCCCCAACACACCATAGACATTCATGTCCGCTTGCTTTTGATCATGCTGCTGTCTGCCTGGACTGCCCTACTTCCTCCTTTCCACTGTGCTAGTTTATTGTTTTTGTGTGTGTGGCTATTCCTTCCTCAGTGAAGCCTCCCCTGGCTACCAAAGTCCCTCTCCCTCAAACTCTGTATCGATTGTTAGATGCCATGTGTCTGGCTACCCAGCTGTTGCTCAAAGTTGGCCTCATATTTTTACTCATCTTGATATCTCCAGGATCTAATATCAATGTGTGGTTGATTTGGAGTAGCAAATTGGTTGTATTTCACAGGCCAATTCCTATGAATAGGTAGTAGTTGCCTGGAATGCTATCTTGAGAAAGACCCTGTCTGACCTAGACTCAGTGGGAAAGTCACTGATTGACTAGCAGTGTTGGCCACAGGAGCGTGGGAGTGAAGACGTGCTTTGCTATGCATCTGTCCTCCTGGCAGCAAATGCACAATAATGTTTTGCTGGTGAATACATGAGTGAATATATTTCTTTAAAATTATGAGATTTAGGCTTTAGTAGTTCAGACAACCTTTTGTTTCAGTTTAGTGAGCTTTTGCTGGTTCAATTTCCATAAGTGACATGAGTATTTCACCTTGAGCTCAAATAGATGTTCTGGCAAATGTGGGTGCATCTCGAGCTGGGATGCAGCCCTGGGGGGCATCACTTTGTATGAGGCAGTTTGCAGGAGGGCTTCTGATGGTGGCCCCTGGGCAGGTTGGAGAGCTGATGTGGGATGCGGGAGAGAGAGAATGGAAAAGGGGCTGTACAATGGTGACCCTATGGTGTCAGCCATATCTTACGTGCCGAAGGAGATGTTTTTATGAAAGGGTCAGTGAGACGTGAGCGTGCAAGTGGCGTTACTTTAGTACAAGAAGTAGAGTGAGACACAGAGTCAGGGAATGGGCTAATCACTGCTCAGTACTGTGAAGGGCCCAGGCTGGGTGTGTCTGGGCATGTGTATCCCCTGAAGAGTCAGCAGGGAACCACTATGCCCATGGGGCCTGGCGGGATGTGTATGACTGTGCACCCCTGGCAGAGTGGGGCCATGGCTGAGATGCTACCCAGGGAGAGATGGTGGGTGCCTGGCAGGCATGGTAGTCATGCCAGGAGTAGAAAAGGACTTGTTTGGGAGCATGAGTGAGTCACCTCTGGGGAATGTCAGTACCGGTTGTGGGACACTAATTTGGGGCAAGTCAGGAATGGATAAAAGCCTGTGTAATCCAAGTTAGTACTAGTGCTTTGACACCCTTTATTCCTACATTCTGATGAGATCTTAGGCATGACTTGGGTCAAATGGTTTAAGGAAAACAGTTCCCGAGGAAGACATTTATTTAGAAGAAGTTGTCAGGGCTACAGCATGCATATCCCTCTATTGCCTTTTGCAGTGAATTGAACTGACGTCATACAGTAAATGTTGTGTATCAGGGAATTTTGACTAGAGTAAATAATTAGGGAATCAGATTTAAGTAACACAGAGAACTGAAGCCCTGGCTGGTTCATCACCCTGAGGCCTTTGCTGTGGAGTCAGCAGATGGATGTTTTTCGGGCAGTTTGCTCCCGTGCTCAGTTTGCAGTATGGGGAGGGGGTGAGGATGAGAGGATCGTCTCACAGTGGTGATTTCTGGAATGGCATATTGTTTGGGGTTCCTTGGAGGAAAAGAGCGGCCTATGTGCAAATCTTAAGTCAGATGTGGCCCCCGGCATCTGCCATGTCACCCGGCTAAGAATTGTTTGACATTTGCAGTAATGAAGCCTTCATCCTGGATAGAACAGGACTAGTTTTGTCCAACTGGCGAGATAACCTTGTATTTAAAATGGTAAAGCCCCGATTCTTGGGGTCCTCCCTGACTTTAGGACCCACATAATCAGGGCCCTCCTAGCCACCCAGTGGGGCAGTGCACAGGCTTCCTCCATTAGTTTGTCATAGGCAGAAATTCAGCTCCTCTCAGGTTGTTAAATGCAGATCACAAACCATCTGTTCCTCGTGTTTTCCCAGGTTGCAAACTTAATCCAGGGAAGATGGAATGTTTTGCAAACTCTGCAGCTATTAGTTTCCCTTCTGATCACACTTCAAGGTTGTGGGATGTTTTTCAAATGGTAAACTCTCCTTAAGCTGGAGTCATTGAAAATGTATGCTATCAGCAGTGTTCAGAGGAAACGTATTTCAACTGACCAAGCAAAAAGGCCTCTGGAAATCTCTTTGCCTCTGCTCTGTGATCCCATTGTCCTATTCTCCCTTCACAAAGAAAGAATTTAACCTTCAAGAAGGATAGTCTGGAAATGATCTCTGTCTCTTATCAACGACTTCACCAGATGCTGTCCTTGCCCCCTCCACTTGTTCAACGGCAGGGGATGCATTTTTTACGTGCATCTCAGGGTGCCAAGGAGGGTCCAGGACACTTTTGGTGTAAATAGAGAAGAGGCAGGGCCTGTCCCCCTCATTCCAGGCGGGGAGAGCTGCTTCAGGATGCTCTGATCGTTGGTCTTCTTTACATAGATGCCTCTTGACACTCTAGGAGAGGTACCTGAAGGCTCTCTGGGGCTGTGTTAGGAAGGAAATTGATCACGAAGTCCCTGATGACTAGGGAGGCTGAACTGTTTGTATATGTACTGGCCATTTGGGCATTACCTTCTTCATGTTGCTTGTTAAGATCTTGCCTGTTTTTCTATTGTTTGTTTTTCAGATAGCTCATCTTGAACAGGGCTGGACAACCATAGCCTGCTGGTTGGCTGCCTATTTGGGTAAATAATACTTTATTGGAACATGCCCATTAGCTTACGTATTGTCTGTGGCTTCTTTCTCTGGTGCTAGGGCAGGGTCAAGTATTGCGACAGAGGCTGTATGGTCTAAAATATTTACCATCTGGCTCTTTACAGAAAAAGTTTGCTGTCCCCTGCCTCAATGGTCCAACTCTTTCTAGTGATAAAACAACATAACTTACATCCACAAGAAGATAGCACTTCATACACCCAGCAGATTGTCATAGAGCATAAAGTGAGAAGAGAGAAACACCCAGACATACCAACAGAGAGACACACACAAGCACATTCCCTGCAGGATTGTTTGTCAGAATTTAAAAAGTGGGCAATTTTCACTAGGAAAATATGCTACAAATTTTTCTATATACATACACTGGAATACTTTTTTAAGATTTAACATGGTTATAAGCTTTCAAAACAAAGTTGAGCAAAAAAAAAAAAAAGCAAGCTGCAGAGTGATACATACAATAATAGCACACTGTTTATATAAAATTTGAAAATATGCAAACTTAATCCACTATATTGAGATTAAGGATACACAATGAGCTAGACCACACTACAAAGACTGGTCCAGGCTGGCTCTGGAGGGCTGGCTGGGATGACTCCCACATTGGTTTACTGCTGGACCCGTGTGGAGGTGAGAGTGGGGAGTCATCTTGCTCGGACCTCCCTCGCTCCTCAGGGACGCATGCCCGAAGCTCTGTGGTCTCAACAGCCCTCATGGAGTGAAGAAATCCCTGACAGTAGGATCTCTTACCTGTGGGCCCACTGGCTTTCATACATTGACTGGGGGCCAATGTATTGTCATACAGGGATTTCTTGCTACACCACAGTTGTAAACACCCACATTTTATTTATTTGCCGAAGCACTGTAACTGCCCAATGGGTTCACCTTGCCCGCTGCCTACATAGAGCTAATTTATCAAGACAGGTGAATTGCAATGGAGAAAGAGTAATTCACACAGAGCCGGCTGTGTAGGGGACCGGAATTTTATTATTACTCAAATCAGTCTTCCCAAGCATTCAGGGATCAGAGTTTTTAAAGACAATTTGGTGGATGGGGCTTAGGAAGTGCTGATTGTTCAGGTTAGGGGGTCGAAGTTAGGTTTTCTTAATGTCTTCTGTTCCTAGGTGCTATGGCAGCACTGATTGGGCCAGATTACCGATCTGGTTGGTGTCAGCTGATCCATCGAGTACCGGGTCTGCAAAATTTCTCAAGCACTGATCTTAGGCTTTACAATAGTGATGTTATCCCCAGGAGCAATTTGGGGAGGTTCAAACTCTTGGAGCCAGAGGCTGCATGACCCCTAAATTGTAATTTCTAATCTTGTAGCTAATTTGTTAGTCCTGCAAAGGCAGACTGGTCCCCAGGCAAGAAGGGGGTCTTTTCAGGATAGGGCTATTATCAGCTTTGTTTCAGAGCCAAACCATGAACTGAATTTCTCCCCAAAGTTAGTTCGGCCTATGCCCAGGAATGAAGAAGGACAGCTTGAAGGTTAGAAGCAAGATGGAGTCGGTTAGGATTGATTTCTTTCACTGCCAATATTTCCTCAGTTATAATTTTGCAGAGGCAGTTTCAGTATCAGTCCTCTTCAAGATTCTGGTTCAATAGGCTTGACCATGTGTAAGATAATATATGTACAATATGTAAATAAATATTAAATTCAGAAGAGTAGTTATCTCTGGGAGGAAGAGAAAAGAAGGAGATCAAGAAGGCATCCCAGAGGGCAATAATTGTACCTATAATGTTTTATTTCTTTAAAACATATGATGCAAATGTGACAAAATGTTACGATTTAAGTTGAGAGCAGGCAATGAGTAAGTCTATAGGGCAGAAGGAAGCTGGTGGGTAGAGGAGAACCAGGGTTTCTTGGTGGAAAATGAGAAACATCTATTTGGGGGAGAAGAGAATGGTGGGAGCTAGCACTCAATCTAGGTTGATATGTCTACTGCTCACTATTTGACAAATATTTGTTGAATGGAAAAATTCAACACGTTTTTATGGAGCATTAAATGCCAGACACTACAGGTGGGACACAGGGATGATACAGATCTTTTGTTTGTGTCTTCAAGGTACTTACGACCCCCTGAAAGAGAGTTTATGCCAACAACAGATGACCATGCAAAGTAGAATGGGAACACTAGCACAAATGCAAGCATTAGCAAAGTACTGTGGGGAGCACCAGGGGAGAGACCACACACATGGGAGGAGGAGGATGGGATCAGAAGATTCTTTTAGCAAGAAGTGTGGACTCAGCTCATGAGACAGGAAAGACTCTCTAAAGGAGGAGATAAGGAAAGGGTTCAACCCAGGGAATCCTGAGGGGGTTGAGCTAAGCACAGCCTGGGTGAAAAGGACATGGTGTGCTGAGGGAGGACAGAAAGCAGAGCTGGAGGGGTGGAGAGAGACAGAGAGAGAGAGAGAGAGAGAGAGCAGCATCACAGAATGGAAATTAAGGCCAGATGGAAGGGGTTAAGAAGGCTCTGTTTACCTTTTGAGCTTTGACTTCCTTCCACAGACATGGGAAGCCTCTAATTGCTGGAGAGGTTGGGGAGTGCAGTGTGATCGGCCCTGCCAATCACCTGCCAACATGGGAGTGTGGAGGGAATAAGAAAGAATGGGAGGCAGGGAGGCCTGGGAGAAGGCTGTTGAAACATGTCCAGGTGACAAATGGTGCATGCCTCTGCTCAGAGGATGGCTCTGGAAATGGAGAGGTGGGGACAAAAATGAGGACCCACAGAGGTAAGAGGAGTGGGGTGTCACCATCACCCTGAAGGCCTCGCTCCTGGGAGGGGCCAGCCATCATGGCGGCTGGACTTCCACACAGCAATCAATGGCAGAGGTGGAAGCCCAGGTTTGTTTCTGTGTCTCTAGGCAATAAGGCAGCATTTTCCCCTGTGCCATGACCCCTCACATCTTCCCTCAGAGTCTGGTGCAGAGCTATTTTCTCAAGAAGCGCTTAGCAACCCAGGTTCAAAGAGCAGCAGGAAGGAAATGGATTACATCAGAGACACTGAAGATTCTCCTTAGCTTTCAGCACTTGAGATGAAGAGACAAACTTCCAGAGCTATGAGGCCACCATCACCCAGTGACAGTGGGGCAGAGCTCCTCTGTCTGAACCTTGCCTTGAATGCCAAAGACACACGAGCAGCCTGGTGAAGCAGGAAGACCCCCAGAGAGACAGAGAGACTGGGTGGGTTGAGCTCTTTCTAGCTCTGTTCTCTTCTGCTGTGTGATTCTAGGCAAGACCTAATCTGGCCCTCCAGTTTTCTCATGGAGTGAAAGGGTGGAATCAGAGAAATCCTTTGTTAAGATGCATTGGTTGGCCAGGCACAGTGGCTCACACCTGTAATCCCAGCACTTTGGGAGGGTGAGGTGGGCGGATCATGAGGTCAGGGGTTCGAGACCAGCCTGACCAACACGGTGAAACCCCAGCTCTACTAAAAATACAAAAATTAGCCAGGCGTGGTGACATATGCCTGTAGTCTCAATTACTCAGGAGACTGAGGCAGGAGAATTGCTTGAACACGGGAGGCAGAGATTGCAGCGAGCCCAGATAGTGCCATTGCACTCCAGCCTGGGTGACAGAGTGAGACTCCGTCTCAAAAAAAAAAAAAAAAAAAAAAGAGAAGAAAAAATGCATTGGTTGCAAGCAACAAAAATGGACATTTATAAACTTAAGCCAAAAAAAAACAAAAAACAAAAAACAAAACAAAACCAAAAACAAGAGGTCAATGATAGATTCCTATAATATCTAGTACTTCACAGAATTGAAGGGAAGACTGGAGAACTGGGTTTGAAGAAGGACCAGAACCAGGACAGCATCAGGGTCCAGTTGACAGGATTTATCATCAGTGGTCTGTTGGGGGACAGTGGTGGGCCCCTCTGGAAGGAATGAGCTCTCATTGCCTCCCCATTCCTCATTTTCCTCATTAACATTCCCAATCTAACTGGTCTAGCCCGCATCACATGCCACCCCTTGGGGAAGGTAGATAAGGGCTCACAGGTTGACATTTTTTCCCAGCCACGCATAATGGGAAGAAAGGTGGTTCCCTAAGAAAACTGGGTGTTGCAACCCCAGGAAGATAAAATGTATGCTGACTGGCCAAAGTGCTTTTTGAGTTGGAGGTTTCTATGGAGCACTAAAGTCCAGTAACCTCTAGCATGCAGTGGGCCGTGGGCCATGGATGGAACCTCATAATTGTGGACCATAGACCCTTCCCTCTCTCCAGTTGGGTGGAAGGGTGGTGGGTAGTGAGGGGTGAACAGGAGAGGGGCTAGAGGAGGAATGGCCACAGCTTGAGGGATTCTGGGGGAATCTTTCTCGCCTCTACTGAGGGCACCTTCCTTGAATCAAGGGCTGCAGTCTCCTCGGAGGCATTGTGAAATTGCTCGCTGGATCTTTTTTCTTCCAAGGTCAGAGAATTAGAGGTCATTCCAAAAACTTTCCATGGAGTCCCTGCATCTGACAGCCTATACGAAGCTTGATGGGGAAAGGGGCCAAGGAGCTAATATTTTCAGAGGACTCTGGGGGAGGATCCCCCAGAAAAAGTCTTCAAATTCTTGGGAAAAAAAAGTTTTAACAAAATAACTAAAATTGGAGCCTATGACACATTGACAATTGGAAGCTGAGTTCTTTTGAGGACAAGCATGAAATCAAGAATTATTCACAGTTCTGAAGGGAAGAGTCTTTGTGGGCTTCCAAAGAAGCTTCAAGCTCAGGACTGAAATGCGGGCTCTGGTGCCAGGCACAGCTGAGGACATGCAGAGGGTCATTTTAATCACCACATGCCATTGATCCAGGCCTACAATTCCAAGGTTAGGCAGGGCAACATCATAACCTGAGTCCCACCCAACATTGTTTCTGAGGGATTCAAAAGACAGAGACTATTCAGGGCTGCTCAAACCTGGGAACAGACTCAAGCTAAGGCCTAAATTAGGAAATATGGTGGAGGAAACAGGTAGCAGGGTAGTGACTCCCAGTGTAGCTAGGAAGAAGGGGAGCAAGGATGGGGCTGAAGAACTTCAATGCACCCACCCTGACCCATCTACTCACCAGCAGAGGCCAAATGTGAAGCTACCATGGGATGTCACCATAGTGAAAAGGGATCCTGCAGGTTCTCTTCATCAGGTAAGGGGTAGATCTTCTTTACCCTCAATCAATAATTTTTTTTTTTTTTGAGATGGAGTCTCACTCTGTCACCAGGCTGGAGTGTGGTGGCACGATCTCAGATCACTGCAACCTCCGCCTCCTGGGTTCAAGCAATTCTCCTGCCTCAGCCTCCCAAGTAGCTGGGACTACAGTCACGCATCACCACGCCCAGCTAATTTTTGTATTTTTAGTAGAGATGGGGTTTCACCACGTTAGCCAGGATGGTCTCGATCTCTTGACCTCGTGATCCGCCCACCTCGGCCTCCCAAAGTGTTGGGATTACAGGCATGAGCCACCGCACCCGGCCAATAATTCTTATGCACATCTTCACCCAACACATCGTTCAACTTGGTGAAGAGACACTACATCTTGACCCAATACCCAAGGATGTCTTTGGACATGTCTAGGATCAGTCAGGATGAGAAGAGAGAACCCAATAGATGGGACTTGAAACTTGGTCCAGAGGAAAGAAGTGGAAAGAAGACAGGAGGTGGGGTTAATGCTGTGGAAACAGTGAATAAACCCCGTAATAAACCAAGTGACAGCTTGGCTGGCTGAGCACAAGAGCCCCATACTGCTAATCATACACCTACATTAACTCTGCTAAGTCCATATATTTATGCGAACATCTTTTGTAGACTGGTAGACTTCCTATAAGCCTTTTCCATCTTGCTGTTTTTCTGGTCTTTAGTTACAATGGCCTTATGTCATTTCATCTGTATTAATGTCCATGCCATTCATTTCTATCTGGGCCACTAGATTAGAAGCTCTTTGAGGTAGAGGATGCTGTCTCATTCATCCCGGCATCCCCAGAATCTGGCATCATTCTCTCCATACTGTCAGACCTCAGTCATTGTGGCTGTCTTTGATAGAAAGCAGCATGGACATGGGGCTCCTACAAAAGGCACTATCTTCTCCACCCGTGCTGAGTTAGAACCTAGGAAAGTTAGAACCTGGCATGCAGTGACGCTATCTCGGCTCACTGCAGCTTGAACCTCCACCTCCCAGGTTCAATCAGTTCTTGTTGTCTCAGCCACCTGAGTAGCTGGGATTACAGGCATGCACTACCATGCCCAGCTAGTTTTTGTATGTTTAGTAGGGATAGGGTTTCACCATATTGGCCAGGCTGGTCTTGAAATCCTGGCCTCAAGTGATCCACCTACCTCGGCCTCCCAAAGTGCTGGGATTACAGGCATGAGCCACTGTGCCCAGCCCAGCTAATTTTTTAAATATTTTGTAGAGATGAGGTCTTGCTATGTTGACCAGGCTGGTGTCAAACTCCTGGCCTCAGTGATCCTCCTGTCTTGGCCTCCCAAGAGGCTGGGATTACAGGGGTGAGTCACTGCACCCAGCACATCCTTGCTAATCTTGAGTGCACATGCAGTGAAGTCCTGAGGAGACTGGGTAGGCCACTGTCCTAGACATATCCCTTAAGTGTCCTTAAGCCAACTCCAGTGACCAGCACCAATTCTTCCCTTGCTAGGGCATTATGCAAAACCAATTCTTGTTGGAAATAAGTAGGCCTTTGGCTGGGTTTGGAATTATTTATGGTTGCAGACATTTATTGTTGTAAGGTCTCAGTTGTCTTTTGACCACATGATGCAAACTATAGCCAACTCCTTACATGGTCCTCAATTGTGCAGGCTTCAGAAATGGAGCTCTATCTGAGCACCGTGACTCAGTTCCATGACTATCAAATGGTCCTCTGTCCTTCTAAGGAGGAGAGAGAAGCGTCTGCCCTAAACGTAGGCTTGTCAAGCAGCTCCAGAGCCTGCCTCAATTCTGGACATCTCAGCAACTGCCCCCCCTCCCTCCTAAACTACTGCACACGTTTATCTCTTGTTGACAAGCATCTGGCCAGAAAAGGCTCAGTAGTTATCAATGGGAATGAGGAAAAGCACTTTTCCATCCAAGCATTTCAAATTCAGCTGCTTTTGGACTATTGGCAAAGAAGCTTGGGATAACTTTGAGAACAAGTCCAGGAGGTTCAGCCCATGCCCTGAGTCACCATAAAGCTGTCCTCTTCCCCTCCAGGAGACGGTGCTGAAGATTGGCCTTTTGCTGACTGGCAATACGAACTGGACATTTTAATGGGGGTAAAATGTAGTTTTGAGGAATAAATATTTCTTCCTCTTTATGAAAAAAGGAATGACATTTATTCTTGTCTAGAAGATAGATTTTCACCTTCATCCCTAATCCTGTGAATTCTCAGGCAGCTTCTTCCTGGCTGGAGCCTAATTAGGGATACAGTTGAAGACAGGCTTTGCTTGCACCCTGACTTGGTTGAGCCCTGGGGCTGGTCATTCGGCTCGTAGGGCTGTGCAGAGACAGGCATTAGCTGATGGGCTGTGCTTGAGCAGTCATGGAAAGTGTGTACACCCAAATGTCTATGGCGATTCTCTCTAGGAGGTGGCTTGCTGAGGGATATTTAATTCTTTTTTACATTTTTCCGTGTCAACTGAATTTTTGGACAATAAGCATGGATTATTTAACAATCAGAAAAATTATACAGTCATTTTTAGGAAAGCCCAGCGAGGCAGGGCCCTTTTGTGTTTTCCAAATACATCCTGTTTAAGGTAGCTCACTCCCCCTCCTGTTCCTTCATTCCCTCAGTGAACCCCCTGGGCCTCAGGTCCCACCCCTCTACAGAGTGCTCCTGATGACCCACGCTGGTATTCTTCCCTCTCATCAAGCTCAGCAATGCCCTCGGACCACAACCAGCCCATATTCTTGTATCAATCTCTTTATAATTTTTATAACTGATTTTAGTATTCTTGAATAATTTATGTCCAAACACTCCAGTGACAACGTGAATAAATTCTCCTTGGAAAAGTAAAATCACCCCTAGTCTTCTCTCTTCCTTCCCAGAGTTAAATCACTATTACCGGTTGGTGTGTTTCTTTCCAGATATTTTTGTTATGCACTTACTCATATGCACTCATAGATACTATATAGTGTTTACTTTTGCTTTCTTTTCTGTTTTCATTAATAGTGTCATATTTTCAGGCTCTGCAATCTTCCTTCTTTGCTCAATAATGTATCTTGAAGACCTATCCATTCAGTGTCTTTTTCTTTTTAATGTGGCACAGTATTCTAAAGCATATTCAGTAATTCCCTGTTGTTGGATATCTTGATTGTTTCCTGTCTTTTATTGTTACAAGCTGTGAACATCTTGGGCATGCCTCCTTGTGGATAAGGATGAGTATATTTTGGGAATAGTTACTGACAAGTGAAACTGCTGGGTCAAGTGCTATGCAAAATTTTTAATTTTGTTTTAGACACTACCAGATTGGTCTCCAAAGTGGCTATACTAACATACATTTCCACTGGGATTGTGTGAGCATACCCGTTTCCTCACACCCTGGCCATATCAAAATAGTATCAAATGTTTAAATTATTGCCAATCTGATGGGTATACATATGATTGTTTTAATTTTTTCCATGAATATCAGTGAGACTCAGCATGGTTTCTTAAGTTTATTTGTATTTTCTCTTATGTAAATTGCCTATTCATATTTTTCTTGATTTTTCTTTTTTTGGAGGGGAGGTTTAGGAGCCATTACCTTATGTTCTAGGTAATAATCCATAGTCATTTATATGCATTGCTAAAATTTTCCCACAGGCTTTGCCTTGTTTTTTAACTTTGTGAATAATGTATTTTCTGGTACAGAAGTGTGTGTGTGTGTGTGTGTGTATGTGTGTGTTTTAATGGAGCCAAATTTATTCATCATTTCCTGTATGTATTCATTTCTATTTGCAGATTTGTGTATTTTTGTCTTTTTTTCTCAACCTTCCATATCTGCTATACCTCACTAATCTTGTTTTTGTCTTTTAAGAGACAGGGTCTTGCTCTGTGGCCCAGGCTGGAGTATAGTGATAACTCACAGCTCTTTGTAACCTTAAACTCCTGGGCTCAAGCAATCCTCATACTTCAGCTTCCAGAGTAGCTAGGACTACAGGCATGTACCACCATGCCTGGCTAATTCTTTATTTTTATTTTATTATATTTTATTTTATTTATTTAGAGACAGCGTCTCACTCTGTCGCCCAGGCTGGAGTGCAGTGGCACAATCTTGACTCACTGCAACCTCCACCTCCTGGGTTCAAGTGATTCTCCTGCCTCAGCCTCCCAAGTAACTGGGATTACAGGTGTCTACCACCATACCCAGCTAATTTTTGTATTTTTAGTAGAGATAGGGTTTCACCATATTGGCCAGGCTGGTCTTGAACCCCTGGCCTTAAGTGATCCGCCTACCTCAGCCTCCCAAAGTGCTGGGATTACAGGCATGAGCCACTGTGCCCAGCCCAGCTAATTTTTTAAATATTTTGTAGAGATGAGGTCTTGCTATGTTGACCAGGCTGGTGTCAAACTCCTGGCCTCAGCGATCCTCCTGTCTTGAACTCCCAAAGGGTTGGGATTACAGGGGTGAGTCACCGCACCCAGCACGTCCTTGCTAATCTTGGAGTGCACATGCAGTGAGGTCCTGAGCAGACTGGGTAGCCCACTGTCCTAGACATGTCCCTTAAACGTCTTTAAGCCAACTCCAGTGACCAGCACCAATTCTTCCCTTGCTAGGGCATTATGCAAAACCAATTCTTGTTGGAAATAAGTAGGGCTTTGGCTGGGTTTGGAATTATTTATGGTTGTAGACATTTATTATTGTAAGGTCTTAGTTCTCTCTCTCTTTTTTTTTTTTTAAGGCAGAGTCTCACTCTGTCACCCAAGCTGGGGTGCAGTGGCTCAATCTCGGCTCACTGCAGCCTCTGCCACCTGAGTTTAACTGATTCTCGTGCCTCAGCCTCCTGAGTAGCTGGAACTGCAGGCACATGCCACCATGCTCGGCTAATTTTTTTGTATTTCTAGTAGAGACGGGGTTTCACCATGTTGCCCAGGCAGGTCTCTAATTCCTGGCCTCAAGCGATTCACCCACCTTGGCCTCCCAGAGTGCTGGGATTACAGGCTTGAGCCACTGCGCCCGGCCAGGTCTTAGATACCTTTAACTGTCCATTCTAGAAAAAAAACTTTACTATTATTAATCAAGCACATATGGAGTCCAGGGATAGGACAGAAAAAGAGCTCTTTACTTCCCATTGAGTCAGTCAGTCAACAAATCTTTGTTAAGTGCCTACCATGTGTCAGATACTTGGCTCTGAGTTAGAATTAAAGCAAAGATCCCTGTCCTTGTGGAACAGACATTCTAGCTACAGATCTCTCTCATTTGTCTCAGTGAATTGGCATCGAATCTCTCCTGGACAGACACCTGGGAACCCCTGGTCGCCCTGTCTTACTTCTATCTGTGGTCTGTGGGCCAAGGTCCTGGTCTCTATTGTCCAAGGTCCTGGTTCTCAGGGATCACATCTTCGGAGATGTTACTGAGATTGTTTATATTTTCCCTCGATGGATCAGAATATTGAGAGCAGCTTTAGCTTCTTCAGGTGCCTCCAAGCAAAACAACTAAAGGCAAACCAACCTTTCCATTAATTACTAGTCTCCCTGTTTCCACTCTCTCCCCCTTCAATTACTCTTAACACGGCAGCAAGCAAGAAAGCCTTTTTTTTTTTTTTTTTAAAGACATTCTGAGACATGGAGTCTTGCTCTGTTGCCCAGGCTGGAGTGCAGTGGCACAATCTTGGCTCACAGCAACCTCCACCTCCTGGGTTCAAGCGATTCTCCTGCCTGAGCTTCCCAAGTAGCTGGGACTACAGGTGTGTACCACCACATCCAGCTAATTTTTGTATGTTTTAGTAGAGACGGGGTTTCACTATGTATTGGCCAGGCTGGTCTTGAACTCCTGACCTCAAGTGATCTGCCCACCTCGGCCTCCCAAAGTGCTGGGATTACAGGCGTGAGCCACCTCGCCCGGCCAAGAGAACCTTTTAAAATGTACGTCAGATCCTGTCACTCGGCCCAAAACCCTACCCAGCATAAGCCAGTGCCACCCAGTTTCCTCTCTGAACTCGCCACCTTTTCCTCTCGTCCATGTCCATGCTCTTCTAGCCACCATAGCCAACAAGCTGCTCTGTGAACATTCCAGTCACCATCCTTGGAGTCACGCCTCCAAGCCTGTGCACTTGCTATTCTCTCTGCCTGGAGTTCTTTCCTTCATGATAGCTGCATAATTTATTCCCTCCCTTCGTTTGACTTTGCTCAGCTGTCACCCTCTCAGTGACACAGTCCTAACAACAATTGTGGGTTGAATGTGTCCCCCTCACCCGCCAAAAGATGTGTCAAAGTCCTAATACCCAGTACCTATAAATATGAAAATAGGGTCTTTAGCCAGGAGCAGTGGCTCAGGCCTGTAATCCCAGCAGTTTGGGAGGCCAAGGTGGGCAGATCACCTGAGGTCAAGAGTTCAAGACCAGCCTGGCCCACATGATAAAATACCATCTCTACTAAAAATACCAAAATTAGCCAGAGATGGTGGTGCATACCTGTAATCCCACCTACTCGGGAGGCTGAGGCACTAACCCAGGAGGTGTAGGTTGCAGTGAGCCCAGATCGTGCCACTGCTCCAGTCTGGGTGACAGAGCAAGACTCTGTCTCAAAAAGAAAAAAAAAAAAAATAGGGTCTTTGGAGATGTAATTAAGTTGAAGTCATTGGATTAGAGTGAGCCCTAAATCTAATGACTGGTATCCTTCTAAAAAGGGGGAAATTTGGACACAGACACAAAGAGATGAAGGCCATGTGACAGTGGAGGCAGAGACTGGAGTTACTCTGTCAACAAGCCAAGAACATCTAGGGCTACTGCAACCTCCAGAAGCTAGAGGAGGCAGAGAAGGATTCTCCCCTAGAGGTTCTGGAGGGAGCATGGCCCTTGAACACTGTCATTTCTGACTTCTAGCTTCCAGAACTGTGAGAGAATACATTTCCGTGGTTTTAAGCCACCCTGTTGGTGGTACTTTAAGGCACCCCTTGGAAATGAATATACCATCTATGGAAAACAGGGAACCCCCAACCTCAGTGCTCTCTACCCCTTTCCTGATTTATTTTATTCACAACATTTATCATTTAAAACATACCATATAACATACCTTTTAATTTCTCTTTTGCCTATATTCCCCAATAGAATGGAAACTCCATAAGTTGGGAAGCTGAATCCCAAGTGCCTATAGCAGGGCTAGGC
The DNA here is from genome assembly GCF_028858775.2 of Pan troglodytes. Classification (NCBI taxonomy): domain Eukaryota; kingdom Metazoa; phylum Chordata; class Mammalia; order Primates; family Hominidae; genus Pan; species Pan troglodytes. The sequence continues at coordinate 36,111,390 of NC_072402.2, forward strand.
GTATGGCAGGCACTCAACACATATTGGCTGTGGATGAGGTTGCTTCTGTTTTAGCATCACTCTGGTGGATAGAATGTTAACAGCATCACTCGCTTTTCTCTGCCTTACCAGAAACCTCTTCTGTTATCTGGGTTTGGTAAAGAAAATGTGCCAGAGGGAAATGGAATAAATGCTCTGCTTCCTGGGAAGGGTCCTGGCAGGTGGAGAGAAGGCCCATCTTGACACAGTGCAAAATTGTCTCTCTTTATAGCCCATCTGATTCAGAGTATGAATTTTGGATGGATTTGTAGATATCAGAAAAAAGATATCCCAATGTGTGGAAACCTCCAGCTTAGTCGTTTGCACTAAGTCTTTAAACATGTCTTGATACTATTCTAAACTCTGACATGTGAAGATACATTGAAGCCACTATATTTTCAACATGAATTAATTGAGCCTTGAGGTTCTAACGGGGTGGACCAGCACTGCAATGGGCCAGGCATCTTGTCATGGCTCAGCCACCTACCAGGTGAGGGACTGCATTTGATTTTGCCTTTGCCTCTATGGGGGTTTCCTACTACTCCCCTATTTTCCACAAGCTTTTGGAATGTTCTGAAAAAACAAAAAGGTTAAAAAAAAAAAAAACAAGTTTTGGTTTTAAAACAAGTTTTGGTTTTGACTTTAATGTCCTCTAGCAGTATCTATCTATCTAACAACAGATACTTTGAGGTACAGTCATTCAAAGTAGTACTAAGCAGTGGTTATAGATTACTAGACCCTATATATACTGACATGGGAAGAGATAATAAAAAGTTCAAAAAAGTGTGTATTGTGTGACTCCATTTGTAGGGAAAACCAGCATCCCTGCGTGTGTGTGTGTGTGTGTGTGTGTGTGTGTGCACTTGCATAAAAACCACATACAAGGATAAATGCCAAACTGTAACAGTGTTGTTGTTGGAGTTTCTCATGGTTAGGGCAGGAGTGAATAATGAGAGATATTTTACTTATTATTGAGTACATTTCAATATTTTTCTATATTATTTGATGCTTACAGTAAAAACATACTATTCCATAGTTAGGAAAAACTAAAGATAATTTAAACATATTTTCTATAGCTTTGGATAAGTCACTTTTGTTTTTGGGAATGGCTGGAATAAATGTACCAAGGATCTAGAAGCAGCAACAGGTCCCTCTGGGTATTCCTGCCTGATCTTAGATCTACTCATTCTTATATTTTCAGTAGTTTCACAGAATCTGAATAAAAGGACTTATATAAAAGATATATTAAATCAACATTTTGTAGTGTTTTGTAGTTCACAAAGAGGTGTTTGTCTTTATTGTTTTATTATTTGATTTCCTTTTGTTAATGTTTTGAAATTATTTAATTTTCACAACAGTCTAGAGAGATAACTTCTAACATCTCCATTTTACGGATGTAAGGGAGAAAAAGTAATACCTTTTCTTCCCCCATTGCAAAGGTCATAGCTAACACTCCCATAATAAAAGTCAGATTAACAAGAGAAAAGCATAACAAACTTGTTTAAACAAAGTTTTACATGACACAGAAACTTCAGAAATGAAGACCCAAAGGTCCAGGGAAAACTGTACACTTAGGTTTGGTGGAAAACGGACAGTTGTATAGAAATATGATTGGACTAGAAGAGTATGATCTAACGGTAATAAGCTGGGGGAAACCTAACAAATCCTGTTTGTTCAGAATCTTCTTGGCCTCCCTATGTAGCAGACAGGCTATCCTCTGAGTATAAGGCAAGGCACTTATCATATAAGGGGCTTACCACCCTACTTTCAGGGAAGGTAGGTCAAAGAAGTCCTTTATGGCCTGCTCTCACACAGAACGGTGGGGGACTATCAGAGTGATCTTTCTGCCCCTGCTGTTTCTAAATTTCCAGGGTGCCATATTTTGGGGTAGCCTTTTGTGAGCCCCGACACACATAGGAAACAGGCTCTGAGGGGCTAAATCACTTGCTCAGGATTATGGCGTACCTGGGGTCGTCTGTCCTGCTAACAGTGAATCCACCCTCTTTGGAAACTGGATTGGGTCCATAGCAGCACTGTTTGTCCCATGTTGGGGCATCTTGGTGCAGGAGTGGAAACCTGGCCCAAGTGAAGCCAGTCAGATTTTTTTCCCCAGGAAACTGGATTTGAGACTGATAGTCACGATTCACATGCAGTTGGACCTATAATGCGTATGTCCTGGAGTTGTGAGGCCACCATCTCCTGCCTGCCTGCCTGCCACAAGGGCAGGACCTAGTGAAGAAGGCCCAGAGGGAGGTGGTGACCAAAAGCCAAGAGCATGCCCTGCTCTTTCCTGTCATTTCCTGATAAGCTTCCTTCCTGAGGCTCAGCTGTGGTCCTACTCTGTTTTTTTAGACAGAGTCTCACTCTGTCGCCCAGGCTGGAGTGCAGTAGTACCATGTTGGCTCCTGGGTTCAAGCAATTCTCCTGCCTCAGCCTCCCGAGTAGCTGGGACTACAGGCGCTCACCACCACGCCTGGCTAATTTTTGTATTTTTTAGAAGAGATAGGGTTTCACCATGTTGGCCAGGCTGGTCTTGAACTCCTGACCTCAGGTGATCTGCCCGCCTTGGCCTCCCAAAGTGCTGGGATTACAGGCATGAGGCACCACCCCGGCCTATGGTCCCACTCTTGGATCCCATGAGACACCCCCTTATCTTAACCTTGTTTGAGGTTGGCTGCACTTACTAGAAATCAAAGAGACCCAAGACCCTGAGCCAGGAAGTGACAGAACCTGAGACCAAATCCAAATGGCGCATTGCTCCATGAGGCCCCGTGCCCTCCACGCTGTTCTCTCCACCCCTGGAGTAGCGTCTCCACTCAACAATGCTGTCGCCCAGCCTCTAGGCACTCAAGGATTCTGCTGAGGGTGGTGGAAGGTGGAGAGGCAACCGTGCTGCTACAATAACACAGCTGTGGAAGACTGGCAACAGATGTGCTGCTTGATTCAGCTTTGTGTGTAAACACTTTGCAAATGTTGGTGTGTAGGGATGGGAAGGACACCTTTGTTTCACAAAAACAGCAATAGTAGGCTGCATCTCCTCTCCACATCTTGAGGGATCGCAGGGAGGTGTTTGTGGTTGTTATTGATGAATAATTATCCACAAACACTTCCATCACCTTATGCAAGCTTCATGGTTCTGCCTGTTAGGGGAGCACAGGGGGTGGCAGAGAAGTGAAAAAAAAAAAGTGTTGTTTTTAAGACTTCTGTGCCTTCCCAAATTCAGATTCACACTTAATAGGAACCCAACAAGTGTAGCATGATTGATAGCTTTAATAGTCCCAATTCTGGCAGGACGTGGTGGCTTACGCCTGTAATTCTAGCACTTTGGGAGGCCAAGGTGGGCGGATCACCTAAGGTCAGGAGTTCAAGACCAGCCTGACCAACATGGAGAAACCCCGTCTCTACTAAAAATACAAAATTAGCTGGGCGTGGTGGTGTATGCCTGTAATCCCAGCTACTTGGGAGGCTGAGGCAGGAGAATCGCTTGAACACGGGAGGCAGAGGTTGCAGTGAGCCAAGATTGCACTCCAGCCCGGGCAAGAAAAGTGAAACTCTGTCTCAAAAGAAAGAAAGAAAAAATGGTCCCGATTCCTTACCCCTCCCTGAGTCTACCTCTTTTGCCTGGTAACTCCATAGCACCCCCTCCCTCTGTTCTGGACCAAGTTATATGGCTTGCTTTAGTTGGTGGAATGTTAGCAAATGGGAGACTAGCAGAGGCTGGCAAGAGTGTCTGTGCGTTTGCACTCACTCCCTTGCTCCTCAGCAGTCATTATCAGAACATGCCCAAGCTAGCCTCAAGGAGCAAGACCTAGGGGCAGCAGAGCTGAGTCTTCTTAGTCGGAGCTGGGTGAGCAAGCTCAGCAGGGACCAGAAGGACTGCTCATCTGAGCCCAACTTAAATCACTTTGTCTGCAAACTTGTGAGCAAACCTGTGCTTATTGTTGTGTCCCCACTGAGGTTTTGTGGTTGGTTGTTATGCAGCTGCTATCGTGGCAGTAGATACTGGATTCATATGGCTAAGAGTATATCTGCATAGGCCACTGTGAGACACACAAACAATAAAAAGAAACACCTTTTTGTGATACATTCCTTGGGCGATTATCTTTAAGTATTCAAACAGTTTAGGCGGCCCACCAAGGAAATCAAATATAAAAGCAATTCCCCTATCAACCTGGCCTCATGATGATTCTGTAAGAAAGGGAACTTGCTAAATCCTCACTTTTCTCTAATATTGTAATGTATGGCAGAAGCATTCAGCTGCGCTTTGTGGTTGAGGTCCCTTTGCTTCCCTGGAGCTTAATTAGTCTTTTTGTAAACTTCATTTTCAAAGAATGCCAAATGGCTGCCTTCACCAAAGAAAAAGATCAAAGGCAGGGTGAGGCATCCTCCAATCAAGCTCAGAGGACATCTGGGTGTTTGTGCCCTCTGGAGGGCCCAGGCCCATTAAGCCCACTGATAAATGGAACTCTAGGCCAGTGGTTTCTCAGACCCAAATTAGTAAAATATAAAAAACAAGTCGAGGCTGCACGCAGTGGCTCACGCCAGTAATCCCAGCACTTTGGTAGGCTGAGGTGGGCGGATCACTTGAGGTCAGGAGTTCAAGACCAGCCTGGCCAACATGACAAAACCCCATCTCTATAAAAAATACAAAAATTAGCCAGGGGTGGTGGCGCATGCTTGTAATCTCAGCTATTCAGGAGGATAAGACCTAAGAATCACTTGAACCTGGGAGGCAGAGGTTGCAGTGAGCCGAGATCACACCCTACACTCTAGCCTGGGGGATAGAGTGAAACTCTGTCTCAAAAACAACAACAACAAAAAAACAAGTCAAGAGGGAACCTACACAGGGAGTCAACTTTTAATTTTGCCAAATGACAGATTAACTAAAAACAAAAACCAAAAGCCCCTCTGTCATATCTTTATCATAGCAGAACTTGTTGACCCCAAATAAGTGATAAAAACATAATCTGGCTTTCGGAGGCTGAGGCGGGAGGATCATGAGGTCAGGAGTTTGAGACCAGCCTGGCCAATATGGTGAAATCCCATCTCTACTAAAAATACAAAAATTAGCCCGGCACTGTGGCATGCCCCTGTAATCCCATCTACAGGAGGCTGAGGCAGGAGAATCAGTTGAACCTGGGAGGTGGAGGTTGCAGTGAGCCAAGATTGTGCTACTGCACTCCAGCCTGGGTGATGGAACGAGACTCTGTCTCAAAAAAACAAACAAATAAAAAAAAAAAGAGTTAAGAAAAAGAAAAAAGCATAACCTCAATTGTTTTTTTCCCAGAATGTGTTAGCAATTTCATTCTCTCTCTCTCTCTCTCTCTCTCTCTGTCTCTCCCTGTCCATCCATCCATCTACCTATCCTTTCATCCATCTATCCATCTATCTATCTATCCACATATAAATAATTATTCTTGTTTGTCTCACTTCACTTTAGACTTGTAAAAATTTCATCATGAATGAGTCACTACTCCTGCCTTCCCTCTTTGCTGGGTGCATATCCCTGCAGCACTAGTGTTGAAAGGTATATCATTTCATGGGCTCCTGGAAGAACCAGAAGACATAGCACACCCCTGCCTCAATGGAAGTCTGACATCTCTGTGTGGTGGTGGGTGGGGCGGGGAAGGGGGTGGACAAGGGGGAAATGCTAGCACCCTACTCACCATGATGAAGAATCAGCATGGGTTTGAGATGCACCTTATCCCAGGTGCTTGCCTGAAACATTCTCAAACAGCCCACACATTCCTCTTTTTCTCCCACCTACTCTCCAATTTTCTCTTATCCATCTCCCCACTTCTTCCTGCTCCTACCAGTATAGTGATTCATAGAGCAGTATTTATACTAAATATGTTAAGTCATTAACAAATCCTCAACCATCTTGGTCTTTGCCTTTAAAATTCAGATATTAAAAATTATATATAGTCTGTTTGGAGAGAGGGATAAGCCAAAATTATTTTCTGCAGTTGCAAAGCATGCAACTTCTATTCATCATCTTTATGTTTCTGTTATGTCAGTGGAGTGTGGTCATAATCCCAGACTGGTTACTGAATACACAAAATGATTTAACTTCTGAAGGGATTACCTCAACCCAGAGCTCCGGTTCTTATTAGCAAATGGGAAAAGCTGGAAATGCTAATAAGTGGGATAATTGAAATAGATTGGGACTCTCTCGGGTATTTGCAGGTGTGGAAATATGAACAATGTAATCATTTAATTGTAAGGAAACTGCTAAATAACTTCCACCCCAAATTACTGAGACTACGTAGATAGAGCTGGGGAGAGCTTGAAGGGAGAGCCAAGGAAGTCTGTGGATTTGGTGTGCTGTGGAAACTCAGGCAGCGTTTCACAATCCTCAAGCAGCTGGGGGCTGATGTGAATCAGAAAATGCCTCCACCCTACACCCTAGCACTATTGAGGGCTTGATTTCACACAACTCTTGAAATTGAAATCATGAGGAGAAAGACATCTCTTTTCTTTCTCTTTTTCCTTTTTTTTAAGGTCAGAATTAACATCAAAAGTTCACTTTGTTTAAAAATGGAAACAGTTCCAGTTTTGTTTAGTTTTTTTTTTTTTTTTTTTTAACAAGCAACCTTGAGTTGAGAGATTGTAATCGGCCGTCTTCCCACTCCTCCTCAAGCCCAGTTTGACCTATTTTAAAACCCTAATTTGCTTCTTTGGAGGCCAGGAGGCATAATATACAGGTGATTTTTTGCTGCTCAGTTTTCCCACCCATCTGCCAAGGTAGTACATGATGGAAGGAAGACAATCGCAAGTCTAGGCTCCCAGGCTGGGCTGGGAGTAGGAGAAACAGAAGAGGCATTAGCTCTGGCTGGCGCTGGTGGGGCAGGGCTGTGCAGCCAGGCCGAGGGAGCAGTAGCGAAGCTAAGCTGTCTGAGGTGAGATCTGGGTTAGGGGCATGGCAGCAATCTATAAAATATGTTAAAAGATTCCTGGAAATGGAATGGGATGGAGAAAATAGTATTTCCCATAGCTCTTTTTCAGGAAGAGAAATGGAACAATCACTTGATCAGCTGCTGGAGGGTAATTAAAGGGGAGATGTTGAGATAGTTAAGGGGCTTTTTCAAGTAAAAGTTACACGAAGGGCTTATTGCCTGAGCAGAGGATGCAAGCTGAGGCCAGAGCCGAATTGCTTACACCAATAGATGAGAGGCAGAATGCCACCACCAGGAAGCCTCCATATTCACCAGTCTGCCACCCAGAGCTGCTCATTAGTCTTCTTCTCTAAATAGATGTTGAATAAATCTTTCATTGATTTGAAGAGATTCCAAACCGCTCAGGACCCACACAGGCCTGAGATGGCCTGGCTTGAAGTTCCGTGGTGGTGGGATGAGCAGAGACCACTGAATCCCCGGAATGGCTGTGAATTCAGAGATGGGATCTAAAGGGAGGGGATTAGTCTGTGCCAAGTCAAAATAAGCTACAGAACAAGCTGTTCCAAGGGACAGGCTTAACACATCAAAGTCACATGCCAGTGGCCAGACCTCCTGGACCTGAGAGCTGCCCCCTTTCTACAGGGGAGAAGCTTTAATTCATGTATGGGCACCCCAGGAGCTTCTCAGAGATTGTGATATTCTAGTTGGTTCACATAGATTGTGATGTGATGAGCTTAAACCTCTCCATCATTCCTCCAAAGTGCTCTGTCTGGACTCGCAGGGACTGCCCTCAGGTGAATAATAGGGTTAGTTAAGAGCAGTCCACATTGTATGGAGAGACTTTTCTCCAATGACAGCACCTGGAAAATTCGGGCTGTTGTTCCTGGCTGAATTCACAGTTAGGCAAAAGAGCAGACAATGAAGAATTAATGACAACACCGTGCAGTCAGTGCCATGGTGGGGAAATCTCCGCCACCCTCTCCCTCATCCTCACCAGCATGGAGGGGCAGGGCTTTAAAACTCATTAAATAATCAGATGGAATACATGTTGTAAAAGAGTTAATTTGAATTTGGAAGTGGCTCTTATCCACAGTACAAGGAGCAAGATGGCTGGGGTTGGGGCAGGCAGGGCAGGATGGCCGTGTTTGGCAGGAGCACACAGAAGGGAAGGGGGATCTTTGGAGAAAGGATAAGTGTGGTAATCAGTGTGGCAGGCCTTAAATGCCTGGCTAGAAGATCTAGTCTTCACCCTATACATGAATCGTCACTGACCGGTAACCTCCAAGGGCAAAAAGGATGTATAATTTGCATCTTTCAGTACCCAGCATCATGTGGGTGCGGCAAAGCCCATCAACTGCCCTCCGATATCTACTTTCTTTCCTTCTGCTTTAGTAATAAGACCAAGTTTCAGCAAGGCACCCGTAGAGACTCCATTTCCCAGCCTCTGTGGCAGCGGGTTGAAGTCATGTGGCTAAGTCTGGCCAGTTGTAAGAGAAAGCAATGTGTACAACTTCCAGATCACATCCTTCAAAGGGAAGCTGCTCATCCTCTTTTCCTCCTTCCTGTAACCAGAACACAGACATGGTGGGGTGGAGCCGGCTCCCACCGTATGGGTGAGCATAACATCCCAGGGAGCAGTAGAGCAACCAGGAAAAGGAAGTCTGGGTCCCTGACTGGCCTCAGGAATAGTGTTCCCCTCGGAACCCTTGACCACCCCTTATCTGCAGACAGGCATGTGGGAGAGAATTGAACTTCTGTCATATTTGGGCTATGGTGTGGGGTGTTTTTGATACAGCAGTTTAATTTGTAACCATTACACTGGGGCTCAATATGGTTACCCAAATGCACTATTAAATCATTTTTGGAAATTCATAAAGGAAAAGTCAATAAATGGCTGTGTAAGTAAATGCAGACCAACCAAATGAGAAAAGCAAAGGTAATTTACTCAGAGCTTGCTATAGCAAGGGAATCAGCAACCATTACTTATGTTTGGGCAAAGACTCAAAGGCAGGAAGAGGAGTAGGAAAGCTTGAGAGTGGAAAAAAGGGAAAGCTTCAGGAATGATTGGAGGCTGTTGTCATGGCAAAACTGCAGGTAGGCCAACTACAAGTGAGGTATCCTATGCGGTTGGTTAGGGGCGCCTATTTGGCTTTCCCCATTTGGTCCTGAGTTGGAAGCAGGGATAAAAATTAGAAAGCCTGTTGGTTATTCATTAAATCCTAGCCATTTGGGGCTTATTGTTACAGAGGTTATTGTTTAGCTTCGTGGATTACCACTTGAGGTAGCAACGTGGCTTCCTATAAGGTTTGACCTACAGCAGGCTGGCTTCCTGGGCTGTTTATTGTAGATAAGGGGTGGATTCCTTGGGGAGGTTGCTGCAGGTTGGGGGTCAGAGTTCAATTTCTATATATGGTTTTGCCATTGTCCATTTGCCTCTGAAGTCTCTCATGGCTAATGAGAACAGTCCTAACACAGTGGCAAAACAGTGATGGTGGGGCAGTGTTTGAAAACAATCTCACCAGCACAGTAGAGTGAAAGTAAATAGAAGATTTCATTTATCCCTGCACTCTTGAGCTGCACTGAGAACCGGCCAAAACACAGTGGTAAGAAGAGAGGTCCCCAGGACTCTATGACCCAGGCTGACCGGTGGCGGGATTTCTTTGGTGCTCACAGCCAAAGGGCATTTAGGATGTGAGTGGCTCCTGACACTTGCCTGAAAACAAGTGGCTGGAGGTCTCAGTGCTCTTGCATCCTCCAGGTTTGAGCTAGGGGACAGTGCTCCAGCCACTCTCCTTGTCCATCCTAAACCCCCAGAAGCTCAGCAAGCCCCAACACGTACTTTGTGGATGTGACACACCAGTGGCCACTGAAGAAATGTGCTTTTCTTAGCATGAAGCCAGTCGTGAGCGGGAGGCTCCTGATTGTAGGCAGATGTCTGAATGGTACCCAGCTGGCAGGCCTGTGCTTGCTTTTAAATCTGCTTTCCATTCCAGTGGCATGTGGGATGAGGGACCCTCCTTCATGGAACTGAAGGCAACGTGCCAAGAGCTGGACGGGTGCTGCTTTCCTGGTTGGGTATCCCCTCTCCTCCTGGTCATTAGCCATCAGCGTTTAAGTTCCTGCGCTTTGGTTCCCAAGAACACTGAGTATTGGTCTTTGCTGGAGATTATGCTGCTGTATGCTCTCTTCTCTAGGTGCTTACTCACCACCAGCACTGCAGGCCTTTTCTTCTCAGGATTCCTTGGGGCCCCAAGAACTTCAGGAAATCCCAAGAGAGTCTGGGCTCCGTTCTTTTCTGGGACAGAACCAGGAAGGGAGATGACTGTAGCTGGCTGTCCCACTGCAGGCTTTGGAGTTTCCAAAATGTAGTATTTCCAGAAAGGAACTCTTAGTTCCCTCGTAACGTCCTGCCCTCTTCCCTCAGCCTCCGCCATGTCTGCAGCTGGCATCACCATTCACTTGGTTGGTCAAGCCCCAAAACTAAGGCCAATCTTGAGTCACTCTTTTCCCTGATCTCCCCTGTTAATAAGCCCCATCATGACCCCTTCAAAATACATATGGAAGAGATGTCCTTTTCTCTATCTGCACTGTCATAATTTCTTCCAACAGCCTCTAGCTAGTTCCTTGTACCCACACCCTTGCTCCCCTGCAATTCATTCTCTTAGATGGGACGAAGAATGATTCACTTAGGCTGTGTCTACTCTGCATGGAATGTCCAAGGCTTAGTGTGAACCTTGGACATTCCAGCTTAGCCTCCACCTCCCTCACTCTGTTCCGTGCACACTGGCTTTCTCTCCTTTTCTTAATGCATCAACATCTTTCCCCCTCTCAAGATCTTTCTTGGTGTGAAACATTTTTGCCTTTCCCATGGCTGGCTTCTACCCATTTTCCAGGTCTCATCTTAAGTTTCTTCTCTTCCTAGAAGTCTCTGATGACTCAGCCTAAATGAGGTTTCATGCCCACTCTCTCCCTGTTTTGTTTGTTTTTTTCTCCACAGCAGGTTTGATGGTTGTTTAATTATTTGGGCTTATTGTTCATTGCTTATCTTATTGCTTAACTATACAATTTAGTTCACTATTGCCTTTCTAGTGCCTGACAGAGTAGTGCTCTATAAAAATATATGCTCTATAATATAATAATTTGGATGGTGATGGATAGATGGATGGATTGTTAGATGCGTAGTCTTCTTGGGACTTCAGAAGACCAGAACAAATTTTTCATTAGGTCATTTGTGTGTATAATTCCCAGAGCAGAATCAAACTCTGCCAGGCCTCAGTCTATACATAATTCCCACAGCAGAGTCAAACCAGGCCTCAGTCCATACACTCAGGCAGATGTCAGTTCAATTCAATAAATATTTGTGGAATACCTACAATGTCCTCGTCCCTGGCGCTACAACCATGGAGGAGGCAGGCAAGGAGCTTACAGGAAAGAGGAGTGGAAGAAAATGAAATACGCAACTGCAATCTAGAATAGCATACATATAATTATGATATGAGAAGTGGAGGGTACTGTCAGAGCACGTACAAGGAGCATCTGCATGTAGTCAAGGGAGTCAGGGAGAAGACAGGCTGCCCTCCTGAGCACTATGATGGCACCTTGTCTCATCTTCCAAGTTTGAGAAGGTGGAATAATGAAAATTTGATTCTCAGAGAGTAGCTCCCCAGGTTTGAGGCCTGTGATTAACCAGGCACTGCTCTAGGTACTCTACATATCAGTCTGTTATCTCTACAACAATCCTGCCAGGTGGATAGAATTATCACATGACAAATGAGCAAACTGTAAAGTAAGTGCTATGCCCCAAAGCCACTGTTTTAGGACAGATTCCCTGGGAAATTGACTGCAGTGGAAATCTGTGCATGGGAATGCTCTTAAAAAACACATCCTTGTGAGGGGCAGGCCAAGGGAGAGGTGAACAGAAAGGCAGGTGAAACAGTGGCCTCAGCTGATACCATGGGGTGCTCTGGATCTAGGGAAACCTCTCAGAGTTGTTGTAAATTGAGGTAAGGGGGTTGGGCTTTGCACCCCAGATGGACCAGTCATTGTCTACATACTGTCCCTGAAACAAGGTAGCCCCCTTCTACTGAGAGCTGTCCCTGGAGGGGGGTTCGACTGTTACTTCAGCCTCGGTTCTGACCTGGGCACCCACTGTAGCCACCCAGCTCCCACATGGCAGCTTGCACCTTGCAAGTTGAACTGTCCCAGGGTTGGGTCCTGGAACTTCTTCTCTTCCCTGCCTACCATAAGTCTTGATGATGCCACTGAGTTCCACAGTTTTAAATACCATTTAAATTTATATCCTCCATCTAGGCCTCTCTCATGTGCTTCAGACTCATACATGATTGTTTATTCATCATCTTCATTTAATATTTCCAAAAACGAACTCCTGGTCCTCTCTCTGTCCCTCCCTACAACCAGTTCCTCCCACAGACTTCCTAGCTCAGTTAATGGCACCTCCATTCTTCCAGCTGCTTAAGCTGAAAAACTTTGGGTCATTCTTGGTAATTCTTTTTCTCTGACCCCTCATTCAATCCATCAGAAAATTCTTCCAGATATTTTCCACAGCAGCTGACCATTTCACTCAAGGTGAGTGCTGGCAGTGGCTTGATCACCTTTCATTGCCTCTATCAACTATCTCCTGCCACTTGCAGGCCACCTGGCCCCCTCCAGACACATTGGCTTCTTTGTTCCCTGAACACTCCATGGATGCTCCCCCCTCAGTGTCTTTGCATGGAGCCCTTCCCCTGCATATCTCCATAGCTCACTCCTTCATTTCCTTCAAGTCTTGCTCAGTGAGCCTTCTCTGAGCACACCATTTACACTGCACTCTCCATTCTCCATCCCTGCTTAGTTTCATCCTTCGCACCCATCACCGTCTGACGCACTAGATCACCGAATCATTTATTTATTATCCATCTCCCCCCCACTGAAATGTAAATTTCCAGAAGGCAAGGACTTTCTGTTTGGCTCACCATTGTCTCTTCAGGGTGTAGAACAGTGCCTGGCACACAGTGGGCACACAGGAAATGTTGGTTGACTGACTGAAAGAAGCAGTAGAGAGGGCATTCAGAAGTATATCTGTCTTGTTCCAAAAATATGTTCTTGCCACTACACCACCTGACCCTTTCCTGGCAATTCAAACTCTTTCAGGACAGACGTAATGCCTCTGAGAGTCTAAAAGCCAATTTTGGCCCTGCACCAGGTCACACAGTGTGGCCAACCAGGGTCCATATGTCAGAAGTGATTCTGGCCAGGCTTCACCGATCAGACCAAAATCATTACTCAGGGTGCTTTGTAGGAGAAAGTCTCGCCCCTAGCCACACCGTGACTGCAAAGTGATGGTGTCAGGGCTTCTGGAGCCCTCTCCGAGTGAGACAGGTGTGAGCTTCTGACTTGCTCAGTGATTTACAAGGCTTTCTGTGGTTGTTCAGGTTCATTGCTAAGTTGGGGAAATCTGAGCTACACACTTGTGTAACAGCAATCAACCTTTTCATTCAAACAGGCCTGGCCTTCCCTTCTGCTCAGGCTTTTGACCAACTTATCCATATTCTAATGTTATTCAGAATTTATTGCTAAAGGAAATCTGGGGAAAAGGAGTTTGATGACATTTAATTTAATGAGAGCAACATGCAAGTGGGTCCTTTTTTATTTTTAAAGGGGCATTTTAGGAGCCAGAGATAGCATGGGGCAGGGGATAGGACTGCATCTGGGAATTAGAAATCTGAGGCCAGGCTGGTCCTGGCTTTTCAATAAATTGCAGTATGACCTTGAGCAATTTATTCATTCTGTCTAAATTTCATTTCCTCCTACATAATGAAGAACATCAGACTAATTAGTGCTGGTAAGCTGGTGTGCTTTGGGTTGAATTCAGCTTGCACTTGATTTTTTTGGACCTCAGTAGTTTTTAAAATGGAATCTGAATACCTCTTAGAAGGGGTTCGAGGTTTCTATTTTACTACAGTCGGCACCACTCCTTGTTGTCTTACACCCAGCCAGACCCACACATCTGTGTTACCTGTCTGGCCTTGAAGGCTGCTAAATTTCTCTTCCAGTGATGAAAGTCTTTCTAACGGTTCTAAGAAATAGAATTCTTCCTGGAAGTCATGGTACCTAGCAGATGATGGTGTGAGAATCTAGCTTTTGGAGTCTAGAATGCAGAAACAGAGTTAATATGATCAATATCAACTTTGTTATATTTTAAGCTGTATTGATTTTGTTGCAATTCATTCCTTAAAGATCAGGCTTTGCACCTACAAGGTCTCTGAATTCAGTGGAATCTTTTTCATGATGTAAAGCAGTTGGAAACAACTTCCTTCAGTAAAGAGAGCCTGAGCTGATGTAGATATGCCCCCTCCCACGGCACATGTAAAGAAGTACTAGACAAAGTATAAACATTAAAAATGAGTTTGGGGAAAAAAGTAATTTCTTCCTTGGATGCCTGAAAGAGAGAAATGAAAACCAGTGCCATTCACATGAGTTGCTATGGGAGTTTTGGACACAGACATGGATCCTAGGGTGGCAGATACCCTCGCCCCTGTGCAAAGTACAGGTGCTGAATGGAGCCTTCTGCATGAGACTCAAAGAGCATTAGAGAGGAGCCCTTCTGTTCAAATGACTAAGGCAATGCAAGGAGAAATCAAAGTCATAAAAAAAAAAGAACAGCACAATAAAAGGACTGCATGTTTAAAAAAGAACAGAGCTTTGCTTGATTTAAACCTCCTCTACTACATGAATATTCAAGTCCTCAAATGTCTCTGAGCCAGTTTATGAAGGGGTGAGTCTTTTTTCTAATTGACAAATAAAAATGATACATATATATGGATGGTAAACAACATGATGTTCTGAAATATGTATACCTTGTGGAGTGGCTAAAACATGCTAATTAATATATGCATTCCCTCATACACTTATGTATTTTTTTGTGGTGGGAACACTTAAAGTCTACTCTTTTAGCAATTTTCAAGTATACAACACATGTTCTTGACTATAGTCACCATGCTGTACAATAGATCTCTTGAACTTATTCCTCCTAACTGAAATTTTATATCCTTTGACTGATCTCTCCCCAACCCCCCTCCATGAGTTTATTTTTATAGGACAATAAAGTGAATATTGATCATTCAGATTTTGAGATTTCAGATCCTAACGGCTTATCTCAACATTGAACATTTATTAACTGCCTATGTCATGGCAGGTACCAATAGTCCCACCCTCTAGGTCTTTCACAACCACCTGGCCTTAGGAAGTGACATGGCCAGGCTGGCCCCTCTGCATGTTCCTAATACCACCTTGATGCCCAGGACTGGCCATGAGAATCTGCCCTATCATGAGAAAGACTGACCACATTTTTCCACTTCCAGCCCAGTGTAGCTGTGGCAAAGTCCAAATGGAAACATTATTGTCTTTTTTAATGGGATAATTTTTTAAAAAAAGATTCCTAATATCATGAACTATTTTATGGGTGGCAGGGGAAGGGACTTGAGGGAGGTATTCTTAGTATAACTCTTCTCCATGAGTATATGTTGAATTAAATTATAACTCAGTGTTTGTGCTGCCCTATCTGTGCTGTGTTATACCAAGATATTCTAAGACATTCAGGATAAGAAGAGGTTTGGCAGGAACTAAAGGCATTTATAATGGGAAAAACAGAACATTTTCTTTTCTTGAGGATAGAATTTCATCATGTATTCTCCAAATCAGATTTTATGACATGTGCCCTTTAATTGTATTCCAGTTCTTTTTTAAGGGGGAGGGGTAGGGATGAAGCATAGATATAGCTCCTTGTCTTATTCTTAGCAAAGATGCCCATCTCCTTGGAATCAACAACATTTGTACTTCAAACCCAGACAACACCACTGTCTCCCACAAGGTATAATACATTTAACAATAGGGTCACCAAAGGTCATCTCTTGAAGGGTTTCTACTTTGTAAATGGAGACAATATTCCCAGCAGCCCACTGTTTACCTCTCTGGATTCCTCCTTTTTTCCTGAAGGAAAGTAGGGGGAAAGAGGTGGAAGACAGCCTGGAAAGGCCAGAGTCTTCTGGGAATGCATGGCATAGGTATCAAGGATAAAGCTGTTTTATTCATTTCAACTACCTTTGTCACCAATGCCAATTGTCCCAGGCTATGGGATCTGTGTGGTTAGCGGGGCAGGAAGGGAAGGATTGGAAAGTTGAAATCTGTTCCTCTGGCCAGCCTAGGTTTTCTGTTCCAAGCAGGGGAAGAGCTATCTTATTTTCTAAAATCCTTAATGGTGTGATAATTTTCATATTCTGATGTGTATGAGTTGCCTACAACTGTTCGGTTTCTGAAGTTGATGTTATTTTTCTGACCCTGTTAAGACAACTGGGCTTCATGTTACTCATTTTAGCCTTTAATGCATGGAAAACACATTGTCACTATGTTTTATGAAGCACATGAGTCCTAACCTCTGCCCCTCACACCCACCACCTTGCCCTTACTACATTCTCTCACCCCAGTCCACTTTAGTCACTGTTTGGAATGGAAGTTAGACTTCATGAAATGCATTCTTCTCACCGAATCACAAAGCATTAAAATAGAAGTTTTCTTTCCTTGTCGGGCCATTTTCAAAGGGGAAACTTTTTAAGTAGTCCTTCTACAGAAGTCACCAAAAAGATAGAAAACAGGAAATTAAATGAATTACTAAGAATGTCTGCATATGATTCTAATTTTATTCTTCCAACTAATGAAGATAATATGCCCTGAATATAACATAATGCTATTAAAACAATAAAATAGCGTGCAATAGTCACATTTCTGCCTGTAATTGGTTTAGTATCAGAATTTATATTGTAAATATTCTTTTTTTTTTCTCTCAACACTTGCGGGGAAAATGACATTTGTTTCTCTTACAAAAAGAAACCAAGCATTTGTATTTTGTTTCTATCACTGGAACAAGTTTTCAAAAAGTTTCTTGTGACCTTGTTGAATAGATTATCTATCTCTGATTCTTAGGATAAAATGTACAAAATATCAAGAACAAATAGAAATCTATGTTTTGACCAGATCATATTGTTCAAAATGCTGCTGTTTGATCCAAACACACTGTGGTTTTCCAAAGCTACAGGCACAAAAACAAGCAAACGAACAATGACGACAACAACACAGTAATAACAATACCCCAACATATAATAGATCTCAATGGGAGGAGCTTTGATTTGTGGTAAATACAAGCTCCCCATGCTCCCTGCAAAAAAAATAGGAAATGATGAAAGCCAGCATCCTGGGGTAACTGACAGGTGACTGATCAACTCTGAGATCTCTGCTCCCCTGTGTAATTTCAGGGGTTGCCAAGGGTATTGCAAGTATCACCATGGAATGGAAACTCTTTAGACACTGGTATCTCTGTCTACATCAGGAGAAAAGTACTTTCTTCAAACATGGAAGCCCACATCAGTCTCCCCCATGTCTTTTAAAGCAAGCCCATTTATTAGTTTGTGTTACAGACTAAAAGGAGCCCAGCACCAGCCTGCAGCCAGCAGGCACATCTCTGCCTCCCAGTGGCTGGCTGCATGAACACAGAACTTGGGGTGGGTAGACAGTTGCTTTTTGCTATTACACTTAAGACACACATTACGGAGCATCCCCTAACAGGTGTTCTCCATTCCTAGAGCTCTCCTCGTAAGGAGCTGAATCAGTGTTGCTCTGGAATGGCCAGCCAAGATTAAATATGACCAGCTTCATTAAGGGGCTTTCTGAAAAAGAAGTTAACTTGGTTTTGCCAATTCTGGTCACCAGAACCTTGACTAACAGTGGTTGGTTGGGGTCCATTCGGTCTAGGGTTCTTTCCACCAAGTCTATGTTCTTTTAACTAAGGACTTAATAATCAAAATAATTGAGACTAATTGTGCCTACCAGTAGGAAGGAGAAATGTGTATAGTTTTTCTAAATTATTAAACTACCTTGCATGGTAGAATACTATGTAGCAATGAAAAATTGTGTTGTTGGCCTGGGGCAGTGGCTTACATCTGTAATCCCAGGACTTTGGGAGGCCAAGGCGGGAGGATTGCTTGAGACCAGGAGTTTGAGACCAGCCTGGGCAGTATGGTGAGACCCCAACCTCTCTACAAAAAACAGAGAGATGACCTGTAGTCCAAGCTACTTGGGAGGCTGAGGTAGGAGGATTGCTTGAGCCCAGGAGATCAAGCCCTCAGTGAGCCATGTTTGTGCCACTGCACTCCTGTTTGGTCAAGAGAGCAAGAACCCAGTCTCAAAAGAGAAAAAGAAAGAAACAAGAAAAATGATGTAGTAGATGATTTATTGACCTATAAAGATAGTCATGCTATACTATTGAGTGGACTATGCAATAGTAAGTACAGTATAATCCACTTTTTAAAAAAGGTAAATTTATATATCGTAATTCAATTTCTATTTAAAGCTCCCATTATCCTGACTGAAGCAAACTTCATCACAGTGAATCTATGATTTCTTCTCATTTCCTGGGATCACATCTAAGTTCCCAGACACTTACAGATCATATTGGCATGAGGCCAGGTTGGGGGATATCTGGTTTCCCATCATTAATCTATACAGACAGGTGTTGACTTGTCTTTATTCCAGCTTTGTCTTAGTGGTTGGGTCCACACAGGTTGTCTTCCTTATCATGACCACAAGGCTGCATCAGATCAGCTCTCCTTTAGCTACTTCTATACATGGAAAACATTTGACTGATCCCTTAAGCATGCTGGGCTCCACAGAAACTCTGGGATGCTGGGTTAGACCCATTTCCCCAGGCACTCCATGTAGACATCCCTCTTCTACTTCCCCTCCAATACTGTTGTTGAAATTTCATTGCCATTATAACAGTGTTGAGAGGTGGGGTCTTTAAGAAGTAATTAGGCCATGAGAGCTCCACCCTCTTGAATGGATTAATGCTATTATCTTGGGAGTGGGCTAGTTACTGTGAATGTTTGTCCTCCTTCCCTCTCTGTCTTGGGCACATGCTTGCCACCCCATTTTTTGCCATGGGATGATGATACAGCACAAAGGTCATTGCCAGATGCCAGTGCCATGCTGTTGGACTTCCCAGCCTCCAGAACCATGAGCCAAACAAACTTCTATTGCTTGTTTATAAATTATGCAGTCTCAGGTACTTTATTATAGCAACACAAAATGGATTAAGACATGGTGTTAAAGCACAATTCTCAAACTGTTAAGAAACATAATTCTCATACATATAGATGACAAGCTCATGAAGGAACCAGTAACAAAATAAGAGCTAGTTTGAAAAAAATTTGAGGAACAGGGATTATATGGCTAGTGGGGAAAGGAATATAGAAATAAGGTTGCTAAATAGATACAAAACAAGTTAATGCTCTATAGAGTAAAAAAAACCACACGCACAAATGCAGGCATTGGAGTTATCTTCTCTACCAAGCTGCCTTCTCCCCCCTCAAAAATCACCACACCTTATCATTTTTCTACAAGTTCATCTCTGACTTTTCAGGATGAAGACGTGTAGACCATGGTCAAAAGCACTTTCCCTGAGTGAATCAGATGACCCTTCACAGACTATTTAGAAATGGCATGCAGCCATTAGATTTGCCTTATTTCTAAGTTTTAGATACTTTTTCCTGCACAGTGTCATAAACTTTATGTCCTGAGTCCTTTAGGGTTTATATTTTTGAAATGTCAAAGCTAATATTTGATTCTTGCTCTCAGCTTTTCTGTCATAATAACTCTTCCTTCTTAAACCTAGGAAAGAATAATCTTAAACCAGAGCTGGTATATGCTCAGAATTCAACCGAAAGTCACAGGAACAAGCAGTACCAGACTCTTCTGGAACTGGGGGTGTTAATGGATTGACAGGCACAGTGAGTACCTGAAATAGGGAATTAAGTGACTGTATATTTTCTCAGTGCTGAATGTAGAAACTCCCAGCCCTTCCCTCACTCAGTGCCAGAATGATGACACTCAGACCTTTACCATCTTGGAAGGAGATAGAAAACTCTCTGGCTCATTTTGCCAGTCCAAAGGAAAGGCCTAAGGTAGGTCTTCCCCAACAAATGGGTTACTCACATCACCCTACAGTAAAGTGTAGGTTTCTCAGGTTCAAACTACATACTCAGAGCTCCCAAGCAGACTTTCAGTTTTTGTGTTAGTCTGTTTTTGCGTTGCTATAAAGAAATACCTAAGACTGAGCAATTTATAAAGAAAAGAGGTTTATTGACTCATGGTTCTGCAGGATGTACATGAAGCATAGAGCTGGCATCTGATTCTAGTGAGGGCTTTGGGAAACTTGTAATCATGGTGGAAGATGAAGGGGAGCCAGCATGTCACCTTGTGAGAGCAGCAGGACGAGAGAGAAGGGAGAGGTCCCAGACTCATTTAAACAACCAGATCTTGTGTGAACTCAGAGCAAGAACTCACTCATCACCAATGAGATGGCACTAAGCCATTCATGAGGAATCCACCCCTGTGATCCAATCACTTCCCACCAGTGATTCCAACAATGAGGATTGCATTTCAACATGAGATTTGGAGGGGACACACATCCAAACCATGTCAGTCCTCAACTCTAAATCATAAGCTGTCAATTGAAGAATACTAGACTTCTAAGGAAAGTCCTTAATTTGGAAGATATAGATGCAAACAAACAAAAAGAGAAAAAGCAACTCAAAAAATGGGGAGAATACTTTTTATTTTATTTTAGATTCAGGGGCTGCATGTGCTTGTTTGTAACACAAGTATATTGCATACTGGTGGGGACTGGGCTTCTAGTGTACCCATTACCCAAATAGTAGACATTGTATCTGATAAGTAATTTGAATACTTAAAAAACAAACAATTTCCAGGCATGTCATCAGAGAGCTAAGAGAAGATACTGCATTCATAAAATTAGAACAGGACATTATATGTGTCCAACCCCACCCTCACTCCTGGCAAAGGAATGTTCAGAGAACCAAAGAGCTCCTGGAAATTAAAAAGGTGATAGCAAAATGAAGAAGAAAAGTCATTAGAAGGGATGGAAGATAAAGTAGAACCCCAGCAGAAATACACACACAAAAAAGGAGAAAATTTAAAGGATTTTAGTCTAGGAGATCCAAAAGCAAAAGAATAGAAATCCCAAAAAGAAAAAAAAAAAGAAACCGAGAAAACAGAGGGGAGGGGAGAAAATTGCCAATGAAATGATTCAGGGAAAGTTCCCAGCCTGAAGCACATGATTTTCCAGATTGGACAGTGCATCATATGCCAGCACTAGAAGCCAGACAGTAATAAGCAGCACCTTTACCACCCTGAACCAGCATTTCCAATCTTTCCTTACTAGCATTCAGTATAAGCATAGAATAGACACATTTTGAAACATGCAAGGCCTCAAAAAATTTACCTTCTATGCATCTTTTTTTCAGGACTCTAGAGGAGGATTGTTACACCAAAATAAAGGATTAAACTCAGACAGAGGAAGACTTGGTATAAAGGAAACTGGAAATCCGACACAGGAGAGAAACAAGGGGCTCTCCAGGATGATGGTAAAGCAAGATCCCAGGACATCCACTGGGCACTGGAGGCTGAGGGCCACCAGCCCAAAATACATTAGTGTGACCTGAGACAGGCATGTTGCTCAGACTGTCACCCATTCCCTCCTACCCTCCAAACAAGAGATTAAAGCAAGAGAGAAGGTGTGAAATCAAGAACACAGAGAATACAGCCATGAAAATGGCAAAGGGAATGGCAAGGATAACAACAGAGGGAAGTTTGAGATGACAATTGAACAGTGGCTTAGAAATATTTGATATTTCTCTGTGTACTTATTATTTTTCATAAGAGAAAAAGAAATTTAAAAAATATGGAAGGATATAAGACAAAATATTAACAGCCCATATCTCGGAGTGGTAGCATAATTGATCATTAACTTCTTTGTATGGTATATTTTCTGGGTTTTTAAAAAGATATAAAGTATCTGTGCAATTAAAAAAACAAATGGTTTTTTAAAAATTTCCCAACATTTTTATTTTTTAAGTGTACAATTCAGTGGCTTTTTTTAGTATATTTACAAAGTTGTGCAACTATTACCAGTACCTAATTCCAGAACATTTATTTCTCTGCAGAAAGAAACCTGTACCCTTTAGCAGTCACTCCCCATTCCTCAGCCTAATCCCTGGAAACCATTAATCTACTTTCTGTCTCTAGAGATTTGCCTCTTCTGGGTTTTTCATGTCAATAGAATCATATAACATATTGCTTTTGTGTCTGACTTCTTTCATGTGCCATGAAGTTTTCAAGGTTCCATCCATGTAATAGCCAGTATCAGTATTTTATTTTTTAAAAAATTAATACTACTGCACTGAATGGATATACCATATTTTGTTTATACACCATTAAGCAGTTGATGCATATTTAAATTATATTCAGTTTTTGGCTATTATGAATAATGCTGCTATGAACAAGTTTTTTGTATGGACATATGCTTTTCCATTTCTCTTGAGTTAATACTGAGCACTAGAATTGCTGGACCATGTGCTACCTCTACGTTTAACTTTTTAAGGAATTGCCTATCTGTCTTCCAAAGAAGCTGCATCATTTTACATTCCCACCAGCAATGTTTTCAGGGTTCCAATTTCTCCACATTCTTGCCAACACTTATTATAATCTGTCTTTTTTATTATAGCCATCCTAGTAGATGAGAAGTGGTATCCCATTGGGTTTTGGTTTAAAATTCCCTAATAACTAATGATGTTGAGCTTCTTTTCATGTATGTATTGGCCATTAGTGTGTATTCGTGGAGAAATTTCTATTCAAGTCATTTGCCCATTTTTTTTTAAGTTTAGGGGTACAAGTGCAGGTTTGTCACATAGGTGAACTTGCATCATGGGGATTTGTTGTACAGATTATTTCATCACCCAGGTATTAAACCTAATAGCCATTAGTTGATTTTCTTGATCCTCTCCCTCCTCCCACTCTCCATCCTCCAAAAGGCCCCAGTGTTGTTCCCCTCCATGTGTGCATGTGTTCTCATCATTAGCTCCCACTTATAAGTGAGAACATGAGGTGCTTGGTTTTATGTTCCTGTGTTAGTTTGCTAAAGATAACGGCCTCCAGCTCCATCCATGTCCCTGCAAAGGCCATGATCTTGTTCTTTTTAATGGCTGCATAGTATTCCATGGTGTATATGTACCAAATTTTCTTTATCCAGTATATCACTGATGGACATTTAGGTTGATTCCATATCTTTGCTATTGTGAATAGTGCTTCAATGAACATACACATGTATGTATCTTTATTATAGAATGATTTCCATTCCTTTGGGTATGTACCCAGTAACGGGATTGCTGGGTTGAATAGTATTTCTGTCTTTAGGTCTTTGAGGAATTGCAACACTGTCTTCCACAATGGCTGAACTAATTTACACTCCCACCAACAGTGTATAAGCATTCCTTTTTCTCCACAACCTCTCCAGCATCTGTTATTTTTTGACTTTTCAATAGCAGCCATTCTGACTGGTGTTAGATGGCATCTCGTTGCGGTTTTGATTTGCATTTCTCTAATGATCAGTGTTGTTGAGCCTTTTCTCATATGATTGTTGGCCACATGTATGCCTTCTTTTAAAAAGTGTTCATGTCATTTGTTCACTTTTCTAGGGGGACTTTTGTTTTTTTCTTGTAAATTTGTTTAAGTTCCTTATAGATGCCGGATATTAGGCCTTTCTCAGATACATAGTCTGCAAAAATTTTCCCCCATTAGGTTGTCTGTTTACTCTGTTGGTAGTTTCTTTTGCTGTGCAGATACTCTGTAGTTTAGTTAGATTCCATTTGTCAATTTTTGCTTTTGTTGCAAGTGCTTTTGGTGTCTTCATCATGAAATCTTTGCCCGTGCCTGTGTCCTGAATGGAACTTCCTATGTTGTCTTCCAGGGTTTTTATAGTTTTGGGTTTTATATTTAAGTCTTTAATCCATCTCGAGTTAATTTCTGTATATGGTGTAAAGAAAGGGTTCATTTTCAATCTTCTGCATGTGACTAGCCAGTTATCCCAGCACCATTTATTGACTAGGGAATCCTTTCCTCTCCTCATTGCTTTTTTTTTTTTGGTCAGGTTTCTCAAAGATCAGATAGTTGTAGGTGTGTGCTCTTATTTCTGGTTTCCCTGTTCTAGGGAAGTTGTGTCTGTTCTATGTGTCTGTTCTTGTACCATTGGCCTATGTGTCTGTTCTTGTACCAATACCATGCTGTTTTGGTTACTGTAGCCCTGTAGTATAGTTTGAAGTTGGGTCGTGTGATGCCTCCAGCTTTGTTCTTTTTGCTTAGGATTGCCTTGGCTATTAGGGCCCTTTTTTTGTTTCCGTGTGAATTTTAAAATAGTATTTTCTAGTTCTGTGAAGAATGTCAATGGTAGCTTAACGGGAATAGCAGTGAATCTATAATTTGATCTGGCACTATGGCCATTTTAATGATACTGATTCTTGCTATCCACGAATATGCAATGTTTTCCACTTGTTTGTGTCACCTCTGATTTCTTTCAGCAGTGGTTTCTAGTTCTCCTTGTAGATATCTTTCCCCTCCCTAGTTAGCTGTATTCCTAGGTATTTTATTCTTTCTGTGGAAATTGTGCCTGGGAGTTTGTTTGTGATTTGGCTCTCAGCTTTACTGTTTTTGGTGTATAGGAATGCTAGAAATTCTTGCACATTAGTTTTGTATCCTGAGACATTGCTGAAGTTGCTTATCAGCTTAAGAAGCTTTTGGGCTGATGATGGGTTTTTCTATACATAGGATCATGTCATCTGCAAGCAGGGATGGTTTAACCTCCTCTCTTCCTATCTAAATGCCTTTATTTCTTTCTCTTACCTGATTGCCCTTGCCAGAACTTCCAATACTATATTGAACAGGAGTGGTGAGAGAGGGCAGACTTGTCTTGTGCTGGTTTTCAAGGGGGATGCTTCCACCTTTTGCCCATTCAGTGTGGTGTTGGCTGTGGGTTTGTCATATGTGACTCTTATTATTTTGAGGTATGTTCCTTCAATATATCGTTTATTGAGAGTTTTTAACATGAAGGGATGTTGAATTCTATCGAAAGCCTTTTTTGCATCTATTGAGATAATCATGTGGTTTTTGTCTTTAGTTCTCTTTACATGAGGAATCACATTTATTGATTTGTGTATGTTGAACCAACCTTGCATCCCAGGGATGAAGCCTATTTGATTGTGCTGGATAAGCTTTTTGACATCCTGCTGGACTCAGTTTGCCAGTATTTTAATGAGGATTTTTGCATCAATGTTCATCAAGGATATTGGCTTGAAGTTTTCTTTTTTGTTGAATCTCTGCCAGGTTTTGGTATCAGCATGATGCTGGCCTCATAGAATGAATTAGGGAGGAATCCCTTCTTCCCAATTTTCAGGAATAGTTTCAGTAGGAATGATACCAGCTCTTCTTTGTACATCTGGTAGAATTCAGTTGTGAATCCATCTGGTCCTAGGCTTTTTTTGGTTGGCAGGCTATTTATTATTGCCTCAATTTCGGAACTCATTATTGGTCCATTTGCCCATTTTAAAAATTGAGTTGTGTTTTTACTATTGAGTTGTGAGAATTCTTTTTTATTATTATTATACTTAAAGTTCTGGGTTACATGTGCAGAACTTGCAGTTTTGTTACATAGGTATACACGTTCCATGGTGGTTTGCTGAACCCATCAGCCAGTCACCTACATTAGGTATTTCTCCTAATGTTATCCCACCCCTAGCCCCCTGCCTCCCACAGGCCCCAGTGTGTGATGTTCCCCTCCCTGCATCCATGTGTTCTTATTGTTCAGCTTCCACTTATAAGTGGGTACATGTGGTGTTTGGTTTTCTGATCTTGTGACAGTTTGCTGAGAATGATGGTTTCCAGCTTCATCCATGTCCCTGCAAAGGACATGAACTCCTCCTTTTTTATGGCTTCATAGTATTCCATGGTATATATGTGCCACATTTTCTTTATCCAGTCTATCATTGATGGATATTTGGGTTGGTTCCAAGTCTTTGCTATTGTGAATAGTGCCACAATAAACATATGTGTGCGTATGTCTTTATCACAGAATGATTTAGAATCCTTTGGGTATATGCCTAGTAATGGGATTGCTGAGTCAAATGGTATTTCTAGTTCTAGATCCTTGAGGAATCGCCACACTGTCTTCCACAATGGTTGAACTAATTTACACTCCCACCAACAGTGTAAAGGCATTCCTATTTTTCCACAACCTCTCCAGCATCTGTTGTTTCCTGACTTTTTAATGATCGCCATTCTAACTGGTGTGAGATGGTATCTCATTGTAGTTTTGATTTGCATTTCTCTAATGACCAGTGATGATGAGCATTTTTTCATATGTCTGTTGGCTGCATAAATGTCTTCTTTTGAGAAGTGTCTGTTCATATCCTTTGCCCATTTTTTGATGGAGTTGTTTGCTTTTTTCTTGTACATTTGTTTAAGTTCCTTGTAGATTATAGATATTAGCCCTTTGTCAGATGGATAGATTGCAAAAATGTTCTCCCATTCTGTAGGTTGACTGTTCATGCTGAGGATAGTTTCTTTTGCTGTGCAGAAGCTCTTTAGTGTAATTAGATCCCATTTGTGAATTTTGGCTTTTGTTGTCATTGCTTTTGGTGTTTTAGACATGAAGTCTTTGCCCATGCCTATGTCCTGAATCGTATTGCCCAGGTTTTCTTCTAGGATTTTTATGGTCCTAGGTTTTACATTTAAGTCTTTGATCCATCTTGAGTTGATTTTTGTATAAGGTGTAAGGAAGGAGTCCAGTTTCAGTTTTCTGCATATGGATAGCCAGTTTTCCCAACACCATTTATTAAATAGGGAATCTTTTCTCCGTTGCTTGCGTGTGTCAGGTTTGTCAAAGATCAGATGGTGGTAAATGTGTGGTGTTATTTCTGAGGCCTCTGTTCTGCTCCATTGGTCTATATATCTGTTTTGGTACCAGTACCATGCTGTTTTGGTTACTGTAGCCTTGCAGTAAAGTTTGAAGTCAGGTAGTGTGATGCCTCCAGCTTTGTTCTTCTTCCCAGGATTGTCTTGGCTATGCGGGCTCTTTTTTGGTTCCATGTGAAGTTTAAAGTAGTTTTTTTTCCAATTCTGTGAAGAAAGTCAGTGGTAGCTTGATGGGGATAGCATTGAATCTATATTTTGGGCAGTAAGGCCATTTTCACAATATTGATTCTTTCTTTCCATGAGCATGGAATGTTTTTCCATTTGTTTGTGTCCTCCCTTATTTCCTTGAGCAGTGGTTTGTAGTTCTCCTTGAAGAGATCCTTCTCATCCCTTGCAAGTTTTATTCCTAGGTATTTAATCCTCTTAGTAGCAACTGTGAATGGGAGTTCACTCATCATTTGGCTCTCTATTTGTCTATTATTGGTGTATAGGAATGCTTGTGAGTTTTGCATATTGATTTTGTATCCTGAGACTTTGCTGAAGTTGCTTATCAGCTTACGGAGATTTTGAGCTGAGATGATGGGGTTTTCTAAATATATAGTCATGTCATCTCCAAACAGAGACAATGTGACTTCCTCTCTTCCTATCTGAATACCTTTATTGCTTTCTCTTATCTGATTGCCCTGGCCAGAACTTCCAATACTATGTTGAATAGGAGTAATGAGAGAAGGCATACTTGTCTTGTGCCGGTTTTCAAAGGGAATGCTTCCAGTTTTTGCCCGTTCAGCATGATATTGGCTGTGGGTTTGTCATAAATAGCTCTTATTATTTTGATATACGTTCCATCGATAACTAGTTTTTTGAGAGTTTCTAGCATGAAAGGCTGTTGAATTTTGTTGAAGGTCTTTTCCGCATCTATTGAGATAATCATATGTTTCTTGTCATTGGTTCTGTTTATGTGATGGATTATGTTTATTGATTTGCATATGTTGAATCAGCTTGGCATCCCAGGGATAAAGCCAACTTGATGGTAGTGGATAAGTTTTTTGATGTGCTACTGGATTAGGTTTGCAAGCATTTTATTGAGGATTTTCACATCAATTTCATCAGGGATATTGGTCTAAAATTTTCTTTTTTTGTTATGTCTCTGCCAGGCTTTGGTATCAGGATGATACTGGCCTCATAAAATGAGTTAGCGAGGATTCCCTCTTTTCTATTGATTGGAATAGTTTCAGAAGGAATGGTACCAGCTTCTCTTTGTATCTCTGGTAGAATTCGGCTGTGAATCCATCGGGTTCTGGACTTTTTATGGTTGGTAGGCTATTAATTATTCCCTCAATTTCAGAACCTGTTATTGATCTATTCAGAGATTCAACTTCTTCCTGGTTTAGTCTTGGGAGGGTGTATGTGTCCAGGAATTTATCCATTTTTTCTAGATTTTCTAGTTTATTTGCACAGAGGTGTTTATAGTATTCTCTGATGGTAGTTTGTATTTCTGTGGGATTGGGGGTGATATCCCCTTTATCATTTTTTATTGCATCTATTTGATTCTTCTCTTTTTTCTTCTTTATTAGTCTGGCTAGTGGTCTATCTATTTTGTTGATCTTTTCAAAAAACCAGCTCCTGGATTCTTTGATTTTTTGTGTCTCTATCTCCTTCAGTTCTGCTCTGATCTTAGCTATTTCTTGTCTTCTGCTAGCTTTTGAATTTGTTTGCTCTTGTTTCTCTAGTTCTTTTAATTGTGATGTTAGGGTGTCCATTTTAGATCTCTCCTGCTTTCTCTTGTGGGCATTTAGTGCTATAATTTCCCTCTACACACTGCTATAAATGTGTCCTAGAGATTCTGGTACATTGTGTCTTTGTTCTCATTGGTTTCGAAGAACATCTTTATTTCTGCCTTCATTTCATTATTTACCCAGTAGTCATTCAGGAGCAGGTTGTTCAGTTTCCATGTAGTACTGCGGTTTTGAGTGAGATTCTTAATCCTGAGTTCTAATTTGATTGCACTGTGGTCTGACAGACAGTTTGTTGTGATTTCTGTTCTTTTACATTTGCTGAGGAGTGTTTAACTTTCAATTTGTGGTCAATTTTAGAGTAAGTGAGATGTGGTGCTGAGACGAATGTATATTCTGTTGATTTGGGGTGTTCTGTAGATGTCTATTAGGCCCACTTGGTCCAGAGCTGAGTTCAATACCTGGGTATCCCTGTTAATTTTCTGTCTCGTTGATCTAATATTGACAGTGGGGTATTAAAGTCTCCCATTATTATTGTGTGGGAGTCTAAGTCTCTTTGTAGGTCTCTAAGGACTTGCTTTGTGAATCTGGGTGCTCCTATATTGGGTGCATATATATTTAGGATAGTTAGCTCTTCTTGATGAATTGATCCGTTTACCATTATGTAATGGCCTTCTTTGTCTCTTTTGATCTTTGTTGGTTTAAAGTCTGTTTTATCAGAGACCAGGATTGCAACCCCTGCTTTTTTTTGCCTTCCATTTGCTTGGTAGATCTTCCTCCATCCCTTTATTTTGAGCCTATGCATGTCTTTGCACTTGAGATGGGTCTCCTGAATACAGCATGCCGATAGGTCTTGACTTTTTATCCAACTTGCCAGTCTGTGTCTTTTAATTGGGGCATTTAGCTTGTTTACATTTAAGGTTAATATTGTTATGTGTGAATTTGATCCTGTCATTATGAGGCTAGCTGGTTATTTTGCCCATTAATTGATGCAGTTTCTTCATAGCATCGATGGTCTTTACAATTTGGCATGTTTTTGCCGTGGCTGGTACCGGTTTTTCCTTTCTATGTTTAGTGCTTCCGCCAGGAGCTCTTGTAAGGCAAGCCCAGTGGTGACAAAATCTCTCAGCATTTGCTTCTCTGTAAAGGATTTTATTTCTCCTTCGCTTATGAAGCTTAGTTTGGTTGGATATGAAATTCTGGGTTGAAAATTCTTTTCTTTAAGAATGTTGAATATTGGCCTCCACTCTCTTCTGGCCTGTAGGGTTTCTGCAGAGAGATCCACTGTTAGTTTGATGGGGTTCCCTTTGTGTGTAACCCGACCTTTCTCTTTGGCTACCCTTAACATTTTTTCCTTCATTTCAACCTTGGTGAATCTGATGATTATGTGTCTTGGGGTTGCTCTTCTCAAGGAGTATCTCTGTGATGTTCTGTGTATTTCCTGAATTTGAATGTTGGCCTGCCTTGCTAGGTTGGGGAAGTTCTCCTGGATAATATCCTGAAGAGTGTTTTCTAACTTGGTTCCATTCTCCCCATCACTTTCAGGTACACCAATCAAACATAGATTTTGTCTTTTTACATAGCCCCATATTTCTTGGAGGCTTTGTCCGTTTCTTTTCACTCTTTGTTCTCTAATCTTGTCTTCTCACTTTATTTCATTAATTTGATCTTCAATCACTGATATCCTTTCTTCTGCTGATTGAATCGGCTATTGAAGCTTGTGTATGCTTCACGCAGTTCTTGTACTGTGGTTTTCAGCACCATCAGGTCATTTAAGGTCTTCTCTACACTGTTTATTCTAGTTAGCCATTCATCTAATCTTTTTTCGAGGTTTTTAGCTTCCTTGCGGTAGGTCAGAACATGCTCCTTTAGCTTGGAGAAGTTTGTTATTACCGATCTTCTGAAGCCTACTTCTGTCAACTCATCAAACTCATTCTCCATCCAGTTTTGTTCGCTTGCTGGTGAGGACTTGTGTTCATTTGGAGGAGAAGAGGCATTCTGGTTTTTGGAATTTTCAGCCTTTCTGCTCTAGGTTCTCCCCATCTTTGTGGTTTTATCTTTGGTCTTTGGTGTTGGTGACCTACGGATGGGGTTTTGGTGTGAATGTCCTTTTTCTTGATGTTGATGCTATTCCTTTCTGTTTGTTAGTTTTCATTCTAACAGACAGGCCCTTCAGCTGCATGTCTGTTGGAGTTTGCTGGAGGTCCACTCCAGACCCTGTTTGCCTGGGGACAGCAAATATTGCTGCCTGATCCTTCCTCTGGAAGCTTTGTCCCAGAGGGGCACCCACCTGCATGAGGTGTCTGTCGGCCTCTACTGGGAGGTATCTCCCAGTCAGGCTACACGGGTGTCAGGGACCCACTTGATGGGGCAGTCTGTTTGTTATCGGAGCTCAAACACCCTGTTAGAAGAACCACTGCTCTGTTGAGCTGTCAGGCAGGGACGTTTAAGCCTGGAGAAGCTGTCTGCTGCCTTTTGTTCAGACATGCCCTGCCTGCAGAGGTGGATTCTAGAGAGGCAGTAGGCCTTGCTGAGCTGTGGTGGGCTCCGCCCAGTTTGTTTCCCTGCTGCTTTGTTTACACTGTGAGCATAGAACCACCTACTCAAACCTCAGCAATGGCAGACACCCCTCCCCACGCCAAGCTCCTGCATCCCATGTTGATTTTAGACTGCTGTGTTAGCAGCAAGCAAGGCTCTATGGGCATGGGACCTGCTGAGTCAGGCACGGGAGGGGAATCTCCTGATCTGCCGGTTGCGAAGATTGTGGGAAAAGCGCAGTATTTGGGTGTGAGTGTACAGCTCCTCCAGGTACAGTCACTCACGGCTTCCCTTGATTAGGAAAGGGAAATCCCCCGACCCCTTGCACTTCCAGGGTGAGGTGAGGCGACACCTCGCCCTGCTTTGGCTAGCCCTCTGTGGGCTGCACCCTCTGTCCAACCAGTCCCAATGAGATGAACCAGGTATCTCAGTTGGAAATACAGAAATTGCCCATCTTCTCTGTCCATCTTGCTGGAAGCTATAGACTGGAGCTGTTCCTATTCTGCCATCTTGGAAGTGACTCGACAAGAATTCTTTATATGATCTGGATATAAGTCCCTTATCTAATGGTTAATTTGAAAATTTTTTTTCCCAAATTATGTGTTGTCTTTTAACTTTCTTAATAGTATTATTTGCAGTACAAAAGTTTTTAACTTTGATGATGTTTTTGGTATCATACCTAAGAAACCATTGCCTAATCCAAGATCATTATGATTTAGGCTTATGTTTTCTTCTAACAGTTTTGTAGTTTTTTAGCTCACACATTTAGGTCTTTGATTCAAGTTAATTTTTGTATGTGATATGAGGTAAGTATCTTAGTCAGCTTGGGTTACTCTAACAAAATATCATAAAGGGGGTGGCTTAACAACAGACATTTATTTCTCACAGTTCTGGAGGCTGGGAAGTTCAAGACGAAGGTGCTGGAAGATTTAATTCTTGGTGAGGGCCCTCTTGGCTTTCAGAGGGCACCGTCTTGTTGTGTGCTAACATGAACTATTATTTGTGCACAGATAGAGAATGAGAGACAGAGAGAGTGAAACAGATTTATTTTGTAATTGTATTAAGTAATTGGCTTAAATTCCTTAATATAATGGTGGAGGGACAAAGCACAAAATCTGCAGGGTAGGCTGGCAGGTTGGAGACCCAGGGAAGACTTACAGTCTGAATTCCAAAGGCAACCTGCTGGCAGAATTTCTTCTTGCTTGGGGGAGATCAGTTTTTGTTCTATAAAGGCCTTCAACTTTTTAGAGTCCCACTCACATTATGGAGGGCAGTCTTCTTTACTCAAAGTCCACAGCTTTAAATGTTAATCTCATCTAACAAATACCTTTACAGAAACAGCTAGAATAACGTTTGACGAAATATCTGGGCACCATGACCCATTCAGGTTGTCACATAAAATTAACCATCAGAAGCCTTGCAAATGAGAATTTTCAGGAAACTGACAGATAGGTCAAATAGTGACAACTCTCTGGGGATAGAGCTTTTCGGAAGCTCCAAACCCATTTTGCTCCCTGCAGTGGCTGGCAGTCTGCTAGGTTTCCTGGCTACCATCATTACCAGGCTGTTGGTTTTCAAAATTGCCACAGAGCTGGGGAAAAGGCATGAGAAGGGGCAAGTAAAATATCACGAAGCTCACTGTTATTACTGAGATTCAGCCATTCTCTTGAATAAATGCTTTGCAGCGTATTGTAAATAATAGATTAATTTTCAGAGTTCTGAAAATGTTTATTTTGACTTTTTTCTTCCCCAGAGTTTTCCTTGCTTTTATGGAGGAGCGGATATTGGAAGTCCTTATTCCATCCTTCTGGAAATGGCTGGCTCTACACTCCAAATATTTAAAAAATTAATTTAGGCACACATTTCCTTGTAACCTACCATAAAAAGGGTCAGTGTGATTTTGAGGTTAACCTCAATTACCTCTTTTTATGAGGCTATGGTGAAATCCTTAGCCATGTGGTTAAGAAAATATGAACTATTCTCACTTAGGCTTTCACCGTTCTATATCCTTCACTGATACTTTTCATTATCTTCCTGTTTCTTTGTGCCATGTGAAAAACAGTTGAAACGGTAGATATTTATATCAGGACCTTTATAATAATTACAGAGAACTGTCTCTGTTTGAAATTTCTAAAGGTTTACATTTTTAAAATTCAAAAATGAAATTTGCTTACATGACTCTTAGTGGTGGATGAAAAATAAAAAAAAAGTACAAATAAGCCAGGAGTAGTGGCTCATGCCTGCAGTCCTATCTACTCGGGAGGCTGAGGCAGGAGGATCATTTGAGCTTAGATGACCATGATTATGCCACTGCATTCCAGCCGGGGTGACAGAGTGAGATCCTGTCTCAAATAATAATAATAATAATAATAATAAGCCAGGTGCAGCGGCTCATGCCTGTAATCCCAATACTTTAGGAGGCTAGGGCAGGAGGATCATTTGAGCCCAGGGATTCAAGACCAGCCTGGGCAACATAGTGAGACCCCTACCCACCCCAATCTCTACAAAAATAAATAATAAAAACTTAGCTGGGTGTACTGGTGCATACCTGTATCCTAGCTACTTGAGAGGCTGAGGTGGGACGGTTGCTTGAGCCCAGGAGGATGGAGGCCGCAGTGAGCTGTGATCACGCCACTGCACTCTAGCCTGGGTGACAGAATAAGACCCTGTCTCAAAAAAAAAAAAAAAGAAAAAAGAAAAGAAAGAAAGAATAAAAAGAACAAATAAAAGAAACTAGCTCTTTTTGATTATGAAATAAATCTATATTCATTGTAAAAAAAGAAATCAAACACCTCAAATGTGAATATCACTGGAAATTTCACCTCACAGAATAGCTGCTAACATTTACCAGATATCTGCCCGGCCTTTCTTTTCTGTGCATGTATGTGTATATACACACAGACACAGGCACAAACACACAGACACACACATAACATTAAAGTGAGAATGTGCTGTGCATGCTTTTTGCTACTTGTTTGTTTATTCATCAATGTATTGTAGCCACAAATAATACGGATATGCATCTTAACTTTTTTTTTTTATACTTTAAGTTTTAGGGTACATGTGCACAATATGCAGGTTAGTTACATATGTATACATGTGCCATGCTGGTGTGCTGCACTCATTAACTCGTCATTTAGCATTAGGTATACCTCCTAATGCTATCCCTTCCCCCTTCCCCCACCCCATAACAGTCCCCAGAGTGTGATGTTCCCCTTCCTGTGTCCATGTGTTCTCATTGTTCAATTCCCACCTATGAGTGAGAACATGCAGTGTTTGGTTTTTTGTCCTTGCGATAGTTTACTGAGAATGATGATTTCCAATTTCATCCATGTCCCTACAAAGGACATGAACTCATCATTTTTATGGCTGCATAGTATTCCATGGTGTATATGTGCCACATTTTCTTAATCCAGTCTATCATTGTTGGACATTTGGGTTGGTTCCAAGTCTTTGCTATTGTGAATAGTGCCACAATAAACATACATGTGCATGTGTCTTTATAGCAGCATGATTTATAATCCTTTGGGTATATACCCAGTAATGGGATGGCTGGGTCAAATGGTATTTCTAGTTCTAGATCCCTGAGGAATCGCCACACTGACTTCCACAATGGTTGAACTAGTTTACAGTCCCACCAACAGTGTAAAAATGTTCCTATTTCTCCACATCCTCTCCAGCACCTGCTGCTTCCTGACTTTTTAATGATTGCCATTCTAACTGGTGTGAGATGGTATCTCATTGTGGTTTTGATTTGCATTCCTCTGATGGCCAGTGATGGTGAGCATTTTTTCATGTGTTTTTTGGCTGCAGAAATGTCTTCTTTTGAGAAGTGTCTGTTCATGTCCTCAGCCCACTTTTTGATGGGGTTGTTTGTTTTTTTCTTGTAAATTTGTTTGAGTTCATTGTAGATTCTGGATATTAGCCCTTTGTCAGATGGGTAGACTGCAAAAATTTTCTCCCATTCTGTAGGTTGCCTGTTCACTCTGATGGTAGTTTCTTTTGCTGTGCAGAAGCTCTTGAGTTTAATTAGATCCCATTTGTCAATTTTGGCTTTTGTTGCCATTGCTTTTGGTGTTTTAGACATGAAGTCCTTGCCCAGGCCTATGTCCTGAATGGTAATGCCTAGGTTTTCTTCGAGGGTTTTTCTGGTTTTAGATCTAACGTTTAAGTCTTTAATCCATCTTGAATTAATTTTTGTATAAGGTATAAGGAAGGGATCCAGTTTCAGCTTTCTACATATGGCTAGCCAGTTTTCCCAGCACCATTTATTAAATAGGGAATCCTTTCCCCATTGCTTGTTTTTCTCAGGTTTGTCAAAGATCAGATAGTTGTAGATATGCAGCGTTATTTCTGAGGGCTCTGTTCTGTTCCATTGATCTATATCTCTGTTTTGGTACCAGTACCATGCTGTTTTGGTTACTGTAGCCTTGTAGTATAGTTTGAAGTCACGTAGCATGATGCCTCCAGCTTTGTTCTTTTGGCTTAGGATTGACTTGGCGATGCGGACTCTTTTTTGGTTCCATATGAACTTTAAAGTAGTTTTTTCCAATTCTGTGAAGAAAGTCATTGGTAGCTTGATGGGGATGGCATTGAATCTATAAATTGCCTTGGGCAGTATGGCCATTTTCACGATATTGATTCTTCCTACCCATGAGCATGGAATGTTCTTCCATTTCTTTGTATCCTCTTTTATTTCATTGAGCAGTGGTTTGTAGTTCTCCTTGAAGAGGTCCTTCACATCCCTTGTAAGTTGGATTCCTAGGTATTTAATTCTCTTTGAAGCAATTGTGAATGGGAGTTCACTCATCATTTGGCTTTCTGTTTGTCTGTTATTGGTGTATAAGAATGCTTGTGATTTTTGTACATTGATTTTCTATCCTGAGACTTTGCTGAAGTTGCTTATCAGCTTAAGGAGATTTTGGTCTGAGACAATGAGGTTTTCTAGATATACAATCATGTCATCTGCAAACAGGGACAATTTGGCTTCCTCTTTTCCTAACTGAGTACCATTTATTTCCTTCTCCTGCCTAATTGCCCTGGCCAGAACTTCCAACACTATGTTGAATAAGAGTGGTGAGAGAGGGCATCCCTGTCTTGTGCCAGTTTTCAAAGGGAATGCTTCCAATTTTTGCCCATTCAGTATGATATTGGCTGTGGGTTTGTCATAGATAGCTCTTATTATTTTGAGATACGTCCCATCAATACCTAATTTATTGAGAGTTTTTAGCATGAAGTGTTGTTGAATTTTGTCAAAGGCCTTTTCTGCATCTATTGAGATAATCGTGTGTTTTTTGTCTTTGGTTCTGTTTATATGCCGGATTACGTTTATTGATTTGCGTATATTGAACCAGCCTTGCATCCCAGGGATGAAGCCCACTTGATCATGGTGGATAAGCTTTTTGATGTGCTGCTGGATTCGGTTTGCCAGTATTTTATTGAGGATTTTTGCATCAATGTTCATCAAGGATATTGGTCTAAAATTCTCTTTTTTTGTTGTGTCTCTGCCAGGCTTTGGTATCAGGATGATGCTGGCCTCATAAAATGAGTTAGGGAGGATTCCCTCTTTTTCTATTGATTGGAATAGTTTCAGAAGGAATGGTACCAGCTCCTCCTTGTACCTCTGGTAGAATTCGGCTGTGAATCCATCTGGTCCTGGACTCTTTTTAGTTGGTAAGCTATTGATTATTGCCACAATTTCAGAGCCTGCTATTGGTCTATTCAGAGATTCAACTTCTTCCTGGTTTAGTCTTGGGAGAGTGTATGTGTCGAGGAATTTATCCATTTCTTCTAGATTTTCTAGTTTATTTGCATAGAGGTGTTTGTAGTATTCTCTGATGGTAGTTTGTATTTCTGTGGGATTGGTGATGATATCCCCTTTATCATTTTTTATTGCATCTATTTGATTCTTCTCTCTTTTCTTTTTTATTGGTCTTGCTAGTGGTCTATCAATTTTGTTGATCCTTTCAAAAAACCAGCTCCTGGATTCATTAATTTTTTGAAGGGTTTTTTCTGTTTCTATTTCCTTCAGTTCTGCTCTGATCTTAGTTATTTCTTGCCTTCTGCTAGCTTTTGAATGTGTTTGCTCTTGCTTTTCTAGTTCTTTTAATTTTGATGTTAGGGTGTCAATTTTGGATCTTTCCTGCTTTCTCTTGTGGGCATTTAGTGCTATAAATTTCCCTCTACAAACTGCTTTGAATGTGTCCCAGAGATTCTGGTATGTTGTGTCTTTGTTCTCGTTGGTTTCAAAGAACATCTTTATTTCTGCCTTCATTTCGTTATGTACCCAGTAGTCATTCAGAAGCAGGTTGTTCAGTTTCCATGTAGTTGAGCGGTTTTGAGTGAGATTCTTAATCCTGAGTTCTAGTTTGATTGCACTGTGGTCTGAGAGACAGTTTGTTATAATTTCTGTTCTTTTACATTTGCTGAGGAGAGCTTTACCTCCAACTATGTGGTCAATTTTGGAATAGGTGTGGTGTGGTGCTGAAATAAATGTATATTCTGTTGATTTGGGGTGGAGAGTTCTGTAGATGTCTATTAGGTCCACTTGGTGCAGAGCTGAGTTCAATTCCTGGGTATTCTTGTTAACTTTCTGTCTTGTTGATCTGTCTAATGTTGACAGTGGGGTGTTAAAGTCTCCCATTATTAATGTGTGGGAGTCTAAGTCTCTTTGTAGGTCACTCAGGACCTGCTTTATGAATCTGGGTGCTCCTGTATTGGGTGCATATATATTTAGGATAGTTAGTTCTTCTTGTTGAATTGATCGCTTTACCATTATGTAATGGCCTTCTTTGTCTCTTTTGATCTTTGTTGGTTTAAAGTCTGTTTTATCAGAGACTAGGATTGCAACACCTGCCTTTTTTTTGTTTTCCATTTGCTTGGTAGATCTACCTCCATCCTTTTACTTTGAGCCTATGTGTGTCTCTGCACGTGAGATGGGTTTTCTGAATACAGCACACTGATGGGTCTTGATTCTTTATCCAATTTGCCAGTCTGTGTCTTTTAATTGGAGCATTTAGTCCATTTACATTTAAAGTTAATATTGTTATGTGTGAATTTGATCCTGTCATTATGATGTTAGCTGGTTATTTTGCTCGTTAGTTGATGCAGTTACTTCCTAGCCTTGATGGTCTTTACAATTTGGCATGATTTTGCAGTGGCTGGTACCAGTTGTTCCTTTCCATGTTTAGTGCTTCCTTCAGGAGCTCTTTTAGGACAGGCCTGGTGGTGACAAAATCTCTCAGCATTTGCTTGTCTGTAAAGGATTTTATTTCTCCTTCACTTATGAAGCTTAGTTTGGCTGGATATGAAATTCTGGGTTGAAAATTCTTTTCTTTAAGAATGTTGAATATTGGCCCCCACTCTCTTCTGGCTTGTAGAGTTTCTGCTGAGGGATCAGCTGTTAGTCTGATGGGCTTCTCTTTGTGGGTAATCTGACCTTTCTCTCTGGCTGCCCTTAACATTTTTTCCTTCATTTCAACTTTGGTGAATCTGACAATTATGTGTCTTGGAGTTGCTCTTCTCGAGGAGTATCTTTGTGGTGTTCTCTGTATTTCCTGAATCTGAATGTTGGCCTGCCTTGCTGGATTGGGGAAGTTCTCCTGGATAATATACTGCAGAGTGTTTTCCAACTTGGTTCCATTCTCCCCGTCACTTTCAGGTACCCCAATCAGACGTAGATTTGGTCTTTTCACATAGTCCCATATTTCTTGGAGGCTTTGTTCATTTCTTTTAATTCTTTTTTCTCTAAACTTCCCTTCTCCCTTCATTTCATTCATTTCATCTTCCATCACTGATACCCTTTCTTCCAGTTGATCGCATCGGCTCCTGAGGCTTCTGCATTCTTCACATAGTTCTCCAGCCTTGACTTTCAGCTCCATCAGCTCCTTTAAGCACTTCTCTGTATTGGTTATTCTAGTTATACATTCGTCTAAATTTTTTTTCAAAGTTTTTAACTTCTTTGCCTTTGGTTTGAATTTCCTCCTGTAGCTCGGAGTAGTTTGATCGTCTGAAGCCTTCTTCTCTCAACTCATCAAAGTCATTCTCTGTCCAGCTTTGTTCCGTTGCTGGTGAGGAACTGTGTTCCTTTGGAGGAGGAGAGGCGCTCTGCTTTTTAGAGTTTCCAGTTTTTCTGCTCTGTTTTTTCCCCATCTTTGTGGTTTTATCTACTTTTGGTCTTTGATGATGGTGATGTACAGATGGGTTTTTGGTGTGAATGTCCTTTCTGTTTGTTAGTTTTCCTTCTAACAGTCAGTACCCTCAGCTGCAGGTCTCTTGGAGTTTGCTAGAGGCCCACTCCAGACCCTGTTTGCCTGGGTATCAGCAGCGGTGGCTGCAGAACAGCAGATTTTTGTGAACTGTGAATGCTGCTGTCTGATCGTTCCTCTGGAAGTTTTGTCTCAGAGGAGTACCTGGCCGTGTGAGGTGTCAGTCTGCCCCTACTGGGGGTGCCTCCCAGTTAGGCTGCTCAGGGATCAGGGGTCAGGGACCCATTTGAGGGGGCAGCCTGCCTGTTCTCAGATCTCCAGCTGCGTGCTGGGAGAACCACTGCTCTCTTCAAAGCTGTCAGACAGGGACATTTAAGTCTGCAGAGGTTACTGCTGTCTTTTTGTTTGTCTGTGCCCTGCCCCCAGAGATGGAGCCTACAGAGGCAGGCAGGCCTCCTTGAGCTGTGATGGGCTCCACCCAGTTCGAGCTTCCCAGCTGCTTTGTTTACCTAAGCAAGCCTGGGCAATGGCGGGCACCCCTCCCCCAGCCTCGCTGCCACCTTGCAGTTTGATCTCAGACTGCTGTGCTAGCAATCAGCGAGACTCCGTGGGCGTAGGACCCTCTGAGCCATGTGCAGGATATAATCTCCTGGTCCGCCGTTTTTTAAGCCCGTTGGAAAAGCGCAGTATTAGGGTGGGAGTGACCCGATTTTCCAGGTGTCGTCTGTCACCCCTTTCTTTGACTAGGAAACGGAACTCCCTGACCCCTTGTGCTTCCCGAGTGAGGCAATGCCTCGCCCTGCTTCGGCTCGCGCATGGTGCGCTGCACCCACTGTCCTGTGCCCACTGTCTGGCACTCCCTAGTGAGATGAACCTGGTACCTCAGATGGAAATGCAGAAATCACCCGTCTTCTGCATCACTCACACTGGGAGCTGTAGACCAGAGCTGTTCCTATTCGGCCATCTTGGCTGCCCTCCCTGCATCTTAACTTTTAATGGTTGCATTTTATTCCATATGCAGGGAATGTACCATAATCTCTTTTAACAAACTATTAATAGATATATTACATCTATGTATGTATGTATGTGAGTGTGTGTTTATTTTAGAGACAGGGTCTTGCACTTTCACCCAGGCTAGAGTGCAGTGGTGTGATCACAGCTCACTGCAGCCTTGAACTCCTGGGCTCAGGAGATTCCCCCACTTTAGCCTCCCAAGTACCTGGGACTACAGGCGTGTGCCACCATGCCTCGCTAGGTTTTTATTGTTTTAATATTTTGTAGAGTCGGGCTCTCACTTTGACATTACACATGTCAAGACTTACCCTGCCCAGCTGTTTGGAGATTTGCCATTTAACTGCATCGTGCTTGCCTTCACATGTGCCAAACACATACACTCACTCTCTTTAGTCTTTTGGCCATACTTTGCAAAAGTCAGATTCTTTATAAGTCCACAGGAATCCAGTTCCAGAAACAATTTCTCACACATGTGGCCTGGCTTTCCTACCAGTTCTCCAAGTCTAGTCATTTCCTTCACGGGATTCTTTTAATTCTCTTTCCTAATGGATAATTTTTCCATTTTCTTTCCCTCCTCCCCTTACTCCATCAACGAAAATAGCAATTTTTTCATTATACAAGTAATACATACCTTTTTATTATAAAAAACTTTAAATAATCAGAAAAAAATCTAAAAATTAATATAATATAAAGAAGTGCAAAGATGAAAGAAAAATAATTATCTATAATTTCACCACCTAGAGATAATTGCTGCCAATAAATTTTGCTACTGGGATTTCCAGACTCTTTTGGAGTCTCTATTTCTAGACATTTAAGAAAACCACATAGACATAAGTGTTTATGTTTGTCTTAAAAATGGATAATATAATATTTTATAATCTTTTGTGTGTGTGTGTGAGACAGAGTCATGCTCCGTTGCCCAGACTGGAGTGCAATGGCACGATCTTGGCTCATTGCAACCTCTGCCTCCCAGGTTCAAGTGATTCTCCTGCCTCAGCCTCCCTAATAGCTGGGATTACAGGTGCACACCATCACGCCCAGCTATTTTTTGTATTTTTAGTAGAGATGGGGCTTTGCCATGTTGTCTAGGCTGATCTCGAACTCCTGACCTCAAGTGATCCACGTGCCTCGGCCTCCCAAAGTGCTAGCATTACAGGCGTGGGTCACCACGCCCAGCCTGTAATCTTTTTAAATTAAAAATATGTCTGAGACACTTTTGGATCCACACATACATATCTGAAGCATTATTTTAAAATAATTTTTTTGTTTACTAATTATGCTGATTATAAAGACTCAAGCAATATAGAAAAGTACAACAAAAAAAGGAATAAATCACCCAAATCCCTTCACCCTGAAATTACCAATTGCTATCACTTGACATTTATTCCAGATATCTCTCTTTGAACATATAAATATGCATAGATTGAAAATATGCGTAAATAGAAGAATAGATAAATTTAAAAAAATTTTTAAATTAAACTTTACTGGGCAAAGGACATGAACAGGCACTTCTCAAAAGAAGACATTCATGCAGCCAACAAACATATGAAGAAAAGCTTGACATCACTGATCATTAGAGAAATGCAAATTAAAACCACAATGAGATACAATCTCACACCAGTCAGAATGGTGATTATTAAAAAGTCAAGAAACAATAGATGCTGGCGAGGTTGCAGAGAAAAAGGAATGCTGTTACACTGTTGGTGGGAATGTAAATTAGTTCAACCATTGTGGAAGACAGTTTGGCAATTCCTCAAAAGAACTAGAAGCGGAAATACCATTTTACCCAGCAATACCATTACTGGGTGAATACCCAGAGGAATATAAATCATTCTATTATAAAGATACATGCACACGTATGTTCCTTGCAACCACAATAGCAAAGACATGGAATCAACCAACATAGCCATCAATAATAGACTGGATAAAGAAAATGTGGTACATATACACCATGGAATACTATACAGCCATAAAAAGGAATGAGATTATGTCCTTTGCAGGGACATGGATGGAGCTGGAAGCCGTTATCCTCAGTAAACTAATGCAGGAACAGAAAACCAAACATTGCATGCTCTCACTTGTAAGTGGGAACTGAATGATGAGAACACATGGACACATGGGAGGGAATAACTCATACTGGGACCTATAAGGGGTGGGGCATGGGGAGGGAAAGCATCAGGAAGAATAGCTAATGGATGCTGGGCTTAATACCTAGCTGATGGGTTGATCTGTGCAGCAAACAACCATGGCACATGTTTACCTATGTAACAAACTTCCACATCCTGCATATGTACCCCAGAACTTAAAGTAAAAGTTGAAGAAAAAAATTAAACTTTTCTATCTATGCTATTTTAAAATAAAAAGCATTATATTTAATTTAAATGTTAAAAAACCTACATATGCACAGCAACATGCACAAATGTTAAGTGTATACCTCAGTGGTATACACTTTGTATGTATATATATTTGTATGTATATATACACACCCATGTGTATGCAACCCACATATAAGACATTCCCAGTGCAACAGAAGGCTCCCTAATGCCTAGCCCCAGTCACTAGTCTCTTACTCCCACCATGCAGGGGTACATTTGTTTCATCTTTTGGATCTTTATATAAATGGAAATAAATAGTATGTATTCCTTTGTATCTGTTTCTTTTGCATAAGGTGAGTCTGTGACATTCATCTGTGTAGTTTTATGTGTTGTAATTTTGGAAATCTAATTTGAATTTAACAGAAGAAAAATATGCTGATGGGAAATGAAAGAAATAGCTGTACTAGATTGGAATTTTTTGCTACAAGAAATAGTATTAATTCCTATAAAATTTATTTAAGGTTAAGATAAAATATTTTAAAAATTAAATGATTAGTCTCAAACTTGTC
Organism: Pan troglodytes; assembly: GCF_028858775.2. Taxonomy (NCBI): domain Eukaryota; kingdom Metazoa; phylum Chordata; class Mammalia; order Primates; family Hominidae; genus Pan; species Pan troglodytes. The sequence continues at coordinate 36,154,549 of NC_072402.2, forward strand.
ATTGTTTTTGCAATTTTTTTTTAATTATTATTTTTTAGTAGAGATGGGGTTTTACCATGTTGGCCAGGCTTGTCTCAAACTCCTGACCTCAACTGATCCACTCACTTCAGCCTCCCAAAGTGCTGGGATTACAGGCATGAGCCATCACACCCAGTCTTTTCTCCCAACAGCATTAGTTGACTCCTGATTGTGAAAGGTGAACAAGTCAGTATGCATCTGTTTCTTCTCTCCTTTTTCCCCCGCATCTCTATTTTTTTTGTTAATTATGTTATTCTTACTTTGCTCAAGTTGATAACATTAAATTCTGTATTGCAACCAGAATTTTCCCAGATGTTTAGTTTCATTCTCTACATAACTGAATTAATTGTTTACAACAATCCTTTTTCTATGACTTCTCCATTCCTGGATTATTAACTTTTATTTAGTTCTCGATTGGCTGGATTTCATTGGCAAAATGGTTTTAAAGGACTCACAAATTGTTCATATTTGAAAATGAATGCCTCTCTCCTTGATTCATGATTAACAATTTTTGTTGTGCCAAGTATCTTGTGTCATTCTTTAACCCTGGGAAATGTCTATACATTGCTCCACTGTCTTCAGTAATAAGTGTTCCTGTAGAGAATTTGGAAGCCATCCCACATTTTCCTTCTTTTGGTGACTCGCTTTATTCTGGCTGAATATTTGAAGAATTCTTTCATGTTCAGCAACTTAACCAGTGTGTCAATGTCTATTGCTTTATGTCAGTTTTCTGAGATACAGACTATGCCTTTAAGTGTACATCTTTTTATCATTCACTTCAAGGATATTTTCTGTACTTTCTTTTTGAAAATTTGGAATGCTCCCTTTGCTCCTTCTTTATTGGATTGCTTTATTTAGCAGAGCCAATTATCCTTATGCCGTATTATCTGCCTTCCTTATCAACTGTAAGTCTATTTCTCTTTGAACTGGTTGATTTTGCTCAAAATTCTCAGGATGAACTGGTTGATTTTGCTCAAAATTCTCAGGATTTCTCTTACTTACAATATTACGCCAGTACTGATTCTGGTGGAGGTGGAGTAGCCTTAGAAATGATGCAGGACTGCACTTGAACTTTCTGTATTTTCTTTGCCCAATACTTTTTGAAGTTTATAGTATAAGTTTGAGCCCCTTTTCTTGTTTGGTTAAATTTGGGGCTCTTTATCCATGTTTTTGCAACAAAAAATCACATTGTTAGATAATAAATTCTGTGATACAGCTTTACTTTACCATCTTTATATGGGAGTTCTGAATCATTTTAACAGCTGGATAAAATTTCGTTGTTTGTATGTATATGTAATAATTTTATTTAACAACTACCCCATTGATGAACATGTGAGTTATTTGTTTTGTAAAAATATGATTAAAAATAATTGTGCACATACTGATAAGAGAAATTAAAGAAAAACTAAATAAATGGAAAAATATACTGTCTCCATGGATTGGAAGATTCATTTTGTTAAGATGTTAATTATCCCTGGCCCAGCATGGTTGTTCATGCCTGTAATCCTAGCAACTTTGGGAAGCCGAGGTAGGCAGATCAACTGAACTCAGGAGTTCAAGACCAGCCTGGGCAACGTGGCGAAACTCCATCACTACAAAAAATACAAAAATTAGCTAGGCATGGTGGCTTGGCCCTGTAGTCTGAGCTAACTTGGGAGGCTAAGGCAGGAGAATTGCTTGAGTCCAGGAGGCAGAAGTTGCAGGGAGCCGAGATTGCGCCATTGCACTCCAGCCTGGGCAACAGAGAGGAAGACCCTGTCTAAATAAATAAATAAATAAATAAAATTAAAAAGATGTTAATCATCCCAAATTGGTCTATAAATTCTATGCAATCTAAATCAGATACTTTTGTAGAAATTATCACAATTTATATGTAAATTTAAAGGACCTTTATATTTAGCCTTCTTGAGGTTCGTGATATTTCTTAAATCTGTGGCTGGATGATTTTTCATCATTCCTAGAAAATTCCCAGGCTATTTTCTTCAAAATTCTCTTCAACTATTCTTTCTGTACCATTCTCTCTCTTTTTTCTAGCACTCTCACTATAAATCTGTTTTATAATTCTGATTTATCCTTACTCCTAGAATTCAGGCTTTGATGGTTCCAATTCAAAGCATGGAAATATGTTATCTTAGAGGGTCCTAGTCTCCAGTTTTCATCCTTTAGCCTCTGAAGCTGCTCAAAATTCTGCTCTGCCTTTCAGCAGTCTATTCAGAAATCATTAAGCACTTCCAAGGAAAAAAGCCCTATTTGCCAGGCTCAACTCTATATATTTCTGTCTTTTCCTAGATCATAGAAAAATAATTCTTAACTACCTTATTAGCTCTCTGATATTTTAAAGTGTGTGTGTGTGTGTGTGTGTGTGTGTGTATTTTTTCATCCAGCTTTTCTGTTTGCCCTCAGTCAAAGGCTCGGTTCAAATTACCTAGTCCTCTAAAGAAAATGTGGTACCTATACACAATGGAGTACTATTCAGCCATAAAAAGGGATAAGATACTGTCATTTGCAACAACATGGATAGAACCAGAAGTCAGTATGTTAAATGAAATAAGCCAGGCACAGAAAGGCAAACTTCATATGCCCTCACTTATTTGTGAGAGCTAAAAATTAAAACAATGGAATTCATGGAGCTAGAGAGTAGAAGGATGGTTACTAGAGACTGGGAAGGGTAGTGGGGGAGGGGAAGTGGGGAAAGTTAGCAGGTACAAAAAAATAGTTAGAAAGAAAGAATGAATAAGACCTAGTATTCACTAGCACAACAAAGTGATTATAGTCAAAAATAATTTAATTATACATTTCATAATAACTAAAAGAGTATAATTGGATTGCTTATGACACAAAGAATGAATGCTTGAGGTGATGGGTACCCCATTTACCCTGATGTGATTATTATACATTACATGCCTGTATTAAAATATCTCATGTACCCCATAAAGATATATACCTACTATATACCCACAAAATAAAAATAAATAAAATAAAAACATTTAAAAAATAAAGAAGAACAAATTACCTAGTCTTTCTTATAGAAACAAAAGTTCCCTGGGTGTTTATTTTTAAAAGAAAATAATTAATTTCCCATTTACCATGTGAAATGAGGGTGCATATTTTCAAAATATCTTGATCTTATGACATACCTCCTTACTTTCATTCTCCTCAGGCTAGCCTCTCAGAACAGTACATGGAGATCAAATTCCTGGAACATTCTGCAGGACGTTTTCTGCAGGCAACTCCTGTGTGTATACCAGGAAGTACCTGTGAATATGGAAGCACTGGCTTATTATCTTTGTTTTGATGGGAAGAAGGAAAATGATTTTAAAAGCCGACTGCAAAATTTTGTTTAAGGAGGGAACTATGTGTTTGTTCAGGAACACAGCTTAATAGGAAAGTCGGGTAGCCTACCTAGATAATGGTCACGTGGTAAAACAAAGACAGTTCAATTGCTCCACTTAACAGAAATTTTGGTGGGAGAGGAGGTCAAACTTTTACCGGTTGAGGAAGGAAGGAAGTGAGATAGGGAGAAGGGAACCTGAGTAAAAGGGAATGTCGGTGAGATATAAATGAAAATTCCTCCAGGTGGGGAGAAGACTGACAGATGTGTCGAGATAAGGATGTCTAAGTTGTTTCACACCAGATTTCCATTTCTGCATTGCCAAGCTCCCTCCATGGCCCTGAGCCTGCCATTACATCTGCCCAGATATAGCATTAGGCAGTGGGTACTTTGGGGCCGGAAGGGACTGTGGCAATATCTGATGTTGACCTGATATAATAAAGGGATTTGGATTATGTTGTAAACCAAAAACAAAATCCTATATCCCCCCACCAAGTGACTGAACTGACCTCCCCCTTGGCCAGGGGACCCCAGAAGAACCTGAAAAACTGAATGAATTCCCGGCCCTGACAGGAAGGAAGGTCGGACAGGCCTCCTTACACTCCCTCTTTTGGAGTTTAGGCACAACTGACCAAGATAGAGATCATAAGACTGACAAAACAGACTCTTCGGCAATAAGATACCAAATTCCAACCTGACTCTGGTATAGCATCCCATGACAGATAGCAGACCCTGAAGGAAATCAAAATATTTTACCCCAAAATATATTTCTTTGACATATTTTAAAATGGCTCTGCAAAGTGGTCTTTTGTGGGGAAATTCTGCGTCTATAGAGAATCTCCATTTATGCAGCTAGTGCTTTCCCAGATCTAGGAGAGATTAAGCCTAAGCCCTCTTAAGGTCCACAAAGAGATGTTTACTATCTATACTCTCTGAAGCCTCCTACCTGGAGGCTTCATCCATGTAACAAGAATGTTGGCTTCCATGACCCCCCTTAAGCATTTCTTCCTACTGACTTCGTGTCTTTAGTTTAACTCTTTCAACCAATGGCCAATCATAGAATTTTTGAATCCACCTATGACCTTTGAGTTACCCCCCCATGCCCCTGCCCCTTCGAGGTGCCCCGCCTTTTGGGACTGAACTGTATTAATTTATGCCTTTGCCTGTAACTTCTGTCTCCCTAAAATGTATAAAACCAAACTGTAACCTGACCATCCTGACCACCTCAAGCACACTTTTTCAGGACCTCCTGAGACTGGTCTCCATGCCACGGTCACTTACATTAGCTCAGAATAAACCTCTTTAAATATTTTACAGAGTTTGCTTTATGTTGATTGATAATGTATACATGAGGAAAAACTCCAAGCAGAAACCAACGATACAGTAGAAAGAATTCAGGACCAGACCCTCAGGTACCCCAAGAGAACCCAGATCGATAGGTAGAGAATGATGAGTTTTCACAATATATGGAATGGGAGGTAAAGCAGTTTAACCAAATCCTAACAGACAAGTTGACACCTGCAGTTTGTAGGACTTGCAGGACAATCAGACTGCTGATATCCAGGCTATATTTGTATTCCTCAAAGTTCATAGTATGGTACCTTGTGGCACACAGGTAGGAACAAATGATTTATGAAACAGAATTAAATATAAATCCCAGCAATGTTTATGCAACTTTTTTCTTTTTTAGCCTGCATGTGCCAGGCACGACTCCTCTCCCATTCTCCCACTTCTTCCTAATGTGTATTTCTATTCCCTACTGGCCCCTCCTTCCCAGAAAAAACCTTTGTCCTTTTGTTATTATCTATCTACCAAGGGTGGGAATGGCTTAGAAAAATGAAACAGTCTGGATGTATTAGCTGGGAGGTAGTAAAACATAGTGATTAAGGACATGCTCATTTATCTAAATCCTGCTTTCGTTTTTTTCTTGTTTTATTCCTATAGTACTTACTATTCTAAATTATCATATAATTTATTTATTGTGCCAGACAATGCCTTTAGCACACAGCTCCATCCAGGCTTCTTCTCTAATTTCCCTTGTACTGTTGGGGCCGAAAGGCTGTAAACTACATTTCCTGTACTCCTTGGTCAGCTTTGTGCTTGTTAGTATCTGCCCTTGGGAGGCATTAATGTGAGATATGAAGATAAGAAGATGGAGGCAGAGTTTATCTTCTGTTCATTAACACAAGTATGCCTCCAACACTGTGGACTCATGAATTTCAACCATGGGGTGGGAATCACTTTCTGAATTCTAGTGGCAGTGTTTCCAGCAACGTCAGCAATAGTGTCTCCATCAGTGTTAGTAGCAGCAACAGTCTCTCCAGCAGTACAGTGATAAATACTGGGCTTATGGGCATCAGCTAGGGGCAGTAGCAGCTTCCTGATCTCTGAGTAACACCCCTTCCCACTTTTTACCCTCTAAGTCAGGAGTGATGATAATTTCCTGATTTCCATGGATGTAAGTTACCTATTGCCAAAATAGTTCCATGAAACATACAACCATAACATTTTAGTAGCATTCAAAAATAAAAGAATGTAGTGTTTGTCTATCCAGGGTTAGCTAGGTGTTGGCTGGTTGTTGGCTCGGATGGGCCGGCCTTGACTGTGGCCACTAGACTCTGAGACATGGGTTTCTTGTCCTCCAGCAGGAGAGCCTGAGCATGTTCTATGGTGATGGCAGGCATCCGAGAGGCAGCAAGTGGAAACGTGCAGAGCCTCATGAGCCTGGATTTAGAAGTGGCTCATCATCACTTCTGCCCCATAAGTCACATAGGGTGGAGAAATGCACTCCACTGTTATGGGAGGGACTCCAAAGTCACATGGCAAAGGATCTGGGTACGGGGAAGGGTAAAGGATTGTGACCATAAATGCAATCAGTCTGCCATACAGGTAATATTCCCTTTCCTCTTTTGTTCTTCCAGCCCTTCCAGCAGTTTTCCCACCAGTTACATGCGTTAAATCTTTTTGCTTTGATTATCGAGAACGGTTTTTCTTTTCCTCATTGGATACTGACTGATATGCTTATTTATTATATGTATTGCTTGTATTCATTTCCTATTACTGTCATAGCACATTACCACACACTTAGCAGTTCAAAACAACAGAGATTTATTATCTTATTGTTCTATTGGTCAAAAGTCTGGTGGGCTCAGCTGCTTTCTCTGGCTAGAGTCTCTCAAAGCCAAAGTCAAGGTGTTGGCAGGGCTGCCTTCATTTCTGGAGGCTCTAGGGGAGAATCTGTCCTCTTGCTTATGCAGAATGCTGGCAGAATTTAGGTCCTTGTGATTGATAGACTCAGGTTCCTGTTTCCTTGTTGGCATTCCCAGTTTCCAGAGGCCACTCATATTCCTTGGCTCATGGCTCCTTCCCTCATCTTCTAAGCCAGCAACAGTAGGTCAAGTACCCCTCATGCTTCAAATCTTTCCTGCCTCTTCTTCCATCCCATGTCTCTGACTGATTCTTCTGCTTTCTTCTTCCACTTCCAAGGGCCCATGTGATTACACTGAGCCCAACTGGATAACCCAGGATACTTTCCCCATCTCAAGGTTCATAACATTAATCATAGCTGCAAAGTCCTTTTTGCCATCCAGTGTAACATATTCACAGGTTCTGGGGATCAGGACATGAACATATTTTGGGAGCCATTATTCTGCCAACCACATTGTTTATAATCTGTCCCCCCCTTGCTAGAAAATTGCCTTCAGAGAGCTTGTTTCATTCACTGATGCATCCCAAGTGTCTAGAACAGTGCCTAGTATAAAGTGGATAATAAATATTCATTGAATTGAATGAATGAGGCTTTAAGGGTCCAAAAACCTAAGTTGAAATTTTAGTTTTGCCACTGATACCTTTTAGTCTCATTTCTTCATATATAAAATAGAGTTAATTATACCTACTTCTTGGGCATATATGTTGTTGATGATGATATTAGATAACACAGTTGACACTTGAACAACTCAAGTTTGAACTGTGCAAGTCTACTTACAGCAGCTTTTCTCCAACTAAACATGAATGGAAATTACAGCATTCCTGGGATGTGAAACTCATGTATGGGGAGGGCTGACTTTTCCTATATACTTGTTCTGCAGGGCTGACTGCCGGACTTGAGTATGCTTGGATTCGATTATACACGGGGTTCTGGAATCAATCCCCTGTGTATACTGAAGGATGACTGCATTCATATAACAGATACACACATTTAAAATTTATGAATGTGTTTTTCTCGTTTTGCATTCACCCCATTCATTCAGAGATGCATCATAGAGAGTTAGGAGTATTACAAAAGGAAACCAAAGAGGAAGTGGGAGGTTATATGTAGTTTTTGACATCCAAAGTAGGACTTTGGAGAGGGAAGGGGGATCACAGAGGAAGAAACTTTAAACTTCTTTAAGAAGGAAAAAAATTCAAATTTTGTTTATTGCTCATCCAGAACAAGTCTAACTGACAGGATTATAAAGTTTCTTTCAAAGGGTAGAGCAGACTCCCTTTCCATCATTATGGCTGAGCTGTGAGGCTTGGCTTAGAGGCTTTGGAAGCAAAGAGGCTAGAACACAGGAGAAGTTCACAGGAGATAGGAAAATGAAGGAGGAAGTCTGCCCTTCTCTGATGGAATGACAAAGACGACGAGAGACAAGAAGAGGGCAAAGAGGTCATGTATGAGGAACTGCAAGGCTGGGGAGGCAAATACCATTTGCCTCAGACAGTTTGGCTGGGCCACCAAGTCTCTAGGACAGAGCTGTTCAGTAGAAATCTAATGTGAACCATATATGTAATTTTAACTTTTTCTGCTGGCCACGTTTTTAAAGCAAAAAGAAACAGGCGATGCTTAGCTGCAGGAATTGTTGGGAAAGAAGCATTTCCCTGTTCCAGTTTCTAAAGCGGAGGCTGGCAACATGGAAGAGGATTAGGAATGAGCTGCCCTACTGGTGACATCTAGAAAGAACCACTTCCTGGGGCTGACGTGAACCACTAGTCCTTCATTAGGGAAGCAAGCTGTGGTCTGATCCTTTTGGTTGTTTCTTTCTGTAGCATGTGCATGTATATTAGATTCAGTGGTTTCAAGGTTTCAAGATACAGATATGTCCTTAGGTTATTTCCACAAATGAGGGTTAATTATTATATAAGGCTACTTAGGAAAATAAAGGAGACAGAAAGTTGTCTCAGGCCATGTGGTCAGGCCTCCATGGAAACAAAAACATGGTCCAGGAAGTGGTTGTAGCCCCATTACTCCAGTAGTAGCTCTGGTGACACCGCCACAACAGTATCTGGTTGGCGACTCTTCAGAATTGGGCATCTGCAGATCCCTGCTCTGGGGCTCCACCATGACAATGATGCATATATTTTGCCTCTGCACCTGCTGCTCCTGACTTTACCAACAGACTTTCTCTGTGTGTCTATATTGAATGCCCTGACAAAGCATCTGGTTGGACAGCCTTCACCATCCAGCTGGTGGAGTTCTTGCTCAAGGTCACCTTCAGGCTCTGGCTAATCCAACAATAGCTTCCTTGTTCTATTAATGTGACGGGGTCATGGGTCATGTACCATCACTCTTGGTCACCCTCAGAAGGAGACTATGGGTGAGGCAGGCTCCCTAAGGCTTTCCAGAAGAGGTAATGAACCAATGGCTAGTCCTGGCTCCCTGGTTCTAGGCCATCTGCTGAGCCAGGCCAATCTGGCCATTTTTTTTTTTTTTTTTTAATTGCAGCTGCTTTACCATTTACAAAGAGTTATTCATCTAGCTTCATTGGCTCAAGGTTAAAGCCCTAAAAGCTTTCTGCTTTAACTGCTCAGATTGCCAGAAAACTAGGACAAATAAATAAATTAACAAAAAGCCTACTAAAAGAAGGAAAAAAAGAAGAAATAGGCCAGGCGTGGTAGTTTATATCTGTAATCCAAGCACTTTGGGAGACTGAGGAAGGAGGATTGCTTGAGCCCAGGAGTTAGAGCCTGCAGTAAGCTATGATGGCAACTCTGCACTCTGGCTGGGACAACAGAGCAAGATCATGTCTCTAAAAAAGAAAGAAATCGATAATATTGATTTCAATAATGTATTTTATCTAACTCAATATATCCAAAATATTATCATTTCAACATGCAATCAATAGAAAAAATTAATGAGATATTTTACTTTTGGGGGGGTCAGTCTTTGAAATCTGATGTGTATTTGGTGCAGCACATCTCAATTCAGACTAACCTCTTTTCAACTGCATAAAGAAATTTCTAGAACTCCTGCAAGCCATATGTAGACTCTATATTGAATGATGAAACTTTAAGGGAAGCCTCCCCTATGGCCACATCCAGTACAGTATAAATGGTAGCCAGAGGAGGAGCAGAGAGGTGGCAATGTTCCTGATTTCCCATAGTTACATATGATATGCAGGGGTTCTAGAAGTTTCCCTGTGCTTCCATGAGGGGACAGGAGAAGATGAGAGGGCTGGTTTGCTGGCCGAGTCCTGCAGTCAAGACAGAGTAAACCCTGTATATGTGGACTTCATGACTGAAGGTGAACGTCAAGGACCATGGACTCCAGTGATGGATGCCAGTGCATCATTGCAAAGGCCTGACAACTCAGAGGTCACCTGCCCAGGATCTGGATCACAGTGCATCAGAAGTCACAGTGCATCAGAAGCCGATGAGGATCCAGAGCAGGGCCCGAGGTGAGTACAAATGCAGCCCCAGCCTGCTTCTATCTCTTCTCAACCCCAACTTTGTCTGGAAGGTTTGCACAGGCACATAGACCCCCCAGGCTGCAGGTCCAGGCTCCTTCACCCCAATCCCATTCTGCTACAGCTTCTCTTTGGCCACCTCTTTGGCCTAAGGGTATGCATACTTGTTGTGGGGTCCACCATCAGGAGATAAACCTAAGGAGGAAGCCTGCAGAGGCCCTGAAAGTGCACTGGAGAAGTTGGGAAGGAAGGGATTCCTGTGTCCTGGGTATCCTGAATATGACGCAGTAGTGGAGGTGCAGACTCTGGTGAGCACATCTCCTTGGCTGCCTGGAGACCCTGCCCCTTGGTGTGGACTGTGACAAGAGAAAAGTCAGAGCAAGAACTGCCCCCGCCTGCCAAGGGCAGCTCTTGCTCAAGCCTAAGGGCAGCATGGCTCCAAGGATTTGAGTCCCTTTTGCTGATGCAGCATTGACAACCTTTAGGCCATGATTCCACCCAAAACTCTAAATTTCACCCTAAAGAGGATTGTGGGTGGGAAAGGAGAGCCTGGAAGGTTGAGTACATGCTCTAAAAAGATGGAGTTAAAAGAGTTTAAACTGAAAGAGACTCTGATGCTATAAATTATCAAATTTAAATTCTGTTTTTCTCCTACTATTCAATGACTGAGGAAGAAAGTGAAGATTGTTAGATAAAATCCATTGTGAGAGCAACATTTTATTTGCATATCTGAGTATAGTGTATAAATTTGGGGGTCCCATGACATATACAAAGTACCATTTGGTAATAACTCAATAAAATGAGGCAATGATGATGATGATGACTGCAATGCAATTCTGATACTAACTACTTGGCAATTAACATAGACTCCACAGATTCAAGGGCATGAACCCAACAAGACTCTATTCACTTTAGACATCAGCTGTAAGTTCCAGGACTCCCAGGCCCTTTGCACTTTTGACCAACTGGCTACAAATTCAGAAGTTTCCACTACTTCTTCAGGGTTGATAATTCAGTAGAGTGACTCACAGAACTTAAAAAAGTGCTATATTTATGACTATAGTTTTATTATAGAGGATACAAATCAGGACCAGACAAAAGAAAAGACCCATAGGGCAAAGTCTGGAAGGGCTCATATGCAAAACTTCCATGTCCTCAGGATGTGGCACCCTCCTGACACATCAGTGTATCACCAACCAGGAAGCTCAACCCAGCCTTGGTATCCAGAGTTTTTATTGGAGTTTCATTACATAGGCATGGTTGGTTACATCATTTCTGTATGGTTGGAGTCAATCTCTAGCTCCATTCTCCTCCCCAGAGGTGGGGTTGATATCACGCGGCTCAAAGCTTCAACCCTCTCATCACATGGTTAGTCTTTCTAGCATAGTCAGATCCCATCCTGAGCCACAGTATTAGCATAAACTAAGATATGGTCTGAGGGGCCCACCATGAATAACAAAGATACTCCTATCACTCAGGAAAATCCAACAACTTAGGTTAGCTCACAGGGACTATGGACAAAGGCCAGCTATGTTCTTTTATATACAACAACAATGATCATGATGATAATGATGTAATTTCTAGTCTACTGAGCTCCTCCCACTTGAGAAACAAAATGCTCTATCCCAGTTAAATGCCCATCTTTTAACAGCATGCTTAAGAAGTAACTCTCATAGTGAAATATGAGGTACGTGTGTGGATCTGCACTTCAAATCCTGCTGTGGTACGGAATGTATTCATGGCCTCAGCATCAGGGAAGAGGCTTCCTGTTGGGTGATCCTCTCCAGTATACACCCTGAAATCTCATCAAGCCATTAATTTCCTTTCCTGTGAGCACTTCTCTTGTTAACCCCTGGGCATTTTCCAGTGGAAAATGGAGTTTCTCGCTTTCCCTGGCTCTTGTTTGCAGCCCAGTGAATTAAAACATGAACGAAGTAATTATCGTATTCCATACTGATGGAATACAGGTGGAGGACTGAAAGCAGGGGAATGTCAAGTAGTCCATTTGAGTCCATTGGGACCAGTTGGAGAGAAAGAAAACTGAAAAGGAGAAAGATGCGGAGACGGCAACAGCAGAAGACACAGCATTTAAATAGGAGCCGTCTTAATGAGAATATGTCACCTCAGAGCCAACAGGAAGTCAGCAGATGGGATGCACCTGTCCCTTGAGAGCCTCACGAAGCAAAATTAAGCACCAGAGCCCAGAATGGAAACAGGAAAACCAAATCAAACCCTTCAGATATGCTTCAGCAAATAAACTTTTGGCTCCCAAAACAACAGATGATGCCCAGATGGGGTGCACCTAACATTTCCCCACACCTCTACATATTCTGAGGCCAAAGCACTATTCAGGGAATCTTACAGCCTGTTTCTTTGGTCATTCTTAGCATGATTTTCACCACCAACACTCACTCATCCATTTAAATTAAGTTCATGTTGCTTTGGCTATAACAAACAGCTGGAGTTAGGATGGTTCATGTCTATAGAGTCTGCTTTGCAAGAGGATGGTAATTTTAACTCAGGTGATGAATTCACCAGGATTTTGGAGGATGAGGAGAAGAAATCTGGTAGAGCCTTTCCCCCAGCTGTTGTTGAAGGCTGGACCCTAGAGCTCTTGGAACAAAGCAGAATTAGTAAGATGGATTGGCTGGCATTTCATGTCAATCACGTAAACCTAATTCAACCCCCAGTACATAGTGCAAATATTTACTGAGCACCTGCCATCTGAGGATGGCAGCTGTTGAGGAAGAGGTCTGTAATGGAGGCTGTTAACCCGTTTATTCAGAACTTCCCTTCTTCCCAAATAAGTTTGTGTTAATCGTCTATTTTTATCATGGAGAAGCAATTGGGAAGCCTCAATGATATGGGTGGTGGCCTGACTCTGCACTCCCCAGCTGTGGAGTTGCTGTGCCCGGGGCTGTGTGCAGACCTGAGGGGAAAGTGTATTCCAGAAACATTCCATTTTAGTCTCTAAAGGGTGACAGTCCAGGCATAGGTTTATGCTTTCTGAACGGCTGCTTATCAAGACAGAAGCCAACAGTGACATAAGGAGAAAAACTGAAACATAATAAAAGCAATGGGCAAAGCCAGAGCAGAGGCTGAGCACATTCTCCCCACAAGGTTTGCAACTCCTTTACTCCACCTGAACTGCGGGCCTTTGATGAGATCTCTGCAGCTGCAGCAAAGGCTTTCCTTTCCCCGCCACCCTCCCATCTCCACAGCCATTGCAAATGGTACCACTGGCAAACCCTGGATCTTGTTCCTCCCCTGAGAGTTTGCAAAATTACTGTTGAGGGAGGCATACTGTTCCTGGGCTTTTTGGGTTGCCACTTAGTCACAAAGATCAATGCTGTGACATAACAAAAAATAAGTGGAGGTGGGAGGTGGTCCACAGACTCTGTTGCTATCTCCAGGGGGTTCCCAGAAACATGTTTGAAAGCAAGCTATGGAAAGGGTGGGAAGGATACTTTTTGTTCGTTTAAGAGTTCAGGGTGAAGGGCCTCCAGCCGAGGCCAGATTCACCCCAGGAAAAGATGTGAAGGAAGCAGCCTGACCTCTGTGGTCTCTTCTCTCTTCCCATTCCTCCCACTTTCCCCCATGTCTGTTCCTCTTCCCATTTCCAGAAATTATTTCTCTGGAGAATTGTGTGACTGGTGTGGTTGCAGTATTACCCATCCCAGAAGTACCTGGGGGTGATCTTTTACTTAAGAAAATATCTCCATCCAGTGCATTTTCTGTTTCATTAGGTAATAGGGACATATTTGGGAACAGGCTGTAGGGAATGGGGATATTTCACCATTTGTTCATTCAACAAATAATTTTTGAGTACCTACTATAATGTGGACCCTGGTGGGGGCAAGACGGAGGGTTCTTTGTGCCCTTTGGTTATTCAACATCAATGCTATGGCTGGTTTCCTCTTAAATTACCTAGGGGCAATATTTCACCACAGTGAATACTGATTTTCTTTCAAAGTCAACGTGTCCTATTCTCAATGAGGAAAGCATTATGGTGTTAAAAAACATTTGCATTCTCCTGGTTCAGATTATATTACAAGGGTCCCAAATTTAGCTGAGAGTGGCTCTACCTGAGTCGTGTGCAGTTGGCTTAAATGTAAATTTCCAGATCTTTTTCCTGAGTTCCATATGCATATCTCCATCTGCCTATTAATCAGCTCTACTCAGATGTCCTACAGGTACCTCAAATTCTTTATGTTCAAAGTCAAACTCACTGTCTTGGAAACCTGCTCTTCCTTCTCCTGTGTTCCCTGACTCACTGAATAGCTTCACCACCTACCTGGTTACCCAAGCCAGCAACCCGGGCATCAGTCTTGAAGATTCTTCCTTGCTCACTCTTTCAAACCAATCACCAAGTCCTGACTATTCTACCACATACAGAAGAATAAAGATTTGCCATGTGTTTGGATCAGAATTGGTCAAAGGCATGTTTTAATTTCAGCACTTTATAAAGAGAAAATTAAACTAGGAAGTTGGGTGCTTTCTGTGTTACATAATACACTGAATGGTAGTTTAGTTAATACAATTACTTCACCCACAATTACACAAATAATTCACTTTCCCATAACAAATATATTTATGACATAGATAAGCAATTTCTCAAAAGAAAGTATTTTCTTATCCTCTAGGGTTATCACAAGGCTTTAAGGGTTATATTTCCAAGAGGTTACATAAAAGCGCTACAAACACTTGGTAAACCCCTTGCTCTTTCTCAGCATAGAGAGGAACTGAAATAATAATTCATGATTCAGAACATGTACATTTTAATCTTACTTGAGATCTTTGCGTTGCCTGGATTATTTTTTCATTATACTCTGATTATTGCTAAGATGTAAATGTTCTATAAACTTGTCTTCCTTATCTTGCTGAGATGGGCAATAAATAACATAGCACTTAATTTCTTAAAGTACTTATGTCAACAGGATGACTTTTCTTTCCAGGGATTTTCAGCAAATATCAAGATGACTTAAGACTTCAGTTTTAACCGAGGTTAATAGAAGTTTGAGATGTCTCATTCTTCGGTCCATATTTGTAAAGTTCTCTTGGATCTATTCGATCTCACTGTTTCCATGGTCATTGTGCTAGTTTAGGCTTCATTACAATTGACCCAGAAGACTGACCAACAATCCCTAAAAGGCCCACCGCTTCCAGTCTTGCTACCTTTCCAACCATTCCCCAGCCTGAATGATGTTTCAAATACGTGCAAGCATGCTTTTGTCGTTCTTCTGTTTAAAACTATTTATGGGCTTTTGCTAGCTCATGGATGAACTAGAAACTATTTAGAGTGGTACAATAGGCCTTGAAGATTCTGGCCTCTAAGTGAATGCTCTCCACTATTTCTGACATGCTTAAATCAGGCATGTGCAAATTTGGATGGTTCTTGCCATCCATCTGGCCACGAAACTAGTACCCAAACAGGAAATCACTTCCCCCACATCCCTTATCTAGTAGTTGTTATGACTTCTTATAAAAAATTTGAAATACAAAAAAAGTTGTAGGACAATGAATACTCACATACCTACCACATAGATTCAAAAAGTGTTTGCTTTTTGCCATCTTTTCTTTATATACCTATAGTTTTATTGTTTGCTTGCTGAACCATTTGAAAGAAAGCTACAGACATCATGGTTCTTTACCCTTAAATATGTCAGGATTCATTTCTAAAGAATCATAGTGTTCTCCTATTAAACTACATCTGAGTAACTGTTTTGAAACTCTGGAGTCTATTTGAACGCTTGCAACTTCTATGGGAAGACTTGGGTAGTAAACTGTGATTAATTTTGGTCAATTTCAGCTTTTGGTGTGAACATCCCTCTGCCACCCCACCACCCCCAGCTTCGTGGCAGGCAGCTGTGCACAGGTTCCAGGAGCATGCATACAGCTTGTGGGAGCCAGGGTGGTCAATGAGGACCCTCTCCTCCAAATATCAAGGATCTGTGCCCTGATTGCTGTTTATGATTGTGGAGGTGCAGATATAAGAGAGCAGCCTTATTGCAACCCTCACTGCCATTGTTACAAGCCCCACCTTCTCTGACGGAAGCAACTTCCAGGAGATTTAAAAGACTAGTGCATTTCTCTGCCCCCCTCATTTTTCTTTTTTTACTCCTTTTGGAAGCTAGACATTTAAATATTAGAACATTTAAAGGCAAACACATTTCTAAGAAAATTTAGAAAGCCACTATCATGCCCAGGGAAATGTACAGGATAGGGGAAGTAGTTCCAAAGCACAGGAGAATTTTATTATTTAAACAGCCAGTACTACTAACCGTGCAGATAAACACAAGTCGAATGTTAACCTCAGAGCCATACTAATGGCTCTGGATGCCATAGGAAGGGCATGGAGAGCCACAATGGTCTTATGAGATCTGACGTGGTTTTGACAGTGTTTTCTGAATACAATATGAAGGACAAATTGAAGGAAGGCAAGACTGGAGGCAAAGAAACCAGTTGTGATACCTTTCAGGGGTTCAGGTTGGGATATGAGAGATATTTAATGTGTGTAATTCTCAAAACTTGGTGATTAACTAGACGTGGGAGGTAAGGAGAAGGAGTCATCAAGGATGACTCCTAGGTTTCTTGCTTGGGAGTTTAGACAGATTTTAACATGAAATGAAATTTTAAAATGAAAATTTTAGACATTTTTCATGCCCCCACAGAAAATCAGGAGACAGGCATGTTTGGAGAGGGGCTGTGTTCAGTCTGGTGTTGGATATGTTCAGTTTGAAGTACCTATGACAAACCTAAGCAGAGATCCAGTAGGCAGTTGGAGATACGGGTACCACACAGAAAGAGGCCTGGCTGGAGATGAAGATTTTGGAATCCTTACATATTGACTGCATGAAATTGCCCAGAGAGAGAATACAGGTGAGAAAGGCATGGGTCTGAATCCAGAGTAACAACAACATGTAAAGAACAGATAGAAGATAAAGCACCACAGGGTTAGGAGGAAAACCAAAATATCACGCTCTAACAGAAGGCAGGAGAAAGGCGTGTTGGGCACGGTGAATGGGCACTTAGCATCCATTCCTATCTTCTCTGCTGTCTATGTTGTCTTCTTGGACAGCTCAAGACTACTTTCCCCAGATTCCTTTGCAACTAGAGGACTGGATGCAAATTAGGTTCAAATTCAAATTTGGGAGAAGATTGCTTTGGGAATGTCAGGAGAGCAGAACCTTCCCATGAGCCTTTTGATTATTGCAAGATAAACCATAAAGCCTTTTCCAGAATAGCAACATGGAAATCATGAAGAAAGAAACTGCTCTGACAAAGTGAGTCGTCTTCCTTGAGGGCAAGTATGTTGGTACAGAATGTATTATATTTTAAGGGAGGATTTCTTCCTTTTTCCTGAGGGAAATGAAGAGCTAGGATTCTGGACCCAGAGGTTTAGGCAGGGTCAAAGGAATTCCTGCCCAGGTCAGTTAGTTGGTGTGCGATGACAGAAGTGCACTGGAGATCGCTGCAAGACACGTAGTTGATGTTTTCCAGAAGTATAATTTGGTATCTTATTCTAAGTTTACCATTTCTATCTGTAATTCTCTTTTGCTATCCTCAAATCTTTTGAGTATTCTCAAACGCCACCACCTAGTGCTGCTATACTTTGGAGAGTTAAGGGAAACATGTAAAGAATCAGCTTGGAGAAGGGATTAGGAGGCAGCAAGAATGGTGCACGGTCTGGCATGGACACCCGGCTGAGGAGATGAGAGGCCAAGTGACTCCACTGCATTCACACACCTCGATAGCAACAAGATTAAGACTAGAACGTGGGTCTCCTGACTCTAGTGCTTCTTCCACAAAACATCACCATGTAAACCTATAAGAGTTTTGAGGTTCTTTCTGAAGTAGGGAGATGAATTAGATGCTGTGCGTATTTCTTTCACCTTCAATAAGACTGCTTTAGTTACTACCAAAATGACCAACAAGCTAAATCGCCACATCCAGTGGACTTTTCCAGTTCTTACATTGCTTGCTCTCTTAGCAGTATTTAATAGAGTCAACCGTTCCCTCCCTGAAATATTCTGTATTATTCAGGCTTCAATAAGAAAAAAAAGAAGTCAGTCTTGACATTTTAAGCCCTCACACCTGTAATCCCAGCACTTTGGGAGGCCGAGGAGGCAGATCACGAGGTCAGGAGTTCGAGACCAGCCCGGCCAACATGGTGAAACCCCGTCTCTACTAAAAATACAAAAATTAGCTGGGTGTGATGGCAGGCGCCTGGAATCCCAGCTACTCAGGAGGCTGAGGCAGGAGAATTGCTTGAACCCAAGAGGCGGAGGTTGCAGTGAGCTGAGATTGTGTCACTGCACTCCAGTCTAGGTGACAGAGCAAGACTCCATCTTCAAAAAAAGAAAGGTTGGAAGGTTTTGAGATGCAGCTGTATCTCTGAGAATGCCCCTATCACAAATGACCTGCCAACTGGAGGTGGGACCTTTGCACCTTTGCCAAATTCGGGAAGGTACAGGAAGGAATCAGAACACACTACTATGGCTACAATCTAGGATTAGGAAACTGCTACCACCACGATGACAACTGAGCAATCACGAGGCTAATGACTAGACACCACAACACTGCTGGGGAAAAGCTCCGCATCTTCAACATTGTACTTGCCAGCGGAAAACATCCAAAAGCAATGGGACTACAGCCTCTGCCTCAGTTTCACTTTCTAAATCTTGAATGGCACATGTAATTGGTGGAAACTAATTTGCATTCAGTCCTCTAGTTGCAAAGGAATCTGGGGAAAGTAATCTTGAGCTGTCCAAGAAGACAACATAGACAGCAGAGAAGGTAGGAATGGAGGCTAAGTGCCCATTCACCATGCCCAACACGCCTTTCTCCTGCCTTCTGTTAGAGTGTGATATTTTGGTTTTCCACCTAACCCTGTGCTGCCTTATCTTCTACCTGTTCTTTACATGTTGTTGTTACTCTGGACTCAAACCCACGCCTTTCTCACCTGTATTCTCTCTCTCTCAGCAACTTCATGCAGCAATATGTAAGGATTCCAAAATCATCATCTCCAGCCAGGCCTCTTTCTGTGTGGTACCCATATCTCTAACTGCCTACTGGATCTCTGCTTAGATAGGTCTTAGGTACTTCAAACTGAACATATCCAACACCAGACTGAACACAGCCCCTCTCCAAACATGCCTGTCTCCTGATTTTCTGTGGGGGCATGAAAAATGGTGACCTACATATACACCATGGAATACTATGCAGCCATAACAAAGGATGAGTTCATGTCCTTTGTAGGGATATGGATGAAGCTGGAAACCATCATTCTCAGCAAACTATCACAAGGACAAAAAAACAAACATCGCATGTTCTCACTCATAGGTGGGAACTGAACAATGAGAACACTTGGTCAGAGGAAGGGGAACATCACACACCAGGACCTGTTGTGGGGCGGGGGGAAGTGGGGAGGGATAGCATTAGGAGATACACCTAATGTAAATGATGAGTTAATGGGTGCAGCACACCAACATGGCACAGGTATACATATGTAACAAACCTGCACGTTGTGCACATGTACCCTAGAACTTAAAATATAATAAAATATATATATAAAATAAAATAAAATAAAAAATAATAAAAAGAAAAATAGTGACCTAATCTGCCTAAATTCCCAAGCAAGAAACCTAGGAGTCATCCTTGATGACTCCTTCTCCTTCTTACCTCCCACATCTAGTTAATCACCAAGTCCTGAGAATTACACACATTAAATATCTCTCATATCCCAACCTGAACCCTTGAAAGGTATCACAACTGGTTTCGTTGCCTCCAGTCTTTACTTCCTTCAACTTGTTCTTCATATTGTATTCAGAAAACATTGTCAAAAACTTACATCGGATCTCATAAGACCATTGTGGCTGTCCATGTTCTTCCTATGCATCCAGGGCCATTAATATGGCTCTGAGGTTAACATTCAACTTGTGTTTATCTGCATGGTTAATGGTACTAGCTGCTTAAATAGTAAAATTCTCCTATGCTTTGGAACTACTTCCCCTATCTCCTCTCCACCCATCAATCAAAGAGTGAATGCTGAATCTACTCTGGTTGGTTGATGCTTGTGCCAATCAGTTCCCCCAAAATATGGACTTCTAGGCACTGCCATTGGCTTCCACCATGAGAGGATTGCCTCCTGCCTGTGTCTTGGTGTTTTCCCAATCCAGGCGGGTTTTGCTTGAGGATCACTGTGGTGGTGTTCAGCAGGCAAGCCCTATGCTCACCAAGCTCTAGGCCTTGTCCCAGTGAATTCACTTAACCAGAGCATTCCCAAATCCCATGGTAAAGGGATGACGTTACCCCTGATAGGGACTCTGGTACCCTCCCAGGCTGTAGTCAGCTACCACAGGCCAGTGCTCCCTCAGAGTCGCCCTCACCTGGCCATATGTGGGAACATCAGCTTTTGTCGAACTTGGGCTCCTAGAGTACCCAGTGAAAATTGAAAGAGCAAATAAGTGCATATTAATACGCTTCCTACAGGTCCTGGTCAGGTGCCGGGCAGAGTTCAGGAATGATGGGCACTCTTGAGAAAGACAGGCACCCATAAGGATGGTCTGGAGACCAGTGAGAAATTCTTCTCTGTTGAATTACTCCTACATTTATCAGAAGAGCTTGGATACCTGATGGTCATCTGTCCTGGGCATTTACAATATTAATTTTATTACTAAAGGGGAGAGCTAATGGGAATAGAACGCCAGCTGTGTTCATTCTAGATGTATATTAATTCAGTGGAACACCACAGATATCATAATTTCCATTTTATGCATGAGAAAACCGCAGTGCAGGGAGGTTATCTACAGCCTGAGGGGCTGAGCCAAAATACTGAACTGGCAGCTCAGTACGTAATTGCCCACTAGAGCCTCTCATCTAGCCTAAGGAGTAGGTGAAACTCAAGCATGTGATTCCAATATACCATTTTCATGACTTAGTCAATATAAAGATATTGGATAGATAAAAATCTAAGGCAGTATTACAAGTGCTAGGAAACTTTGTTAATGCAATTGCTGTTATTTCAGCAGATGCTGAGAGAAAATTAAGCATCTTGAAAAATACCATCGAAGTTAAGTGGATTCTCCACTTCCTGAGTCTGCGTGTTACTTAATGTGCAGCAATTTAATGGGAAAATCATTGGAAAAGTTTTCTCATGGCTCAGGGGCATCATTTATCTAGTGGCAGTTACATCAAACAAAAAAAATCACATCTATAAACAATTTGTAGTATTACTTAAATCTCTTGGAAAGGAAGACATTGAATAATATCTATAATTTAGCAAATTTAGAGAATAAAATGGAACACATTTTATAATTACATTTAAGATAAATGTAATAGTTTATGAATTTATATCCATGTGTCAGTTGTTAAATATTTTTGTCTTGCCCCTGCCTATCTCTCAAGCCTTCTCTGGTGATTCTTCCTCTCATTCTGGGCTTCAGCAATTCTGTAAGCTTCAGTTCTTGAGAGTCCTCCCTTTTCTTGGAACATTCTTCTCCCTACAACCTCAATACTGAGCATCAGCCCAAGCTCACTTCCTCAGGGTGAGTATCTTTGCCCTTTGGAATAAATCAAGTACCCTTACTGGACATTACAGAACCCTCTGGATGTCTCCCAGCAAAACCTTATTGCCACTGGCTATTAATGTAATCACTTATTCTAGGCCTGTTCTTCTTACCAGACTCTAGGTCCCATGAGGGTAGAGGCGACCGCAGTCCTACTCCCTGCTGCATCCCTAGGGCCCAGTCAGGGGCCCTGGACATACTAGCTGCCCCAAAGCTATTTTCTGAATAAAAAGCTGCATTGTGGCCCATCAAAACACTTTACATTTGCCTTTAAGTTAATAGCACGTGTAGGTTGGGCACAGTGGCTCACGCCTGTAATCCCAGCACTTTGGGAGGCCGAGGCGGGTGGATCACTTAAGGCCAGGAGTTCAAGACCAGCCTGGCCAACGTGGTGAAATCCCGTCTCTACTAAAAAGACACACACACACACACATACACACACACACACACACACATAAAAGCATGTATAGATATTTTTAAATTGACTAACAAATTTTTGCAGTCAATCATTTGAAAGTTAAGTTGAAATGATTTTCTAAAAAGATGTAAATTGGGGTTGAAACCCAAGGTTCTCGACTTCCAGGAATTTTTCTCTAGGGATAGTTATTTAACTGACCGAGCAGCACCCCTCATTATTCTTGGATTTTCCCATACTTGCCAGGGTCTTACTCTCCTTTCTCTTCCTACAATTCATCATCTTCAGAATCTCTACATATGAGCCTGAGCAGACCCCGCATATTGGTTTGACTTGGACAGCATTTTGATCATTAGACCTTTGTTTGCTGTTTGGTGGTTTTTTGTTGTTGTTGTTGTTTTTCAGAAACATGCAAATGTTGTGTTTGATCTGTGGTTAAATACTTCTTGAACACTTCAGACCTCGGCTTCTTGGTGATCTCATAAATTTTCCACAGACTGTGTGTCATTCACAACCTAAGGATCTGGAAGGAAACCCAGCTTTAAAATGCACTTCCCAGTGATTTCAGCCTGAAAGGTGATATGTCTGTTTTTCTAACATCTCAAAGTCACTGGAATGTGCATTGGCAATGTTTCTAGACCAGATTTCTGGGGAACTGGCTCATTTGTCTAAGAGACACAGTTAAGTTAAAGACACTAAAATCTCAATTCTCTTGGCTACTTCACTTCAACTACACAGATGGCTGCTTTGGAGACTAGCATATATATTAGCTGAGATAAACAGGAATATGTCCTGGCAGAAGAGTATTGTCCAAGTGATATGAGAAGCAAAGCTTCTGAGAATGTCATTAAGAATACGTCCTTTAAGTGGTGAGACCATTGGTTGATGTAACTCAACATTCATTCCTTTATTCACATGTATTTCCTGCACAGAGGCTGCGGGCCAGCCTCTCTGCTGAGCTACGTGAATCAGGCACAATCTCTACCCTGGAGAATTTTGTAGTCCAGTTGAGCAGACAAACAATTATAGTGCAGTGGTAGCTTTGTGTGTGTGCTTGGTACAGCAGGCTTTGGGGGCACAGAGGGAGGAGTGACCACCCCTGCCCTAGAGGATTCAAGAAAGGCTTTCTAGAGGAGGCTTTGAACTGGATCTTGAAGAATAAGTGGTAGTTTACCACTCTTGGGAAAAAGTGGCAAGGGAACCTAGAAGCAACGGCATGGCAAAGACACAGACTCAAGAAAGAAGACTCGCTGTTCCAGAAATATTTAGGAGCTTGATGTGGCTGGAGCACAGGTCCTCTGGGGGCAGCAGTAACATTTTCATGGGAACATGGTAACTTGGTCTTCATAGGCTGATCCTAGTGACCATGACATCTAATATCTGTGAATTTATCTGACCTATTCTCGGACCCATTTTTTACTTCAATGCAGAACACCTAATGGGGGTAATGGGTTCCACTTATAGGCTACAGGCTGTGTAAAGATCTATTTCCTTTCAGTTGTCCTAAAATACTTCCTTAAATGATCACCAACAGGGTCATTTTTCCCTCTTTTTATAATTGCAGTGTTTTGGCACTCCTACCTAATCCCCAGGCATCCTATAGATAAAGAATGGATGTGAAAGGCACCACTGAAGCCCTGGCTGGGGCAGCCATGCCCACCTAAAGGCCAAAACCCACCCCCGCTCCACCTTCCACCTCACACGCACAGGCCGCATGCTGCCTTTTTTTTAACTCTTTTTCTCTTTGATGACCTCCCTTGATGTTAATGTTATTCTTTTATTTTTTAAAAAATAAAACAAAATTCCCAATGCATTAATGTGCAATGAGAACTAGATCTGCCAAGTGACTCACAGCAGCCCGAGCAGGACAGTCTCCCCATGCAGCTGGGAAGAATCTGAGCCTCGGCTGCTGATTAGAAGGTTGGAGCTGGTGAGCGGCATCAGGTGCCAGCAGACTGCAGCGTCCATTGCCGCAGTAACAACACTCCTGGCACCTGGGCTTCTCCCCAGTCAGGACTGGGATTGGCCCTGCCAAGGTGACACTCTGGAGAGCCACCTTCTTCTGATACCTGTAAGGATATAAATGTTAGGGAAGGGCAAAGCTTTTATAGGTGATCTACAAGATGGCTTTACAAAAAAGTTCCTTTGGGACTTTGTCCTGAAACAGGAAGCTTTTAGCCAGAGCCATTCTGGAATTTTAAAAAGAAGGGACAGGATTCTAATCTCAAACAACCCCTGGAATCAACTTTTGACTCCTCCTGTCTGACTTTTCCTCCTCCTGCTGGGACAATAGAACTTGCCCGGCTCTACCCAGGGCCCTTTCCCTTTTTTCTTTCCTGGCCTCTTGGCTCAGCTCACCTCCCGCTTCTCATCCTCCCTGAGCGATGTCACACATGCCCATGGCAGGCAGGAGAGGAGAGAGGTTGGATAAGGAACATGGTGCAAGCCTGACTCCACATGAAGGAGAGATGGGAGGAAGGATGGAGAGAAACACTGTAGACCACCCAGCAATGTAAAGAAGTTCAGCAGCATTATGGGGGTGTTCTTGAGCAAAGGTGGCCATCAGAGTTGTCCTGGCTTCCAAGGAACAGGCTGCCCTGGCACTCCCACCAACCTCAGCCATTGCCTTGGTGTAGCCTATGGGAAGCATGGCCTCCATACAGGCATGGTGATGGATTGCAGAGTGCAGCAGCTGGGCTCCTGGTCAATGAAGTTCCTCCATCTTGGAGGTCTGCGAGGCTCATACTCATGGCTGCCACACTGGAGGACTCCATGTCATCCTTGCCTGGCCAGCTTCTACTGTCTTCCAGGTCTTAGTTTAAATGTCACTTCCTTAGAGAAGCCAACCCTGACCTTGGGGTTGCCCAGGCCCCCCTGCTGTCTACTCCCAGAGCGCACACTTCACTAAAAGTTCCTGCTCAACTGACTCCTCCGACGTACTCTGCACTCCAGGAGAGCTAGGCTGAGTCCACAGTACTCGGCAGTACTTGGCCCCTAGAAGCCACTCAGTATGTATTTCTTGAATAAATGAATGACTAGTTGCTGGTGCTTGTGAGACAGCTCAAATTGTGCAACAACCTTGGCTTTAGGGAATATGCTTCTTCTGCAATGGATTGTTCCAGGTAAAAGCTTTGCCTTTATGGGGTATTTACAATTTTCAGGCTGAGTTTTCAGAACAACTGAAAGGACCCCTTGAGGGAAACATTTCAAATCAGGGCAATGTGCCTGAGCCTCTGTGGCTATTTCCCTAACTTTATGCCTTAGAATAGGGTCTGGAGCAAGAGAATTGGGGACAATGGAATCCGGTGAAAATCTACTTTCTAATCCTGCTTCGGGCACTAACAGGGTCTTAGATTTATTCTCTAAAACCGGTGTTCATACCGCTCTTTCTCCTTGGGTTAACAAGAGCCCTAAAAGACATGCAAGATGTAAACATGTTTTGGGCGTTTCTCAATGCCAGCCCAATCTCGGATTGTCTTGCTGTGGCTGTTGCTTGTGGACTACAGATTTCAGGGTGCAAGCAAGTAAGTGAAGCGAAGATGTGGATTGGGATATCAAGATTCCCCAAGATGTTTTGTGGGTGGCTGTGCCTTGGAAAATAACACAGGAATAAAGAGAAGATGGGGTTGCCTAAAGCAGATCAGAACCGTCTGACGAGTAAGGAGGGATGTGTAAGCCATGGAAGCTCATTCACATGATTTTACATCGGGTGTAAAAATAGCTGGAACCCTAGTTCCAGCTAATACTCTTCACTGGGAAAAATGTGGGCAGCTCTGTGGTAAGAAGCAGTACTTCCTGATAAAATCTGTCGATCCGTTTAAGATGCTCGGAACCCAGTCCCTCAAGATGTCTACAATGCCTCAGCCAAGTTGGCCAAGGCCCTAGAAAACATTACATGCTGCGGAGAACAACGTGTATTGGCAGAAGCCACTCTCATGCTCTGTGCACAGCTCAGTTCAACCTCAGATCACCACGGACAACCAGTGGGGGCCCCTCGCTGGTCCCAGAGCACCCACTGGAAGCACCTAGGGCAAGAGCACCTTTCTGGGTCCCCGAAGTTGCGTGGCACACTTGGAATAAACACAGGCATCAGAGAATCCAGAGAGACCCAGGTTCAAGGCCAGACTTCACCAAGTCAGTTCTAGGGCTTTGCACTATTTCCTTAAATATGACTTTTTCATCTGTCAAATGGAGCTATAGCAAAATCCCTCACATGGTTGTGATAAGGATTTCAGATAATGTATGTCAAATATCTAGCCCACAGAAGAGTTCAATAAGTCAGAACTATTATTATTTTAACAAACTTGTGTTTGGATGCTGGTTTTGCCGCTTACTAGCTCTCTGATCTTGAGAAGTTTACTTAGCCTCATTGAGCCTCATTTTCCTTATTTTTAACAGGAGAAAATAGTACTTAACTTTCAGTAGTGTTATAAGAATTACAGTTAATGTAAGAAAGGTATCTGAGTATGTTCCTGGCACAGAGTAGTACTCAATAAAAGTTATGTACTATCATTTTTTGTAAATCAAAACAGGAATGAAAATTATTCATGTTGGGTCATATAAAGCAAGTGTGTGCAAGGCTAACAAGCCATTTGAATTGTTCTGTGGGAAATAAACTCTCTTCTAAAACTGGCTGTCTTATTTCCCCAGGTTAGATGCGTTCTGAACCTAAGACTGACCCAGAACTTGGAAGGGTTGGGCCCTACCCTCACTCCCTCTATGGGGCTCTCCTTCCTTTGGCCACTTTCCAAGGAGACATTTTCTCCTCCAGCCCCAGGTCCCCTGAGGAGAGCTGAAGCAATAGGTCACTATCATTTAAACTGCTGCAGAATTTTCAGACCGTGAGACTCTTGTCTCTCCCCACTCTGACTGGCTCATCCCCAAGAAGAAAGGAAGCCAGAGGTGGAGGAGGTTATAAAACCATTTTATATCCATCCTGTTTTTAATTGATTTCACAGCAGGAGAAGAAAAACCAGAGTGTTTCCCACATAACCTTTCTATGCGGGAGTTCTCTTCTGGTCAGGAAACTCATCTGGGAAGAGCCAGAGTCCATCTGTGTGTTCTCAGTTGTCTTCCTGCAGCCTGCGAACCCTGATTCTGTTAGTGCCCACCATGAGGGCTGCTCCTGTGTGTCCCTGGGCACCCCCCTTTACACATCCCCTTGGGGGCAGAGGCAGCCCTTCCTTGGCTGTAAGCTGTCCTGGTCTCCAAATGGGTCAACCTTTTCCATTTAATGTGCAGCGCACATGCCCCTGGGGCCTCCCGGTCCCTTAGATCTCTTAGATCTCCATACTCTTGGCTCAGACCCACAACTCATGACCTGCAGGAGCCCAGAGTCCTCCGGAGATTTCTGTGGATTCCTGGGAGGAGGCAGGGGTGGCTAACATTATATTGGCCTCTCAATTTTTCTGCATCTTGGGGCAGGAACTTGGTCCCCAAAATGGTGCATGAAGTATTTTTTGTGAGGACTTGGTTGTGGAGAGTGGTCACAGAATGCACTGCGGATAAAACAATGAAAACATGCATGTTTGATACTTCCAGTCTTAGAAAACGGTTCAGCCATCCAGCCATGAGTTGGGGATGCGGAGCGATACTCTGTCTTTGTTAAATATTTTTAAACACAAACGCTGCCTCCAGGGAGGGGAACTGGGTGAGGAGGAACAAGGAGCCAGACTACATATCTTTTTAACTTTCTGGATATTGCACTATTTACACATATAACTATTATGCATGCATGCACACACACATATACCGTATCCCATGTATATTTATGATATCCCTTATGCTGTCTCCCTGCTTCATCTGCAATGTCCTAGCCCCTGCTCTCTGCTGAACCAATCTTTCAAGGGCTGACTTCAAAGAGTTTTCTCTTCTCATCTACTCAAGCCCTCATCTCTTCTATCCTCTCTGAACCCTGAGAGAATTTCCAGTGGGTCTTGCTAAGCCTGGGATCCACTCACAAACTGCCTCACAGTGTAACTCCGTTTCCTGAGAGCAGCGCTTGCCTCTAGTCATTTCTCCTTGGTGGAGACTCAGCACGTAGCTGAGTGAATGAATGAGAGGGAGAGGCAGAACACGACAATCCCTAAGGAAAAGGGCACTGCTAAAACAAAATGCCCTTTGGAGCCTGCATGAAGCAGCTGGTATAAGCTCTCCCTACTCCCAGAACCAGTTGGAATGACGGAAGTGAGAAGCTGTCTGTCATGGAGCCCATTACTGTCTCTCTTCTGTTGTTATGAGAAGGCCAGTGGGTCTCTTCCAGGGGATGCATGTTGGACAAAGCCCCTCTTATAGAACATGTAATTCTATGGACAAGCATGGGCTAGGTGTCTGAAACGAAGACTTTACCATTTTCTAAAAAAAAGATTAAGCAGAAAATATCCTATGAAATGAATAGTCTTACCCAAACCTTTCCTCTAAATAAGGACAAAGATAGCAAGTGAGAGAAAAAGGCCAAGGAGGCGAGAAGATGGAACAGAGGGAAGGTGAGAAGACCCCAAGGACAGAAGTCCTTTATTAAAAAGGCACTTTCCCTGGGTCGTGCAGGAAGACCACTCCTCTCTTTTGACAATAAAGCCCCAAAAGAAGAAGAGCATCCCCTCCCTACAGCTGAGCACCCTCTCGAGCAGGAAAGGTAGGGAGATTCCATTTCCCCTGAAGACCTAGACCTGGACCTCTCCTCCGCCATCATTTCCCACAGCCCCTTCATCTTTAAGTCCTGGGGCATCTCCCCACACTGAAACCTGGATGTCTGCTCTCGTAGCCTAACATAAAGTTTCATCTCTTTTAATGTTCAACCCCCCATCTGCCTGGGACTAGCAGAATAGCTGTCAGCCGCCCAGGTCTCCCTCCACCATGTCTGGGCATCTCTGAGGGATTTCATCATGCACCCCCTTGTAACTCCTTTCTCCAGGATGTGCTTTTCCCATACAGATTCACTGCAAGTGGGGACGTGACCCCCAGCCCCACCCCATCATTGATTCTGGAAACTTAATTCCCCAGCCCACAGCAGATGGTGATGCTTCCTGAATATTTGGGGCATAACAGAAGTGGCTCACTATGTTCTTCCTGGAGCCCGCAGGCCCTAAAACCCCAGCCTCAGGACCACGTCTAGCTCCTCTCAAGCTGTCCCATCTCAGCAGGAATCCTTCGAATAGACCACACCAACCCTGGGTCTATACCCCCATCCCCTTTACACCAGAAAGCAGGAAGCATTGCCCCTGTCTCCTGGCCTAAGGCCTGCTCATGCTGCCCCAGGAAAACTGGCCCTGAAAACCCCCAGGTCTTTCAAGAGCAACCCTCTCTCTGATTCACCAGGGCCCAGATAAGACAACGAAACTATGTGACCTTGCACTTCCCACATTATACTAATATCAACATCATGTGGGCTGTGGAGGCAGAATAATGGTCTCCAAAGATATACACATCCTAATCCCCAGAGCCTGTGGATACATTAGGCTATGTGGCAAACAGGATTTAAGTTTTCAGGTGAAATTAAGCTTGCTAGTTAGCTGACCTTGAGATGGGAAGAGTACCCTGGACTATCCAGGTGGACCCAATCTGACCACAAAGGTCCTTAAAAGTAGAAGAGGCATCAAGCACCATGGCTCACATCTGTAATCCCAGCACTTTGGGAGGCCAAGGCAGGTGGATCACCTGAGGTCAGGAGTTCGACACCAGCCTGACCAACATGGTGAAACCCTGTCTCTACTAAAAATACAAAAATTAGCTGGGTGTGGTGGTGCATGCCTGTAATTCCAGCTACTCGGGAGGCTGAGGCAGGAGAATTGCTTGAACCTGGGAGGTGGAAGGTGTGGTGAGATGAGATCACACCACTGCACTCCAGCCTGGGTGACAGAGCAAGATTCCGTTAAAAAAAAAAAGTAGAAAGCAGAAGACAGAGTTAGAAAAAGACAGTGGAAGCAGAGCCAGAGACATAATGTGCTGCTGGCATTGAAGACGGAGAGGAGCCATGAGCCAAGGAATGTGGGTGGCCTTAGAACAGAGGAAAGAGTCTTACAGCTCCAGAAAGGACTGCATCCCTGCTGACACCTTGACTGTGGTCTTGCAAGAACCAAGTCAGACTTCTGACCTACAGCGCTGGGAAATAATACATTTGTGTTGATTTAAGCCACTAAGTTTGTGGTAGTTTGTTGCAGCAGCAAATAGGCACCTAATACATGGGGGATACGAATAATTCAGTCTAAGTAGTCACTTCAGGAAAACTTTTCACCAGTTCTTCAACATTTAACATCACACTCTGCAGTTGCCACACTCAGGTATGACATCTTCCCCAAATCAACTTGCTTTACTTTGGCTTGACTAGAGGGTTTATCCTGGTAACTTCCTTGAAAACAAGGGAATCTGTGCCAACATTAAAGTGTCCATATCCAGAAACCCAAATGACAAGTTCCTTTTGCCAACGGTCCCCAAATGGCAGTGCCTTTGCTAAAATAACACACACTTTAGGTTGTTTTTCTCTAGGCACCCTGATACATCATAGCTATTTCTCCAAGTCATCTTCCCCGCATTCCCATTGCCACCATTGAGGTTCAGGCCAGCTTGTCACTTGCTTGAAGAATTGCCTTGCCCCAACTTTATTCCATTCTCAACACTAAAGTTGGAAGGCTCTTTCTAGAGTCTGATCAGCCTTCTGTTTGTAAGCATCAAAGACAGCCCACTGCTCTTAGGATAAAGTACACAACGCCCATGGCCTTCAGGGCTCTGTACGATTTAGCCCCTGCCCCTGTCTCCAGCCTCGTTTCCAGGACATGGAGAACCAGCATCAGCGTGCTCCAATCAAATATGCAGCCTCTGAGCACTTGACTGTCAAGCTGTGGAGTGGGCGGTGCAAAGCAGATTGCAATGGTTTTGTGGAATCCGGTCTGTGGGGCATAGCTCTAGCTGTCAAGGGTTGAATTGTATCCTCCCAAAATTCATATGCTGAAGTCCCAACTTTCAGTATCTCAGCATATGACCTTATTTGGAAAGAGGGTTGCAGATGTAGTTAGCTAAGATGGAGTCACACTAGAGTAGAGTGGGCCCCTAATCCAATATGACTGGTGTCCTTATGGAAAGGAGAAATTTGGCCACAGACAGGCATATGAGGGGCACACCACGTGGAGATTGGAGTTATGCTGCCAAGGGCCAAGGAACTACCTGAATCCCAGAGAGAGCCCTGGAACAGATCCTTCCCTAGCACCTTCAGAGGCAGCACGGTCCTCCCGACACCTTGGTCCTGGACTTCCAGTCTCCAGAACTGTGAGACCTTACATTTCTGTTGTTCTAAGTCACCCAGCCAGTCATACTTTGTTGCAGCAGCCCCAGGAAACTAATCTGGTTGAAATGTGGATACCAAAGTAGGGCTAAGGGAGAGTAGCGAAGCTCGCATTTTCAGAGGTCCACAAAAATTATTAAAGTGAAGAATGAGAGTCCCTGCCCTTTATACAACGTCATACTGCTTCTCAATTTCATGAAAACAAGTTGCTAAGAAGAATTTGTGAAAGGGGTTGGATCAGTCAGTTTGCCTTCTATGGGCCAATTTTGTTCTCCTCCTGAGAGATACTGAGGAGGACTCAATAACAACTCAATATTCTCAAAACATCAAACTTTCCGATGAGAACAAAGCATGGCTTTAATCTCTTTACTTTGCTCCTGATTCTTCTGCACAGTTGACCCTGATCCTCATGTTCTTTTAATTAAGACCAAAACGGACTTGACTCCTCAGTCCCAGTTAACAAGAGGTGAGGTCGGCTTGGCATGTCTGTGTTCCAAAAGCTGCCCTGAGCAAAATGTGTGTATGAGAAAAGGCTTTGCCGGGGAAAGAGCAAGTCCGAGCAGCCACCCACCCCTTCCCAGTCAGCAAGACTCTCTTCTATTTGGGACCCAGGAGGCTCATCTGCAGGCAGGTCCCCACCATCTCTTGGGAAGAAGGAGAAGAATGGGCCACAAGGGCCCCACTTGGGATGGGAGAAGCTAAAATGAAGCGCCAGGAACTGGGCCAAGGACTCAAGTTAGACTTGCTTATGGGACCGCAATCCCTGAGGGTCCTATTGGTGAGGCTGATGTGGCAAAGGCCTGGCTTAGCGTGAAGAAAGAGGAGGGGGAGAGAGGAGGACAAAAAAGAAGTGAGGGAGAGACCAAAAAGAAAGATGGAGGGAATGAGCCATCCGGTGCCTGATCCAACAGTATTTCATCTGCAGGATCCTCCGTCCTCATCAGTCTGGCCACTCAGGAGTGGGCTTGTGCCCAGGCAACGCTGGCTTTCCATGTAGAAGGATTAGCCCGTGCCAGGTAAGGACTTCAGTCAAGGCCAACCCACCCCCCAAATATCATCACAACCAACCTGACATTTGCCTCAATTTTCTTTATTATTTGTTCCTATGGATTAGATCTTTGTCTTGGTACAAAAGTTGCATCTGAGACTTCTTGAATGTTTGCATGTTCCAGGCACTGTTCTAAGTGCTCTGCATGAATTAACTGATTTCATCCACAATAGCTTTGTGAGGTAGGTACCATTGTCATCATCTCCACATATCAGATGAGGAAACTGAGGTGCAAAGTGGCAGAGTAACTTGCTCAGGGTCATAAAGCTGGTAAGTGGTAAGGCCAGAATTTGAACCCAGTCTGGCTGGCTCCAGAGTTCACATTTTTTCCATTGCACTACACTAATTCCCAAAATGAAATCCAGTACATCAGGAAATTTACCACCAGGGCTTTCTAAACCATGTGTTGCTCCCTAATTGGGGCTCTTACGCTGAGAGTTTGTTTTGAAGATAATTAATGAGAAACATTTGGAACCCTGGCCTCTGAGCACCTCTCTGTAGTCCTCCAAATGGGTTCACTAACAATTAGTGTTCACGCTTTTGTGCCTACCCACACACAGCCCTGAGCTGTGACTATAAATCAATACGGTGGATTCCACAAGTCATAAAACTCAGTCCATTATTTTATAGTACAGTGTGTAAAGGCAGGTGATCTAACGGGCAAAGCTGTTACATCAATTACCATTACCTAATAATTTCTGGAAACCATATTATAACATTGGATGACAGAAAAACTAGTCTGCTTGCCATTTGAGTTTACTGATACTTTTCTGTCAGTAAAAAGACTAAGCTTCTAAAAATCAGTGAGATTGTGTAATAGTATTAATAACAAAAACAATAATAACAAATGTCACAAAAATAGCCCCCTCTTGGGCAACTATTATGTGTTAGAGTGGATTTCTGGATCTGGAAATTACCTGCTTCATTTGATACTTGAGGACACTAAGGCACAGAAGGAATAAAGATTAAAATAATTTACCCAAAGTCATCTAATTAGGTGAGTGGTTTTCAGTCCTAACTGTACATTAAAATCACCTACAGAAACATCCAAATCTAAATATGTAGATGTTTGGAGCCCACTTCAGAACAGCTGAGTCAGGACCTCAGGTGGGTGGGGTCTGAAGGGCAGCTGGGGTTGAGTGTCCCTGGACTGGTTAGCAACAAGAACTAGTAGCCAAGGGCCCTAATTCTCTGTGCAATGTTCTCTCTCCTACTCCCTGTGGGCTGCTTTCCCACTCTTACTCATTATTCCCAGGATATGCAAAAGAAGACAAACACATGGTCATATCTGTTTCACATTCATACACAAAATCTTCAAGCAACAGGCCAGGTGCAGAGTCTCATACTCGTAATCTCAGCACTTTGGGAGGCCGAGGTGGGTTGATCACTTGAGGCCATGAGGTCAAGATTAGCCTGGGCAACATGGTGAAACCCCGTCTCTACTAGAAATACAGAAATTAGCCAGGGGTGGTGGTGCACGCCTGTAGTCCCAGGTTGAGGTGGGAGGATCACATGGAGCCTTGGAGGCAGAGGTTTCTGTGAGCCGAGATTACACCACTGTACTGCAGTCTGGGTAACAGAGTGAGACCCTATCTCAAAAACAAAACGGAAAACCAAAACACAGAAACAAACAACCTTTAAGCAACATTTCCCTGTAAATGCATTGCTCCTAACTCTATTTCAGGTACTTACTATAGTGCACAAAAGTTAGCCCCTGGCTCTGTGCCATAGAAAGTGATGTCTTTCTTACAAGGAAGGGATCTCACTTCATTAAGTTTTCTATGCCAGATAACAAGCTCAGTTCCTTGCAAAAAATAGATGCTCAACAAATGTTTGTATTTAAAAGAGTAGAAAGGAGGGCATGGAAAAAGTTGCTAAGTGACCGAATGTATAGAAACAACTGGAATATTTTACTTGCTGAGGTCCAAGATAGTCTGAAGTTAAGTATTCCTGTCTATGTCAGGAAAGAGCATGTGTCAGAATCACTTAAGGGGCCATCAGGAAATCCTGGTCAATGGCACATGTTGAACTGATGTGGGAAGTTCCCATTATGCTGCAAACCCATATAAAAGCTGGGTAAACTATAACAACAAAAAAATGTTACTTTTGTCGTTGTTATCATTGCCATTTCATAGCCAAATTCTAAACTAAGTAAGAAAAACTCCTAGGTCCAAAACAGAAGTAGAAACGCAAACTCATAAAATTGAGCAGGTGTTAAAAGCAAATGGTCCATAGGGATATCAGAAACCGGTGCTAGCATAGGTTTTAAAACCCACAGGAGCAGAGGATTAGGCCTCAGGCCTGCAGGTGATAAGAAGCTGAACGGACCTCTTTGAATAAAGCTAAAAGCCAGAAAGTAATCTTCCTTCCAGAAATAAGGACTAGAAGAACTCTGCCCACTGGTCTAAGGATGCATCAGGAAGTTGACCATCTGTCCAACATTGTGGGTGGTGAAAGAGTAGACCTCCAAAAATCAAACTTCCAAAATTGCACCCTGTGTGGGTGTTAGTCAGAATTCCTCCAAACCATAACTAAAGGAAGTTACAATTAAAAAGTAAACATAAAAATTATCTAAGAATGAATGCAGCAAAGGCAAATAATGAACCAAATGACACATATGCCTGCACAGTACAGCCTCATGGGACACAGCAGGAAACTATTTCTCCTGAAGATGAGCTCATGGTAAAATATCTCTAATTCCATGAAAAAAAGGAATTATCTTAAAATACAGTCAACAGATGAAATAGTTGGGAAAATTTACACCCTATAAATTACAGCAATGGAACAATATGAAAAGGTTTTTAAATGGGTATGTTTAAGATATTCAAAAAGAAAGGAAAAATAAAACATACAAAAGCAATATTAGGACATTATGAAAAAGAATATGCAAATTCAAGAAAGCACCATTTTGGTATATTATATACACCTGAAAAATATAGTAAGCAATGACTGGGAAACAATGATGGAACACATTAAGTGGTTGAGACTAGAGAAATCAATAATCTTCCTATATAAAAGCAATAACCCCTGAGAACATATAATAACAAGGAGACCTCATTTATAATAGCTGCAACAACAAAAATACAAAGTATTTAGTAATAAACAAAGAAATATTTAAGATCTATATGAAGAAAACTTTAAAATGCCACTTAGGGATGCAAAAAACTGGAAAAAATTGTAAAGACTAACCCTGTTTTTGCATATTTAGCTCTGACATAAGAAAAATGCTAATTACCCCTAAGGTAATATATATGTACAATTTTTAAAACATCAACAGAATTTTCATTTAATTACATACCAACTTTAAACTTCATTTGAAAAAATAAATAAGAATAGACTGAAAAGCAGAAGTATTAAGGGAGAACTAACTCTTCCAGATATTGACATATATTAATCTATAATAATAAAAATTAATGTGGTTCTAGAGCATAAATACACAAATAGATTAATGAAACAGAATAAAAAGCAAATTAAATACAAACACCTATGAAAATTTAGTGTCTGATATAAATAAAATTTAAAATCATTAAGGGAAAATGATACTGGGCTAAGTAGTGGGTTGTCTGAAATGAAAAATTTGCTGGTTGGCTTAAGGAGGACTAGACATTACAGAAAACAAGAACAGTGAACTTTAGGCATAACAATTGAAACTATCCAGACTAAAGCATAGAGAAAAAAATAAGCCTTAAAAAATAAACACAGCCTCAGTGACTTGTGGGATAATATGTGCAAATGGAGTCTCAGGAAAGGTAAGGGTGGGCTGGGGGAATTAAGAAATAACATTTGAAGAAATAATGACCAAAATTTTTCCAAATTTGATGAAAAGATACACCCACAGGTTCAAGAAGTTCAGCAAAACTGAAGTGAGATAAAGACAAACACACTAAAATGCATTATAATCAAATGGCTGGAAATCAGTAACAAAGATGAAACCTCAAAGGCAGCCAGAAAACACACACATGCACACACTATATATATGAACAAAGCTGAAAATTTGACTGACTTCTCATTAGAAACAATGAAAGCCAAAAGAAAATTAAATGACATCTTTAAAGTGCTGAAAGAAAAAAAACTATTAGTCGAGAATTTGTATCCCAAAAAAATCCCTCAAAAATAAAGACAAAAATTAAAAACATTTTCAGGCAAACAAAAGCTGAGTGTATTCATTGCCAGCAGACTTGCACTAAAAGAAATAAAAGAGGATATTTTTCAAGCTGAAAGAAATAATATCAGATAGAAATTTGGATCTGCATAAAGGAATAAGGAAAAACAGAAATGATAAATATGTGATTAAATATAAAATACTTATTTCTAATTTTTAAACTTATTTTAAAAGACATTTAATTGTTAATAACAGTGTATATGGGCCTTACAACATATGCAGAAATAAACTGTATGACGACGATAATACAGAAGACTGGAAGGGAGAAGTAGAAATATGCTGCTGTCAAGTGGTATAATATTATTTGAAAATAAGTTGTGATAAGTTCAAGATTCATATTGTAAACTGTAGAATGACCCTATGAAAATAGTTTTTAAAATGAGCTATAGCCAATAAGCCAACAGCAGATAGAATATTAAAAATACTCAATAAATCCAAAAGAGGGTAGGAAAAGATGAAAAGAAGGAACAAAGATCAATTGAGACAGATAGAAAACAAATAGCATATTTGAACCCAACTATATTAATAGTTGCATTAAATATAAATGGTCAAACACTCAAATTAAAAGGCAGAGATTGTCAAACTAGATAAAACAGTGAGACCCAACAAGTGTTATCTGCAAAAAAATCTACTTTCCCACTTTAAATACAAAAACTCAGAAAAGTTAAATGCTGGAATAGAAAAAGATATACTAGATAAATAATAATAGGAAAATGGAAATGGCTATATTTATGTCAAATGAAATGGATTTCAAGACAATGATTATTGTCAAAGATGAAAGAAACATTTCATAGCAATACATAATAATACATCAAGAAGGCATAAGACTACACGAGTGTACATCCAAAAACAGAACTTCAAAAACTTTATGTAAAGCACAAACAAAACTGAAAGAAGAAATATAAAATGTTAATACTTCTGTCTTAGTAATTGATGCAAAAAGAAATCAGTAGCGATATAGAAGATATGAACCACAGTTGGTCTAAATAATATTTGTAGAACATGACACCCCAAACCAGCAGAATAATGCCTTCTTTTCAAATGGACATAAATATTCACAAGGATAGACAATTGCATTGGCCATAAAACAAGTCTGAATACATTTAATAGGATTGAAATTATACTTAATATACTCTGTAACCTAATTAAATTAGAAATTAATAATCCCCATGGGGTCTGTTATCATGGAGGAAAACCAAAGGAATCGATTGCTGGCAGGTATGCCCTAAAAAAAAAAAATGCTAAAGGATGTTCTTCAGGCTGAAGATAGACAATATCAGAGGAAAACCTGGAACTTAGGAAATGAAGAAAAAGCAACAGCAGTATAGTAAATATCTGTGTCAATAAATACTATTTCCCTCCTCTTCAGTTACTTAAATTGTGTATGACTACTGAAAGCAAAAATCATTAAATTATATAGTGGAGATTTCAATGTATGTAAATGTAAAGGAACCAATATGATTGGAAGAGTCTATACTTTAGTTGAAGTGGGAAAATACTACCTGTAAGTAGAATGTGGAACTTTAGATATGTATACTGTAACCCCTAGAGCACCTATAAAATTTTAAAAAACAAACAAAGATATAGCCAGGAAGCCAGTAGCTAAATTGAGATGGAATGCTAATTATTCAAACAAACATTAAATAATATTAAATGTTCAAATAATCCAAAATAAGGTATGAAATAGAAAACAGAAGAACAAAAATTAGAGGTGAAAACAGGATACAAGATATATGTTTAAATATATTCTGTATTTATTCAGATAGGTTAAAAGGAAAAAGATGGAGAAAAATGTACCATACTGGAGTGGCTATGTTATTATCAAAGCAGATTTCAGAGATAAAGAGGGACATTTCATAATAATAAAGGGTTCAATTTGCCAAGAAGACATAATCTTAAATGCATATTCACCTAACAACAATATTTCAAAATATATGAAGCAAAAACTAGAAGAACTGAAAGGAGAAACAGACAAATCCATAATTATAGTTGGAGATGTTACCACTCTTCCCTTGGTAATCAATAGAAAAAGTAGACATAAAATCAGCAAGGTTATAGAAGACACGAACAACACTATCAACCAACTTTACCCAAGTAATTTTTTTGTTTTTGAGATGGAGTTTCGCTCTTGTTGCCCAAGCTGAAGTGCAGTGGCGTGATCTCAGCTCACTGCAACCTCTGCCTCCCAGGTTCAAGCGATTCTCCTGCCTCAGCCTCCTGAGTAGCTGGGATTACAGGCACCTGCCATCACGCCTGGCTAATCTTTTGTATTTTTAGTAGAGATGGGGTTTCACCAGGCTAGTCTTGAATCCTGACCTTAGGTGATCCGCCCCCCTCGGCCTCCCAAAGTGCCAGGATTACAGGCGTGAGCCACTGCACCTGGCCCCAAATGATTTTTATACAGAACACTTCACCTAACAAATGCACATTCTTTTCAAGTACACAAGATAGACCACATTCTGTGCTGTAAATAAACCTTAGCAAATGTAAAATAATTGAAAGCAAAGAAAGTATATTCTGTAAACATAACTGAATTAATTTAGAAATCAACATAAAGATATTAGGAAAATGCTAACACTTTAAATTTATTGTGTATTTTAAACATTGCACAATAAAAATATAAAATAAAACTTGAAATGTTTAAACTAGCCCAGAATGAAAGCTTGGTGAGAATAAAAGTAACGATAGTCCCTCATTACTAGACTGTTATCAGAGACTCTGATAAGACTAAAAGTGGTGAGGGGGCATATGGGAGGGAAATGAAGTCCCCTCACAAGTTTCCAGAAGGAAAAATCCACAACGACAAAGAACATGAAAGGATCGTCCAAGGTAAATGAAATCTGCAATGTAAATCATTAAATTGTGAAATGTAAGTCATGGTTCTATACCTTCTGTGACATTTGATCAAGGTAGAAGAAAAATTCTGAGAACCTTGCTGTTTCTCCAGCAGCCTGCAGTTGTCACTCCTCCCTTCTCTCTCAACTTTTTCCAACTTTAGAATTTCTGGCAGAGACTGGACCAAAAGTCACAAGGTTTAAGAGCAGTGTCGTTTCAGGCCACGAATTTGTAAGCGCCTGTTTCTGCTCACAGCTCTGCCCACTTCTCTCTCTCTACCATAAAGCTTTTTGGTCAAACTCCACTTAAGCTTAGCAGCTGCCACTATTTCCAGGATCTGGCAACGAGAATAAACTGGTTGAATCCCAGCTGTAGGAATTTGGGCAACCACCCGACGGCTTAGCCTTGTTTTCCTTAGCTGTGAAAATAAAGGCAATTAACCCACCTCACAGGAGTTGTGAGGATGAAATGGAATAATTAAATTATTAAATAGGATAATTTAAATGTAAAGGTGTAAAAGTGCTTTGTCAAGAAGAAAGGCACCTTCCAAGGATTTATTGCTAAAGTAACCCAGTCTCAGGACCTCGCTGTGGTGTTCACCTGGGGTAGTGGCCAAAGGTGTGGCTTAAATCAGTGAACCATCCATCATATTTACTAGAGAGAGGGCAGAGGTGGCCCTTGACCACCAAAATCCCTGCCTCCCCTTTCATGATGTGGCACTGGTGCTGGAAAGAGGCTGACCAGCCAGAGACAGCATTTCCCAGCCTCCTTTGCATCTACGTGTGGCCAGAAGAATATTTCTTTCCATTGGCCTGTGAGCCACAGCTGTTTTTTAAGAAGCAGGAGTGCCTTCTCCTTGCTCTTTTCTCTTCTTCTGGGTGGCTAGATGTGTATGAAAATAACCAGACCCAGATCATGGTGGAGGAGCCACAAGCCTGAAGGAATCTGAGTCCCGGAATTGCAGCACCTGGAGGAGGAGAGGCACCCAGTCACAAGAAACACCTACTTGGGACCATTATAGAAGCACAAAATAAAACATCTATGATGTTAGAGCAATTACGTATTTTGGTGTCTATGTAATAAAGCAGTTGGTATGACCTTAACAAGGAGGCTGTATAGTAAGTTCTGGGTGTAATCTCTTTCTCTGCCAAGATTTTGTGGCCTTGGACTCTTTTATACCTGTTACCTCATCTATAAGTACAGATGATAATTGTTCTTGTCTTATTGGGTTGTTAGGAAAGTTAGTTGATGTAATGCACAGAAGATGCCAATAACCATATATGTTCAGTAAATGTTGGCCATGATTATTAACAGCATAGAATTATCAGACTTTTTAAAAAATTCATTCATTGACTCCAGGAAAGATTTCTACCTCTGCAACTTGTCTCCAGGTGACTGTAGCCATTACATGCACACCCAAATATTTTACAAAGAAATTATTCAGGGACTTCGTGTTTTTCCTA
This sequence comes from Pan troglodytes, assembly GCF_028858775.2. Taxonomy (NCBI): domain Eukaryota; kingdom Metazoa; phylum Chordata; class Mammalia; order Primates; family Hominidae; genus Pan; species Pan troglodytes. Next base: position 36,195,330 of record NC_072402.2, read on the forward strand.
GGCAGTTGCGTCTTTATTTGAATATAGTTAACTGGAAACCTCCAAGCCTAAAGTTTCAGGCTCAGTTTGTACCTGAAGAGTCACACATGTGGACTTAATGATAGTGTGTGACTTGACCTACAATGACTCGGAAGCCCAACTAACCTGTCTTCTTTACCGTAAAATCCAGAAGTCAGATGCTGTTGCCTTACAGCTGCAGGTCTGATTCTGACCAGCAGAGGGCAGTGCTGCACACAAACTGCTGCAACTTTTGAAGGTACCCAGTGCCTTTTCATTGTCAAGTTTCCGTGTGTGGGGGTGGGTTTTCTCCCCAGTTTTATTCCTTGCCTTGAGAAGAATGGCCATGATATTTCAGAAAATCATGATTATCCTCAGCTCAGCTTTGATAGTTCTTAGTCTGTTGTGTGCTCACTGGCAAATCACATTTTGTGACCCTGCATGTTGATGCTGGTGGCCCACAGGCTAAAGTGAACATCAAGGGAAATATTGAAGGGGAAATAAAGTTATAAAAAGGGCAGCCTGGGAAGGGTGGGGATTGGCCTAGTGATGCTTGGGAGAGGCGTATCTGCTGAATGTGAGAATAGGAGCCCCCGCTCCTTCCCGTATCTGCTGGCACAGCCACCTCCTCCTTGTCCTCCTTTCCTGAGTCACTTACACCCACCTAGCTTCTGCAAATGATTCCACCCCATCTTCTCCCACAACATGGCAAATTCCGGGACTCAGTCCTATGAACCTTAGTAATTCTAAGTTGTGTGATACATTTCAGAATCTCTCCTATATGAAATTTTCTGGAAACACACATGCCCATGGCTCACTCTAGATCTCCTGAATCAGATGCTAGGGTGGTTGAGAGTTTTAAGGAGCTCCCAGGATGATCAAGGTTGGTTCAAGAACCCCACACCCACCCTGAGAACCACTGGTATAGTTAATGAAGACCTGGGAGAGGCAAATGGCAGAAGAATGGAGAGGAGGGGACAGCTGGGGTGGAGTTGACGTGATTCAGTGATCCATTGCTTCTGTTACTATCCCCATTTTCCCCAAAGGGAAATTTGCAGCCCACATATAGTGACAGGTGATCTCACTGCTTTCTTTTTCTTTTTTCTTTTTTTTTTTTTTTTTTTTTGAGACGGAGTCTCACTCTTCACCCAGGCTGGAGAGCAGTGGCACAGTCTTGGCTCACTGCGGCCTCCATCTCCTGGGTTCAAGCGATTCTCCTGCCTCAGCCTCTTAAGTAGTAGGGATTACAGGCCCCTGCCACCACGCCCAACTACATTTTGTATTTTTAGTAGAGACGGGGGTTTCACCAAGTTGGCCAAGCTGGTCTTGAACCTCTGACCTCAGGTGATCCGCCCACCTCGGCCTCCCAAAGTGCTGGGATTACAGGGATGAGCCACCATGCCTGGCCCTCACTGCTTTCTTATTGGAGAGAAGGAAAGCTCTTCAACTGTTCTCCTGCCTCTCTCACTCTTGCCCTGGGTTCTTATCCATATTCTCCATCTTTCCTCCTCTCTGACTGCTTGGCCTCTCTCCGCCTCCACCCATGCCTGAGCCCACCTTCTCTGCCTCCTCCCATTACCCGTTTCCCACCTGCACCTGTGGCGTCACCCTCTCCAGGGATGCATTTCCTCCTGCCCTCAGCCCCATCACCTGTCTTCAAAGCTTGCCTCCCTCTCACTGTCTTACGGGCTCTCCCCTCTCCTGGTGCTCCTCTCACTCTTTCCCCCCTTCCCTGTCCCCGCCTTCTTTGTGCTGGACTTGGTCACTCCTTTACATGACTATCAACACATCCTCTGAACTGGCCCCTCGGTCTCCCCCAGGCTTCCCTCCAGACTGAGTCCAGAGAGGTTCTTCTAGCACGCTAATCTGACATTGCCTTGCACTGACCTAAAAACCCTTCACTGCCCCTGCCCCACACCCCTCAGCATATCACACAGGCCTCCCTGCCTACTCTTCCCATCCTCTGGAGTTTTCCCTGTAGCAGTACACGTCTGTGAACCTCTTAAGGAATGTTTGCTTTTGCCTGGCACTGCTTTCCCCATCTTGCTTCCTAAAATGAGCTCCCATTCATTCTACAAAACCCAGCTCAGGTACTACCTCCCCTGAAAAGCCTTTCCTTGTACACTCAGACTGATTTCATCATTCTGTCTTCTGTGATAGCTCTGGCTTAATATCAGCTTCTCATTGTTGTAACTTCCCGCTCTGAAACCTTGGAATCATGACGTATTCCTTCTCCCCATAATTTATTCATTTACAATTATCTCTTCCTTTCTAAGCGTTGAGCTTCTTGAGAATGTAGACTGGGAATTATTAATCTTGGGGCTCCAATTCCTAGCACGGCGTCTCGCTCAGTAATTGTGGGACAGAATTGGGGGAAAGCTAGCCTGTCTGCTTCCTTTCACGGATGGACTTCTTTGAAATAGCAGATGCCTGCCTGCCTTTGTAGTGTTTCTACTCCCACCCATCCCTTCACCCACTAAAATCTGTTTTCCTCACATATTTACAATCTTTGAAAGAAACAAATGACTCAGCCACCATGTCTGAAGTCTGTGCCCATTCACTTCTCTTCTTCATCCTCTCCGCATCATTTGTCACTATTGACTACAACCCTCCCTGAAGTTCTTCCCTTGGTTTCTGTAGTGGATAGTCACTGTCTTGGTTGTGTCAATTCTACCTTCTTCTGGGAGCAGCACCCCAGTGTTCCTCTAGGGAACCAACCCTCTCCCACCCTCAGCATCCCATTTTCAGTGTCCAGGTTGAGGTGCTGCTCTCTCCAAGACCAGCAAGTCAGAGCTGAGTGTGGCTTCACATCCGAGCATAGCCACCTCTTGGCCCCAGAGATTGGCTCAGAGGTGAGCATGTAATGGCAACCATTGGAACTGTTTGTTCCTCCTGCGGCAGAAGATAGAATGGAGTTCCTGACTGCTATTTTGTCACCATAAAGAGAAGAGTCCTGAGCCAACAGAGGAAAGTAGAATACAGCGTAGGAGTAAAAATAAGTCTCAATGTCTTTGAGCCACTGAATGCGTCTGAATGTGGACTACCCTGGACTTACCAGTTATATGAGGCAATATATCTCTTTTTTTATTAAACCAATTTGAATTGTTTCTTATCACTTGCAAAAAAAAGTCTTGACAAATTATGGTTATGATGATCTGCAGTATCTCAGATTTCCACCTACATTCTCTTTCTCCTTCATTGGTTTTTTATTCTCCTCCTATCTCATGCATGGGATCCTGATGCTAATAATAGAAATTTCCATTGCAGAATACTTTATCACTCGCAACTTACCTGTCCACAGCCCTCACCAGCATTCACATTCTTCCATATTGAACACACCAATTCTGAAGCTTCAATTCTTATTTCTATATAACAAACCAAATTGTCACCTCCAATTCCAACTTCTCCACAAATGCCTGCCCTCATTTTTCTAACCACCTGCCACTCATCATCAGAATCCCACCAATACTACCTACTTACTTAAAGTCTAATTCTTCCTTCACAATTTCTCTTTTTCCAAATCCATTGCTCTTTCTGATTATTCTCATTTTGATCAAGGTATTAACACTTTCCAGTTTCCTCTGGTTTAAAACCCTAGGGTTATGTTTAATCACTCTTTCTCTATACCTCCCAGTTCAGCCCCAAAACACACACAGTTGCGAAGTCCTTTTGAGTTGATTTCTGGAATGCCTTTTCTCTGTTCCCCCACCCTATCCTCACCACCATTATGTCCTGATTAGGGACTTTAACTTCCTTTATGTAGATTCTAGTCTGTTACTGCGGCCTCACTCCTCCCTGCCCAGCAGCCCGGGGTATTCCTATAGGGCAGTTCCGAGTCCATCAGGCCTCTGCTCCAAACATCTTGAATGGCGGGCTCCTCACTGACATGCAGGCCCTCAAGGTTCTCGCCATCTGCTTATTCCCTACCTGTTCCCTCTCTTCAGGGGCTTCTCTCTCAAGGGTGGCTGCCTTTCCCTCTCTCATGTTTTATATGTGGAGCTCTGACACCTAGAAATCGCCCCCAGCCCCACTCCCCATCTCTATTGAAATTCCAGCCACTTTCACCCCAGGCTAAAGGTCATCTCCTTTCCTCTAGTGACCAGATAGGGAAGTACAGCATAGACGGCAGCACAGTTTGCGAGCACCAGAGCTGGTCATCCACAGATGCTCACAGTGGTGCCAACCCAAGGTGAACACTCTAAGTGTGTGCTGAACAAGGTGAGCACTCTACGTGTGTGCTGTAGCCTTGGCTCGGTCCTGTCTTCCTCCCACCTGTGACTCACACCTGGGTCAACGTGCTTCTGACTCCCATTGAGTCAGAGAGCTGACACATGCGTGGCAGTAGGGGGCTCTACACCATCTCTCGGGCTGGAACTAAAGCAAACCAAAATGGAACAACCAGAAAGCTTAGTCAACACGCATGTGATATCCTGCAATATCCTGCATTGAGGTTCAAATTGTGAATTCAGTGGTGTGGAATGGGGGAGGCTAGGTGTTCTGGGGAGGACTTAGGGTTTTGGGAGTTTGGGTGGACTCTGGGCTCTGCATGAACCAGCAGAGGGCCAGAGCTGCCAAGAGAGTGAATGTCATCAGAGGCTTTGTGAATAAAAGGTGGTATGCGGAGCAAGGGAAATGGCAGCCCGTCTTTTGCCCATCCACACTATCAGGGATTGAGGTCTCATCTAGGCAGCTCATGTCAAGAAGGAATGGACCAACTGCAGCCAGCCTCAGGCAGGATCACGGCCATGACCCAGTGGGTCAGAAAACCAGAACAACTGAGGCACAGGTAGAATACTGGGCTGAAAAGAAGACTTGGCAGGGACATGAGAGCTGTCTTCAAACATTTGGAGGGTGTCTTCTGCTTTCTAAAAGGAGTTAACCTTTGCTATGTAGCTAAGGAAGGTGGAGTTAGGGTCACTGGATAAAAACTGTAGAGGGGCATTTTAGCTTAGGAACAGGAAAAAATTTTTGAATGCAAATATGTTCATTATATATATGCTGTGGGATTTGGGGGGGAATTTTTACCTTTTTGCTTTATTTTTCCTATGAATTTTTCTTCTGATTTATAGATGTATGTGTTTTGTACTGAAGGGGACTTGGGTTGTTTTTGACTGGCCAGAGCCCATTGCCCCTTCTGGTCTCAGTCCCCAGGTTTTGTTTTGGGGAGCAGCCCCATCCCTACTCTCAATGATTTGGGTGGAGCTGTGTCCGCTGTCTGGCCCCAGGGGTGTTTCTGTAGCAGGCCTAGTCCATTCGTGTCCTCCATCCCTGGCCACAGTGATTAGTCTAGGCATCAGCCCTGACTCCAGCTGGCCTGAGAGTTGCCCAAGGCTAGCAGGAAAGAGCTGCCCTCTTCTGCCCGGGTTGCTGAGCAGACAGGAGTTTTGGGCAGGTGGTGGCTGTCTTGCCTTCACAAGGGGAAAGCCTGCCTAACAAGGAAGCAACACCTGAGGGAAGCAAAGCTGAGAGATTCAGAGTAAATGTCATTTGAGCCCCTACATTCAGTCTCGACTGAAGCCAGGACTATTTTCTGAACATTTCAGTGCTATGGGGCACTCAATTACCTTTTTTGCTTCAACCAGGTTGTCAATTTCCTGTCTCTTATAACCAAAGAAGTCCTGATGGATATCGACAGATACAGACTTTGTCTATCATTTGTCTTTGGGATGCTGACCTGTCTGGCAATTGAATGACTACAGATACTTAAGAAAGGTCATAAAACCACTGACAGTTTAGGATCCCATAAGGGACCCTGGATAAGTTGGCCTTAGATGGCCTTTCAGATTCTGAGAATCTGTTCTGGACTCATCTGTGAATGCTGCTTCTCCTCTTTCTAAAACATCTTGTCCCCTTTGCAAAGTTCCCTTCCCTTTGGGAGCATCTCACATTCTACCCTGGGCCAGAGCTCCTGATGCCACCTCCTGTCTCCCCCGTTAGATCACGACCATTTTGAGTAAATGTGATGGTAAGTTTTGCTTCTCAGCTCAATTAGTGTTATGAAAAGGAAGGGAGGGAGGAAAGAAGAGAAAGGAAAAAAAGCAGAAGGAAAAGGAAGGCAAGAAATTTACTTTTTATGGTATTTTAAGCGCTTAATTGTGATGCTTCATCCAGTCTCAATCAAATTCTTGATTCATAATTCCTCCCTGTTGTGTTTGCTTCCTTTAAAATTCAAAATGCTCATCATTTTTTAAAAATAAAGTCTATGGATGATAGTGTTATTTAGCAAAGACGGCTTGTATTGGAAGGTTTCATTCTAAACTCCAGTTCCACCCTCTCTTGACTTGTTCTTCTTACTTACCTCTCTATTTTCTGGTGATTTTGTTAATTTCCTTAATAAACCTTCTTTATCAATGAAGTGGTCAGACCCGCAGGTACTTCAATCATAATGGTATATCTAGATAATTGCAGAGGATCCTTCCAGAAGTTTTTAGACAAGGGACACTATTGTCTTGTCTTACTTCCCTAAGGAAAATCAGATAATGAGATAATCCTCCCCAGCAAGTCACAGAAGGAAATAATCTGCCTATGATGAGGCTTCTCTGTTTTCTTTACCTGAGACTCGCCAAAAACAAAAATTAAATATATACACATATATATACACCCTAAACACCTTCTACCTTTCATTGCCTGGAAGGTTTTTCTGTCTAGACATTTCTTCAGCAGTTACAATGGTGCTGAGTGTAATTGTGGCAGGGCCAGCTGGCCCAGACATCCTTAAAGGGGCCTCTGCATTGCAATGTATTTAAAATAGTCGTCACTGCCTCAAGTGGATGAGATTTCTGAGAGAGTAATGCTGTTTGCTCATGCATCCAAGCATTTGTATTTAAATGCTTATTGAGAACCCAAGGTGTACAGCACTCCATTAAACCCTGCGGGAGAAGATGCCAAACACGGGGCCCCATCCTTGCTCTCCAGAAGTTTATCATCTAATTAGAGAGATAGGACACAGTGCACACACAAACTCTCTTTTTGGTTGAGGACCTGAAATCCGAGTGTCTCAACCCTGGCCAATTAACGTCAGCTAAAGAGATTTAGAAACAATATTGGATGTCTGAGCCTCACCCCAGACAATTACATGAGAAATGTCTGGATAGATCCCATGCGTTAGTTTTTTAACTGCTCTGCCCCATGCAATTCTAAGCCGCAATCAGATGTGAGAAATGTTGGCCTAAATCCCACCTTTCCTTAAAGATAGGGATCAGTTTGCTCTCCCTGATTTCCCCAATCAGAAGGAATATTACTGATTGATTTTCAAAGGTCCCGTGCTTCCATCAAAGAAACACACGGGAAACCTCAAACCAAGCCCTTGTCCCCCGACATCTCAAGGGGGAGGAGAACACAGCAGGAAAGTCAGTACCCTGCAGCCCCAGCCCACACCTGGAAGGTTTCTTTACTTGGTGTTGATTAAAGGCAAGGTCCCATCAGCCAGGCTCTGGTGATGCCAGAGAATTCAAAAGGCCACAGTCAACCCAAACACAGTTCAACTCTGAGACCAGCCATATTTCTTGGCAGCCCCTTGGCTTACTGCAAAGTACCTATGTTCATAAACTTGGGGTCCAGTGGTTATCTGACCCCAAATGAGACAGATGTTTCACTTCATAAGACTGGAATCTTCTGGAAGCAACAGAGGTTGGCTTAGATTTTCTCCTCTTAGGCCTCCAAATTTGGACCATATTCCTGTCCAATGCAGGTGCAGCGTCCCGGCTAATGAGGCAAATTGGACCCTGCGTCCCAGAACAGACATTCTTAGGCACTGACGATGGCTGCCTGGCTGGGAGATGCAGCTTAGTCTTGATTAAAGTTGTCTTTTATTTCCCTTTGCCTGAGTGAGCCCATCCAGTCAACACTAATCCATTTGTCCAAAGGATTCTAACTTAATCGCCAGCACTTGCGGCCAAAGCCTCTGATGCTCTGACCCATCTCTGTAATTGTCTTGACCAATATATCTGCCTCCGCTCACTGATGGCTCAGGCCAGGCTCCAAGCTGTACCTCAGAATGTGATTAATCAAGAACATCAGAGGAGGGGAGATGCAGACTGGAAACTTTTTATATGCTACGGGGAAAGAAGCCAGACTTTGAGCAAAGGAGACGTCAGCTTCCAAATAAGGTTCCTAAGTGTGCATGCCGATGCATTGCTCAGTAGTTGCCGGGTTTTCAGTCTCCAGAAGCTTACTCAGGACTTATTGCTGCAGAGGCAACAGAAGCTTTCTCACCAATAGAAAAGACCGGTCCTCAGGCCCACATGGATACCCAGTTTCAGAGCAGTGCAGACCTTCCAGAAAGAACTTTGGCACCAGAAGTTCTTCTCCCTGGGTCTCAAGCTGTGTTTTCTGGGAAGCAGTGACACCCGGTACTCTAATCCCTCAACTGCCTCCCAGGCCCTGGGTCTGGGTGAGATCAGACCACATGACCCCCTTCTGCTCTCAGCGCTTCTGCCCCGTATCTCCAAGGGTTATCATTTTAAATACCGCCTCAAGAACTCCTCTAGTCTCTGCTGCTGATTAAGCCCACCCTTCTTTCTATGTGCAGCCTCTGCACGCAGTAGCCCCTCAGAGGTGTAGCAGCCTGCTGTTGGTATGAGTTACCCCGAGGGACCCTGGAGACGGATCTTTCCAATGGATGCTTCTATCTCTGACCCCATGCTGTCCCCACCTTCGGCTCCAGAAAGGCATGTGGGGGGGTCTTTGGAGAGCCCCAGGGCACACTGGCCAGGGTTCACCTCAGCCACATTGCCGTGTCCCTCGGCACCACACTGCAGAACAAGGAGCATGTGATCGAGGCTCACATGGGGGTCAACTTCAAGTTCCCTGACTGCCAGGCAATCCACATCTCCAAGAAGTGGGGCTTTACCAGGTTTAACACAGATGAATTTGAAGACGTGGCTGAGAAACACCTCATCCCGATGGCTGTGGGGTTAAGTCCACCCCCAGTTGCAGCCCCTGGACAAGTGGCGGGCCCTGCTATCGTAAGTGCTCCCATTGCACTGCCCCCTCCTTACTCATGCCCACTGAGAAATCCCACTCCTTGTAAAACAAACAAACAAACAAAAAAGAGACTGAGAGAGAGAGCTCTTCTAGTCGATTTTGCCTTCTGGTGCCATTTTGGGTTTTTAGTTTTGTTTCAGACACAGGGCCCCACTCTGTCGCCCAGGCTGGAGTGTAGTGGTGCCGTTTCAGTTCATTGCAACCTCCATCCCCCGGGTTTAAGCGATTCTTCTGCCTCAGCCTCCCAAGTAGCTGGATTACAGGTCTGCGCCACCATGCTCAGCTAATTTTTCTAATTTTTGTAGAGACGGGGTTTCACCATGTTGACTAAGCTGGTCTCAAACTCCTGGCCTCAAGTGATCCATCGGCCTCCGCCTCCCAAAGTGCCGGATTACAGACGTGAGAGCCACAGCACCCGACCGTGGCGCCAGTTTGAACAAGCTTGGGAGGGGTTTGAAAATGCCTTTCTTGAACCTGTCCTTGCAGAGGGTGTTGCCACTGACATCGCAGCAACAGGAGGTGGGAGCTGCTTTTCTGAGAGAGGCAGGGAGTTTTGCTCATAAAGTCACCAGCAACACTAGCTGCACCTAATCACTCATTCCACCACGTTCACTTAGTTTCTATAATACTACAGGTTAGTTTTCACTTCAGTAGGTGCTGAACTGTTTGCCCTAAAGGATGCAAAGCTGAGTAAGAAGTATCCCACTGCAGGGAGCTTCTGCTCTAAGGAGCACAGGGAGGGCAATGATGCTGAGGATTCCTGGGCTTCGGTATCAACGGCAAATGAGGTGATATTGACATCAAGACCTCACCTCAAATGAAATTTCATTGCTTCTTTTAGATCAGTCATGAAAGGAGCAATTCCTCATCCCAATGCAGTCTCAGAATGAGGAAAGTGATTTTTTTTTTAATCATTCTTATCCCAGGTTGTCTCAGAGGGCAACCCCTCATTCATCCTCTTCCTGCCAACTTCCTCTGGTCTTGTGTCTCATCACCTTGTGGTGACTGATGTGGGTTTCCTTGTGTGTCTCCTCGTGTGTCCTATTCACAGCCACAGCATTTTCCTTCTTTAAGAGGAAGAGTCATGCCTGTAATCCCAGCACCTTGGGAGGCCGAGGCGGGCAGATCACGAGATCAGGAGATGGAGACCATCCTGGCTAACACGGTGAAACCCCATCTCTACTAAAAATACGAAAAACAAAATTAGCTACTCGGGAGGCTGAGGCAGGAGAATGGTGTGAACCTGGGAGGCGGAGCTTGCAGTGAGCTGAGATCGCGCCCCTGCACTCCAGCCTGGGCGACAGAGCGAGACTCCGTCTCAAAAAAAAAAAAAAAAAAAAAAAAAAAAAAGAAAGAAAGAGAAAAAGAGGAAGAGAAGCTTAGGAGTTCTACCTAAGAGTGTGCTCCCTCAGGTGAGTATTCCTCCCATACCGCTGCTGTGTAAGGCAGAGTAAGGCAAAACCCAAACAAATTGGCAGATTTAGCGCCTTTTCCCAGCCCTCAAAATGTTTTATTTAGAAGAAAGATTAATTAAATACAAAAAGGCAGAAGATGTTCTTACACTAAACTTTCCAGGGAAGTCCCTCAATTCTCTCCTTTATCTTCACCCATGGAAAGTCAGTCAAAGAGAGACCATCTTCAACCACTGCGTGCCCAGCGTTCTGTCCTCGTGAGTCCCTGCATCTTTTGTCCTCAATCTGTTTTCCAGGGGAAGGTTTTGTTTGGCTACCCTCAATCTCATGTCCGAATTTTCCCATTTCAGTGCTTCTTCCTTTCCTCAGTCAGCCTTTTTGGACAAATCTCTTAAAGAAGGTACTTAACCTTGACTGCATCTTAGATGCACCCCAGGAGCGTTAAGTACTGATGCCTGGGTCCCACTCCCAGGATTCTGACTCCATTGTTTGGGGTGGGCTTGGGAATTGCACGTTTAAAGCTTCCCTGGCGATTCTGATGGGCAGGGAGGCTGAGCACCCGTTAGAGGGCTGTGACTGGTTTCCTTCTGCAGGCTTTCCTTTGCTCTTCATGTTCTATGCTCTCCATAGTCATTATTGCACCTTGTTATAAAGAAAGAACTAAAGCCAGGGCAATAGGCTCATTCTAGAAGTTAAAACATTATAGCATCACAAGAATTATCTCCCTGGTTTCAGGCCAGTACTACGGGACCTCTGGCTCCTGGCTCAAATTTTATCCTCAGTGTCACCAGGTCACAGAAGTACTGCCCATATTTCTGCGTACAGTTGTAAAAACATGACCACACTTTTGTATCCTAAAAAAGCCACACTATGGGGCTGTTACTCCCTGTGAGCCTTGGGCCTGTATGGCACTACAGCATGTCTTTTTCTGTTCCTTTGTCTCTACTTACCTCTGCCCCTCAGTTTTTCTACCTTTTAAAAAAAAGAAAAAACACCTTGACTGTATTATAAAATAGAATGAAAATACTTGAATTTTTTACATTTATTTATACAATTTTTTTTTCTTTGAGACAGAATCTTGCTCTGTTGCCTAGGCTGGAGTGCAGTGGCGCCATCTCAGCTCACTGCAACCTCCACTTCCTGGGTTCAAGTAATTCTGTCTGCCTCAGCCTACCGAGTAGCTGGGATTACAGGTGTCTGCCATTATATCCAGCTAACTTTTTTGTATTTTTAATAGAGATAGGGTTTGGCCATGTTGGCCAGGCTGGTCTCGAACTCCTGATCTCAGGTGATCCACCTGCCTCAGCCTCCCAAAATGCTGGGATTACAGGTATGAGCCACTGCACCAGCCTCATCTATTTATACAACTTTTGATCCTCATTCTTTTAAAGATATGTTTCTTTCTGAAAGAAAAATAAATGAATTGCTACTTAACCTGCCTCCAGTTTGTAAAGGCAGGATGAGGTGGAGAGAGCACTGTACTAGGAGTAACCAAAAGACCTGAGTCTGTCTCAATCACTCACTCTCATGTACCCTGAGATGCAAGTCACTGATGCCCTCCCTCCCTTCTCTCAATTATAAATTGGAGAATAATGTCTTCATGGCTCATATTCACAGCCTATATCCACAGGTTAATATGAGAATCAAATAAGACAGTATTTGTGAATTTTTTTTGAGAAAAAATGTAAGCTAGGATTCCTTTTAATTGATCACATTGTGAATTTGAATCTTTCTACAAAGAAATTGTCCATGCTCATTCTTCAAGCTATCATTTTGATTTCTTTGGAAACCTTGCTTGCAGTCATGTGATCAGAGCTGTTGCTGGTCTACAGACGGCTTTTCTTTTTCTAGGAAGGATGTTCTGTGGTCTGTCTGCTGCTTTCTGGAAGTTTCATTTCAGAAGGAAGCCCTGGTGAGGTTCCATCTCGACATCTGCAAGTCATATCCACAGGGAAAATGTGACTCACTTGAGTGACTGTCTTAAGTTTTCATGGATATTATTCAGGGAGTAGGTGTTGTCTTTGGGCCAAATCATGAAATGGCCCAAAGACAACACCTACTCTCTGATTTCACCACTTGAAATCATCATGACATCAGCCCTGTCACAGAAACTGACTATGCACCCACAGGAAGCAGAAAGAAGGGTGGGCGATGGGGCACAAGGTTACTCCAAGAAAGGCCACTGTCCTAGCGCTTCTGAAGTTTAGCGATAATGCAGTCAAAGAATGCAGCAGAGTGCCTGGCGTATGATAGGAAGGCAATAGAGGGTAGCCAACCCGCTACAGTGCTTTTATGAATAACCCCATACAAAATACAACAGCTGAGATGACTCAACCCCTTGCAGAATGAGAAGAGACACAAACAAACAATAGTTTCAGCTGCATGGATAGTAAGTGCATGACATACTTGCTCTCCACCTCCTTTCTTGGCTGTATCTGACACCACTAAAATTGATCATTGCATAGTTTGCTGATGACCCTGCATGTGACTCTAGAATCCTTCTTGACCCAGCTTGAACAAATTGATACCAGTCAAGCTAAAATGCCAATTGTTGTAAAACTGTTGAGCATTCCCGTATAAAGATTTCAGTAACCTAATCAACGCATGCATGGCACTTGGTCAGGCACTCAAACCACATCATTATAGTTGATATTTTCCTCTTCTTAGTCTTTGTCATCAATATCATCATTATACATGTCATCACAGTGCAAATTTAAGCTATTTTTATTGAAAGGCCTTTAGTTTTTATTTAGGACTCCACCAGGGTTGTAGAGGGCTTTCATTCCATACTTTTATATTTTAGCCTCAGTGACTAAACCTATTTCCTAATGATTTCAGCATAATCTTTTCTTTTATTGTCCTTCCAATCATAAAAGAACATGTTTCAAAAAAAGAAAAAATGCTACGTGCATTGCCCCTTTTGGTATAGGGTTTTCTCTCCTTTATAATAATAGAGTGATCCTACAAATCCAGTTCAGAATTGTAATGAATTATTGAATCCATAAGAATAGACTACTGACATTGATGTAGACTTTAGGGGAAAACATCTGGCAGGCAGAAGTTCTACAATACATTGCAAAGGATCTTAGCCAAAAAGAAAAGTTAAAGGGAAGTACCTGCAAGGAGGGCAACAGTCCATACTGAAGGTGGAACATATGCAATAGCAAAAACAGTCCATGATCTTTTGATTTCTCCTGGGCCTCTTTGTGCAGTAGCTTGGAAAGGAGCCTTTACCCAGGTCCAAGGTGCCTCCTCTTCTTGGTTTGGTGATCTCAGTTCTGGAAAGCTGGGCTGCTCCAGAGAGTCTGCTGAAAGTGTGCAGATGAGAAGAATAGGCTCTGAAAGGGCTTTCTGGCCCTCAATAAACAGGATACTCGGCCCTACCTCCTGCAGTGCCAAGCTCTTCTAAGGCAGCTTAATGGGCCCTAGATAGTGCAATCATCAGAGCTGGTGGGCCAGAAACATGACCACCTGCCCTCCTGAAGAAGATTCATGGGAATCTTTCCATGACAGGCTGAGGAAGACATCCCACCCTTGACTCATACCAAGGCTTCTCTAGTGAACCAGTCAGAAACAACTATATTGTTAAGGCCTGTGTAGAAGACAGATATAAGACAAAGTGAAACTGCAATGAATAGGATAATCATTCTAAATTTGAATATAATAATAATAAATGAAAGATAAAAATCCTAAATTTGATTATAAGTCATCACTTCTAGTTACCCCCGGAATTGAGTGCTAGAGAGAAATAATGGCCTCAGTCAATTAGAAAAACCCAAGAGGCCTCGATCCATTAGTAAACACAGGCTGCCATTTTGAAATGAGTGAACTCACCATGGACCACTCATCCACTTCCCACCAACAGCCAAGCTGACATGGAATCGAACCATCCAGGGTGCTAACCACATGTGTGAGCAGTATGTGTACACATGGTAGGCAGCTCAGTCCAACACACACCTGAAGGAACATGACAACACTCAAACTCAGATGCACCTTTTAGCTCCCAGTCTCAGCAACTGCCATGGCCAGCAATGATTCCCAGGGCAGGGAGTCTCTAAAGCCAGAAAAATCAAAGAGGCCAGACATTATCCCCGTTTCAAGAGTAGCATGTGATCAACCAAGAAGCAGGTTGTGAGCAGACTCCCTCCTACTATTGAAGGTCCTTCCCCCAGCTATCTGAGAAACGGCCATGAAGGGGGGACTTAAATACTCTACGCTTGCTCCCCAGAGCTGCCCATGTTGGGGTGTGGAACTCGGACTCTGACATCCTAGGCCAAGAGGCAATGGTGACTCCCAGCCCTGGCTTCAACAGGCTCTGTATTATAGATGTGTTGGAAATCAAGGCAGAGATGCGAGAAGAAAGGAACTGAAACGATCTTGCGACTGGGCCGAGGTCCTTACTTGTGTTTATGTTTTGGATGTGGGAGGAGACATAGAGTAGAGAAGGGAGGGACAAAGCTGATGAGACACGGTGGAAATGCAGTTGACATTTCTTCACTCCCCAGCAAGAGGAGTTTGGCTCTGTAGTTAGCTCTCCTTCCCCAAGTAAACAGTCAACACATCCCGACAGCCTGGGTCTGTACTTTCCTGAGTATAACAACCCCATTCCACACACAACACTGTTAGCCCGCTGAGTCTCCTGAGTCCTCAGGAACACGGTGGTACTCCCAGAATGTGAAAACTGTTGTAAACTCCCACTCATATGTTAAGGAAATATTTCCAAATATTAAGGAAATGTTTGTCTCCCTGACCTGATTCCATGCTAATCCGAACAGACTTCCTAATCCTGATGCTCTTTGGTGTCACTTCCTGCCCACTGTGCCGCATCCATTAGACAGTGAGGTTGCTGAGGGCAGAAGCTGCACCTTGCTGCTGCTGGGTCCCCAGGGTGTCGTTCAGGGCCAGGCCTACGCCATAGTTCGTTAAATATTTCTAGAAAGGAAAAGAGGCATGAAATGACCGACTTGTGCACATTTGCCTGAGGCATCTCTGGTTTTAGCATTGAATGTCCTGTGTCCTGGGAAACCCTTCAGACTTGGCAACCCGAGACAATTGGTCACCTTGGCTGGAAGGAGGGAGGGAAGAGTGAAGTACATTAGTCCAAGCCCACCTGGGGCAGAACCCTGCATGCTCTGACTTGCTGGCATAAGGAAGGGGCGGCTGAGTAGCAGGTGAGCTAGCTCATGGGGTCCCTAAGGAGATGCAGTGAGCCCATCCCTTTAAAGAAGCAGAGGGACCATGAGCCAGACTTTCATCCCATCATCACTGAGTCCTGAAAATAGAATTATTATATTCATTTGGGAAACATCTGTTGTGAACCTACCCTTTGTCGGGTTCTGTGCCAGATCCTGAGAGTACGGAAGAAGCAAGAACAGGTCTTCCTTCCAGGAGTGCAGAGGAAGCGGGGCGTGCTGGGGAAGTGTCCCGTGGGCTTCCTGTGTCATGCATGCGAGTAAAGATCTGCACGCACAGTTGATGGACAAACTCATACGGGGCAGGTTGCCTGCTGGGCTGGCACACACGTGGTCTACCTTGGGAATCCTAAAGGACAAAGAGTTACAACCTCCACGACAGGCCTTTGCCATGTATCCCAAGGTCTGTAGAACCCATGGTGACAGAGAGCTGTTGGTTTATTTGTTTTTCAGCAACACATAGGCCTTCCCAGTGGGCTGTGGAAAGGATCACCAGGTCCCTGGCTTAAATTAGACCTGACATCATGGCCAGGCGGACATGAGGCTGCCAGGGACTGCTGGGGGCAGGCACCAGGATGAGGCCCAGGGAAGAGGAAGGATGCACGGTTTCCACTGCACTCAGGGCAGATGGAGCTAATCCCCCAGATATGAGCCCTGCCTGCTCCTTCTGTGGCCCTGTGTTTTTAATGGCCCAAGGGCCAGTGGCCAGGCAGCTGTCTCCCAGCCCAGAGACATGGCACAACCAGGGCTGTGCAACTGGACATGAGGCCAGTCCTTCCCTCTTTTTGCTGTACTCCTGACTTGCCACTCTCAGCAATAGGTCCTGACCCCACAAGAACTGTTTTGGTGACTTTCTATTAGGGCCCACAGAATAGAGACTCAGCAAATGTTGAGTGGAGTTGACCATTTAACTCTTGTTGGTCTCAGATCTATCCTTAGGTTCAACTTCCACAGATCTGACACTGTGTCCTTTTGGCTCTTCATAGCTGCTGACTGATTTTCTTTTTTAAACTCCCACCCTACCCTTACCCACTACAGTACATTTAGGAAATGTATTGTCTTATGGCAAAGAGAAATATCGTCTTCCTGAGTTGTGAAACAACTCAGAAACATTGTAGGAGGCATTTTGTTTTACAGACCAGAGGGAAACAGACATGGATTAAGTCTTCTCAGAATTAAGTTGAAATCACCAAGCTTATAAATAATGTCTCTCCCTCTCCTCTGACCTGTTTACAGAATTTGCCCTCCCGTTTTTTTCTCCCTCCTTCCCTTCCTTGTTTCAGGCCATGGCCTGTGTATATAACAGTGAAGCAGCACTTGTTTTCTGCCCTCTGAGAGCTCTCAAGTAATGGGGCTTGATTATTATCACAAGGCAAGGACTAGGAGCTCAGCTTCTTAATAAGCAGACTCACAGAGAAAGCCCTCCCTCAACCACCTGTCCCCTGTAGCTCATGTTAACAAATTATTTAAACATAATATGCTCCTTAGAGAGGGAAATAACTGGGAGGGCCTGAGGGAAGAAAGGAAAAAGTAATCAGGAAGGCTTCATGGAGGAAGTGATATTGAACTGAGATTTTGAAGAGTGAATAGGAGTACACAATGCCATTAAACTTTAACAAAAATTCTCAGTAACCCATGGTTAAAATAAAGCTAAATCCCTAAAATAAAGCTAAATCATAAAAACATGAAAAAGCAAGTTTATATCAGGGATTTAGCTTTTAGGATAAACAGAGGAATTCAGCATATATTTAATCCAGGTTAGGATACTTCCCTCCACTATGCAATTGGTCTTCCTGTCCAGACTTCTGCCCTTTGAGATGCCGTAAGATCTCATAGTCCCCATCTGTAACAGAGATGAGAAAGTGAAGTCATATTTTGTGGAAAGCTTTTCTAAATTAAGGGGTTAAGACCAAAAAGATTTTGGCTTCATTCACAGTTAACTAGAAACTTCCATTAACCATAACGACCCATTCCCCAAGCTGGCTGGCTAATGGAGGTCCTGCTGCATTCGTCTTTTTGTTTTGCTTCCTTCCTTTCCTTTGCTCCCAGGCTCTCTGTCAACTGTGGGTTCCTGTGCTCCTGTCTCTGCAGCAGCCTTTTCTTCTCTCCTCTTCCACCCTCTCAGTTGTCAGTGCTTGACTCAGCCGGGGCTGTGTGGGAATCGGCGGGGAGTGCATCAGGGAGTCAGGGCTCAGAAGGAGACTCATTGTGGATTTACCCTCACTTGATGGAGAACCCCCAGCTCCTGCTAGGCTGACCATTCCATGGAAGCTATTTTTGTGGGTGAGCCCCTAATCCTAGACTCTAGAGTATGAAAAGCAATGCACCTGGGGTGGATGGTCAGAGAGATTTCTGTTTCTCAGGGAGGAGGTTGGAGCTTTGACAAGACACAGCTGGTTGAGGGAGGGAGCTGGAAGATTCAGCCCTGGGGTGAGGAAGAAGAGGAGGAGGGCGCCTTTATGAAGCAGGTGGCTTCACTGTTTCTATAAATGAAAATGGCACGTTTTCACTGAACACTGATTATGAAAATGGTCTTTTATTAGGCAGCTGTACCAGCCCATAGGACAGCCCTTGAGGCTCTAGCTGGGGAACTTTCCCTGCAGTTCATAAACATGGTTGCCTGCACCTCGCTGCAGAGCCAAGAGTGTTTGTTATTTCTTTCTGCTCAAGGACTGCACAGGCCAGGAATGAGCGCCTGTGGGGGTAGAAGGGCAGAAAGAGGCTAGGGCTTTACCTCAAACACTGCCAGATTTAATTATCCCTGCGATTTGTGTTTTTATCTGGGAGTCCTTCATTCTCCTTTTGAAGAGACTGAAAAAGAGACCCAGTCTTCTGTCTAACGAGGTTGGGGAGGAAGGTGCTGGAATGAGGTTGGGCTTGCAAAGACACCGGTGGGTCTCCTCTCCTTGCAGCAGAGGTGAATGTAATTGGTCTCGCTTCTCTTTAATTAACAGAAAAATCCCTTCTGAAATGGTGAATGAATAGGGCAGGAGACTGAGGAGCACTTCACCCCTGAGCAAATCACCTGCCTTCCAGACTCCTTGCTTTTAGGAAGCTGAACCCCATGTCTCATGGCAGGTTAAGCAGTCCACTCCACTTGCCAAGGTCCCTGGAAACATGGTGGGCCAAGTTGTGGGGAAATCACAGGGAGAACCCAAACCTCACTGGTCAGGTCCCCACACAAAGCCAGGGGTTCCACTGTGGTTTCCCAAGGAGAGGTAAATAATAACAGCTAGTATTTATTGAGCACATACTATGTGCCAGGCTCAGTGTTATTCATTTAACACTGTGTTTTCTATTAACTAATTTAATTCTAACAATTCCATGATGTAGTTTTTATTTTCAGGTGAAGTCACTGAGACTTGCTGATGGAGACACAGCTTGAAAGCAGAAGCACCAGGATTCAAACCTGGGCCGGTGGGAAGCCTGAGGCTCTTACCCACCCTCCCTTCAGTGCTGCCTCCCTTCATGCTGCACTGCTCCCTTCCCAATGTCCCTGCTTCTCCTGCCCTAATTTCAACTGCTCTTCCATCTTCCCAGACTTTTCTACAGACGTGCGGCATTGCAGTACTGCTCTTGCTGCAAATGTCAGATTTCCTTGGTCAGATTTGCTTAGTGTGGGACTTTCTGCTGAGATATATCAGAGATGTTACGACTGCGAGAAATGCAGGCAGTTCTCTGCAATACATCTACCATGCAATGACAAGGGATGCTTAAAGGCTGTCTGGTAGAACTGCCTTCTTTAGAAATCTGAGGGCCGGGCACAGTGGCTCACGCCTGTAATCCCAGCACTTTGGAAGGCCGAGGCAGGCAGATCACAAGGTTAGGAGATCGAGACCATCGTGGCCAACACGGTGAAACCCCGTCTCTACTAAAAATACAAAAAAAAAAAAAAAATTAGCTGGGCGTGACGGTGGGCGCCTGTAGTCCCAGCTACTCAGGAGGCTGAGGCAGCAGAATGGCATGAACCCGGGAAACGGAGCTTGCAGTAAGCCGAGATCGCGCCTCTGCCCTCCAGCCTGGGCGGCAGAGCGAGACTCTGTCTCGGGAAAAAAAAAAAGCAAGAAAGAAAGAAAAAAAGAAAGCTGAGAGCACCAGGAGCCCATAAAAGGAGCCAAGACTACCCCTTCAAATCTAAGCCCCTCCGAGAGCGCAGTGTCAAGAGGTGCATCATTCAAGAAGTCTCCTGCAGGGTGAAGTCCTCTCCAAAATGAGCACTATGTGAATTCATTTCAGCAAAGTGAGGAAAATTGATTTCTCAATATGAAAGGATAGCTTTGACAATAGCCCTGGGGTGGGGGACAGGGGGAACTAACTAAAACACTAGGTCTTGGATACTTAATCAAATAAATCAACTTGGAGGCTCAACTGGATTCCCCAAGCAAAGAGTGCATGTGAAGCTTATAAAACTTTCCTTCTCCCCCTCAGAGGGACAGTAGCCTGGCAAAAACCCAAATGTTCCAGGAGCAGGACTCACAGGCATCTTGCGGTGCGTCCATTCCCCAGAGGGAGCAAAAGGCGAGCATGCTCACTTCCCAGATGGCTGGTTTGGGAAGACAGGGGCTGGCTGCTCCCCAAACCCTTCCCTAATCACCTGGCCTTGGCTTAGGGAGCTGGAGTGGAGGCTGCTCCTCTGAGAAATACATTTGCCCTTTGGTTACAAAACATCTCCAAATGATTGATGAACCAGTCTCAGGGAAGAAAGAAATGTCACCAGCACATGAAATACAGCCACCTTGAGAAAAAAGTATTTCACCCTTTCTGGAGGCCCTAAGCCACAGGGACATTCATTAGAACAGGAGTGAAAGAGGATCAGATTCAGTTGCAGTTGCAGGGATGTGAGGCAGGCTGACAAAGAAGTCATGGTCCCATGTAACGAGATGATAAATGTGCTCACAATAAACTGTGACATTTGTTTTCTCCTTTGGCTAAGTGCCCCTAGTACTGGATCCAGCCCTTAGCTGGGGCCATAACTCTTTCTCAGCACATGGTGTCCACTGGCCTTAGGAATCTGGGTGGAGGCCCTCCAGACTGCAGGTGGAAATGTCGCAGGCCATGTTGACCTTGGGCACACTCTGGCTCGGGACAGAAGCCGGTTCAGAGTTAGCCTCTCTTGGGGAAGCTACCAGCTTTGTGACCACATATTATTTCACCTCTCCAGGGCTTTGATTCTTCTTCTATAAAAGGTAGGGATCAGACTAGGTATGTTTTTGTAAACTAAAAAGAAAATCCTAAGTGTCTCACTGACTGAACAAACCCCCTTGTGGCCAAGGGGACTCTAGAAAAGCCTTAAAACTGAGTTCCTGGCCATGACGAGGCAGGGGGTCAGACATGCCTCATTATTCCCCCTCTCTTTTATGGTTTTAACACAACTGACCAGCGTTCAGGTTAAAATAGAGACCATAAGATTGACAGAACAGACTCTTTGTTACAATAAGATACCATATTATACACAGGATCTAAGGCTATGCCAGGCAAGGGTTAAGTCACACACGCCTTAAAGAATAAACTGTGGGCCCAGTGGGTGGCTCATGCCTGTATTCCCAGCAATTTGGGAGGTCAAGGTGGAGGGATCACGTGAGGTCAGGAGTTCGAGACCAGCCTGGGCAACATGGCAAAATCCCATCTCTACAAAAAATAAAAAAATTAGCCATGCATGGTGGCACATGCCTGTAGTCCCAGCTACTCAGGAGGCTGTGGTAGGAGGATCAATTGAGCCAGGGAGGTCAAGGCTGCAGTGAGCCATGATTGTGCCATTGCCCTCCAGTCTGGGTGACAGGGCAAGACGCTGTCGCAGAAAAAAAAAAAGAACATGTTCTAACTGCCACGAGATTTTATCCCCCCCTCTAGCTGCTGAACAAGAACTGGACTCAAGATAAGCAAGATTAAAACAATTACAACTCATCCAGCTCGCAGACACTGACTAACTGATCCCCTGTTCTACCAGCTGTATCGTATCTGTGATTGAATAAGACACTGATTTCTGTAACTTTCTCCTGATAGGAAGACCACCAAACATGGACTGGTCCCGGCTGGCTTACAGAGGCTGTGCACTTAAGTGCCATCATTTCCTAAAAAGACCTTTTGACATATAGGGCCTAGCTGTAATACATTTCAATGTTCAGTCTCCATCCCAAGGTGAACATGGGTCATATGTTATATACATATTGTTTCAATACGCCCGTGTCAGGACTACCTTCATGAGTATACATAGCACTTCCTGCAACCTGTTGAATATGTATGTTTAGCCAGCCGGGTTGGCATAAAGCTCCTACCCCAACTTCTCTTCCTTCCAAGTGCCCGTCTCTCTGGTCTTGGCTGGAGGCTGTGCTTCCCAGTCTGTGGGATGGCTACCTTGCGGACTATAACACTTTATAAAAAATAAAGTCTGCTTTCCTTTTCTTTTTTTTTTTTTAATTTTTTAAGGTGGGGCGGGGGGGTCTCACTATATTTCCCAGGCTGCTTTTGAACTCCTGGGCTCAAGCAATCTGCCCACCCCAGCCTCCCAAAGTGCTGGGTTTACAGGTGTAAGCCACCATGCCCGGCCTCCTCTCCTATTCTAAATTTATAAATGGTGTGTGTGTGTTTTTAAGTTAATATTTTCAAATTTGTATTAGCAATAGAATACATTCTGTAGACAAGGCCCCCAATAACAGATAAAACAAATATAAGTGGAGCTTCTTCAAGGTTAGCATGACATAATGGGAAGGAGTTTCAGAATTCGAATTCCAGCTCTGCCACTTATCAGGTGTGTGACCTTGGACAAGCTACTTATCCTCTGAGCCTTAGCTTTCTCATTCATAAAATAGAGATTGTAATAAAACCTACTTCAGGCCAGGCACGGTGGCTCAAGCCTGTAATCCCCACACTTTGGGAGGCCAAGGCGGGCGAATCACGAGGTCAGGAGATCGAGACCATCCTAGCTAATATGGTGAAACCTCGTCTGTACTAAAAATACAAAAAAATTAGCCGGGCGTGGTGGCGGGCACCTATAGTCCCAGCCACTCAGGAGGCTGAGGCAGGAGAATGGCGTGAACCTGGGAGGCGGAGCTTGCAGTAAGCCGAGATCGAGCAACTGCACTCCAGCCTGGGCAGCAGAGCAAGACTCCATCTCAAAAAAAAAAAAAGAAAAAAGAAAAAAAAGAAAAGAAAAAAACCTACTTCATAGGGTTACAGTAAGGATTAATGAGATAATGCATGTATAGTGCCTAGTACAGAAGGGTTTAGTGAGCATTTGCTACCATGATTCACCATTATCACGTTGCAGCAGGGGTGGGGGCCTTGAGTTTCGCACACTCATCCTTCCTTCTCACTTTTATGCCACACCTGTAGTGTTGAAGAATCCTTGAGAGACCTCAGGGCTCTGTGGGGTGCAGCTTGAGAACCACTGGGTAGAGGAGCATTTCCTAGACTTTCCTCGGGTCAGAGTCACTGAGTAGCTTGTTAAATACCCCCGCAACCAAGCTCAGGCCCTGGGGCTCTGTGCTTAAAAAGCACACCAAGTGTTTCCTATCTTCAGGCACTTTGTGGGGACCTAGGAAGAGGATCCTAAAAGTCCCTCAGGTCTGATAGACCCAGATTTCATCTCTGCCTCAAGCAGGGGCGGGACCCATTCCCAGATGACCCCTGTAGCCTCGAGGCCACCTGGACCAGGCTGGTGGGGAAATGGCCTGTGCCTGCCTCCGAGGTGCCTGCCCGGCGGCTGGAACAGCTTGGGCCTGCCCTCTCACTGACCCCCTGGACTCTGGATCCTGGCCTCTCAGGCTGTCCTCCCAGCCTCAGCTGACTTTCCTGGCCCTCAGCAGGTGGCTGCCCGGAACTAAGGGTCCTGCTTTGCCTCCCTCTGGCCTGCCCGTGTCTGTGATTGCCAGCATCCTGGTGGGGCAATTTCATGGGAAGATGGGATCAGTACGTTAGAGTAAGAAATCTAAAGAGATGCTATTTTCTGCCTAATCTGTTTCTCCCCATGGGTCAATTTGGCTGCACTTTTATTTTGAAATAAAAGAACCTAGGAACAAATGAGCAAACACCTTATTATTAAGAACCATTTGCAGAAACTCCCGTGGAGCAGCTCCAAGGTCAAAGCTATCCGTTCTGCCTCATACACAAAACAGCCGACAGGCAGGCAGAATAGGAAATCATAGAATCATAAAAAGTTTGGGCAAACCATAGTACCTTCTTTTCAACTGAATATAAAAGTAAGAGTTCTCTCTGCAACGCAGAGACAATCTTCAAACTCAGAACATTTGTGTGTGTTTAACAGAAACACAATGATCATGTTGAGTTGGCTGGGGCGGTCAGGAAAAATCAACAGCAGCCCTGAGACTCATTCTTGGCACTTTCCTTCTCTTTGATCCCAGATTTTCATTTTTCAAAAAGTGCCATCTGTTCTTCCTGTAACTTTCATGTTGGAGAAAAATAATTTCAATTCTTGAAATTGTGTGTTTTCTCCTTCTTTCCCCCTGCCTGATCCCTCTGTCTGCGCAGATGAGGGAGGGATTCAAGAGGTGAGTTTCTATTAATAAGCCTGTGTGACTAACTCCCACCAAGAGAGGATGGGCCTGTGATGCTGGGCTATTAAGCAAAGTTATAAGTAAGATATACCATGGGATTTGCTTTAGGTTGCCAAGAGACCTCTCTGTGGTGATGGAAATGCTCTCTGTCTCTGTGGCCCAATACTGTAGCCATGGGTGATTACTGAGCAATTGAAATGCAGCTAGTGCAGCTGAAGAACTATGTTTTTAGATGTATTTCATTTTAATTAATTTAAATTTAAATGTAAGCAACCAAATATCTAAATAGGTGTCACAGTTTAGGGGATTAATTGTGCGTGTGTGTGTGTGCATGCTCTCTTGCGCACCTGCACACACACACTAGGGGAGGCTTCAGGGGAGATGAGCAGCAGGCTCAGGGATCCTACAGCAGCAGGCTCTGACCCTCTCCCTCCTCTACTGGTCTTCACTTGGTCCATGGTCCTTCCACAAACCACCACCAATTGCCCAAACCCCTCATGAAGCAGTTTCTTCCAGCATATGGCCACAAAGCTTTTTTTTTTTTCCTTAATGAATGTAGCTTCCATGTACTCTTGTTATGTGGGCTCTCCTGATCTAACTACAGTCTTCAAGCCTACTAGCTTAAAAAAATTAGCTTCGTCTAAGAGGCTACCTCCAATCCAAACCATTAAGCATTTTGTTGAGAAGGAATGGGAGGTCAAGTGTCAGCCCAGAGAGAAAGAGTGCTATAATCCATTAGTAATGTCTGCTGTGGCTGCAGGCAAGGACAAGGGCAAGGGTGAATAACTGCCAACCCCACAGTCAATCCTTGCTGTAGCTTTGCTTCACAAGCTAGTGAACTAATTAGCTTCATTTATCCAGTCTATTCTGTATAGGGACTGCTGGGCCTACATGTTTGGATTTATTTTACACCACGTAGCCTCTGATTTTCTTTCTCTTTTTCCCTGAGTGCCTTCCCACCTAGGCAATCCTTCGCCATACCCCACCCCCAGTATCTGTGACATTTTTAAGTCTCTTGACAAGATACCACTAAGGTATGTAAGTAATTCATGTAAGGTTTAATCTTTTGTTAAAGAAAGTATAAACAAGGCCAGGGAGATGTAATTCGGGAAATGGAAATCAACTCTCCCACGAGTTTACCACTCTGGGCTGAAAGAACTCAAAGCAATCGACTCCTGGTTTTCCCCAACTCAGCATCATCTATGACTTTACACCTTTCAAAAGTGCTTGGTCATCATCTCATTGGATACTCATTGCTGACACAAAAAGGGCAAGTCACTTTTTCTAGATGAAGAAACAAAGGCTCAGGATGGACAAATGCTTCACTCTTAGTCACAGGGTCAATTTTATGTTTGGAGGAAGACTCCCAGATAGGATCCAGCACTAGGGATCATGTCTGGTTGACTGACAGAGGCCCTGCTAGGAGATGACCTGAGTGAGGATCATTTTTGTTGAAAGAATGGGGAGAGGATCATTCCTCTTGGAGGACAGCATGGTGTCTGTGTCATGTGTTAGCCCTGGAGCTGACTCCATGGCTCTGTGTCCAAAACTTAGGGAGGAAAGGGCTCCAGGAAGAAACTCAGGAAAGGGCTCAGCACACTGTTTCTGAGTGCAGGTAATGAAATGTGTCCGCAGTGCTGGAAGTAGGTGTTCTTCCCAGATTTGTGTGGAACTGAGGGAGCTTGTTTGCCCCCTCCACCATGTGAGTACTCAGCAGGAAGGCATCATCTATGAAGCAGAGAGTGAGCCCTCACCAGACACTGAATCTGTTAGCACTTGGATCTTGAACTTCCCAGCCTCCAGAACTGTGAGCAGTAAATTTCTGTGGTTTGTAAATTATCCAGTCTCAGGTATTTTGTTAAGGCAGCCTGAATGAACTAAGACACACAATAATAAACAGAAACATGAAAGTCAGAGATTAATTTTAAAATGTCATCCAAGCTCTTCCAAGAGGATCCTACCTGCTGCCGCTGAGGCTGTGTAATCAGACCTGCAGCATGGTCTGAGGCATAAGGATGCAAGTTAAGAAGTAGATATAAAGCACAGCACTTCTATAGAATCCCCACTTGCTTGCGGTAATGATATCTTCTCAAAGAAAAACAAAAACAAACAAACAAACCTGGATGCCTTAGTAGTGGGCCAAAGAGAGATAGACAAGCATCCACAAACTATATTGTTTGGCTATCAGACTGATGAAAAGTAGGTCACAGTAATGAACACCAGCCTGCACTCAGCTCGTGGCCCTCTGTGCCCAGCTGAGGCCAGGAAGTCTGTCTTCATTGCTTCCAGGGAAGCTTGCCAGGCTCCCAACACAGGATACTCAACAAATACTTGTTAGCTGATTACCTAATTTTAAAGTTTCAAGCATTTACATTTTTCAAGGCAATTTGGCAAAGGAAATCAAGTAACTATTTTTGGTTTCTCTTTAGGTTACACTTTATTCTGCACAATTTTGAGCCAATACAGTAAGAATATATAATTACATATGGGATAGTTTTAGCAACTTTGCAGAAGATGAACTTCCTGCCACTGGTATTCAGGTTCTGATGCAGAAGACACAAAAAGAAGGCGTTTGAAGTGAACGGTTCACAGTTCTAGACAGTGTACCCTCAATCCATGTTTGATTTTCTCTCCACCCATTTCCATGTCTTCTCCTTTTTCCTGTGGGGAGGCGGGGCCCAGCAGGATCTAAGACAGTTTCCCCTGACTCATGGCTGCAGCAGCTCTGAAAAATTATTTTCCTTCTGCACCTCCATGAATGGAGGAGCAAGGAGAATTACCATCAGAGTCAGACCAAGGCGTGAGCCTCTGGGGACGATGTCTAGGACAAGGAGGGGGAGAGGAGCTCTTGATTTCCTGCCTCTTGACTCTTCACCCCACAAAATAAATGACCCCCCATTGACCTGGAGGCAACTCCCCAGGAGAAGCAGGAGTGCCTGGGACCTGCACGCCGTTGGAAGGCGTTGCCTGCTGCTTGGTCCTCAGCCTGTTGGTCTTTTACCCTCTCTCCAAATTTAAAAACTCTTCACTTTCACTTTATCTTGGATTTTTTTCCTTTTATTTTATAGTGTTTACAATTCTTACGATATTGTTAGCTTCACTTACTAACATGTTTTTAACTTTCGCCTCAATGGCTCTTGGTTTTTATTTTAATCATGTATAGCTTCATTTTTAGGTTTTTAATCTTTATTGGAGTCCAGCCATTTATCTTATTTTAAATCTCATCTAGTTGTATCTTGTCTTAAAAAAAAAAACTCAATGTTCTTTCATTGGGATTTTAACTCTTCTTCCAACTTCATAGATTAAAGATTTCTTAAATTTTACTTTTTGAACTTGAGGCCTTTTATTTCTGTCATTTTAAAAAACAAACTTATTTTTAGGTTTTTTTCTTCCTTTTTTATATTGAAATATTAAACAAACTTGCTTATGTTAAAGCTTATTTTTAAATGTCTTTTCTTGTTTAAAATGTTTGGCTTTCAGCCCATCTTAACTTCTTAGTTTTCTTTGATTATAGGATTTAAATCTTCCTTATTACCTTTGAGTTCTTCTTCTTTTTTTTTTTTTTTTACGTTCCATGATGTCTCTTTCAAATGGTGGGCAGAAGGTACAGCCTCTGCAGTGTCGATAGTGGGGAAGCCCCAACACAGAAAGCCACTTTCCCTCCAGCTGACTCTGCAGGCTCCCCCCATTCTCCTAACACAGCGACCAACCCAGTTCAGGGGACTTGACCAAGTTCCTCTCCCCGCTGGCTGGAGAGACCCTCAGGTTATTCCCCCACCCTGCCCCCAGGCAGGAAGTCTCATTGTACAGATGGAACCTCAGGAAAAATAAGCCCATGGGCCCCCTTTCTGCCTCTCCTGTGAGGATCTATGGGGCATGGGATTGTGTCTGACTCAACTTCCCCAATCTTCTCTGCTCTGCCAGGGTTGAATAAAATGACTGGGTCAACTCTCAGAGCCCTACTGGACTGATAAGATGTTGACCCTTGGAGAGTTCCCTCCAAATCTCCTTTGAGTCCCTTTGAAGGAAAGCCCCAGGGAAGGCTGTAGTCTCTCTGAGGGGGAATGCCCTCAGAGAGGGCAATCTGCCTGATTTGCAGAATCTGCCCCACGACTGCAAATCAAACACTCTGCTCTCCTGCCCTATTTCAAGAAAGAGTCTCTTCCTTAGACCCTGAGACCTTAGAGACTGGCCATTCAAACTGCCCTTCTCTCCTGTCTAAATCCACTGTCCTGGCAGTGACCCTTGGGAATTCTCCTTGGGCTCTTTTACCAGTGAGCCCTACCCTAGTGCATTACCTGGCTGGGAAATCCTATAAGCCCCCTTAATTCTAGACACTGCTTAAACATAAACTGCCATAGCTTGAAGGAGCTTAGCCCATCTGTGAGCCATCTAACCCAGAATAGTCCAACCAAATTCTACTCTAAAACACTTGACCTGAAGCTCCCAAGAGGATCTCTACCCCAGTGGAGAAGCAGGTAAACAATAAGTTGTGATTTGGGCATATTAAGCTCCTGGAATTTTCTACTTAACCTGGGTAGAAGTCACCCTGCTGAGAGATGTCCTCAGGATCCATTTTGTTTTGGTACATTATTCTCTGGAGAGCCAAGAGTTGAAAAGATTTTTTTCTCTACTAAACACCCAGGTTTGCATTTGCGACGGTCCAATCTGCTTCCGCCCATGGTTCTGAGGAGCGAGCTCATGGTGCTCCTCCCCAGCAGAGTCCCCTGCCTATACCCAAGGACTGAGCAGATGGGTCGGAATGGGAACGGGTTCCGTGGAACCACTGCCATAAGCAGCTCTCAAGAGAAATGAGATCTTATCTTTCCTCCAGCACTTAGTGCTGCCTGTTCCAGAGTAGCTGCTGCTTAAGATGTGCTGCGTGGCAACCATCCAACCCAGGCCTGCACCTCCCCTTGCCGCCTCTGGAGGGCTCGTTGGAGACCAAAACACAGCCCAGCAACCACATCAGTGATGCTCCTTGGCCTCCAGAGGAAGCAGGTCCTTCCAATCCTGAACAGTGGGGTAGAGAGAGAGAGAAGGGGGTGCAGGGAGGGACAAAACCAGCATGCTCCAGGCATCCGGACAAATGCTGTGCCTGCCACTGCCTGGGCAGTGCTCACTCCGTGGTGCCTCCTTGCCATGGGGAAGCCATGGGTATAGACAGAGGGGAGGCTGTCTGTGGGCGCTTCTTTGCCTGCTTTGGCTGTGGGATTGTCTCTCACCTAGGCAAAACCACTCTCCACATCAGCCAGCCTAGCCTAGCAGCGCACTGTATGGTACTGTGTTGGATCTGGTGGCAAAGCTTGGCGACGACAATGAGCATGTGTGTGCTTGACCCTGTCCTCTGTGCTTGTTCATTTTCTTCCAGGACGCTCTGGACTGAACTTGAAGGAGGGAGGGTTGACAAGGAGTGACAGGATAAACATGAAGATGGACAATCTTTGAATGTGTAAAAAGACTAGCCACCTTATAACAGAGCCCTATCGTATTCAGAGCTGCCGACTGTGCTGAGAGACAATTCTCAGCACAATTGCCTAAGAGGATTCTCAGGCAATACCGATGAGAAGTGAAGCTGGATAACTTCTTCGAGGGACAATATGGACATAGGAAGCCAAGAGATTTAAAAAGGCTAATATGCTGAAGTGGAAGACCTGTTATTAAGGGGAAGAAATCATATTTGGAGCAATGATTTAGACACAAGGAAATTTATCTACAATACTAAAACAAAAGGCAAAACAACAACTTAAATGCCAAGGAGTAGAGATGAGTTGAGTGTATTCTAGTACATCCAGATGATGAGATATTTTGTAGTTATTATACATCAAGTCTTCACTACTTATTGGCACAGGAAGATGCGCTAGTATAATGGCTATCTTTTAAGAAAAAAATTAAATTTACCATATTTCTTTATTTCCAAGATACTAACAACTCAAAGAGGCACTGGATGCTTAACAAAAGTCTTTTAAGAAGAAATAATAATAGAACATTAAACATGCATCAATTATAAAACCTGTCCTGATTTAAGAAATATGATAAAGTAAGAGATATGTGCCTTAGAATAGAAAAAATATAGTATATCTTACAATTTGTATTTTATTCTTTTACTTTTTATGTATTTCCCAAATCTTTTAACAGTAAACATGATTGGGTTGGGGGAAATGCCTGGATTCAAGTCTGATGTTTCCTGCCTTGGGAAGGTAACACTGAGGTTTTTATAGGCCCCTGACTCACTCTGCCCTGGGAGGCTGAAAGAGTTACTAGTTTGGTGGTGTAGGAGAGACACTGGGATTGCCCAAATCCCGCCACTCCCCTTCCTCTAGGGAGTCAACCTACCAGCCAAGAGCAAGTCTTCTGGATGGTCCTAGCTCGTGGTAGTATTAGAGGGTAGGGCCCTGCCCTGTGGGAGATGGGGAGGATTGGAAGGGCTGTTGTTTAGGGGGTTAAATTCCATTCTGGAGTTCAATATTAAAAAGCCCCCTTGCCTGGAGATACAAACCTCATTCTGCAATATCAGCTTTATTAGGGAACTGGTCATATTTACTTTGCCAAATGCCTCCTTTTTGGTCTATTTCTCATTACAAAACCCAGGCATAGAAGAAGATGCTATTTATTGAACTCCCTCAAAACTTTCAACAAATAGGTTGAATTTTATACTTAGAAAAAAACAGTTGTACAAAGAAGCAATCTAGTAAAGCATAGCCAGGCCCCTTGGGGAACGATGCTCCCAGCACAGTGAGCTCTGCATGGGCTCTGGGTAGGGGAGAGGGGCTGGGACATTCAGGACCAGTCTCTTTGGAGACCAGAGAACAAGCAGTAGCCCCTAGGCAGGGCTGTCCCCTCTCTCCTCTCTGTACTCCAGCATCTCAGTTACAAGACACCGCTGCTTTTTTCTTCTCCTTGCAGCATCTCTTGGTTGCTAAGCAGATCCCTTGGGTAACTATGTGGGCATAAAACCTTTGCAGAACTGCCAGGAATCTGCTTCACCCAATTGTCAAAGTGAAAAATGAAATCATTCCTCTCACCTGTCACTACTTTGCACAAAGCTTCCATTATTGAATGGTGATGGCCCAGAATGTTATTCTCACCTACTTGTGGGAATATAAATGAGTTTTGCATATTTTACCCCTGAGAGAGTAGGAGGGGAAGAAGGGGGTGTTGGGACCTCTCAAGCTCATACTCCTGTGAGTCAATGATTTGGGAGAAGCAGGTGGAACAAACCAGCAGTGCCCTCTGTCCTTGGCAAAATGGTGCCTCACTCAGGTAAAGACAGACCTTCTTTAGCATAAGCTTTCCTTAGGCTCAGGAGTGCCTGTGAAACCCTCTGATGCCAGCCTACTGAAGCAGAATCTTTGAGGGTGAAGCCAAGGAATTCTGCATTTTAAAGAAATTTCTTGGATGAGTCTTATACACTGGATAAGTCTTAATGCAAACTATATGCATTAAAGTTTGAAAACCACTGATTTCTCGAACATAAATTTGTATATAAATAAGTGCAATAAAATATTATAGGTGTTATAAGTGTGCAAGAAGGAGTGAGACATCATCATAGGGATGATCAGTTTTAACTGGGAGTATGAGGAAAATCTTTTTTTTAATTAAATATACAGATGGGGGGTCTCCCTATGTTGACCAGGTTGGTCTTGAACTCCTGACCTCAAGTGATCCTCCCATTTTGGCCACCCAAATTGCTGGGAGCCACTGAGCCCGGCCTGCTTTGAACCTCGAGCATTGAGGTGATGTTCTCTAAGTAGAGAAGGAAGGGGAGAAGGACATTCTAGGCAGAAGAGAACTGCTAGCAAAGACACAGATGAAGTGGCCTGATGAGCTAAGGTAAGAAGCAATCATTAGAGCTTGAATGTCTGTTAGGAGGGGAACTACTAGAGAGAAGGACAGAGAAGAGGACAGGGATGCTAAGGAGTTTCGAATCTATGCTGTGGTCAGTGAGTTGCTACCAAGAGTTTCAGCAAGAGAGTGATATGATTAGGTTGTATTTCAGAGAGGTCACTCTGAGGCATAGTGCAGAAGATGGATTGGAAGAGGGCAAGACAGGAGGCAGGAAGACCAGCTGAAGGCTCTCATAGCAGTCCAAGCTAGGCCCAGGTTAGAGACGAGGGTGGCAGGGGTGAAGGCCCTTGTCTTCCTTGGCCCTGATCCATTCTGCCTCTGGTATATAGCATTGAACTTGCATGTCACAACACTGTTCAACTAGCATATCTATTTTTTTAAAAATTAAAATGTATGGAACTTTTGATTAAGCACCAAACATGATGATCTTTCTTTCCTTTCTTGTCTTCCTTCCTTCCCTTTCTTCCTTCCTTCCTTTCCTTCCTTCCTTCTCTTTCTCTCTTTCCTTCCTTCCTTCTCTCTCTCTTCCTTCCTTCTTTCTCTCTCTCCCTCCTTTCTTTTTTCTCTTTCTTTCTTTCTTTTTCTTTCTTTCTCTCTCTTTCTTTCTTTCTTTCCTCTTTCCTTCCTTCCCTTCTTTCCTTCTTTCCTTCCCTTCTCCTTCCTTCCTTCTCCCTTCCCTTCCCTTCCCTTCCCTTCCCCTCCCCTTCCCCTTCCCTCCCCTCCCCTCCCTTTCCCTTTCCCTCTAACCCAGGCTGGAGTGCAATGGTGTGATCACAGCTCACTGCAGCCTTGAACTTCTGGTCTCAAGCAATCTTCCCACCTTGGCCTCCCAAAGTGCTAGAATTACAGGTGTGAACCACCACTCAGGGCCATTATTTCTTTCAAAAGACTTTAAAACAACATTTAAAACAATCTCTGGCTGGGCCTGGTGGCTCACGCCTGTAATCCCAGCACTTTGGCAGGCTGAGACAGGTGGATCACTTGAGGTCAGGAGTTCAAGACCGGCCTGGCCAACATGGGGAAACCCTGTCTCCACCAAAAATACAAAATATTAGCTGGGTGTGGTGATGCACGCCTGTAATCCCAGTTACTCCGAAGGCTGAGGCAGGAGAAGTGCTTGAACCCAGGAGGCAGAGGTTGCAGTGAGCTGAGATCGCACCACTGTACTCCAGCCTGGGCGACAGAGCGAGGCTCCATCTCAAACAAAACAAAACAAACAAACAAACAAAAAAACCAATTTCAAGAAACAAGCTGTGGCCTGGGGCAAGATAATGAAACTGGTGCTTCTCAAACAGAGATCTGAGGATGCTAAGTGTTACATAAAACCACGAGATTTGTTGAAAGCGTATCTTCTAGGACTATACAATTTCTTTGAAGATTGGGGACATTATCTTTTTTTTAGTTCAAATACAAACATATTATACTTTGGTGGACTAGTCTGGACCCATGGCTCATTTTTCTCAGCTGTTGGCCATCCATAAAACACAGGGTGGGTTCTGCAATCTCTAAGGTCTTTTCATACCCCAATCTGTAATGACTTTTTTTTTCCTAACTAGCTAATATCCTCATCATTTTTCTGTAGATTTTAGAGAGAGGTCATTTTTTCTATTTCTGTAAGGTCACCCTCCTTAATTCATATTCCTGCTGTTGGCAGCTTTTTGCCCGGTTCTCAGACCCTTTTAGCCCAAGGTGGGGCCTCTCGGCCTCTGCCCCTGCAGCTCTTGCTCAGCCACAGATTGCCCTGCCCTCCCTCCATCTATCTTCTCTAGGCTTTATCACCTTCCTCGTCCCCAGTTTAAAAAGGCGGGAGACTGGGGGAGGCAATAAAGACAGAGCAGCCCTTTGCTTCTGAGAAGGGAGACTTCTACCCTCCATTTGACTTTTCCTTCAATTACTGCTGGTTTGACATTTTTTTCCCTTCATTCTGAGAAGTCCCTCCTGAACTCTCTCACTTGGAGTTTGAATTATTTTGCATTCAATGACTTTTCAGCTTTTGATTTAACATTTAACAACTTTGCCTGTCAGCCTCCCTTCCTTTTCCTCCAAAATGCTATAAGATAGTTTCCTCCACTTAAAGTCATATCATCATTTAAAGTGGAATTTTGCTGAAACTTGAACAGAAATTTGACTGGTTTCATCAAGCAAGGGAGGCAGGAATATAAACCTAATGTTGCATGTTGCTAAGCGAGTTCATGATTTGAACTTTCCCAACCCATTGACCTAGTCACACACACACGCACACCCCACTCTTAAAGATTGTATTTTTAGGGGTTGTGGTTAGGAATTGGAAAGTTTTGTCATGAATAGAACACAAATTTAAGAAAGCAAACAAACGATAGAGACAAGTAAATGTATCTCTCAATGGAGAAGAGGCCCCAGCAGGGTCTTGGGATCACTGCAGGACAACTCTTATTTAAAAATCTAAAAGGGAGTAACCAGAGAAATCACTGGTTCTGAAAATGAGGAAATCTCCAGTTTTTGGGTGTCTTTTCAGGTAATTAAACACTAATTTGATCAGGGCAAACCACAGAATGCTCTCTCAAAGACAGGTGAATGGGCAAGATCCTTGAAAAAAAATCAGTGTGAAAAGGGTTCAGTTATATAATTAGGGAGAAAAAATTTAAATTATAATAATAATATCTGAGTTTTCTATTATGTCCTAAGAAGTGTACAACATCATTATAATCCACATCATTAATCATCAGGGAACTGCAAATTAAAACCACAACGAGATACCTCAATGCATCCACTAGAATAGCTAATATGGAACCTAGGAATCATTGTTAAATTTATTGAAGAAGTTAACGGGGCATAATTGCTGGGACCAAAACTAGAGTGAATGGCTTTATATATTTTGGAAAGATGTTGGAAAGCAAACTGCATTTGCGTCAATGACAATGACAATAGTAAGAGGAAAAGAGGCTACTCTTTCTGTGCTCACTCATGTGCCAAGCACTGTGCCTTACATCCATACACACACACGCATGCACGCACACACACACACATATTACACACCCAAAGAAAACACATCCGGAATAGAAGCAATGGAATAAAGAACCACTAAAATAATTATCAAGACTCTAGATAGGGAAAATGTAGAAAAAAAATCAAGACGTCTCAGTCTATAGAGACAAAGGCTAGATAGGGTTTCCATTAAAGTTTGCAAAATTCTAAAAAATTTGGGGCCAGGACAGTGGCTCATGCCTGTAATCTCAGCACTTTGGGAGGCTAAGGCAGGAGGACCACTTGAAGCCAGGAGCTTGAGACTAGCCTGGCCAACATAATGAGACCCCGTCTCTACAAATAAAATGAATGAACCAGCCATGGTGGCTCGTGCCTGTAGTCTCAGTTACTCAGGGGGCTGAGGTGGGAGGATTGCTCAAGCCCAGAAGGTCAAGGCTGGAGTGAGCTATGTCATGCCACTGCATTCCATCCTGGGGGACAGAGTAAGATCCCACCTCTCAAAAAAAAAGAAAAAGTTTGGCAGCCTTCATATAAAAAATAATTAGAGGAACTGATTTCAAACATTATAAAGTAATTAAGTAAAGTAACTATATATATAAAGTTTAAAGGTAATTTAAATCTTGTGGTACTGGCACAAAGATAGACATAGAGATTAATGGAACAGAATGGAGAATCCATACATATATGGCCAATTGACTTTCAACAAAGATGCCAAGACATTTTCAATGGAAAAGGATAATCTTTTCAATGAATGATGCTAGAACAACTGGGTAGTTATATGTTAAAAAGGAACCTCAACATTTATCTCACACCATATACAAAAATTAACTCAGAATGGATCATAGACTCAAACATAAGAACTAAAATTATACCATTTCTAGAAGAAAATACAAGAGAATGTCTTAGTAACTTTGGATTATTAAATGGGATATAAGTAGGAACTATTAAAGAAAAAATCAATAAACTGGATTTCAACAGAATAAAAAACTTTTGCTCTTTAAAAGATACTGTTATGGCTGGGCACGGTGGCTCATGCTTGTAATCTCAGCACTTTGGGGGGCCGAGGCGGGTGGATTGCTTGAGCCCAGGACCAAGCTCAGACCAGCCTGAGCAACATGATAAAACCCTGTCTATACAAAAATTAGCTGAGTGTGGTGATACATGCCTGTAGTCCCAGCTACTTGGGAGGCTGACACAGGAGGATCACTTGAACCTGGGAGGTGGAGGCTGCAGTGAGCTGAGATCACGCCACTGCACTCCAGCCTGGACAACAGAGTGAGACCCTGTCTCAAAAAAAAAAAAAGGATACTATTATGAAAATGAAAAAGACAAGCAACAGATTGGGAAAATAATATGTGAAAAACATATCTTGGACAGAGGACTTTTATCTAGAATATATAAAAGAAACTCTTACAACTTAATAACACCCAAATAATCCGGTTTAAAAATGAACACTTCACTGAAGAAAAAAAAAAAAGCAAACGGCACATGAAAAGATTATCGACATCGTTAATCATCAGGAAAAAGCAAATTTAAACTATACGTCTATACATCCACTAGAATTTCTAAAATACAAAGACTACTGACCAAGTTAAGTGTTGGCAAGAATATGGAAAAACTGGAGCTCTCATGCACCACTAGTGGGAATCTTAAATAGTTTAACCACTTTGGAAAATTTGGCAGTTCCTTTAAAACTTTAATCACACATCTATCACATGATCCAGACATTCTACTCTTAGGTATTTGCCCAGGAGAAATGAAAACATCTGTCTATGCGTAGATTTGTACGTGAATGTTCACAGCAGCCTATTTGTAATAGCCCAAAACTAAAAGCAACCTACATGCTCATCAGCAAGTGAATAAACAAATTGTGGTATAGCCACACAATGGAACACTACTCAGCAATGAACAGGAATGAACTATTGGTACACACAATGCCGGGGATGGCATCTCCATGGAATGAAAGAAACTAGGCCAAAAAAAAGAGTATATATTGTATGATTCTGTTTATATTAAATTCTAGATAATGCAAACTAATCTGTACTGATAGAGGGCAGATCAGTGTGGACAGGGTTGTGTAGGCAGTGAGGATTCATTATAAAGAGGCACAAGGAAACTTTTAGGGTGATGGATATGTTTACTATCTTAATTGTGATAGTTTTACAGATATGTAAAAATTCATCAAACTGTATACTGTAAGTATGTGCAGTTTACTATATGTTAATTATACCCCAATAACAAAATGCAAAAAAACAGTGGGAACCTTTTGAAGCTTCTAATAGGTGGTCCTCTGGACAAATGTAGTACTATATACTACATAGTTGATAATAAACCAAGAGGATTCTTTATATCCAGGCTAAAACTGTAAGTCCTTCAGGGATCTGAATTAGTGCATTCTTTGTTATTAAGGAGAACTTGAGACTGTTGCACCTTCGTCTTCACCCACCATCCTCACTCATGCCAGGAAGGACAACGATGCCCCATGACAGTGACTGCTGCTAAAGACAGAATATTGAGTGAGACGGACAAAGGTCCTCACACAAGAGGCGTTTATTGTGGTTTTGTGGATTTTTAGCTCATCGTGGCAGATAACTTTTGCATAAGATTCACACGCTAAAGACTTATTCTATGAGTTATAACCCAGAGATACTACAAATCAAAAAATGAGCTGCACTTGTCATGTTGAATTGCAGCCAACCTCCCAGCAATCTGCTGTGTACTCTAAAAAGGCCATCTCCCTAAATCTTGTTTTAGACATGAGAATCAATGATGTTAATGAAATCACTCCTATGTGTGGGGTCAGCATTTTCCAGGTCTACTCTAAGACTTAGTTAAGGCAGAAGCAGCACAAGAACAGTGCACTTGGAGGAAATGGGGAAACTCAAGATCCGGCCCCAGCTTTGAGACTGGCCAGTGGCTGGACCAACTTCAATCACATGTTCTTTCAGGGATGCTTTCCCTTCACCTATAAAATGGATGAGGTCTGTGAGTTCTTTAACCATCTGAACTCTTGAGGATAAAGATGTTATATACATATAGGTAGGACTTGATATAATTTACCTTCCAAACCAGAACACTTTTGAAAGCATTATTCATAATTAGACTGGGTAACAGGTGTATTAGTCTGTTTTCACACTGCTAATAAAGACATACCTGAGACTGGGTAATTTATACAGGAAAGAGGTTTAATGGACTCACAGTTCCATGCAGCTGAGGAGGCCTCACAATCATGGCAGAGGGTGAAAGGCACGTCTTACATGGCGGCAGAGAGAATGAGAGCCAAGTGAAAGGGGAAACAGCTTATAAAACCATCACATCTTGTGAGACATATTTACTACTATGAGAACAGTATGGGGAAAACCACCCCCGTGATTCAGTTATCTCCTGCTGGGTCCCTCCCACAACACGTGGGAGTTATGGGAGTAACAATTCAAGATGAGATTTGGGTGGGGACACAGCCAAACCATATTTACAGGTATATGCAAAGACTATCATGGGCAAACTAGGAGAAATGGTCAGTCTGAGAATGACTAAAATGAGTGCCAGCATTGGTGGGTGAGGGATGTGATTCCGCACCAACAACGTGAGCTAGGGCATGGTTTTCAAATGCTAGCCCAAGACCAGAAGAAACTTCCATCAGCCCATGGCAAAAACAGAAAACTGAGGGTGTGAAATGTTACATATTTTTTAAAAAATTATAAAATAGTTAATGCAAACAAAAGGAGATTTACAATTTATGCATAAGGTATAAAGAATAAGACAACAGCTGAAGCCCTCATAAACTCTTTCCTGAACCCATTCTCCCCTCTTCCCTTATAAAGAATGAAATAAGGCCAGGCATGGTGACTCACACTTGTAATTCTAACACTTTGAGAAGCTAAGGTGGGAGGATGTCTTGAAGCCAGAAGCTCAAGACCAGCGTGGGCAACATGGCAAGACCCTGTCTCTACAAAAACATTTAAAAATTAGGCCGGGCATGGTGGCTCACACCTGTAATCCCAGCACTTTGAGAGGCTGAGGTGGGTGGATCACAAGGTCAGGAGATCGAGGCCATCCTGGCTAATATGGTGAAACCCCATCTCTACTGAAAAAAAAAAATACGAAAAATTAGCTGGGCCTGTAGTCCCAGCTACTCAGGAGGCTGAGGCAGGAGAACCACTTGAACCTGGGAGGCGGAGGTTGCAGTGAGCTGAGATTTCACCACTGCACTCCAGCCTGGACGACAGAGAGAGACTCCATCTCAAAAAAAAAAAAATTAAAAATTAGCCAGGTGTGGTGATGTGCACCTGTAGTCCCAGCTATTCAGGAGGCTGAGGCAGGAAGATCACTTGAGCCCAGGAGTTCCAGGCTGCAGTGAGCTGTAATTGTGCCACTGCACTCCAGCCTGGATGACAGAGTGGAGACCCTGTCTCAAAAAAATAAAAATAAAAACCAGAATAATAGTTGAAGCCCCCAAATATTCTGACATGGTTTGGATGTGTCCTCACTCAAATCTCACCTCATCTTGAATTAGCTCCCATAATCCCCACATGTTATGGGAGAGACCCGGTGGGAGGTAATTGAATCATGGGGATGGGTTTTCCTGTGCTGTTCTCATGATAGTGAGTAAGTCTCACGAGATCTGATGGTTTTATAACTGGTAATTCCCCTGCACATGCTCTCTTGCCTGCCACCATGTAAGAAGTGCCTTTGCTCCTCCTTTGCCTCCTGCCATAATTGTGAGGCCTCCCTAGCCATGTGGAAATGTGAGTCCATTAAATCTCTTTTTCTTTATAAATTACCCAGTCTCAGGTATTTCTTCATAGCAGTATGAAAATGGACTAATACATACTCCTTCTGGAAGTATGTATTCCTCTCCTTTCCCAGAGCTTATCATTATCCTGAATTTGTATTTATTGTTCCCTTGTTTTTCTTGATAGCTTTACAAAACATTGTTTAGTATTATATGCTTTTTTAACATTAGGTAAATGGAATCATTCAGTATGTATTCTTCTATAGCCTTTTTTGCCCAAGATATTTATTTTTCAAAGGACAGCCACATTGATTGATTTTCAGCCTGTTGTTGCTCTCTTTCTTCCTTTTTGGTACTGTATAATATTCTACTGTACCACTATCCTATAATTTAAGAATTGTTGTCCTACTGATGGACACTGAGGTTGTTTTCTGTGAATATTCTTATACATGTCTCCTGGTACATGTGCATTTGTTTTTCTAACAATGTATCCAGGAGTGGAATTGCTGGTTATAGCGTATGCACATTTTTAAATTACTAGGGATTGCCAAATTACTCTCTAAAGTTATATCATATTATATTCCTCTCAGCAGTGTAAAACAGCTTCTCTTGCTCCATATCCTTGCAAATATTTGACATTATCAGACTTTTCCATGTTTGTCAGATAGGTGAGTTTAAAATCGTATCTCATCTCAATTGAGTGATCAAAGTTAACATCAATAATGGAACAAAATCAAAATTGTGTGCCACTTTATAGAATACATCAGGAAGAATACAGCATTGCTTTTGCAATATTCCTATCAAAAAGGAAATAACATGAATGGAATCATATGAAGACATAATGGAAATCCAAATACAAAATGAATCTATAAAATAACTTGCTTAAAAGGGTCAAGGTTATCAAAGTCAATTCTATTGGACCAACGTAGGATTTAAAAAAAAAAGATTATTGGCCAGGCGCGGGGGCTCACGCCTGTAATCTCAGCACTTTGGGAGGCTGAGGCGGGCAGATCACTTGAGGTCAGGAGTTCGAGACCAGCCTATCCAACACGGCAAAACCCCATCTCTACTAAAAATACAAAAATTAGCCAGGCGTGGTGGCAGGCACCTGTAATCCCAGCTACTCGGGAGGCTGAGGCAGGAGAATCGCTTGAACCTGGGAGGCGGAGGTTGTAGTGAGTCAAGATTACGCCACTGCACTCCAGCCTGGGCAACAGCGAGACTCCTTCTCAAAAAAATAAAATAAAATAATAAATAAATAAATAAATAAAAGATTATCAAAGACAAGAAGAAACTTGGGAATTGTTCCAGATTGAGAAAGACTAAAGAGACATAACTAAATGCAATGTATGATTCAGAACTGTATTCTTTTGCTATAAATGACATTATTGGGACAATTAATGAAACTTGAATGGGAATTTGAGCATTATTAGATGATAGTAATATATTAATATTCATTTCATAATTTCGGTGGCTGTATTGTGGTTATAAAGGAAAACAAGTGTTCTTGCTTAGATTAAGTATAAATGAGAACTTTGTAGGATCTAATTTTTTTCCAGATAGATAAATGTCCTAGTACTATTTATTGAATAGGCGATCCTTTCCTACTGCCATCAATGCTACTTTCTATCATATTTCAAGTTTTCATATCGGGTCAATTTCTGGGCAGTTGATTCCACGCCATTGGTCTGCCCGTCTGTCCCTGAGCCAAAAGATCATTTTCATTTTTCTTGAAGAACATTTTGATGTAAGAAAAATTAAAAGACACTTACAATCCATTTATATCATGATGGAGCCACCAGGTCTCAGAATTGCTTCCCCCACCCCGAGCCTTGGCTCCCGCCATAAACTTTCTTGATTGTGATGCCCCCATTGCTTGGTTCCGGACCTCCTTCAGGACATTTGACGCTTGGAAATAAAATGCTAGAGAGTTCTTTTCTCAGCATCTTTGAAAATAAATATCTGGTTGCCCTCTGTTAAAATAGTGCTCAGCAATAAGAGAAACATGTGAGCAAGGCCTCTCCACACAGGAGCTGATATGCCCTGGGGCATGGATGAGGTGCTTGCTCGAGGGGCTCCCTAACAGCCTAAGGCAGTGGTTCTGAAATCACTCAAAGTGTGGCCTCCTGACCAGCTGCATCTGCATCTCAGCATCACTTGGGAACTTGTTAGAAATGCAACTTCTCAGCACACATCCCAGACCTCCTGAATTCTGATAATTCTGATGCACAAAAAGTCTAAGAACCTCCAGCCTAAGGGTCTTCAGCATAGAGATGATCTCTAAACCTCTGGTGACTACATGTGGTCTACTGTATTATTTTTCACAAACATTCCATGCTGCTCTCTGGGGGAGGATTATCTTTCCCCACTCCACTGACAGCAGATTTGGCCACATGACTTACTTTGACCAATGGAATCTGAGCAGAAGAACCTTGTATCACTTCAAACAGAAGTTTTAAGAGCCAATAAGTGGTTCACTGAGCTCTCCACTGCCCACCCCCCACCCCTTGCCTACTGCCATCACCTTGCAAGAGATAGTGATGTTCTGGACGGAGCCTGCTCTATCAGCCTGGGTCCTAGAGTGAGGATGACATGAGACAGAGCCACAGCCAACCCACAATGGACATACGGCAAAAGTAAGAAAACAGCCTTTGGTCTGTGAGCTATTGAGTTGTCCAGGGCTTTGTTGTTGAAGTATAACCTACCCTATCCTAACTAAAGAAACAGGGACTTTTTCCCCCAACATACTTTAAATAGAACCAATTAGCTCTTGTCAGCATCACTGAAATCAAAAGCAGTGGGACTGGAAATACAGGGTGGGGGTGTCTCATGTCATGAGAAGATGCTGGACCTGACTATGTCTTGTTCCCTCCCTGGGCAAGTGACTAGATATAACCCCATCTAGTCAGGCCACAGTCTAGACAAATAATCATTATCACACCCACCAATGCCATGTCCAGGAGCTGAGCATCGTCTATGAGATGTCTTACCAGAGGAGATGACAGAAGAGTGCAGGTCTGTGTCTGTGCTGCTTACTTCCAACAGGCCCTGGCTGATGAGCCTCAGTGTCAAGAACTCCAGGCAATTGACTGAGGGGGCTCAGACAGGAGGAACTTGGTATGGGGAGAGAGGAGAGGAGAGGAGAGGAGAGGAGAGGAGAGCGGAGGGGAGAGGAGAAGAGGGGAGCAGAGGGGATGGGGAGGAAAAATAAGGAGAAAGAAAGGAAGAGACAACAAAAGAAAGCTCAGACTCAGAATGCTGAGCAAGATTGAGAGCCAGGGGACCTCCCTGTCCCCCTCCATACCTATCTTGGTTTGTGAGGTTCTGTACACCAACTGAGATGGAGCTCAGAATAGGCTGCAAGAGTCCTCCTTGATCTGGGGAAGTTTATCTGCTGGCTTCCTCAAGAATGCCCACTTGTGCTTTTTGCCTAAGTCCTCTGATCCAGTGATCTCCTCTGCACTTTCTATAGTAA
This sequence comes from Pan troglodytes, assembly GCF_028858775.2. NCBI lineage: Eukaryota > Metazoa > Chordata > Mammalia > Primates > Hominidae > Pan > Pan troglodytes. The sequence goes on from NC_072402.2 coordinate 36,238,448, forward strand.
CCAACCCAGGATTGCCTACAACAGCATAGGACTTCTTCCTGAAGGTCAACTCTATTAGCACTTCCTCCACAAAACCTTTCTTCATCCAACTGTCAATTCTTTCCTCAGTCTAGAAAGCAATCGGCATTGTGCCAAATTGATTGAATTCTATATCCCATTGTCCACAGCAGAATCCTTGAGAGTCACAGCATTTATCATAATGGAGCAAGAAGTTCTACATGGCCTCTATTTTTTAACCTAGCATTGATTGACCAAAGCCAATTTAACATACAATTGCAAATGAACACATGGCATTAGCTTCAAGCGTAGTTGCTAAGAGATGATCTCATTATAATTCCAAAATCCAAAAGCTGGTATTAACCTCTTTGATTCAATGTAAACCTTGTACCCTGAAGAGAGAGAGAATCATTCACTAAGACTCAGGCTTGTACTCAGTGTTTAGGGAATGAAGAAAAAGAACAATTGTTTGACAGTCACTTTAAGAAAATGACAACAGCAAAAGAAAGGGGAAAAAAAAACTAATCTATGAACTAAAACAGAAAGCAGAAATAATGTGTGGCATGTGAAAACAGCCTGCCTCCAGTGCTCACATTCTCAGCTTCAACTACAAGAAATAAATAGGCAGGCATTTATATTGAAATTGTTTTTGGTATCCCTGGACAGCCAATCTCACTTTTAGGTCAAGTAATTTCCAATCTGATGACTTCGGTTGTCATTAGAAAGGAAAAGAGTAGAAAAATTCACTAAAGTTGTTTGAAAAAAGTCAAATAAATATATTTATATTTTAAAGTGGTATTATTGGCTTCTCAGCTGCAGAATTAGGCACTTCAAGTGCACATTCTCCCCATTTTTTCAGGTAGTGTTTAACTCTATGCTGATTTGGCAGTATCTACCAAAAGCCTTTAACATTTTGTACATTTTAACCCATAATTCCATTTCTGAGAACTTATTTAAGGAAGATGAGATGCCTGTGCAAATATTTATGGACAAGGTCATTCATTTTCAACTCATAATAACCAAAAGTTGGAAACAACTTAAATATTCAGCATCAGAGTATTTGTTAGATAAATGATGGTACATCAATACAAGGAAACATTAAGCACATATTAAAAACTATATTCTTAAAGAATATTGAAGGAATGAAGGAGAACATATGTGTATACACACTCATACACACATATGTACACATAGAGAAAATATGATTATCTGGCTGCCAGTAATAACAAAAAACTATTTGAATAGCTGAAGCATTTGTGACAAAGGTGACATTAAGATGCATTGGAGAACAGGTGTCTTTTTATAAATAGGATCAGATCAATTTTTTTCCATGAGGAAAAAAAATGCATTTTGACCTCTACCACACAAAAATCAATTATATAGCTTTTATGTATATCAATTATTTATGTATATATACATACAATATATAAAACCTAAATGTGAGAACTAAAATAAAATATTTAAAAGGAAACACATGAAACTATCTTCATGACCTTAGGGTAGGCAAACTTTCTTATATTGAACACAAAAGTTTCTAACCATAAAGGGGAAAAAGGATAAATTGAATTTTACTTAAAAACTTCTTTTTATCACAAAAATTATTAAGAGAGTGAAAAATTAAGCTACAGAAAGGGGAGAAGATAATTGCAAAACATATATCCAACAAAAGACTCATATTCAAAATATATACAGAAACCCTACAAAAAAAAAAACCCAGATAACATAATAGAAAAATGGCCAAAATATTTGAACAGGAAATTTTTAAAAAGATATCCAAATGGCTGATATACATATGCAAAGATGTTCAACTTGCATAACCATCAAGAAAACACAAATTAAACTACAATGTGATACTACTACATATCATCAGAATAGTTAAAATGAAATAGACAATTCGTATAAAGTAGTAGCAATGCTATGAAGCAACTGAAACTCTCATACACTGCTGTTTGGAGTGTAAATTGACACAACTTTGGAAACTATTTGGATACCTGTAGTATCTACTAAAATAGGACATACCTATGTCATGATCTAGGAATTCCATTCCTGGTTACTTACCCCACAGAAAGTGTACATGTATTCACTAAAAGATATGTACAAGAGTGCTCATAGCAGTACTACCTGTAAATAGCTCCAAGCTGGAAACAGCTCAAATGTCTATGAACAGCAGAATAAATAAATATATTGTGGTATATTTATAAATTATACTATCACACAACAAGCAGAAGGAACAAATAATGTTATACACAGTAGCATGAATAAATCTCACAAATAGAATGTTAATCAGAAGAAACCAGACAGAAAGGGAAAACTATGTGATTTGGTTCACATAAAGTTCAAAAACAGGCAAAACTAATCTATGGTCATTTTCAGATACTGGTTACTTTCAGAAGTGGGAGTGACAAGAAGTCACTTCTCAGGGATGATAATGTTCTTTTTCTTAATTTGGGAACTGTCTACACGTGTATTAGCTATGAAAAACTCCATCGTGCTGTAAACTTGTGATGCACTTTTCCAAAAGTATGTTATACTTCAATAGAAAGCTATTTTAATGGCTTCAAATGATAGAGGTTTATTTAACTCAAGCAACAGAAAGTTTAGAGGTAGCAGTAGAGAACCAGAATGGTGCTTCAACTATGTCTTTGAGAACCCAGGCTCCACCTTCATGCTCCTTCATGCTCAGCCTGTGAATTCTGTCTTCAAGGTTGTAAGATGCCTGTGACATTTCTAGGCATTACATCTGCATTATGGGAAGAGAGGAGGCAAAAGGCCAAAAGCCAAAGAACATGCCAACTGGGACTAACTCTGTGGAATTGAGGGTACTTTTTAATTTTAGGCATCACAATTTTCTAGTTTCCAAATGTTCCACAATGATATGTATTAATGTTATTTTAAAAAGAAGGCTCTGCTAAATGGATTGCAACAAAGCAAAATTATTCTCTGATTCTGAACTTCAAGCCCTGTAGAGGTCCTGTTGGGCTGAATAATTGGAGAATCCTTTCTATGCCTATAGGGGCAGAAAAATAGCCCTGGTCTTATTCTCGAGAGGGTGCAGAACAATGAGCTGCTCCCTGATTCTCATATCATAAGATGCATAGAGACCTTGTGTGTGTGGGCCCCTAAGCAGTATTCTTTGGGAGCAGAGGTGTTTCTGACCTGAAATGACTTGGGGAAAATGGCAGCATCCCACACAGCCAGGGTTTGGTGTGTAGGTGTCTGCCACTGCTGTTCGACACTCAAATGCATATTTTATCCATTTTCTGGAGCTCTGCAGGGTAGAACTTAGCTCAGAATAATTAAGGAGAAATGTAAATCAAGAAATAAGCTTGGTTATAATTTAATCCACCGAAAGAAGAGAAAGTAAAAAGCAGTATAAATTATATTTCAACACAGTTGATTGCCTGAAAGATATCATTGATCAACATTTTTTCTAAAGATAACGACCTTTGAGATATCTTGTGCTTTGAACAGAGTCAAGTTTATTCACCCTATCTAAAGGATAATTCTTGGCCCTAGGCTTCAATCCCTTACTCGCCTTCAATTGTTACTATCTGGGAAAACGTGGTTAGCAGCAAACAAACTCTATGAGAGCTTCTACATGAAGAGCCCAAAAGAGCTCTCTCCCTCTTATTTCCAAGTCAAGAACCACTTGAAGATGGACCTAAAATTTTCCAGTGAATAAAAGCAGGAAGTTGATGCATGATGGTTTTAAATTGTGAGAAGGGAAATTGTGTTAAAGAAGAATGAAAAACCTATATAGTTTGTAGACTTCACTTTCAACAATGTTTATTTCATGCCCACTTTGTATGAGGCCCTGTGTTTAAGACCTGCCGTATTCAGAGAAGAACCCTCACACCACAGGCACCTCCACAATTCCACAATTACAGGCACACACAGTCCCCCGCCAAAGACATTTCTCTCCACTACCAGCCCCACAGCCACACCCTCCACAGTCACCCCCACAGATATCTCCACAATCACCCGACAGCCCTCCCACAGCCACCACCCAGAGTCACCTCCCACAAGCACCTCCGCAGCCATAAAGATCCATCTTTAGTTCCTCCAAGACATCAGGCTCTCACCCCGTCACCTTTACTGTATATCAGAAACACTCTCCTCTCCTTCCTCCTGCCCTTACAACGCACTTCCCTCAATCTGGCCAACTTCTACTCAGCCATCTGGCCTTTGTCCAGACATTTCTTCCGAGAAAGACATGCCACCTGAGTCCTCCTGAGTTTCTCTGCCTGCATTTTTATTTAGAACTTCTCCCCAGAATAACCTTTAAAGGACAAAGGAAACAAAAATAAAATGTCTTTTAAGACTATATCTAAAGAGTCCTGCTTAATCAACATGCTGATGACAGAAAGCAAACATTTAAATACATATTACATGCCAGGCATCGCTCTATGTGCCTGGGGGGTATTAAATAATTTATTCTTCACAACAGCCCTAAGAGTAGGATGAGTAGGCCTTCTATTGTTGCAGTTTTACAGATGAAGAAACTGAGGTATAAAAAGTTAAATAACTTTTCCCCAAGTTCACAATGCTGGTAAGGGAGTCTTGGAATGCAGAAAATGCCCAAATATGGACCCCTGACCTTGAGTTTGTCCATGAGCTTGAGACTTGATGAACAGCTCCACTTGCATGACCCCAAAGTCAACTAGTCCCAGCTGAAATGATGTCTCTCCCCACAAGCCCACTGTGTGTTCTTTGTTGCCTCTTTTGCTAGTAGCACAGTCATGCTCCCAGGAACCCAGGTTCAAAAGTCTGTGTACTCTGAGACTTTTGCTTTTCATCTCCCCTTCTGGCCTCTAGATTCTATACCCTAGTCTTCTGGGGTCTATTCCCTGCTTTCCTTTCCCTTAGCCAATATTCCACTTCAGAATTTCATAATCACATAACTATCCTGCTAGTTGGCAACTCACATATATAATCACTCCTACTTCTTCCACTTTATTCACTGGTTAAAGATCTTTAATAACTCCCCATCGTGTACTGTGCTAAGTAAAAACACTCCTGCCTGTTATCTCAACAGCTATTATCAACTGGGCTCAAGGTACCTTCCAGGTTTGCTGCTCACTGCTTCCTTACTTGTTTCCTGCGTCCAATTGGATGGTTCCCCGAACTCATCCTGTTTCCCATTTGTCTCATACTCTTGCCTCTGTCCAGACTTCCCTAATCCTCACCACCACCTACTACAATAAAAGCATGTCCCAAATGCCCTGAACTCTGCACAACCTTTCATGAGAACACCAAACCAATATGTTCTCTCTCTACTTTGAAACGTCATGATTCTTCTGACCTATATACCGTATCACAGATGTCTGTGTATCTGTCACGGCCTCCTTGGAGACAAGAATTATGTCTTACTCATCTTGGCTTCCAGCAGGAGCCAGTGTGGTGTCCTAACATGGTGAATGTTAAAAATATATTTCAGTTGAATATGATGACATTGAATTGACTATAAATGAAAGTGGGCACCAAGCTTGCCCTATGAAAGAGTTCTACTCAATCTTCCCTGCTGGGTTTATAAAAACTGATTAAAGTTCATAGTAAATATGGAAACAACATACACTTTCCCATGATAAAAATCAAGACAAACTCGGGGCCAAATAGTGAAGTTGGTGCCTTTAAAACCAAAGCATTTTCATAGAAATGAAAACTTGGGATGTCAGTTGGATATGTATTAATCAGTGAGGGAGCAGTTGGAAGGTTTAAGGTTGACCTTTTCAGTGGACTATACCTGGGCATGAGAATAATGATGTGAATCTGTGCTTGTTGACATGAGATATTCATAACAGTGTTAAGTGATCAAAGCAGATTAGATAGCAGGGAGTTTATTTGCATTTTTAAAAACATGTGATGTGTGTCTAAAGAAAAAAGAAGAGCCAGGGAAAATATACATCAAATGTTAATACCAGTTATCTCTGAGTGGTGAAATTAAGGATAATTTATGTGTTGTTCTAAATACTTTTCCTGAATTTTTGCCCTAAGCAAAAATAGAAAAATATTCAACTTTCATCAGAAATATAGCGGTCATGGGTAGCCTAACTACATGCTGAGGTGTGTGAGAGGACATTGTGCTATTCCGAGGGGTACACCAAGCTCTATAATTGTAGTTGAATTAGTAAGAACAGCTAAAATGTTTGCTGTTGTTTTATGCCAGGCACCCTGCCAAGAATTTACATACATTAATTTTTTCATTTACTTGTCATAACAGCCCTTTTCTGCTTTATTTTTCTTTACAGCATATGTCACTTTCTGATATTAAACACTTTATGTATTTATCTCCTTCTTTGTATGCTCCTCTCACTAGAACATAAGCTACCAGAGGGCATGAATGTTGGTTAAATTTGGTCACTGCTGTATGCCTAGTACCTGCTGCAGTGCCTGGCATCTTAGTAATTGATTAATATTTGTTGTCTGAATGAACCACCTATCTTAGTCCATTTTGTGCTGCTATATAACAGAATATCTGAAACTGGGTAATTTATAATTGAATTATAATAAAGAAATTATATAATTTTTATATATAAAAATTATATATTTATATAATTATATAATTATAAAGAATTACAGTTATATAATTCTTTATAATTAAAAGAAATTTATTATTAATTATTAATTAAAATTATTCGCATTCAGCTCTTGGTTCTGGAGGCTGGGAAGCCCAAAATTGAGGGCTCACATCTGGGGAGGGCTTTCTTGCTGCGTCATCCCATGTCAGAAGGCAGAAAGGCCAAAGAGTTCACAAGAGACAGCAAAAGGGGGCCAAACTCACTTTCATACTAAACTTGTTCTCACAATGACAAACCCACTCCCAAGATAATGACATTACTCCATTCATGAGGCCAGAGCCCTCATGAAGTAATCACTTCTTAAAGGTCTTACCTTTCAACACTGTTGTACTGGGGATTAAGTTTTTAATACAACCTTTAGAGAACACATTCAAACCATAGAAAGTATTATTCCTATTTTACAATGATGACTCTAAGAGACGCTAAACAGTTTGTCTAAAGACGCATAGATATGAATGAGCAGAGCCGTGTCTCAGCCCAGATCTTCAAGTGGTTCTGGTTCTGAACTGCTCTCTCTCATTAATTACACCAAATCCTTGAATGAAAATGTCCTCCTCCTCCCACCTGTAGTCAACCCATGGGAGATGGTGAAATGTGACATGTGCATTTGCAAGAATGGTTTTCTTTTGAGTATTAAGTTAGCACGATCTTCACATAATAAATGAAGTTCTATCATCCACAAAGGTTACCATAACAGGCACAATAGTTTTCAGATCAAAAGCAGGAGGGGGAGGGCCCAGAAATCTAATCAAGTATTCACTAAATAAAAAAGAAAACTATAGTCTGGGAAATAGTCCTCAGACATCTTTTTTTAGGGAATTGTGAATGTAAGAAGTCAGACTGAATAGACAGACCGCGGCAAAATATCAGGATTTCTCAGGGAAGCCCAGTGCTGATGCAGGAAGAAAGTACTCCGACCAGCAATACCAACTATCTGGGCCACACGGCTGGCCGTGCAGTTCAACAATGTTGGCCATTCACACCATCCACGTGCCTTGCCTTGATCACCAAACAATCTTTTTGACTATCACAGGCTTCCCTCGTGAAGATACATCTGTTCTCTTGAGAATGTGGAGTTTGACAGGTAGGCAGCCTCAAGCAGTCTGTGCAGCCCAGCCCCAAATGTGGGTGCCTGCAGGGCCTGGAGCTCAGGGTCCTAGCGAGAGAATCCGCTGACTAGCAGATATGCATTCCCCAGCCCCCTTAGCAATTTGATCTCTCACTATAAATTAAGCAAATGGCATTCTGAATTATTAATTAGTCTTTTGTGAGCTTGATTAATGTGACTGAGTACCATGGATCTGACAACCGTTAAAAGCTCTCCCAAGTCCAGTTTTGGACTCTTCAGTGGGAAAACCATCCCTGAATTGTCATGATAATTTACCTCTTCTCATCCCTCTACCTCCCCACATGAGTGCACACACGTATACATATAGATACACACAAACATGTTCACACATATGAAATATATACACACACTCACATGCACACATAGATACACACATATGAGGCCTGTTTGGCCAGACAGTCTCCCTAGATTATGTCATTATCTCATCTTCTCTGTAACTGTCAAATCACACAGTTAAAAAGATATGAAACATTCAAATGTGCTTGTATTTTTCTCCACTCTTGGTGGTTGCCAACGTTTCATAGTGGACAAACAGACTCAATTCAGCCCAAAGTCAGCCCGGGTAAAATAGCAGGGTTTTTTTCCCCCTAGTTTGGCTCTAGGCTGGTCCTAATAGCAACCAATTAGCAGCAGCTGCTCCTCTTGAAAGCAGGAAGTGAGCAGGGCCACAGGGATCCTGGACAGAGCTGAGAATGAGACAAAGAATGCCTGTTCTTCTCTCCCACCCATACAGCCCTTTCAGCACTTTTCTGCAGAAGCTGAAAATGGCAAAAGGCCAGGCCAGGAGGCCTTTATAAAACCCCCCATTTGATATTGAAAAACATGATACCCAAACACTGGAAAAGCAAATTCTTTGACTGCCATTGCCTCTGCTCCTCATGACTATAACTTCTTTCCAACTCACTCAGAATATAACAGAAAGATTTTACTTGGCCTTCAAGGCCATTGTGAACCAGTCCCCAGCTACTCTCGGACTGTATCCACTACCATTCTCTCCCCCTTGTTCCACTGCAGCCCCACTGGGATCCTCACTCTTCCTCTAATGCACCCGCATCCTGCTTCCTCAAGACCTCCTTCCTTTCTATTCCTCCTGCATGGGATGCTCCTCCCTCACACACATCCACAGGGCTTGCTCCCTCACTTCATTTAGCTCTTTAGCCAAATATCATCTTATCAGAGATACTTTCCTACCATACTTAAAATATACAGCACCCCCTACCTGCTATTACTTTTTAAAAATTTTTTATTTTACTTTATTTTATTATAAAGGCAGGGTCTCACTATGTTGCCCACACAGTTCTCAAACTCCTGGCCTCAAGTGACCCTCCCACCTCAGCCTCCCAAAGTGCTGGAATTACAGGTGTCAGCCACTGTGCCCAGCTGGTACTTCTTCTTATTCTTTATTCTCTTCTCTGATGTATTTTTCTTCCTAGTTCTTATTCCCCACTGACATACAATACCTGTATTTATTGTCTGTCTTCCTCCACTAGAATGCAGGCTCCTTGAGAGCAGGGATTTTGTTTGATTTAATGACTGCCATTTCCTTAAGGCCTAAATGGTGCCCAACCCATGGTGAACACAACTACAGATGTGCTGAATGATTGGTGCTTCTCCTTCACCACTTTTTCTTTTTCTTAATTATTTTAACCCCTTCCCCCTAAGTTATAAAATCTTAAAGTAGCATGTTGACTCTAGACAGGTATCATTTCTCCTTGAAATCCTTCAAAGAATAAAGTTCTTCATGGTATTGGGGCAACCCAAAATGAAGTCCAGTTAGGTTGAAAAAGAATTTCTAATCATTGGCTACTTCTACAGAAAACCACAAAAGGGGAGATGCTAAGGGGATTCTAAAACCATCCTCGGAGGTAATGACCAAATTCATCTTGGGAAGAGGAATGTGCTTTGGTTGGGAGAATTACTTTAATGGGCCTTTTAGTTCTGCAGAGAGAAGCCTAACACTTGGGAAGGATAGCAGAGACACAGATAAGGGGTGCAAAATTTTGCTGTCATAAAATTATGAAAGATGTCTATACTGGTAAGAGAGGTGTTTTTAATGTTTGGTGTTTTCTCATTTCATTGCCTGCTCTGAAAAACCAAAGCTTGAGCAGAGGCTAAAACTTACAGAATAATATAAAATGGAGTAGTCTGTTCAATATGCAGGAAAACGGGGTGAAGAAAAGTTCAGAAGGGGCTCCTTACAATGCTGGATGTTTTCCATCCAGCTTCATGTTTATGTATGAAGTTTTGTGTATGAAAACTTGCCCTCAGTCACCCCAAGTCTTAAACAAAAGCCATGTTAACCACTAACGATGGCAGCCTTGTGTTAGCACTGCCTTAAGGAATCAAAGAGCACCATGTCCATGTTTTGGGATGATGCAGACCAAATGGGCCCAGGGGAACATTAAGAAGTAATGATGAGATGGCTAGGGGTGAGGAGGAGCATTTGGAAGCAGGAGGTCAGAGGTGTTAACCAGGAAAATGTAATTGCCTACAGGAATTCTTGGAAATTTGGGATAGGAAACAGAATGTCTTGCAGTCAACATCACATCAGTATTTAAATAGTAAAAGAAAAGGGACCCTGAAAGAATGGAGGACTTGTAGGCTTTGGGGTCACCCTAGGTCACATATTCAGACTTGAATCTTAGAGGTTTTCTAGTTTTCAAACATTATTTAACCATGGAAGGCGTTTTATCAGATAAATTATAATATGGAATCCAATGTGTAATATAGATAAAAATTGAGCTAGTGTGATGAAATGAGATAGGGGTTTGAATGTATGCCCACTTGGCCTTCCTGTTGGATCCCACATTGACCTTCAGGCACCTCCATGGAATTCCAGTACTCCAGAAACACAGTTTAAACACCATCTATCTAGAACCTAAAGCAGGAATCCACTCTGATATTCCAGACAGTTGATCATTCTGCCTGAGTGCTCATAACCCACTAAGCAACATGCCCCTTAGCCAGCTGTCACTGATGGGTGTTCTTCCTTCTCTTCAACTGAATTCCTCAACTTCTACCCATTGGTGGGACGTCTACCCACTGCTCTTAGTAGAAAAATCAAACTAAGCTTAATTCCTTCCATGTAACGGCTCTTCAAATCTTTGAAGACCTCTTATATCCTTCCCTAAGGTGTTTTTGTTCCAAGCCAAATAGTCCTCATTCTCTTAACTATTCTCAAACTATTATAAAGCTCATATGTTACTTGGGGATCTGAAATTACTGATATTAATAGTAAAAACAAGTTCAGCATAGAAAGACAGTTCACTTAGGACAAAAACAGGGGCACATGAAAGAGAGGCACACTTCAAGGGTAGTAAAGGAAAATGAGATGCATTATCTCCTGCTCTAAAAACAGCCCAAGATATATGTTCCCTCACGAGCACTGTGACGGGTGGAAATCAACTCCAACTTCACTCAGTTCAGGGATGTGCCTGGACTCACACCCTAGCCCTAGAAGTCACCAAATCAGGGACCTAAAGAGGATGGCTATTGGCAGCAGAGGCATTCAGCTCTTCCTAGTAGTATTCTTGAACCACCCCTTAGCAGCTGGGCTCAGGAATTCAAGCCAAGAAGTACTTAGCGTGAGTTAATTTCACCTGATGTTAATTGGCAATTTGCATGCCTAGAGAGCCACTGAGGCTTGGACAATGACACAGAATCCTTTTTTTTTTTTTTTTTTTTTTTTTGAAACAGGGTCTCATTCTGATACCCAGGCTGGATTCCAGTGGCACGAACATGGGACTACAGGTGAGTGCTACTACACCTGGCTAATTTTTTTGTATTTTTAGTAGAGACAGGGTTCACCCCATTGCCCAGGCTGGTCTCAAACTCCTGGGCTCAAGCAATCAGCCTGCCTCAGCCTCCCAAAGTGCAAGGATTATAGGTGTGAGCCACTGTGCCCAGCCCATGGAATCTATTAATTGGCAATAAGTGACATTCTATATTATGGATCCATCAGTTGTTTCAGAGCAGGATATATCTGCCTGTTAGCACTGTTTAGTAAAAATCATTGGATTGATGTTGCACCTGGTTTTGGTAGAGCCTGCAGGAGTGAGGAAGGTGATTTTCAAAGGTTACGCCTATCACATAGCTAGAAAGTGTCTGTGACCAGCTCACCTTCTATGAGAGACCATCACCACCACAGACAAAAGTTGAGCTTCCTGGCATCAAGCTGCAACACACATACACTGCTGGTAGTTAGAGGCCTGGAGACAATGTGCACACTGTGCAGCCCAGTAGTGGGAGGCCAAAGAGGCCTGCGCCTGAGATCTCAGGACCCCTTTCCATGCCTATCCTTCTTCTGTGTGGCTGTACTGTTTCCTCTGCCTGTAATAAAGGTGTTCCACCAATGTAAACTGTTTTGAGTCCTATGTAAACTGTGTGGGTTCTTTCAGCAACTCAACACTTGCGATGATTAATGGGTAATGAGCACAGTGAGGATGAGAAGGGACTTCAGATACAGCCCTCAGAGGCCTTAAGGATGCTTCTGATGGGAGAGTGTTGTGTTTGGACTTTAAGCACACATCTTAGTGTGTGTGATGAAGTACAATACTTTAATTCTGTTGGACTTTGAGGAAGTACCTCCAGAAAAACAACAGGAACATGTTCTGGTTTGCTCCAGTAGAAAAATATTTCCGACTTTAACAAAGAATATGTACATCTAATGTTGCCAGGTGTGTATGCAAACAGAAATGACCCCAGTGTTAATCCTCATTTCCGCCCCCCCAACAAACTCCTTTATTTTGACCCCATATCTTCTAGAAGCAGAATTGTGTTTCATGTATGACAAAGTATTTTCTCCACAAACAATGTTATAGACTCTTTTGAACTCTCAAACAACCATGTGAAAATAGTGCTGGGCATACATGAATTAAGGTCACATTGCTATTGAAATAAAAATCAAAGTAACCCCATGTCTTCCAAGAGTTATGACAGCACCAACAACAAAACAGAAGCTTAGGAAGGAAGTCAGTTCCGGGGGGGAAGAGAAAGTGTATATATGCATGCAAGTGTGTGCACACACATAATTCTCACACACCACATATATGTGGGGAAATGATCTATGTAAGGAATGAAGCAAAATATAATCATTCTAATCTTAGGTCAGAATTTGAGCTGTATCTAAATCTGCACTCTGCCACCTGCCAGCTGTGACTGTGAACAAGGTAAATTACTTAACTACTCTGAGACTAGTTTCCTCAGCTATAAAATGGCAACAATTTTTATTCTGCAAGGTTTTGATGAGGACTAAAAGAAAGAATTCATGTGCTGTACCTGTTATTAAATTAATAAACATCATTGACAGATTTCCAGGGGAGCAATTTTGACCAAAATTTGCTGACTTCCTTCCCTCCCTCTGAGGCTCTGTGTTATATGAAGAGGAAGGAAAGAAGGAAGGGAAATGAAAATCAGAGAAGGGCCAAGGAAGAAAAACATTGCTTGACAATTCTCTAATAGAATGTGGAAATTGTATGGATTTAGTTCTACTTGTCTGTACTAGAATAATGCCCAAGGACCAACCAAGAAATCTCCTATCACTCGGCAGACAGAGGCTGTTGACACGTGGATCTCCTGACCCCAGAGCCCTACCTTCCACCGTCCCCTTGCCACAGAGTCAGAGACAGGAGGGTCACTCACTGGGGAGTGGAGGGCTGGACTTAGAGGATTTCTGGAGTCCTTTGTCATATCATATAAACTACAAAATGCTGTGCCATTCCACATGCTCATTTAACCTGGTGTTTATAATTATCCTGAGAAAAGACATAACTATAGGATCTGAATTGCCCAAAGCGATTATCTATTAGGGGTTCAATCAAGATTCAAACCCGGTTCTTTCCATTATGGTGGTTTTCTCCTTTATTCCAGAGCTGCTTCCAACCTGATGGCAGATGCTGCTGGCACTTGGTCCCCTTCACCCCCGGCTAGCGAGGGTGCATGCGCAGTTGCATTAGACAGTTTTCGACATACCTTCTCAGGTGTCTGTGTTTCTCATTTACTCTTGATGAGGGCTTTCTCAGGACCAGGAAATGCAGCTTGGAAAGTTGGGGGATGGGAATGACTCCAGGCCACCTTCAACAATAGGGGTTGGACAGGAGTTGAGTGTCAGCTTCTGGCATGTTCTGTGTGGTTTCCAGAGGGTCCTCTGGCACAGGAGAGCCCAGCTGCCCACAGTGGTAATAACCCACTCATAACACATGTCCTTTAATGACTTTACCCACTTCCTCAAATGTTCTTCCTGGAATCACCTCCTAGGTAAACAACAGGCACTGAGCCTTGCAGTTGGTCTACTTTTGGAGAAAGCCAAACTGAGACAAATTCTAAAATTCACTTGGTTACACATTCACACCAAAACAACAACAACAACAACAACCAGTAATAATGAGCATGGCTGGCTGAGCAGTCAGAACCTGAGGATAACATTTTCAAGGATTGAGAAAGTGAAACTAACATTCTCCACAAAGCAGCAAGTTACTTCTCCAGTTTCACCAAGACTCCATCTTGCCAGCAACTGCTGGAACTGCAATCAGGGCGGTAATGGCCTCCAAGGGCTCTAGTAAGGCAGTTACAGATCCAGTTCAGATTTTCTAGCTATTAAACAAGAGATTTTAGAATATATTCAGAAAGGAGGATATTATTTCTCAATTCAAGAAAATATCTGGGCGGGACACAGTGGCTCACACCTGTAATCCCAGCACTTTGGGAGGCCGAGACGGGCAGATCAACTGAGGTTAGGAGTTCAAGACCATCCTGGCCAACATGGCAAAACCCCGTCTCTACTGAAAAAGAAAATATAAAAATTGGCCAGTTGTAGTGGTGCATGCCTGTAGTCCCAGCTACTCAGGAGGCTGAGGCACGAGAATCGCTTGAACCTGGGAGGCGGAGGTTGCAGTGAGGCGAAATCATGCCACTGTACTCCAGCCTGGGTGACAGCGTGAGGCTCCACCTCAATAAAAAAGAAAAAAGACAACATCTGAATTCAAGTTTTGAAGTATTTTTTAAAAACTACAAGTATGATCAACACATTTACATTATAGAAGACAAGCACAATCATCTTGACATACATTCTAGATTTATCCACTTTGCACACATATTTTAGAAAGATTTTGAGGGATTCAACATAATATCTTAAAATGACCACTTAATTTTAGTAAAAATAGATTCCCAGCTTCTGTTAATTGACTATAACTATGGTCTGAGAGTGATTAGATTTTAAAGTGTGTGTGTGTGTGTGTGTGTGTAAAATTCTCACAGGAAAATCAATAGTAGTGCACTGCACTGAAGTGTAATGAGTTTTACTCTGCAGTTTGTCCTGCTCCAGAGATGCCAGGCCAGTAAGTTACATGGAGTAAGTTCACATAACACGACTGGCTTTATAGGCTCTAACCATTTATTTAACAAAATGGAAATTTCTAATATATAGCACTTTTCTACATTTAAAATTTTAGGGAGGAGAGACTCATGTTCTACAGTATACATTATTACAAAAGAGTTCATTATAAATTTAAATCAGCTGAAACAATTCCTTTAATGATTAGGATTCATCATCCTTTAGTGCAGCGAGGTGACATTTTGTGGAAAGCATCCATGGCTCTTCGTCAGAGATGTCTTACCAGCACAACCTTCCTTCACTCTGACCTGTCCATCAGAGGATTTCCTTTACCAGTAAAACAGATGGAAGTCCATTTTTCTCTTTTGGTTCCCAACTCAAGTGTAGATCTTTTAATTTAGGAAAGAACTCAAACTTATATAAACTAAAGAGTGGAGGTTGTTGTTTTCATTCTGTTTACTCACACACTGCTCTGTAAAGTCAAGGTTTTCTTGTTGATTTTGCTCACGTGCTGATTGCTACGCATGCAGCCATCATTAGTGCAAATGTGTGGGAGACTTTTTGAATAATGTATAGCACCCAAAGGAATGAACAGCAGACCCCCCCAAAATTTAAATCGCTGCTCTTGCAAATTCTGAAAGCCAAGGATCACTTGTGCCTTACAGAATCCGGGGGCTCTATCCCCAGGTGCAAAGTACATTTTCCAGGTTTCTCCAGGGCAAAGGCAGGGTGGACACCCTCATTAAACCTGTGCCTGACGATGAAGAGCAACTGCTCGCTCTCTGCGTTGATGAAGATAAGTCTCTGGTTGTTGTAGTCCAGCAGGATGCCCACTCTGGCTGGACGCTCAGTCACGTGAACATCACTCACAATACCACTGTAGAAAAATGTGTATCTGAAATGAAAGCGAATGGGAAACATAAAACTCTGGAAATCTCAAGGAATTTAAAAAGGAAAGTCACTTGGGAATAACCAATTCTTCAGTTATTAACTCCACTTCACAATAAGGAGTTGCAATAATGCTGTCCCAAATACTTTCACTAGATTTCTTCTAGATGCTAAAATGCAGAGCTTATCCCAACAGATGAGCATGTTTAATAATTTTGCTCCTCCTACATTAGGAGGCAGTCCCAGAATAGCCAACATATGCCTCCCTTATGATTTTTCTCCACATTCTAATTCTCTCCCAGCTGCCCACATGTTTTAACTACCGCATTCATGGCGTGTCATTCTTTTGAATAAAACTCCTTTGAGGCTGCCATGTATTTTTAAAAGTACCGTAAGCTTGCCTTCCATACAATGTATTAATTTTACAGTTTTAAAATTTTATAGGTAACTTACATAAAGGCCTTTATGAAGTTTAAGGAATATTTCATTATTTTGCCAACTTCATCCTTTGTTTCCACTCCCCCTTCCCCAAACCAACTCTCCTTTTCATTTTCTCAAGGTTTTCTGCAGCCTTGCCACCAGCGGGATTGCCTTTGATTCCTCTCTTTAATTCAGACAAATTCAACTCAACAACTATTCCTTGTGCATATCCATGTATCCAGCACTTTACTAGGCACTCTGGGGCATGTGAAGGACATGAAGTGCTGTCCTTGCCCTCTGGGATCCCATACTGTATGGAGCAGGAAGGAAAAACTGCCCACATCTGAAACTCGGACCACGGCTGGGAATGCCTCTCAGGGTGTAGATCTTCAAGTGTTTACGAGACACATTTAATGAAGCTGTTTTGGTTGTGAAGGGAAAGGTTCAAGGCCAGGCTGGAAAGGACAAACTGCTGACCAGAAAAGCTAAATTGCTCTATGTAAAAAAGTAACACAAGTTTGGGGTTTTCTCCTAGTAGTCTTAGAAACTGAGAATGGGGCCCTGAAAGTAGGGGAAGGAGTGGAATGAGAGATGGAAGAAGAGAGATGAGGGAAAGGTCTATGGATGTGTAGGCTGGAGGGGTGGGAGCACAGCAACACCAGGGCAGTTTGGACCTAAGAATCTGGGTAAGCGACGGGTCTGGCAGGGAGGGCTGAGGATCTTCAAGACTTGCAACAACTGTCTTAAGCCTCGGAAGCTCAAGTGCAAGTATTTAGGGGATGGCAAGTTGTCAACTTCATTGCAGAAAGAAGCTCACGTGGAAGGGCAGAGGTTCACGGTGGTGGGGAGATAAGTGACACTTTTGAGTTGATAAAGGACCTTTTCAATGCCTTGCTAATGAGAGAGATGCCAGAATACTATGATGTTCTGGAACCTGCAAGACAGACTAAACATTTCAGGTAGCAATGATGGGGACTGGCAGTGTGAGCTGGGCTCTTACAGAAGGCTTTGGGAGCACAGGGCTCACACTCAGCCAGAAAGGACAGGCAGGACTTGAATAGGTGAAAAAGAAGGAGAAAAATCCACACAGTAAGGGCAGCAGCAGTGATGGTAAGGTGGCTGAAGAAGTCCGTATGTGGCAGAGAACATCACCATTGGCCTGTTGGGTTTGGACAGGACATGGGGGTGACTTTTAGGATGTTATGTGGATAAGTAAGTCAGGGGCCAGGCTCTAGACTTGCCCTGTCTAATATAGTAGCCACTAGACATGTGTGGCCACTTCCATTAAAATTAAAGTTAATGGTGGAGAATGGGATAGAGATACTCAGATGTGGAGATAGTGTGGTGGCTTCTCCTTGACGATGAGATAGGAAGGTGCCAGCAGCCAAGAAGGAAAGGGTGACAGACAAGACCAGGAGGGCCATTTGAATAGGGCCTCATATTTCACAGAGGGCTTTATAAATTTGAATTTTTGACATTTCTTTCAGATATGGGCATATATAAAGTCATTGCCTTTGTCATTGCAATTGTGTCTGTTAAAAGAATTACTATGTGAAATGTAAGTCCTTAGAGTAAATTTTAATAACCCTGTTAACTGGCATTTCTTTATTTTTTATAATAGTATTTTGAGAGTTCCCAATTAGTAGAAGAGTCTTGGGTCTCTTTCAACTTCCAAGAGGCCCTAGTCCTGAGAGACAAGGGTGAAGGAGTTCTAGAGGGTCTCACTCCAGTGGTTCCTAGTACATATTTGTGCAATGAATAAATGGATGGTTGGTGAACAGTCCGACAGCAGAGAAGAACCAAAGGGCAAGTGCAAACCAAAGAGTTGGGAATAAGGAGGCATTAAGGTTGGAGAAAATGGGAGCTGTAGTGATCATTAGTATGTACAGGTTGTTAGCAAATTAACTATTTCTAGATTGGAAAATACCTGCATTTTTTATGTTTTGTGCAGCTTATATGAATCTATGTATTCTTACATTTGAATAAACATGAGACATATCACACTTTTCATATATATTTTATCAACATTGCATAGCTGAGAAAATGGCTACATATTAAATTAAAATAAAATATCCTAGTTTTTAAATTTTATTGATCCATAAGTAACATTGACATGTTTATTTAAATGTAAGAATGAATGCATAATACTAATTGTTGAATAAACGATATAAAATAATGACATCATTTATTATATATTAAAACATGCTCTTCTTATCTTTATCAGTAGACTATTAGCTTCATGAAGGTAAAACTCTTGGTCTGGGCTGAGTGTGGTGGCTCAGGCCTGTAATCCCAGCACTTTGGGAGGCCAAGGCAGGCAGATACCTTGAGGTCAGGAGTTAGAGACAGACTGGGTAACATGGTGAAAATCTGTTTCTACTAAAAATACAAAAGTTAGCTGGGGGTGGTGCCACGTGCCTATAGCTTTAGCTACTTAGAGGGGTTGATGTGGGAGGATTGCTTGAGCCCAGGAGATCAAGGCTGCATGGAGCCATGTTTGTACCACTGTATATACTGTCACACACACAGAAAAGAAACTCTTGATCTGTTTGGTACTCTGGTGTATCCCTAGTGCCTAAAAGATAACCTGGCACAGGACAGGTACTCAATAAACATTTGTCGAATGAAAAAAAAAAAAAATTAAAGTTAAACAAAATTTAAAATTCAGTTTTTCAGTCCTACCAGCCACACTTCTAGTGTTTAATAGCCACGTGTGGCACCATTTTTCTATTATTGCAGAAGGTCCTATTGCATAATGCTGGTCTGGAGGGTTCTGAATGCCTAAATGTGTCATTTCTCCTCCCCTGTTTGGAAGGTCCCCGGTCCCTACAGGCCCAGCGTTGGTCATTCCTTGAGCCAATCCCTACCTGGGAGGCCAAGTGGGGAAAGGTATTCCCTGAATCCTTGTCTCCACCAGTTCTGCAGGACACAGAACCTGACCGGCCCTGCTTCTGTCTCCATTTCTGGCCGAGCACACATTCCACTAACCTCAACTCTGGCCTGAAGCCAAGCCTGCCTGCGTGGGGCCTGACTCTCTGCCTGGCTGGCTTTGAACAGAGACCTGGCTGGTCTCTTCAAAAAATGATCCTCCAGAAGCCTGGCTCTAAACACTTGCACGATCTTGGAACTGCCTCCCCTCCTCCTGGTGGACTGAGGACCCTTACTCCCTTGAGTCCCACCTCTGGCCCACACTCAGCCCAGACCCCTTTGGACTCTGGTGGTAACTCCCCTCAGGACTCCTTGCCCCAGACTGGCCACATTCTTCCTGGCTGCCCCTCTTCACTGTGTCCTGCAGGTGGTCCCACCCAAGTTCTGAAACCACTGTAGATGTTTGTAGATTTTTGAGCAGAAAAGGCAGGGACATGATGAAAATGATGTTTTAGAAATATTTCCCAGTTGCGAGTGGGTAGAGACTAGAAGTGAGGGTGCAGGCTGGGTGGCTGCTGCTGAAACTGCAGAGGAGGTGCGGAAGCCTTGAGCTAGCATGGCAAGTTTAGGAATGGACAGGAAGGAAACCAGCAGACTCTCCTGAGATGATCTTCACGCCTCCTTCCCAATTGTGACATCTGAAAACCTAGATTCTGTGAGTAGAATCAAGAGTGATGTAGGTTGATTTAAAATCATTAAACCAGAAAAAGTAGAAGACAGGAGGGGCTGCCACAGGAGCGTTCTCAGAGTCCCAGAGGCCAGGGTGCCCCATGTGAAGCCCTCGAAGGATGACATGAGGGCCCTGAGACCCTACCTGTCAGTGCTGAGACCACACAAAGGGACACACTCTTTCTCCCAGAATCTATGGCACCCACTCCAAGCCTGAAAGAGCCAAAGGCCAAAGCTGTAGGTTGAACTGGTCAACAAAATACATAATTTTGTCTTCTAGAGCCTAGGAATTTGTTATTGGAGGTTAGCCCTTGGTGTGGGTTTTTTAAAGATTTGAGTGTGTACAGACATTTTCATGAAATTAATATGTAGTTTCAGCTCTGAATCTACTAACTGTAAACTGAGTTTGAGTGATTTCAAACTCTGGGTAGGGGCTGGGTCCTTATGCATTGCACAGCACTGAATATCAATTAATCATAATTGCTCTGACTTGACGAAACGTGACTTTAAGTAGTGCTTGGAGATGGTGTCCTTATGAACCATCTCAGAGAATCAAACTGTCAAGTAGGATGCAGGGAGAAATGTGCAGCCAGAGATATGCAAAATCCCAATCTGTGGGCCTTTTCTGGGAACTTGCAAGCATTGAAGGCTTCTTTTTAAAGGATTACATTTGAATAATGCCTCATATTTGTATGATACTTTACCGTTCCTAAGCTCTTCCCTATACCTGATTTCATGTGATCCTCACAGCCCCACAAGGTAGCAAGCCAGGCATTACTGTCCCCTGCTGAGCTAGATGATTTAAGATATGCTCAAAGGGTTAACCCACTTATGGCAAACAGCCAACAGGAGGCTAATTGAGGATGGAGCCAGACCTCAAACTGGATTCCTGGCTCCTAGTCCAGTGTTCTTTCTATTAAACCATACTGTGAGCATATTCAGATCATAATATACCTGCCTGATCGCTCTGAGACTAACACAGGCTAACGGCTTTTTCACATCAACCAACCAAACAATACAGGTAATATAGAACAGAGATTGGCAAACTTTTTCTGTAAAGGGACAGATGTAAATATCCTAGGATTTGACAGACATCTGTCACCTCTGCCATTGTAGTGTAATACAATACATAAACAAAAGAGCATGACTGTGTTTCTGCAAATTTATTTACACAGACAGGCAGCGGGTTCTATGTGGCCTATGGGCTATAGTTTGCCAACCCCCGATATCGACCAATGTGGAGGGAGGTGTTGGAGATCCACTTCTTCCTCACTCCTGTTGATTCCTTCTCTGTGGAGGGACTCCTTTTAGCATTACCCTTGTGGTCTCTCTCCATCCTGTGGTGAGTTCAGAAGGAAAAACTGTGATGCAAAACCCAGCTGCCCCTCCCTCTTCCCTATCTCTTACCCACTAGCTACCAGGGAGACATACATCCTTCTCTGCTTCTCCAGGCACCAACTCTGCCCTGCAGAGCAAGGAAGCTGACCTGGCCCAGGCTCTGGTTGGGTAAGTCTGCCTCATAATAGGGTTTAATATAAGAAACCCTCTTCAGGTATGATTAACACACTCTAAAATCAGCTTCCTCAGTAATCAGAGTCAGAGTTTCATCTCCATATACTTGACTCTTGTTTTCTCTCTTAGTTGGCTCAGAAGTTGAGCATGGAAGTGGGTGCTATTTATCAGGTCCCTCAGAGAGCCCTGCCTGGACACCCAAGCATAATATTTTGATGAAGAGGGGAGGGGAAGGGCTCGCTTACCTCTGTGGCTCAGAGCAGTGCATGTACCATGAGGTCTCCCCTTGTCCTAA
The DNA here is from genome assembly GCF_028858775.2 of Pan troglodytes. NCBI lineage: Eukaryota > Metazoa > Chordata > Mammalia > Primates > Hominidae > Pan > Pan troglodytes. The sequence goes on from NC_072402.2 coordinate 36,260,194, forward strand.
GGCACCTGCCTGCACAGCCGAGCTGGAGCAGATGCCGAGTCGATATGCTGGGCAGTCTGTGACTGTGGTTTCCCAGTAATGCTGGCCACAGGAAGGCAGCTCCTCACCCAGCACTGACGGGATTCTGTGGGTGAAGTCAATCAGAGTATGCTCAGTGCAGGAATCGCCGGCCTGTATCTCATAAGCATAAACATTCACAAACTCACACAGTTTAGGCAGGATTCTGCCCTTGGAAACTGCTGGAATTTAACTAAAGATACTCTGTTCATTGTATCCCTAACCTTAGCCAGATCACCACAGAACTCTCCAAACTCTCAACAGGCATTTGACATATTGCCAGTCACATATATACAACATGCATGTTGTACACTGCAACTCTTAAAAGAGCTGGGAATCAGGAAATAACTAGAATAATGGTAGGACAAAAAGAAATGCTGCAGTCTCTGCCTTTAAGGTGACTTCTCTTCATAAATACAAGGGAAGCAGGTAGGAAACATAATTTGCATAGTTTTCTTCCAAAACTTGCAAAAAAAGAAATCTCCAAAACTTTAACCGTGAGTTCTATGCCTCCTGACCTTACTGGACACAGCCACCAAATGAGGTGCAGCTCTTAAACGACAAGGTAGCTAGTGCTGGCCAGTGCCAAGTGTGGAATTAACTGAGTATAATTAGCGGTCAACAGTCTGCAAGATTCTGGCCTCTTTGAACTGTAGTAGGTGCCCTTAAGAGGTTGGTTGAAGGTTTCTTTTTGTCTCACCTTAGCTATTTTTATAAGCACCTTAGTGAAATGAACCAAAAGCACTTTCAACTGCTGATGGGTGACCTTGTTTGCAAGAATTGCTCAATTTTGCTTGGAAATGGCTGAGACAGCAAGGAAGCATTTTTATTTTAAGCAGTGTTAATATTCAGTCAGCACTCTCTCCCTCTCCCCTTTAACAGATGAGAAAATGATTAATGCAAGGGAATGTATTTCACTTTTCATGTCTTTACTCAACCTCATTTCAGAGAGGTGGCTACTGACAAGCCCTCACTCTGGAGCAAGGCGCAGCTGTCTGATATTTATGACCTGATTTTCAGGTTAATAATAAATAAAATTCTATAAAACACATTACAGTTATCATCAGTTATTATCTGTGAACTCTTACCCTCCTCCAGTCTATTTATTTTCTTTTTGATGTTTTGAGGAATCCAAAAGACAGAAAAGCTCAATCTATTTCTTCAATCTATTTTTTCCCTGAATTCACTCATTTGTATATTTTTAGCACCTGCAATGTTCCAGGCCCCATGCTAGATTTGAGGGATTCAAAGATGCACAAGACAGGGCTGCTGCTTGAAGATGATGATGAGTAAGTGGCTGACAAATGACCCCACAAGTTATCTGTTCTTTTACACAGGTAAGATCAAAGGGTGCCAGGGTCCAGAGAAGCCTTGGCCAGAACTAGGAGCAGGTAACACCTGAGCTTGGCCACAGACAGGCAAGTAGCAATGTGACAGGGAAACAGTGAAAGTCACTGCTGGCTGGCTCAGTGCCTTCCTGGGAGCACCTGCCGGCCACCGACACCAGGGCACAGCAGCACCATCAGCAGCCTGTGTTTCCCGTGTGTTACGGTTTTCAAGAGTTTCACATACCTTCTCCCATTTTGCCATTTTGTTCTGCAAAATAACCCCCAGAGCTTGCAGGCAAATTGCAGGGCAGTTTCCTCCACCCTATTCTCCGCCTTTGCCTCTTCTTTTCTTTGATGCTTCCTTTTGCGGGAGCTACTACGGAAGCAAGATTCTGTGGCCAGAAACTAGGAACTCAATAAACTGTCCTTCTCTTCTATGCCTTTTTTTTTTTTTTTTTTTTTTTTGAGACAGAGTCTCACTCCCAGGCTGGAGTGCAATGGCACAATCTCAGCTCACTGCAACCTCCACCTCCAAGGTTCAAGTGATTCTCCTGCCTCAGCCTCCCGAGTAGCTGAGATTACAGGCGTGCACCACCACACCTGGCTAATTTTTGTATTTTTAGTAGAGATGGAGTTTCACCATGTTGGCCAGGCTGGTCTCAAACTCCTGAACTCAAATGATCTGCCTGCCTTGGCCTCCCAAAGTGCTGGGATTACAGGAGTGAGCCACTGTGCCCAGCCTCTTCTATGCCTTTTCAAGAGGGTTGATAAAATATCTGGTTTGCTATAGAAAAATAATAAAAGAATTACTGGTCCCTTTTTTTCCCCCACTGAACCAGAGATCATACCTTAAAATAGCCAATGTTTTAACCAAACCATCTGTGCTTATATTTCCAATAAAAATATTGACACTTGCTCCAAGTGATGAACTATCGCTCGGTAGGGAACCACAGCCGAACAGTGTGGATGTGCACACATTGATATTTGGGACCACATCCCGACATGTTCACTGCACCATGAATATGCTCAGCGGAGGCCTCCCTGAGGCGACACACCCTAAGATCCTACTGCTGGGCCATCAGCCCACTTGTGCTTTCTTCTTCTACTTACTCCGTCAGCCGTCTCCTCTCACCAAAGCTGATCACTGTCCCACTTGAGGAAATGTGTAGAGCAGGATGAGCTGTTTCTCTCAACAAGAGAAATCTGGTTCCTATTGCAGGTGAGAAAATAGTATTAAAACATTGCCACAAGGACCAGTGCTGTCCCTAGGCTAAGCCCCACATTTCAGACCCTAGACTCTTTCCCCTGACGTCAAAATCCCCCACGAAGTGTCTTCAGATCCACAGCTGAAAATTTCACTCATGATAAGGCCTTCGTGGATGCCGGTGGCTGGTTACCTCTACGTGGTGCCATAGGCACGTCCTCACGGTGTACCCTCTATTAGTGCTCATCTGCTGTGCAGTGTGCTCCTTGCACCAGCAGCATCTACATCACCTGGAAACTAGTTACAAATTCAGACTCTCGGACCCCACCGCAGCCCTCCTGACTTCAAATCTGTATTTTAACAAGATCCTCAGGAAATCTGTGTGCATATTAAAATTGGGGGATACAGTCCGGGTGAGGTGGCTCACGCCTGTAATCCCAGCACTTTGGGAGGCCAAGGTGGGCAGATCACAAGGTCAGGAGTTCGAGACCAGCCTGGCCAACATGGTGAAACCCCGTCTCTACTAAAAATACAAAAAATTAGCCAGGCATGGTGGTGCGCACCTGTAATCCCAGCTACTCAGGAGGCTGAGGCAGGAGAATAGCTTGAACCCAAGAGGCAGAGATTGCAGTGAGCCGAGATCGTGCCATTGCACTCCAGCCTGGGCAACAGAGCAAGACTCCATTTGAGAAAAAATAAATGGGGGATGCACCAGTATAACCTAAAGGAGAGACTCTAACAATGGAAGGACAGGCACCATATTGGGACTGTGGGGAGAACACTGCTGGGAAGACAGCCCTCGCATCTTCTCTTCATAAACATCAGGCTGGCCCTGACTATCTCACAAACGAGGCAAAAGCACAAGATGTTGCTGGGTAAGCCAATCGCTTGTTGCACCCACTCAACCTTGTGCCAGCTCTGTGTCTAGGATAAGATAATAAAATGGTCCTCTTTCCATTCCTCACTTCCTTTCACAAAAATTGCAGAGACAAACGTTTTTTGTTGGCATCATCTAGGTATTTTCCCAAAAATGTCATTGAATAGTTTTATCACTTCCTTGAATTACTCTTTTGGTCATTCGTTCAACAAACATTAACTATCACAAATTACGTGCCAGGCATCAAGAATAAACAGAACAAGGCTGGTAACTTGTTCACAGAGTTCAAAGAATATCCCCAACCTACCACACATACACACACCATATCCACAAATTATAACACATTGTGAGTCCGATAAAAATCATCTGGAGAGGCCAGGCATGGTGGCTCACACCTGTAATCCCAGCACTTTGGGAGGCTGAGGCGGGCAGATCACCTCAGGTCAGGACTTTGAGACCAGCCTGGCCAACATGGCAAAAACCCATCTCTACTAAAACAATCCAAAAATTAGCCAGCCATGGTGGACGTGCCTGTAATTCCAGCTACTTGAGAGGCTGAGGCATGAGAATCACTTGAACCTAGGAGGCAGAGGTTGCAGTGAGCCAAGATCATGCCACTTCACTCTAGCCTAGGCGACAGAGTGAGACTCTGTCTCAGAAAAAAAATCATCTAGAGAGATTTCTAAAAACATAAATGTTTGAGCCCATCTCCAGATCAATTAAATCAGGATCTTCAGGAGTGGAGGCAGGGAAACAGTATTTTTTAAGCACCCTGGCTGATTGCTAATAGGTAGCCAAGGTTGAGAACCTGTAAAGCAGAAAAACAAAAGAAATATCTTGACCTTTGACCAACCTTGGGTCCTCATGACAAAAACCTACCACTGACAGTAGGTTGGGAGTTTATAAAGTTGCCCTCTAGGATATCTTCTCTGAGGGGTGGAAGGGAAGAAATAGCTTGGAAATAGCTCACTGTGTGCAAAGGAGAAAGTACCTCTGGTGGAGATGAGAGCAGCTTCACTCTGTTCACTTGTCCCAAATGCATTGATGGCCCTCACATAGAAAAAGTAGTTATCATTGGGTTGGAGGTTAACTTTCAGCTGGAGTCCTTTGATTCCAGAGAAAGATCTAAATACAAGAGGAAAATAATAATTTTAAACATAATGCCACGTGCTAAATGATTCCTATTTCAATTTGGTAGTGAATGAACATCTTTTATTAGCAACAAATAACTTATTTTCTTCCCCTTTTATGACCACTGGATTAGCAAGCCAGGTCCTACAAAATGGCCATTGTCCACTAAGATTACTTTATCAAATAATTTCTATTATGGGCCTTCCAGAATGCTCTTTGCAACAGAACCAGACACTTTAAAAAATTCAGAAAACAGACTACTCTTGTGGTTAGTGAATCTCCAAGAATATATCATTTTCTTTATCAATTTTTGGCCAGAGGGCACTTTTGGATTACGATGATATTAAACCAATCTACGATGATTTTGTACATGATCATCATGCTAAAGCCACCAAAGTTAATAGAAACCAAAGATCTTTAAAGAAGATGAAATCTTTTAAAGCAAACTCGATCTTGGCAAGAAAAGAGAATTCTAATTGCAAAAAAAAAAAAAATTCTCAAAGTTGCTGTTCCTAAATTGCCTATTTAAATTAAAAGAAAAATGCTGATAGTGGTGTCTAATTGGCAGTGGGCTTGGCAAGTACACTGTTAACAGCCCCACCACTTAATACAAATGGACTTGCTGGATTTGAAGACGGAGCTCTCTGAATCTGCCAACAAGCTAGAATAGTTTTGTGCTTCTTTCCTATTCTCTTTAATCTGTTTGATATCATAGCCTAGAGCATGAATTAAGAAAAAAAAAAAAGCAAGCAAGGCTCTTTCTTTAAACTTCCATTTGGAGAGTCCTTAGAGTTACAAGTTAGATTCCTTGCTAATGAAAGTTCCTAACCTGGGTGCTGGAGAGCCAGAGTCCTGCTCCCAGGAGATATAATTGTCAATGAATACAATAGTACAATAGCCTTCATGTTCATTCTCAGAAGGGTAGGGTTTTTTGTTTGTCTTTGTTTTTTTTGTTATTAATGAATATACCACAAAAGCATCAGAATCCAAGAGTGGTCACTGTTCATCCACAGATGAATTTTTTTCCAGGTTATTTCTACTTTTGCTGACTTATTTCACTTCCTAATACCTGTCTTAGAGAATAACATGGAGAACCAGAAAAACGAAAAAATGTTCTTGGCCCAGAAAACAAACAAATTTCAAACTTCTTAAAAGCAAAACATTTGTACAGAATAACCACCCCACCCTGACCCCATGTCTAAAAGGACAAAACTCATGTTGTGCTCCTCAGAAGGCAGGGGTAAGGGGACACCCTGGACCTGCTTGTGTAACTGCTGTTTAGTGCCCATGTCTGGAAAAGGTCAGTGCAAACTCCTTGAATCATATTGGTTGTTATTTTAGAACTGATCACCTGACCAGGCCCTCAGGAGAGGACTGTCCTTAGATACACTCAGACTGGATCAATGACATTGAGTCCCACGTCCACTGACAACTAATTAGGCTTCAGTTAATTAAGGAAAAACCATGTCCTATGATTGAGAATGTAATTTCTGACTAATATCTAGAATATTATTCTGGGGTAGATGTATTGCTTATCTTATTGGAATTGATGACTGAAGAAATGTTTTAAATGAACATTAATTATAATTAGTAACAAAATTATTGTCTCACTAAGCATAGTCAGCCTGAACTGAATTTCAGACTTCATTTGCTCCCTAAATAAATATGTATTGATCACTTATCATGTGCCCAGGCCCTGTCTCTGCCTGTTATTCTGAGGGCTTGTTGAGGAGGCGGGGGTGGGAAGGGGAAAAGTGACAAGGATTGGTGGCGAAATTTTAGCTTTAGAGACAAAGACAACACACTGGCTTCATTTTATAACAACACAGTTGTTAAATAGCAAGGATACTGTTTTGTAGGTAAGTGTTTTCCCTTAAGATGATGAAGTCTGTCAAGGAGAAAATTCCACATATATAGTCAACTGCATGCTCTGTCTCATTGCTCATTTAAAGAATAAAGGTTTACATGGTACTGAAGTCAAAATATGGGATCCGTCCTGCTTTCAGTGCATGAAACAGGTCAGGCAGATTTGACAAATGTGCACAATGTCCTCATTGAATCTGTGGAATAAAAGCAGCAGGCACGCAAACAAAAGTAATACGAAATGTGGTGGTGTTTTATTGTATACAAGTTGCCATCTTACGCTCAAGCGCCAAGAACAAAGCAAAAAAGGTTAGAACAAATGGTTCGTTTTCTTGTCTACTTATTCTGACTCCACTCAGATGTTACCAAAGTCTTCATGTCAGCTGTCCCTGCTTTTTAGCCTAACGAAAACTTCAAAAATTCTGGAATTTGAGATCTAAAGAGTAGCACTCTTCCAGAGATTATGATTTTTTTAATTTTAGAAACAAAAATTTGCCATAATTGTAACTAAGTCCATATGACTTATAACAAGCATTGCATAGTTTGCAGTAGAATTCAAGTTCACAGAATACCCAAACTAAGGGGAGTGATCAGACAGCAAATGAGGCCACAATTGTTGGTACTTAGTTGTTGCTTAGGGATTTTATACCAGTAAATAACATGACTGATGTGACTATGATTGGAAGTCTACAGCCAATAATAAAATTTGAAAGACAATTAGAAATTTGACTCAAATGGTCTCATTTTGGGCCCTAAGCGTGGGATCCTCCCTACAAGTGCCATAGTGCAATGGAAAGAGATGGCTTTATGTGTGGAGGTCCCAGAGACGTGAGGGCAGTGAGCAGCGCAGCACCTAGAGCCTCTGAGCAGCAGCCATGAAGTCGATTGCTGGTGGATGATAAGCTCGAGTGGAGCTGAAACTTATCACAGAGCATTGTGCCCAGCAGGCTTCAGAAGCCTCTCAACCTGCTCATCTCACCCTTGGTAGCTCCACTGCTACAAAGCAGAGAGAAATGACTTAGAGGAGACTCACTGTCTCCTCAGAAGGCCTTGGGCTGCTCTGCGAATGAGAGATGGTCTCTTTCTCTGTTGTTTCAGAGGCAAATGAGTGGAAGTCCCCAGCAGCTGATGCTTGTGAGGACAGCCTCTCTAGCTTGGGCCCTTTTATTCTTGAGTTTTGGCAAGGAGCAACTGGAAAGTTTGCCACGACTAAGGTGCACAATGGGGTCAGAATCATTTTTGGTAGGAACTGAAAAAGATTTTTACGAAGTAAAAAATAATTGGGGTCATAATGGTTAAGGGGGATATTAAAAGCATTCCCATTAAGTCAGAGAGAAACATGAGGTTAAAAACACTGGGAGGTAGGAGGTAAAATTACTACCATTTGCAGATGATGGGACCATTTATCTAGAGAACCCAAGAAAATCAGTTGAAAAACTCTTACATAATAAGAGAATTCAGTAAGATGGCTAGATATAAAACTGATACAAGAAATCAAAAGCCTTTATACACAAATAACAACTAGATAGGAGATAAAATGAAAAATCTTATTTAGAATAGTGACAGACATAAAAATATATAAAGATATAAGATCTATATAAAGAACATTTTTTAAGATGCTACTGAGGGAAACAAAAAAAGACTTGAGTGAAGGGAAAGGCACATCAGTTCTTGGATAGGAAAATGCAACATCATAAAAATTTTAATTCTCCCTAAGTTAATCTATAAATTTAACATGATCTCTAAAAATAACAAATTGTCAGGAGCAGGCTGATGGAGGAGGCTACGCATCCTGATTCTAAAGATCATATCAAATACAAACTAGCAAATAGAAAAAAAAGTCAGGAAGCGGCAACCTAATCTACCAGGAATTCTAAATTATAAAGCTACAATAATAAAACCAGTATGGTCCTGGGGCATAAATAGATGGATCAATAGACAGATTATAAAGGTCAGGAATAGACCCAAACATATAGTCTCTTGAGTGTATAATAATGGAAGTATTTCAGATCAGAAGGGAAAATGATGGGTTTTCCTGATGGGACAACTAGATAGCCAAACAAAAAAAAAAAAAAAAAAAAAGGAGGATTTCCTACTTCACACAATCTACTGAGATAAATTCCAGATGATAAAATACCTAGTTTTTAAAAATGAAATTACTGTATTGGCTACTACAAAAAAACATGAGTGAATAAACATACACACACACACACACACACACACACACACACACACACAGAAAGAGAGAGGGGGGCAGGCGGCAGGGGGGCATTTTAAAATATGCTACCCAAGTTAAAAGCTATTTTCAAAAGAGATTGATAAATCCAACTCAATTATTATAAAAAATATGCACGGTAAAAAATTTTTAAAGATTTGAAACTTATATCTTAATAGGAAAGCTAACTTCCTTAAAAAAAAACAGAGCTTCTACAAATCAAAAAGAAAAAATACCACAATCCAAGAGAAAAAAAATTGCTAGGAAATGATCAGTTTATAGAAAAAGAAGTACTGTAGTGGCTCTGAACCATATGAAAAGATGTTCAACCTAATAAAAGAAATGCACAGTTAAACTAAAATAAGATTTCATTTTCTACAAATTGTCAGAAGATCAAAAGTTTTATCATCCCATGTTTAGGCAAGGGTATGAAGAACTAAGCACTCTTATACACTACTAGTCAGAGTCAAATAAACAACTACAACCTCTATAGAGACAGTTCAGTAATATCTATCAAAATTCACAATGTACACACTTTTTAACCAGTTATTCCACTTCTAATAATTTAATTTACAAATATATTTGCACATTTGTGAAATGATATATGCACAAGGTTTATTACTGCAGCATTGTTTGTGATGGCAAGAGAATAGAAACAACTTCAATGCCTCTCAATTGGTAAATAAGTTAAATTATATTCTTTTTTTTTTCTTTTTAGATGGAGTCTTACTCTGTCACTCAGGCTGGAGTCCAGTGGCATGATCTCAGCTCATTGCAACCTCTGCCCCATCCGGGTTCAAGCGATTCTCCTGCCTCAGCCTCCTGAGTAGCTGGGATTACAGGCAACTGCCACTGCACCTGTCTAATTTTTGTATTTTTAGTAGAGATGGGGTTTCACCATCTTGGCCATGCTGGTCTTGAACTCCTGACCTCGTGATCCACCTGCCTCGGCCTCCCAAAGTGCTGGAATTACAGGCGTGAGCCACTGTGCCCCGCCTAAATTATATTCTTAAAACAATAAAATAAAACTTAAAAATTTTTTTTATTTTTATTATTTTTTTTAAGATGCAGTGTCACTCTTGTCTCCCAGGCTGGAGTGCAATGGCACAATCTTGGCTCACTGAAACCTCCGCCTCCTGAGTTCAAGCAATTCTCCTGCCTCAGCCTCCCAAGTAGCTGGGATTACAGCTGCCTGCCACCACGCCCAGCTAATTTTTGTATTTTTTTAAGTAGAGATAGGGTTTCACCACGTTGGCCAGGCTGGTCTTGAACTCCCGACCTCAGGCAATCCACTCACCTCGGCCTCCCAAAGTGCTGGGGTTACAGACATGAGCCATCACACCTGGCCTAAAAATTTTTTTTTAATTGAAGTAGTTTCATATGTATTGATATGGGATGCTCACAAAGGAATATTTTTTAGCAAGGAAAGCAAAGTGGTGAAACATATATAGTATGCTACCATTTGTTAAAAAACTGTAGATGTTTGTATGTGCACAGACTATCTGGAAGGATCAATATGAATCAGGTAACAGTAATTGCTTCTGGGGAGGAGAATTGGGTAGGTAAAGGATAGGTAGAAAGGAGACTTAATTTCCACTGTATTCTCTTTTGTATCTTTTTAATTTGTACCATAAATACATATTCTCTATCCAAATTTAATTAAATATTTTACTTTTAAGAGCTATATTACCAGCTCAGAAGTTCAGGAGTTGGTTGAATGTGTTTGCACAATCTCAAAGGGGACATTAGTTTGAACACTGTAAAGTAGCTTCTCCAGGAATTTGATAATTCAGCAATTTGTATGGGATGGAAAAAAAGGAAAGGAGTATGTATGTGCTTAAGGTAACTTGAGGGGTTGGCAATTACAGGGTGTGGCTGTTCTCTGTACCACCATGTCCAACCCCTGGATCTAAGCATGCTTTCTCCCCAGGGGAGCGGGGCGGCCTGTGTACAAACAATATGGAGGAATCCAGTGCCATGATTCCTAGGAGCAGCCTACAGTTAGTGTCGTCACTGCAGTATACCACAGATGGCTAAGTAGGTATTGTTTTTTAAAAAACACAGTTGGCTTTTACTGACATTCACATTGACAGCACCAACATTCAGGCAGTCAGTCGACACCACATAGTGTGAACTGTGAACAGAGTACATGGCTGGGCCCTGAAGGACCAGCTGGTAAGGCAGTGTTCCCCAAGCCTGCCTGGGCATATTAGATCTTCTGAATCGCAATTTTAAGAGGGGCCTTTGAATCTAGGTGTTTAGTAAGCATCCCGGTTGATTTGTATGATCATTTAGGTTGGGAAAAATAATCATAAGATAATGCGGGGTAAGAAGGGGTGGGAAGGAAAAAAAAAACTACTTGAGAACATGAGCAACATTAAATATAAAAAACTAACTGAATAGCCATGGCTGTGTGAAGCTACTTATAAAATCTCAACTAACTGTCAATATGGAACTTTTTGTTTAAGGTGAAACACTTGGTTAAATCAGGATTGAGAAGATTTTCCTTCTTAAAAAGTTGGTAAATAAAAATTTTTGAACAGAACTATTTTTCTTTTGATAAATGATGATATTATGAGACTCGATGGTAAGCGTCTCACTCTTAGTTCATAATAGTGTGGAAAATAACATGGGGGCTGAATGGCCAGGCTGGTCTTGAACTCCTTGGCCTCAAGTGATTCTCCCACCTCAGACTCCCCAAGTGCTGAGATTACAGGTGTGAACTAACATCACTCTTAGTTCACAACACTGTAGAAAAGTAACATGGGGGCTGAATCCTGACAACCATGGGGCTTAGGCTTTCCTATAATTAAACATTCTTGCAAAATCAGCATAAGCCAAAGGTCCCAGCAGAAAGATTCTAGATTTTTGTTTTCTCTATAGTTACCCTCCAAAGGCTGAACGGTATCATTTATATTCCAGGCAGAGAATCCCAGGAGCTTAGTAACATTCATTCCTCTGGATTCTCTAGGCCCTCCTTTACCCCTCCACAGTCACACAGGCAAACAATTCCTTGAGATCCTCATAAAACTGCCTGCCCAGAATGGTGACTTCACATTATGCTTTCAGATCCTGTTTAAAATAATGGTTATACAGAGAACGTTTTTGCAGCTTTTGTAAAACTGCTCTTAAAGACAATCACTATTATCTTGTTCAATAGCCCTTATATAAAGATCTACATGAAAAATTCATCTTAGAGCTGAATGTCAAGAAATATAATTGTCTCTCTTAGTGAAATGTGCTTCCTTTTAAAAAAAGAGATGAGTTATGTAATCTCTTTTTTTCCTCTTGCTGTCTCCCCCTCTCTCCTGTTTTCTCTTTAGCTGCCAGTAAGTTCAGATTTAAATTTTGTGTTCCATTGAGGTTCAGTTCTTCATTTTCAGTCTCTTCAGTCCTGCATTATTTGGCTCTTGTTCTCACAGGATTGTTTTACTGGTTCTACTATGTCTGGGTCTTTCATTGTGGACAAACTGAATACTTTTGGAAATTGACAGGCCTAAGTTAGAAGTGAAGGAACTGATTGGGTTTCCATTGACTGAGGTTTTACTGTACAACTAGGAGGTGTTGTACATGATCAAAGTCAAATAAGGGTCATTTGGGAAGAAAGATTTCATTTAGGAAAAGCCAAACGCCAAGACACTGGGGGATGCGATGGGGAATCATCTTCGCATAACTCCCTCTCCCAAAGGCTCCCTACAGAGGGATATGACAACTGGGTCAGGAAAACAATTTCACATACAGATTGGTGACTAGCTTTTAATTACTCAATAAGAATTTTGGCCCAATCATGTCAGTGACCCTCCTGTCACCCTGTGAAGAAGCTAGGAGCAGGAATGACTGCCTCCTTTAGCCACAGGGTGCAAGGAAGCTCCAATCTCTTGCTGTTGACCACTGGTCAGTCATCACCTATCCATCTGAAGGCTTAGGAAGAAAGATTTAAAGAAAAGAAAAATGCTGGGATTCCTCACTCCGCACTAAGTTCATTAGGAAACTTACCCTTATTTGTCCTTACTCTACAGACAGAGCAGTGGGTGTCCCCAGCTGAAAACACCCACCTATGACAGGCAATTCTGTTCCTGCTCCACCAGGTGGGGCCCCAAAAGCTGGAAGAACGAGGAATATGAGCTCACAGGCCCAGCACCCTGAGCCCAACTCCCTGGAAATGCTTGCCCTGGAGGATGGCCCCAGGAGTGTCTCCCCAGCCCATAGCCTCAGCCAGGGCCAGGGAGCAGGAGACTCACTCCCAGCTACTTTCTGGCGTATTGACTCTCACGGATTTGTCATTCAATACACGGCTTCTCTCGCTGCAGCCCACACAGCTAATCCCTGTACTATATTTCTCTCAGTTTTCCCTCCTCCACCCACACTTCTTCTGACTTCTCTCCACACAGGAGAGACAGAACAGCTGAGGAAACAGCAGAACGGTGGAAAATTTTTGAAAGTGTTTTGAGCCCACCCAACCTGAGGAGAGCATTCAAAGAAAAACAGGAAGAAGGTGAGTAGGAGCTCCCTCAGCCCCCGCGCACAAGCCGGGGATTGTCACTCCCGCCTACCCCAAACCCAACAGGGGCCGACTGCTGGGACCGAGCCTCGGTGCCCACACGCAAAAATATGCAAATGTTTTCTGTGAGGATTATGGAATGGAGGCAGTTGCTCAGCTATTTCAGACACTGCGTCATGTAACTTGGGGGCACAGTAGGCTCATTCCATTCAAACGCCCACCATAAAAGTTCAACTAGCACCTTTGGTCTTAAATTGGAATCGCCAGAGGCCATTATACCTGGGGAAGGACTGCAGGTCTGAAGATGGATGTGTTTCTATTCTGGCAACCAAAATTAGATTCTCCAATCTAGAGGACAACCAATGCCCTCTCTCCATGTGTGCGTGTGATTTAATATTACTCATCTTTTTTTGCCTTTTTGTTTTTCATTTCCTTTCAACTTGTCTTCCTACACCATACCAGAGCTTTGAAGCCTGCTTGTTTTATCGGGGATTGGGGGTGGAAAAGAAATGTGAACTCATTTAGCTCTTGCTCCCTATCTTGTTTGCTGGAGATCCAGCCAGTTAGATGGCTTGAAGTGGGCAACGACAAAAAGAGATTGGTTAATCCCCTTCATTCATTCATTCATTCATTCACTCATTCGTGAAACAGACATTTATTGAGTATCTACATAGATAAGTTCCCCGTTCATACCCCATTTATGGTCCAGGCTCAGTTAAACTAAACCACAACAAATGGAAGTAATCTTTGATCCCCCTAATTTCCCTCAGGGACCTCTGGATCAATTTTTGGATCTAGTTTAGTACTATAGAGTTTTTGCATGAAATCCAGAACCTATGTAAGGGTTATATAACCAATGGATAAATAAGCTTGTAAAGTCCTTCCCTATGAGTTACCCATGGGAAGGTTTCCAGTCCACAGATTAGACTAGTCCTATCTCCTGGTTAAATATCCAAGCACTACAATTAATTCATCCATTCTTCTTTACTTTGCTGGCACAATTTATTTTTTTTCCTCATTTTAAATAAGAGATTATCCTCAAAGCTAGACTTACTTTTCTTACTAGTCAGTGTTATGTGTTTGATGCTAATTGATATTTACTCATTCCAGTAACACATATTTATTGAGTAGTTACAATATGCCAGGCACTGTCATAGGCACTGAGATGACAACTTCACACAATGATCCCTTCATGGAACCAACAAAGGAGTGAGATCAAACAAATCTTGGCTTGCTGTTCTTTCTCAGAGACCAAGTAACTTTATCCATTGCTGTGCAAAGAATCAAAGTGAAGAATGGGGTTCTAATATAATGGACAAAAAGGAGGAATTGTTTGCATTTATTGACTAGAGATGATCAAGTTTTGAGCTTCTTCATACATCAATTCTACTGTAAGACTTGTTCTCCACAACTGACATCTTAGAGATTGAACTACACAGATCGTAGTTAAATAGTTAATGTTTTACAGAATTTTGAAGCATCGGACCGTGTAAAGAATGTTTTAAAGTTGGTTGTGAAAACCAGATGGTCAAAAGAACCATAACACATGGCCACTCCCAAAGAGCAGAATTTTCCTTCCGTCTTGAACTCTTACATTAAAGAACCAAAGAGATAAAAATGAGTTTTGCAGTCCTGGGACTCTGAGATTAAAGATGAATTATTTCAGTCTGTTGATGCCAACCTAGGGAATAAGATATTGAGGCCTGTATTGATGGGGGATGGCTCTGATGCAGTGTGTCAGCAGTAGACTTAGCAAATGAACAGAATAGTAATTTGTGGCCAATAAATTTTTTCCTGCCTCAAAAAATCAACTATTGTCAGACTCAGCAGGGATCCAGAGGTTGGAGAGTCAAACCTGGGCTATGGACTGAACATATCGTTGCACCTCCTGGCACTGAGGGGCCTCTTAGTACCTAAATGGAAAGCAACTCCAGATCTAACCCAGCATTAAACTATCAACAGGGCTTCGCATGTGCAACTTCCCTTTATTTCTAAATTTGCTGGACTATAACCACTCAATAGCAAAGAACCCCTTGTATTGTTCCATTACAGATTTTTGCTTAGCCAGCCCCTAATATGCTTGCCTGCAACAAGAAAAATAAAAATGAATTGATTGGCAAGATCTCAAATAGAATAAGCTAACGACAAGCCTTATGTTTTAATAAGCTCGATGTTGGTCTTAATGAAATTGGTGGATGGTCTTTTTTTTTTTCCTACAAATGGAACTGTCATTGGTTTCTTTGGCTTTTGCAAAGGATTTTTTGGAATGCATTGTTGTTATCAGAAAGAGTCTTTTCTTTTCTTTTTCCTTTTTTTTAGTTGCAAAGTCCCCAGGATAATCAGGGAAGGGAAAAACATTAACGAGAGGGGATTTGAATGGTAGTGCATTCTCTCTTCATATCTATGTTTCTCATGGGACAGAGAAAACTAAGGATGCATGGTACCACCCAGTCATCAGGCTATTGAGGGATGCCTCAGTCTATTCAGGGCAGCAGTTTTAAAACTAGTGGAAAGAAGAAGACAGGCCTGGGTTTGAATCCTGACTCCATACCCTGACTCCATCATTTCATACTTTGGCCAGATTATTTAACCTCTCTGAGTCTGATTTAGTGGCGATCACTAACTGCCTCATAGGATTGCTGAGAAGGTTCACTGAGAGTAGGCAAGTTCCTGGCCAGATGAAGGCCCTCAATGGAACGCCATCCCCCCATCCCTTCTCCTTGTAGCCATATTTATGAGATGACATCACTGTTCCCTAGTGAGATGGCTACTAGGTCTCAGGGTTTCCAGATTTCTGCTGATTTAAGTATCCAACTGTGCTGATGTGATTTATGCAAATGCCAACTGGGGACGGATGCCATTAAGGGAATGAGTCATTTCAGAGCCTTCATTAGCAGGCTGATCTTGCCTCTGAAAGAGCTGGGTTTTCCTTACAGATGGTAGAAAATGGTGGGAGAGATTACTCTGGGACTCTGGCACTTCTGATACAGGGTTCTTCTCATATAGCATCAATGAGTTTTCACAGTTAAGGTCCAGGACTCCCCTAAGTGACGTAAAGCAAGGGTTAACAGCTTAGACTTTGAAATCTCACAAAATGAGGTTTAAATCCTGACTGCTAATATGAGCTGAGTAGCCTCTCAAAGTGTCTGTTTTATCTTAAGAGTTTTTGTGGGGATTAAATGAGGCAACATACCTAAAGTACTTGGGCTAGTGATTGGCACATAGTAAATGCTCAATAAAAGTCTGTTTTTTTTTGTTTTTTTTTTTTCCTCTCTCCCTCTGTTTTGGCCAGAGTTCACCTCTAAGCTATTTGCTAATACCGAAGCCTGCCTTCCAGCAGCTGGCACATTAAAACAGATGTTGTTTCTTGAACACTTATTATGTTTACGCTTCTGCTTAAATGCCTACATCCCACCAAAACGTCCCCCACCCGATATTAATTCATCCTTTGATCATTATTTTGTGAAGCCTGTCTTCAACTTGAAAGAAACTATCATCATTGTTCAGTCATATAAAATTTCACATCATAACTAAATAAATAGTTGTTGATCATGAAGATAAACAAGAGCTTAAATAACGCACTTTATTTAAAGCTGTCTAGAGGTGGCTGGCAAGATGGCCGAATAGGAACAGCTCTGGTCTCCAGCTCCCAGCGAGATCAATGTAGAAGGTGGGTGATTTCTGCATTTCCAACTGAGGTACCCAGCTCATCTCAGTGGATGCAGCCCATGGAGGGTGAGCAGAAGCAGGGTGGGGCATCACCTCACCCGGGAAGCACAAGGGGTCGAGGAACTCCCTGCCTTAGCCAAGGGAAGCCACGAAGAACAGTGCATTCCAGCCCGGATACTATGCTTTTCCCATGGTCTTCACAACCTGTAGACCAGGAGATTCTCTCGGGTGCCTACACCACCAGGGCCCTGGGTTTCAAGCACAAAACTGGGCGGCCATTTGGGCAGGCACTGAGCTAGCTGCTGGAGTTTTTTTTTCATAACCCAGTGGCTCCTGGAACACCAGCAAGACAGAACCATTCACTCCCCTGGAAAGGGGGCTGAAGCCAGGGAGCCAAGTGGTCTAGCTCAGTGGATCCCACCCCCAAGGAGCCCAGCAAGCTAAGATCCACTGGCTTGAAATTCTCGCTGGCAGCACAGCAGTCTGAAGTCGATCTGGAATGCTCGAGCTTGGTGGGGGGAGGGGCGTCTGCCATTACTGAGGCTTGAGTAGGCAGTTTTCCCCTCACGGTGTCAACAAAGCCTCCAGGAAGTTCAAACTGGGTGGAACCCACCGCAGCTCAGCAAAG
Source organism: Pan troglodytes (assembly GCF_028858775.2). Classification (NCBI taxonomy): domain Eukaryota; kingdom Metazoa; phylum Chordata; class Mammalia; order Primates; family Hominidae; genus Pan; species Pan troglodytes. Next base: position 36,277,667 of record NC_072402.2, read on the forward strand.
CCACTCTAGCCCGACTGCCTCTCTAGATTCCTCCTCCCTTAGCAGGGCATCTCTGAAAGAAAGGTAGCAGCCCCAGTCAGGGGCTTATAGATAAAACTCCCATCTACCTGGAACAGAGCACTTGGGGGAAGGGGCAGTTGTGGACACAGCTTCAGCAGACTTAAACGTTCCAGCCTGCCAGCTCTGAAGAGAGCAGCAGATCTCCCAGCACAGCACTCAAGCTCTGCTAAGGGACGGACTGCCTTCTCAAGTGGGTCCCTGACCCCCATGCCTCCTGACTTGGGAGACACTTCCCAGCAGGGGTCTACAGACACCTCATACGAGAGAACTCCAGCTGGCATCTGGCGGGTGCCTCTATTGGATGAAGCTTCCGGAGGAAGGAACAGGCAGCAATCTTTGCTGTTCTGCAGCCTCTGCTGGTGATACCCAGGCAAACAGGGTCTGGAGTGGACCTCCAGCAAACTGCAGTAGACCTGCATCAGAGACGCCTGACTGTTAGAAGGAAAACTAACAAATAGAAAAGTATAGCATCAACATCAACAAAAAGGACGTCCACACAGAAACCCCATCTGAAGGTCACCAACATCAAAGACCAAAGGTAGATAAATCCACGAATATGAGGGAAAAACCAGTGCAAAAAGGCTGAAAATTCCAAAAACCAGAACACCTCTTCTCCTTTAAAGGATCATAAGTCCTTACCAGCAAGGGAACAAAACTGGACAGAAAATGAGTTTGACTAATTGACAGAAGTCGGCTTCAGAAGGTGGGTTATAACAAACTCCTCCAAGCTAAAACAGCATGTTTTAACCCAATGCAAGGAAGCTAAGAACCTTGAAAAAAGGTTAGAGGAATTTCTAACTAGAATAACCAGTTTAGAGAAGAACATAAATGACCTAATGGACCTGAAAAACACAGCACGAGAACTTCTTAACGCCTACACAAGTATCAATAGCCAAATTAATCAAGCGGAAGAAAGGTTATCAGAGACTGAAGATCAACTTAATCAAATAAAGCATGAGGACAAGATTAGAGGGAAAAAAATGAAAAGGAACAAACAAAGCCTCCAAGAAATATGGAACTATGTGAAAAGGCCAAATCTACGTCTGATTGGTGTAGCTGAAAGTGACAGGGAGAATGGAACCAAGTTAGAAAACACTCTTCAGTATATTATCCAGGAGAACTTCCCCAACCTAGCAAGACAGGCCAACACTCAAATTCAGGAAACACAGAGAACACCACAAAGATACTCCTTGAGAAAAGCAACCCCAAGACACATAATCATCTGATTCACCAAGGCTGAAATGAAGGAAACAATGTTAAGGACAGCCAGAGAGAAAGGTCGGGTTGCCCACAAAGGGAAGCCCATCAGACTAACAACGGATCTCTTTGCAGAAACCCTACAAGCCAGGAGAGAGTGGGGGCCAATATTCAACATTCTTAAAGAAAAGAATTTTCAGCCCAGAACTTAATATCCGGCCAAACTAAGCTTCATAAGCAAAGGAGAAATAAAATCTTTTCCAGACAAGCAAATGCTGTTTGTCACCACCAGGCCTACCTTACAAGAGCTCCTGAAGGAAGCACTAAATATGGAAAGGAAAAACCAATACCACCCACAGCAAAAACATACCAAATTGTAAAGACCGTCGACACTGTGAAGAAACTACATCAACTAACAGGCAGAAGAACCAGCTAGCATCATAATGACAGAATCAAATTCACATATAACAATATTAACCTTAAATGTAAACAGGCTAAATGCCCCAATTAAAAGACACAGACTGGCACATTGGATAAAGAGTCAAGACCCATTGGTGTGCTGTATTCAGGAGACCATCTCATGTGCAAAGACACATATAGGCTCAAAATAAAGGGATGGAGGAATACTTACCAAGCAAATGGAAAGAAAAAAAAAAGCAGGGGTTGCAATCCTAGTCTCTGATAAAACAGACTTTAAACCAACAAAGATCAAAAAAGACAAAGAAGGCCGTTACATAATGGCAAAGGGATCAACACAACAAGAAGAGCTAACTATCCTAAATATATATGCACCCAATACAGGAGCATCCAGATTCATAAAGCAAGTTCTTAGAGACCTACAAAGAGACTTAGACTCACACACAATAATAGTGGGAGACTTTAATACCCCACTGTCAGTATTAAACAGATCAATGAGACAGAAAATTAACATATTCAGGACTTGAACTCAGCTCTGGACCAAGCAGACCTAATAGACATCTACATAACTCTCCACCCCAAATCAACAGAATATACATTCTTCTCAGCACCACATTGCACTTATTCTAAAATTGACCACATAATTGGAAGTAAAACACTCCTCAGCAAATATAAAAGAATGGAAATCATAACAAACAGTCTCTCAGACCACAGTGCATTCAAATTAGAACTCAGGATTAAGAAATTCACTCAAAACCACACAACTACATGGAAACTGAACAACCTGCTCCTGAATGACTACTGGGTAAATAATGAAATTAAGTCAGAAATAAATAACTTCTTTGAAACCAATGAGAACAAAGACACAACATAGCAGAATCTCTGGGACACAGCTAAAGCAGTGTTTAGAGGGAAATTTACAGCACTAAATGCCCACAAGAGAAAGTGGGACAGATCTAAAATTGACACCCTAACATCACAATCAAAAGAACAAGAGAAGCAAGGGCAAACAAATTCAAAAGATAGTAGAAGACAAGAAATAACTAAGATCAGAGCAGAACTGAAGGAGATAAAGACATGAAAAAACCCTTCAAAAAATCAGTGAATCCAGGAACTGGTTTTTTGAAAAGATTAACAAAATAGACCACTAGCCAGACTAATAAAGCAGAAAAGAGACAAGAATCAAATAGATGCAATAAAAAATGATAAAGGAGATATCACCACTGATCCCACAGAAATACAAACTACCATCAGAGAATACTATAAACATCTCTATGCAAATAAACTTGAAAATCTAGAAGAAATGGATAAATTCCTGGACACATACACCCTCCCAAGACTAAACCAGGAAGAAGTCGAATCCCTGAATAGACCAATAACAAGTTCTGAAATTGAGACAGTAATTAATATCCTACCAACCAAAAAAAGCCCACGACCAGAAAGATTTGCAGCCGAATTCTACCGGAGGTACAAAGAGGAGCTGGTACCATTCCTTCTGAAACTATTCCAAACAACAGAAAAAGAAGGACTCCTCCCTAACTCATTTTATGAGGCTAGCATCATCCTGATACCAAAACTTGGCAAAGACACAACAAAAAAAGAAAATTTCAGGCCAATATCCTTGATGAACATCGATGTGAAAATCCTCAATAAAATATTGGCAAACCAAATCCAGCAGCACATCAAAAAGCTTATCCACCACAATCAAATCAGCTTTATCCCTGGGATGCAAGGCTGGTTCAACATATGCAAATCAATAAACATAATCCATCACATAAACAGAACCAATGACAATAACCACATGATTATCTCAATAGATGCAGAAAAGGCCTTCAATAAAATTCAACACCCCTTCATGCTAAAAACTCTCAATAAACTTGGTATTCATTGAATGTATCTCAAAATAATAAGAGCTATTTATGACAAACCCACAGCCAATATCGCACTGAATGAGCAAAAGCTGGAAGCGCCAGGCGCGGTGACTCACCCTTGTAATCCCAGCATTTGGGAGACCAAGGAGGTCGGAGCACAAGTCAGGAAATTGAGACCATCCTGGCTAACATGGTGAAACCCCGTCTCTACTAAAAATACCCCAAAAAATTAGCGGGGCTTGGTGGCATGCGCCTGTAATCCCAGCTACTCGGGAGGCTGAGGCAGGAGAATCATTTGAACCTGGGAGGCAGAGGTTGCAGTGAGCCGAGATCACACCACTGCACTCCAGCTTGGTTGACAGAGGGACACCCCGTCTCAAAAATAAATAAATAAATAAAACAAACTGGAAACATTCCCTTTCAAAACCTGCACAAGACAAGGAGGCCCTCTCTCACCACTCCTATTCAACATAGTATTCTGGCCAGGGCAATCAGGCAAGAGAAAGAAAAAAAAGGTATTCAAATAGGAAGAGAGGAAGTTAAATTGTCTGTGTTTGCAGATGACATGATTGTATATTTAGAAAACCCCATCATCTCAGCCTAAAATCTCCTTAAGCTGATAAGCAACTTCAGCAAATTCTCAGGATACAAAATCAATGTGCAAAAATCACAAGCATTCCTGTACAACAATAATAGACAAACACAGAGCCAAATCATGAGTGAATGCCCATTCCCAATTGCTACAAAGAGAATTAAATACCTAGGAATACAACTTACAAGGGATATGAAGGACCTCTTCAAGGAGAACTACAAACCACTGCTCAAAGAAACAAGAAAGAACACAAACAAATGGAAAAACATTCCATGCTCATGGATAGAAAGAACCAATATTGTGAAAATGGCCATACGGCCCAAAGGAATTTACAGATTCAATGCTATCCCCACCAAGCTACCACTGACTTTCTTCACAGAATTGGAAAAAACTACTTCAAATTTCATATGGAACCAAAAAAGAGCCTGCATAGCCAAGGCAATCCTAAGCAAAAAGAACAAAGCTGGAGGCATCATGCTACCTGACTTCAAACTATACTACAAGGCTACAGTAACCAAAACAGCATGGTACTGGTACCAAAACAGATATATAGACCAATAAAACAGAACAGAGGCCTCAGAAATAATGCCACACATCTACAACCAGCTGATCTTTGACAAACCTGACAAGAACAAGCAATGGGGAAAGGATTCCCTATTGAATAAATGGTGTTGGAAACACTGGCTAGCCATAAGCAGACAATTGAAACTGGACCCCTTCCTTACACCTTATACAAAAATTAACTCAAGATGGATTAAAGACTTAAACGTAAGACCTAAAACCATAAAAACGCTAGAAGAAAACCTAGGCAATACCATTCAGGACATAGGCATGGGCAAATACTTCATGACTAAAACACCAAAAGCAATGGCAACAAAAGCCAAAATCCACCAGTGGGATCTAATTAAACTAAAGAGCATCTGCACAGCAAAAGAAACTATCATCAGAGTGAACAGGCAACCTACAGAATGGGAGAAAATTTTTGCAATCTATCCATCTGACAAAGGGCTTATATCCAGAATCTACAAGGAACTTAAACAAATTTACAAGAAAAAAACAACCCCATCAAAAAGTGGGCAAAGGATATGAACAGACACTTCTCAAAAGAAGACATTTATGCTGCCAACAAACATATGAAAAAAAGCTCATCATCACTGGTCATTAGAGAAATGCAAATCAAAACCACAATGAGATACCATCTCACACCAGTTAGAATGGCAGTCATTAAAAAGTCAGGAAACAACAGATGCTGGAGAGGATGTGGAGAAATAGGAATGCTTTTACACTGTTGGTGGGAGTGTAAATTAGTTCAACCATTGTGGAAGACAGTGTGGCGATTCCTCAAGGATCTAGAACCAGAAATACCATTTGACCCAGCAATCCTATTATGGGGTATATACCCAAAGGATTATAAGTCATTCTACTATAAAGACACATGCACACATATGTTTACTGCGGCACTATTCACAATAGCAAAGATTTGGAACCAACCCAAATGATAGACTGGATAAAGAAAATGTGGCACTTATACACCACGAAATAGTATGCAGCCATAAAAAAGGATTGAGTTCATGTCCTTTGCAGGGACATGGATGAAGCTGGAAGCCATCATTCTCAGCAAACTAACACAGGAAGAAAAAACCAAACACCTCATGTTCTCACTCATAAGTGGGAGTTGAACAATGAGAACACATGGACACAGGGAGGGGACCATCATGCACTGGGGCCCTTTTGGGGGCAGGGGGGTAGGGGAGGGATAGAATTAGGAGAAACACCGAATACAGATGACAGGTTGATGGGTGCAGCAAACCACCATGGCATGTGTATACCTATGTAACAAACCTGCATGTTCTGAACACATATCCCAGAATTTAAAGTGTAATAAAAAAAAAAAGCTGTCTAGTTTCATACCATTATTCCTAAGTTCCATATCCTACCAAAGTAGTTTATCTCAATAAACTTGGTTTAAAAGAAAACCTAAAAACCTCTCTATCAAAATATGAGTATTAAGAATGATCTGAATATGCATCATGGTACATGAAGCTGCTCCACAGCAAGGAGGTGGGAGGCTAAGAAAACACCACCTCGGTAGATAAGTTAACATTTACCAAATGCCTAGTGGATGCACAGCCGCTTATTGATGAATGTCAGCTTCAGCATCTTGGTGAGAGAGCGTCACATTTCTTTTTTCCTAGAAGAATCTCTTTACATATTTCATGCTTTTGGAGAGGCAGGTATGTCTCCATGATAATATATATGTAATTAGCTCCTTAATGTTACCAATCTATCATGGAGACATTCGGATTTACATTATACACAAACTCACTATTAGTTTCCTGAGTTAGGTGGTACGGATTCTGATATAGCTAGTAAAAAACCCATAAAATATGCATAAATCCTGTCTAATGACTGAAGTTAAATATACCTCAAAGAATGTTCTATCATTAAAATTCACATACATTTTTCTTACAAGGGAGTTATTCTGCATTGTAGCCTGTGTTTTATTACAAACTTGGAGTTCATTGATGAACTGTGATAGAGCTGCAAATCAAGTCAGCGGCTTCATTAGCTCAGCAGGATTTTAGACGGCATTTCTCCCTTGGTGAGCAGAAGTTAGAGGGTAGTTTAGGACCCAGAGCTTGGTTACTGGGCTCTGGGCAGTCTCTCCCATGGAGAGGGCCCCTTACCTGAGGCCCTCTCCCTCAGGAGAGGGCCCCTTACCTGAGGCCCTCTCCCTCAGGAGAGGGCCCCTTACCTGAGGCCCTCTCCCTCAGGAGAGTGCTGTCTGCAGTACTCCAGAGTGTAGGTCTCCGTGGCCTCTGGGGTGGTGGGCCGCCATCGGATAGTGGCTGTGTTCCAACACACAGTACAGTCCTCAGCGCGGATCACAGGGGTGGAGGGTGCTGCAGAAAGAGAGTCAGGACAGTCGTGGAGCAATGCCAGCTTGCTTTCCTGGGACCTGAGAAGCACGTGATCTTCCACGGCTTCGGCATGATTCTGTTTTCAATTTTTCATCAGAAAGTGTATTCTGTGTTAAAAACCCAAAAGGGATCAAATATAGATAGTGATGTCTCTCTCCCTTCTCTGCCTTCCACATTGCCCAGTTCTCACCCATCCCCAAACAGCCCCTAATAGCAGCTTCCTATAAATCCCACTAGACTTTCTTTATACATATACAAGCAAATCAAAATAAAGATTCTTTCCCCTGTCCCAGTACACACAAGTTAGCCATGATCTTGTCCTCAGTAGGTGCTCAATAAAGGCTTGTTTTAAAAGGCAAGAGGAAAGGATAAAGGGTAGGAGTAAACTATTTCTTCCCCTGAGGCAGGTTACGATTATCTTAAAGGCAGTGCAGCCTTGGTTTAGGCTTCTTACCCTGTGAAAAGATTTCATCGTGAGAATGCACTTCCAGTTAAATACCACTGGCTTAAAGCCTTTTGGGGGTTCCCAGCACCCACACGCAGCCCAAGCTTCTTACCTTGCAAACACGGCCTCTCTATGTTAGCCTTTCTTATCTTGTCTTTCCTTTGTTTAAGTCTAAGAAATAATACCAAACTTCTTACAGTGTCCTGCACACTCCATACTGTTTCTTGCCTTGATGCCTCTGCTCATGTCTTTTTCAAGTGGAATATCCTCCTTTAATGCATTACTTCCTACTGATCCTTTAAAGCATTTTCTGCAGGCATCAGTTCTAGGAAGCAGTTCCGATCCTGCCCCTGCCCCAGGCCAACTTGGGTGCCCCTCTGGAGTGTTCTCATAATAACCTGTGTATATCTGGATATGGCCCTTACCACACATTTTCTATGATCCTCTGTTTTTCCATCTCCCCACCTGAGCATGAGCTTCTTGAGAACAGGACCCCAGGCTTAAGTCATCATTGTATAACCAGCACTTTGCACAACACTCAACACACAATAGGTGCTTAATAAACACTTACTGGCTGATCTCAAGAGTCTGTGAAGAACTGAGCGTTGTCTTCTAACGCACCCTTAGCATCCATCTCCTTACCTGTCCTAAAGATGGCCCTTTCACTGGGCAGGCTACATCCAGTGAAGTTCACAGCCATCACCCACACTTGATAGCATCGGTCAGGTTCCAGATCTTCAAAAATGCAGTAGCTTTCTTTCACTGTCAGTCTGTATTCTTCTACCAACTCTAGCATAAGACACAATTAAAATCTAAGATGTCTTCCAAAGTTAATTAAAAGTTATAGTTACTGGAGAAAGTCATCTATGATTTTCTTTCAGTGGAAAATGCAAACTGATAACCTTACAGATACCATTATGTGAAAACCAGCTCCTTAGAATACATATGAAAGCAACAGCATTCTGAAAAGAGATACTTAGGATGACATAGTAATACTTGTTAACACTTCTCAGAAAATAATAGCATATTAGTAAGATTCTGAGCTTCATATACCACAATTAAAGTAACTTATTTCAGTAGCGAATATTAAAATTACATAATGTATATGTTAGCTTAAATCTCAGTAACACATTCTCAAGAAAATCTTAAGAACCAGTGCCAATATTTCAGAAGTGTATGTCATAAAAAAAGGACAACTTCATGGTTTTTAAACATCTTTACAGATTAGTAAACTATTTTGGTATTCAGTATGACCTTCCAGGTTTCAAATCCTGGTTTCTTCTCATGAATTCCAGAATTCTTTCCACTAGGGATTTCCACAATTTATAGAAATACTTAAATAACTTTGATAGGTCATAAGCTACTCTAAGAAGTAACTTTGTCCAATTAAGACATTTGCCTTCAAAAATTTTTAAAAATATTTTACTTTGAATATTTTAATAGTAAACATTATCCAATACCATTCTGAACAAACCTACCAATTTGGGCCAATTTGATTATTCTCACTGAAATTTTATCTCCTTTAAAACATATGATTTTCTTTGTAAATTTTGCCTATGGTAATTTCAGTTTCCCCCCCTTATGACTCTTGAATGTCACATCTTCAAAACTTTTCCACTTAAGAACCCAGACTGTTTCTTTAAAAGAAAATCGGGAGCTCTTCAACTTAGCAGGTTTCTCAATTGCCTCTCTCCTTTCCAATGAGCTGTACTTTCTGGACAGAAAGTTCAGTTTAAAGAACCTCATAAGGACCTGTACACTGAAGAATATTTCTCCCATATCCCAGAATCTGTGTCTGCAGTTTTCAATGGAATCATTCTTTTAGGCAAGGTCCTATGATATGGTTTGGTTCTGTGTCCCCACCCAGATCTCATGTTGAATTGTAATTCTCAGTGTTGGAGGAAGAGCCTGGTGGGAGGTGATTGAATCATGGGGGTGGACTTCTCCCTTGCTGTTCTCATAAATGAGTTCTCAAGAGATCTGGTTGTTTGAAAGTGTGTAGCACTTCCTGCTTTACTCTCTCTCTCTTCCCTGCCAGCCATGGGAAGATGTGCTTGCTTCCCCTTCACCTTCTGCCATGATTCTGTCTCCTAAGGCCTCCTCTGCCATGCTTCCTGTACACCTTGTGGAACTGTGAGCCAGTTAAACCTCTTCTTCATAAATTACCCAGTCTCAGGTATGTCTTTATAGCAGTGTGAGAATGAACTAATACATCCTATTACCCTGGCACTCCCTTTAACAGTGTACATAACATATGTCACTAGAGACCCTACTAAACATGGCATGGTATCACAGACTAGATTATCAGATTAGCTAACTGTTATTAACACAGTTCAGGGCACAGAAACAATGAGACACAGGATAGGGAAGTGTTTGGGGTGGGGGTGAAACCCAGTAAAAAAAAAAAAAAAGCACACCAAGCAACAACTATTTGATAAGAAGGGTCTCAGAGAGCCATGAAATAGAGCTAGAAATAGATGGAGATGAAGTATGGTGTAACAAAACACACACAGAGACAAACAAACAAAAGAATAAACTTTGGAGCCTGAAAGATGTGTGTTTGACTCCTGCCCCCGGTCATGTACAAGTTGCAAGGCCTTGAGCAAACTACGTAACCTCACATTAGTTTTCTCACTTGCAAATAGGGATAGTAACACTTACTTGGTTGTGCTGTGACAGGCATATGGAAATAGGTCAATAAAACAGGAGTCATGACATTACAGACAGATTTAGCCAACTTTACACCATGCCTATGATTGCTTTTTCAAACTTTTTTCTAAATTAATTATCACATGACATTTCAAAAGACTTAAATATTAGTAATAGTATAATATATTACCATTCATTCCTGATTACAAATTGGGCACCTGAGTTAGGACGCCAAGCCTGCCACATGCTCATCTGTTTTCCATAGTATGTGGGTCTGTCTTCAACAAGCAACACAGAATGGCAGCACTCCCAGCTCTGATTCATCAGGAAGCACAACCTCAAACTGCCTGGCTTCCAGGGCTTATTAGAAGTCCTTCTGAGCTGAGAGATACTTACAGAGGCTCAGCTGTAAGACATACCATCCATTCACCCTACTAAGCACTTTCATTTCTATCCACACATTAATTTGGGACACAGGAAGACTACACCATACCTAGGCCCACGCCCTGGGAACTGTGAACACTGAATGAATCTTGTGGCTTGTTGGTGGCTTTTAGCAAAGACAGACCTGAGAAACTGCCACCCATGACATCCCATGCTTCATTTGCATTCAGGTCATTGTGGAGCACAGTGTCCTCTCTATGGCTTCTTCCCTGAAAGTGGAACACGTGACACTTGTCTTTCAGGCTTTCGTACTGTTAAAAACTTTATTTTCCTTGAAACTCTGGTATGTTACCTCCTTTCTCTAAATGAGAACCACTTCATTGCTCCTGTTATTCTGAGAGCTCAAAGCCAAATGTGAATCTCAATTACAATATTTGTGTTGACTATTATAATATTTATGCCATTTTGTTTTCCCTGATCTTGATTCCCAAATTTTGCTTCTGTAGTTATTATTTCATTATATGGTTGTTGGGGTTTTGTTGTTGTTTTGTAAATGGCTATAAATGCTTTGTGGGAAGAGTCATAATACAGGTGTATATTTAAATACTTCACATGAAGATGCATGAATATGCATATGCATTTGTATTTGTGTTAGCAATCCTACCATTTACTTCTTGATCATCTTGTGGCTCCTCCATGCAGTAAACCTGAAATGAATCAATGACATCTTCCTTGTTCATGCTCCAGTAAACTGCAATTGTTGTGCTGGTGGCAGAATTTGGTTCCTGAGGTTCTAATCTAGGAGGCTGTGGAACTGGAATATAAACAAGTTTTATTGTAACTAATGCTGTTTTTATTAATTTTTTGGGCAAAAGTTACTTATGCTTGTTGAAAAAAATTCAAAGAATACAGAAATACATAGTATAAAAGTAGAAGGGCTCTCTTGTTCCCCCAAACCCCCAACCCCAATTATATTCTTTTTTATTTTTTTTATTTTAATTTTAACTTTAATTTAATTTTATTTATTTATTTTTGAGACTGAGTCTCACTCTGTCACCCAGGCTGGAGTGCAGTGGCACGATCTTGGCTCACTGCAACCTTTGCCTCCCAGATTCAAGCGATTCTTCTGCCTCAGCCTCCCAAGTTGCTGGGATTATAGGCGCCTGCCACCACACCTGGCTAATTTTTGTATTTTTAGTAGAGACAGGGTTTCATCACCTTGGCCAGGATGGTCTTGAACTTCTGACCTCAGGTGATCCACCCACCTCGGCCTCCCAAAGTGTTGGGATCACAGGCATGAGCCACCACACCGGCCAATTTTTTTTTTTAATCTGTTGAGATGGAGTCTTGCTTTATCACCCAGGCTGGAGTGCAGTGGCACAATCTTGGCTGACTGCAACCTCCGCCTCCCGGGTTCAAGCAATTCTCCTGCCTCAGCCTCCTGAGTAGCTGGGATTACAGGCCTGCACCACCACACCTGGCTAATTTTTGTATTTTTAGTAGAGGTGGGGGTTCACCATATTGGTCAGGCTGTTCTTGAACTCCTGGCCTCAAGGATTCCACCCGCCTCAGCCTCCCAAAGTGCTGGGATTACAGGCATGAGCCACCGCGCCCAGCCGTATTCTTTAGATGCAATCACTGTTGAATGTGTATCCCTCCACAATATTTTCTATGCATTTGTACATGTGCACATATATAATACACACAGAAATAAACAAAAATGTATTCCAAAATGGGATCACTTGAGAATACTCTTCTACAGACCTATAGTTGGAGCAATAAACTCATGTAGGTTAGAGGAGGCAACAACTGACTTGCTTATCCTTCAAAACAAAACACATGCTTTGCTAGATAACCAAGGTTGTATCATTCTGTATCAATATAGATTCTATATTCACGATAGAGGCAAATGAAACCCTTTTAAGATATAGTTGGTGTATCTTCAAGCCAGAAAAATACTTGCAAAAATAAAATATCAAAATACACTTTCTGAAACGACTATCCCATTTTTTCTTTCCAACATGGCTAGCCCTATCAATTTTTTTAATTACTAACTTTTTAAAAATTAAACAAAATATATAAAAACTACAGAAAAAGTAGCCTACTGATTCAGCATACATTTTAGACACCTAGTATAACTCTGTTGTTCTGAATTTTAATGACAACAAAATCCTTGGATGTTTTCCTAGAAACTTGTAAAGTTCATGATTATGCGTACAAACATTAATGGTATATGCAATGCCATAAATCAAATTTCTATGCAATTCTCCCCCCAAACTTATGACATAAAATCTTTGAACATATTTTACAAATTAGAGGAAAAGGTTATTCCCATAGTTGAAAAAATAGCGTGTTTTTTTTTTTTTTTTTGAGATGGAGTCTTGCTCTGTCACCCAGGCTGGAGTGCAGTGGTGCAATCTCAGCTCACTGCAACCTCCACCTCCCGGGTTCAATCATTTCTGCTGCCTGAGCCTCCCTAGTAGCTGGGATTACAGGCGCCCACCACCACGCCCAGCTCATTTTTTTGTATTTTTAGTAGAGATGGGGTTTCACCGTGTTGGCCAGGCTGGTCTCAAACTCCTTGACCTCAGGTGATCCGCTCGCCTCGGCCTCCCAAAGTGCTGGGATTACAGGCATGAGCCACTGCACCTGACCCAATAGCATGTTTTTACATTTATTTTTTATGGTTTTTTTTTCCAGTCAACAATTTCCTGAGAGATAAGTTTACTGAAATATTAATAATATGGGCCAAATTTTATGAGATTACTTTATTAAAAGTGGACACCAAAGGAAAAGAAAAATAAAGATCAGTTCAGCAAGAAGGTACAAATGAGAAAAACATAAATGGGTCTAAAGAATGTAGCAAAAAGAGACAAACTGAGAAGATGCAATAGCGATAAAGAGCTGAAAAAATACACAGTTGTGAAAAACGAGAAGCAGAAGAGGAGAAGGGTCAAGTTCATGGACTTCAATGCAGAGTGGCTGGCCCAAGGTTAAACACCAGATCCATCCCCTCTGTTATCTCAGCCTCAGTTTCCCCATCTTTAAAATGAGAAAACAATAATAATAGTATTACCTCCCAGTGTCATTATAGGAAGCAAATAATATCTATCGAGTGCTTAGCAAAGTGGCTGACAGGTAACCAGTGCTAACATTCAGAAAGCAAAGGGGCCTTGGCAGGAGCACAGGAAACAGAGGGGCAAGGCAGGAAGCTCCTGAAGATGAGGGCTGAACGAGGGACCCATCATCTGGAAAGCCACAGAGGCCACAGAGGTAAGACCTGAGGAGCGAACTGCATGCTAAGGCAGAGGCCGCTGGTGAGAGCGCCTCCCCAGGAACTGATCACGGGTCAGAGACCCTGATACTGTCTTGGAATTTATTGCTTGTCTTCCCAGCAGGAAATGGATGTCACATTCTAAATGAGTTTGTCCAGAAAAATGTAGTTCAGTAAATTTTCATGTTACGCAGGTCTATGAAAGGACCAAGCAGAATGTTTCAAGGATTGTCGATCATCTTTGAAGCAGTATTTGAGAATTACTTGAGGCATGAACAATGAAAATGCTCCCCCTTTTATCTTATGAATTATACATGGAGCTGTATCTGCTTTTTAAAAATGAAAACATCTTTCACATTTCTCTCTCTTTCTCGGGTAAATTAACAAACTTAAAAACTGATTAATTGATCCAAGAAAATCACTTAATTTCAAGGAAGAAGCAAAGTATGTAGGTTAGAAATTTTGTTTTATGTGCTCCTTCCCCCAAAAGCATTAAAGGTAAAACACCTTTTTTCAGAAACAGGAAATACTTTTACTTTTCAAAGGATTCTAAAATGAAAAGGGAATAAGAATATTCCATAGATATAATCTAATAATAATGGCTGGATTTACAATTCTTATGTGGTAGAACAACATCAGAGACCCGGAGTTTAGCAACTCTGTTTACACTTTTACAGTAATAAACTTGAATAAGTATGATGCTGGCTGGGCGCGGTGGCTCATGCCTGTAATCCCAGCATTTTGGGAGGCCAAGGAGGGCAGATCACTTGAGTTCAGGAGTAGGAGACCAACCTGGCCAACATAGCAAAACCCCATGTCTACTAAAAGTACAACAATTAGCTGGGCATGGTGATGCACGCCTGTAATCCCAGCTACTGGGGAGGCTGAGGCATAAGAATGGCTTGAACCCGGGAGGCGGAGGTTGCAGTGAGCCGAGATGGTGCCACTGCACTTCAGCCTGGGCGACAGAGTGAGACTCTGTGTGGGGAAAAAAAAAAAAAGGTATGATACCAAAAAATACCAAAATGAAAGTTTAGGGCTTCATTATAAGAGGCTAAGGAATTGGGTAGAAGAATCACCCCTCTGCCTGATGAAATGTGCCCAAAAAGAGCCGCCACACTGGGGGAGTTAAGCTTTAACCAAACTGGACTTTGGAATCTGTGACCAGATACAGATTTCCACTCAACCTGGCCTTTGGAACGTCCTCAGGAGAGCAGCATTATTCACAATAGCCAAAAAGTGGAAGCAACCCAAGTATCCACCAATGGATGAATAGGTAAGAGGAGGAAAAGTTTCACATGTTACAACATGGTAAGCTTTGAGGATATTACTCTAAGTTAAACAAACCAGTCACAAAAAGAGAAATACCGTATGATTCCACTTAGATGAAGTACTTAGAGTAATCAAATTCACAGAAACAGAAAGTAAAATGGTGGCTGCCACAGCCAGGAGAAGGGGAGAATATGGAGAGTTAGTGTTTAATGGATATAGAGCTTCTGTTTTGCAAGATGAAGAGTTCTGGAGAGGATGGCAGTGATGGTTGTACCACAGTGTGAATGTCCTTAATGCCACTAAACTGTACAATTAAAAATGGGCAAGATGGTAAATTTTGTTATGTGTATTTTACCACAATTTAAAAAAAAATCCCCAGGTGCCAGCATCAAGGAAGCCTAGATTCATGTTTGTTTATCATGATCTGTTTCTCTCATCTTTCTCAGCAGCACTCTGCCTTTTCGCTGTGGGGCAGACTCTGAAGCCAAACTCCCCTGCCAAACACACCCCAACCGGCTGTGTTTTCTTGAAAACAGAACATTTTTCTGTTCCTCTCTTTCCTCACCTTTCTTCACCTGTCAAATGGGAATAACAAAACCTACCTCCTTGGGTTATGGTGAGATTAGATGATTTGATATGCTTAACGGTTTCCACAATGCCAGCCATCGTATAAGCATGGAATAAATCGTATGGGCTGCTACTTCTCATTGGAAAACTCACATCCTTTTCTCATTGTATCTGCTTAGTTTAGGTAGGGGGTCATCAGATCAACTTTTCAGGTCACAGGTGAGGACTTCTGAGAGGTGTCACCAAATGCACAAAAACTACTTAGCAGCAAGTCAACATCCTGGGCTCCAATTTTGTGAAACAGACGCACAAAGTAACATTTATGGCTCTGAGATCAGTCTCTCCATGAAAGGCTTCCAGCCACAGGGACCGCCATGTGCACTTGCTGAGTTAATTGTTAACACTTTGTGACATTTTAACTCTGTGACCTCTAAAATATATTAAATGTCCTCTCATTGCCCATTAAGTGTTGAAAAGCATATCCTCCTAAATGAACAGTGGCATATAATGAATCCCTTAAAAGCAAAAGACCAGCTCTGTTAATCAAACTTTCTTAGTTTGCAATCACTGCCCAAGTCTAATCCCTCTTAAAGACATTACAAGAAAACACTTTGAGACATTTCTAGAGAAAATCCATTAAGATCAATGATTGAGCTTTTAATTTTATAAAGGGCTGGTGGGGTTTTGGGTTTTTGTGTGTTGTGTGGTGTCGTGTTGTTTTTGTCTTTTTAGACATACAGTAGCCTTTTTAGTAGTTACTAAATTAAAACTCTTTGTACAGGAATGAAAGTTAATCATCAATTTAAACACAACAGCCATCTTTTTTGTTTTTGTTTTTTGGGGTTTTTTGTTGTTGTTATTGTTGTTGTTTTTAGACATGAGGGTCTTACTATGTTGCCCAGGCTGGATTCGAACCCTTAGGCTCAAGTGATCCTCCCGCCTCAGCCTCCTGAATAGCTGTAATCTTTGAGGTGATTTTGGAAGACTACAGCATCTTTTAAGGAGGACATCTGAGCATGTTGTACAGTAAGAAAAACTTGGTAACTTCACTGAAACATGGCAGCTTTGAAAAATCTAAATAAGTTTCATTGTCCTGTTTGTTAAAATAGCACATTAAAAAATATTGTGAAGAGCTGGCAGGATGCTTCTGACAGCTGAGTGGGAGGCTCCTGGCTACAGATCATGGTGCTGAGCTGATAGTTCTCTAAGCTCATCTGTTTAGTTTGAAAAAAGGGGAAAAGAACTGAATTGAAGAGGGGAAAACCACTCATAAAGAGAAATCTGTTTGACACGTAGGAAAACATTTGACTTCTTTTTTCTTCTATACCTGGCTGCTGGTATGAGGCAAATGAGAAGAGAGGGAGAGAAATCCTATTTTTAAATTAAAGAAAAAAAAAAGAGGAGACCCTTTGGTTCCATGGCTCCTTCCACCTCCTCAATCTCCAAGCAAGTCATAAAGCTTCAGATGGAAATGCACAGAAATGGGATGTTCCTCCCATGCTCAATTTCAGAGTCTAGCTGTAACATTTTACAACTAATACTTTTCTTTTTCCAGTTACATGTCTTTACACTCAAAATCTTTTGTATATATCATTACATACAAAACAAACAAGCAAAAACTGCCATATTTCATCTAGGTAATTAATATATTAAAATGCTTACCAGCCACTTGTTTTAACATCTGGTCACTTCTTGCCAAGCTGTCATCATAATGTTCAAAAAGGGAAAACGCAGCAGGCATTTTCTCTAAAGAAGCAGTGCTCTCCATTGCAGAAAGCAACCTATCAGGGGAATAGAGCTCTACATAAGTTAAAAAATTATTAACATACAGAATGAAAGTGAAAAAAATTGTTCAAAATGAAGCTGGTGTTGGTAGTGGTGGTTTGCATAAGGCAGGGCCTCTCACTCTATCCAAAAAAGGATTTAAAGCTTTAAAGTCTTGAAATATATGTCTAAAATCTATTCTTAGGCAACTGGTAATATTGGAAATTTCATTCCTATATCCTCTAGTTAGAAAGATTCTATCAAGCAATACAGTCTTAAGTGTTTTACATATAAAGTTGGTCCTAAAAATTACTTCATTTTAGGGATTATTTTCTTTATTTCCTAAAGGGAAAGGATTTATATCCAAAGCCTTTCATACCCACTGAGGCTTCAAAGGATAAAAATGCTAAGAGCACATCTAGAAACTTAACACACTGTAGATGTCCTTGTTCTCAAACCTCGATATTAAGCTTCTAATCATTTTGTCATTCAAAACATGTTTATTTACTATGTCCCAGGCATTGTGCTAGGTACTGGGGAAAGAGCAATGAGAGGATAAAGCCTATCATTCGTAAAAGACTAAACAAGCCACAATTTCTAAATCAACAGCTTTATGGACTCAACACCCTCATTAGCTGGAATGCCAACTGATGCTAAGTCTAAGTATTTGTATCCAGATGAAATGTGGATTTAAACAAACAATGACAAAAAGGTTTCATTTCCATGGATGTCTTGGTTTTCCCAGCAGACCCACTGCACTTGCTGTTGGAACTTTGTTCTCCCAGACACTTGCTCAGCTACTTCCTTGACTTAATTTAGATCTCTGTTCAAATGTCAGCTCCTCAGAGAGTACGCTACTAATACAGCCTTGCCTGCCCCCTCCATTCTTCACTAGGCTTTGTTTTCCCCAGACTTATCACAGCCTCTTCGGTTTTTGTCCGTCTGCTTCACCAGAATACCGTTTATATGCAGGAAAGGACTTTATTTTGTTCACTACTGTATTCTACTGTATTACTTGGCACATGGTGGGCATTTAATAAACATATTTTGAATAAATAAGAGGCCAATAGTTTTGTGGGGGTGTGGATATCAGGATCTCAGTGACGGTGGATTTATGGTCAGTATGAAGGAAAAATATTATAAAATAAAACTGAATGTTTAAAGAGTGACTTCTACACTTACTACTGTCAGAAACAATAAAATTCACTATCATTTGATTTAGGGGAGGTGGTTCCAGAGGGGCTTCAAAGAGGAGGTAACATTTGGGCTGGGTATTAATGAGTGGGAGTTTCCTAGGCAGAAGAGAGAACAAGTAAGGGCATTGCAGATAGAAGAAGGGTATGAACCCAGGCATGGAGATGCAGCCAAGTACAGCACATTCGAGGGCCAGAGGGCACCGTGGGAGTTGGGAAACACAGACAGTCAGGGATCAAATAGAAAAGTTGTTTGTGGCTTGACTATAAAGAGCCTTTCATACCCACTGAGAGTTCAATTTTGTCTTTTAAGGCAGGGAGAGCCACAAAATTGTTATAAAAGGGAAATTTAGATGACTATCTTGGCAAGTGTCTAAGGAAGGATCAGGGTAAGCAGAGGAGGGAGGTCTGAGGTCAGGTGGGAGAACCCCATAGGGTCTAGTGAGGGAAGACAGCACGAGCCTAAATTAAGACTGTGGGGATGGAGAGGGTGGAAATGATAGGCTCAGAATGAACAAAAATGGTGCCCCATACATGCACTAAGCCCTCTAAAAATACACATCACTGATGTGTATTAATGTAGGACATTTTGTAGCACAAAGGCTCTGATTGTAGGTACCACAAGCAAAATGTTTTTTCCCTTATGCACTGAACCTATTCTAGTTTAACATCAGCATAGGAAAAGGCAAGCAGACATCCTTTTAGAAGCAGGTCTTACAATGGTTGCAACTCTTTTTCATTATTATAACACAAAAGAGCAAAACGGAGAAAAAAAATGAATCCCCTCAACAAACAGCATTTTCTATGCAAATGTGTTTTTCAAGATATGTAAATGTTTAGTCTAAATATGCTTGACAGCATTCCTTAATTTAAGCATTTTTAGTGTTGAGAAAAAGCATTTAATATACAAGCACTGCCTTTAGAGATGTAATACGAAGGGAGGGAGAAAAAGTGGCAAGGTAAAATAAACCACAACTGACTCTTGAGCAAGACGGGGTTTAGGGCACTGACTCTCTGTACAACTGAAAATCCATGTGTACTGTTTGACTCCCCAAAAACTTAGCTACTAATAGTCTGCTGTTGACTGGAAGTCTTACCAATAACCTCAAGAGTTGATTAACACATATTTTGTATACGTATTATATACTGTATTCTTAAAATCAAATAAGCTAAAGAAAAGAGAAATTCCTCAGAAAATCATAAGGAAGAGAAAATACACTTACAGTACTGTACTGTATTTATTAATACCTTAAGTTTACATCATCTCTTCACAAGATGAATCACCTGAAATGCTGAAATGGAAGGCAACGGTGGCTACAGACCTCAATCTACTGAAAAGATCAAACAATTCAACTTCTTCTTGTAATGTCATGACTTTTCTCTGTTTCTGGGGAGCACATCCAGGATCACTAGTGCCACTTCCTATGGGTATCATGGCGTTATTCAAGGTTTATGGTATCACACCGAATATGGTAAAAAAAAAAAAATAGGCAAAAACCTTAGGAGATCACTTTTTACTGCAATATACAATTTACTGGAGAGACTAACTGCTCACAGGGAGATGATTAGCATGACACAGTTTTTTAAGCAGAGATTCACAACACTTGAGCTCATCAGAACAGCAACAGGAGGTGGTTACAAAATTATTAAAGTAGTATGGTAGCAGTATAGTTGTAGAAATTATTTGAGTAGTACAGTATTACTACAGTTAATTTTATGCAGTTATGATTTAGTACTGTATCTTTATGTTTGTTTACATTTCTCCCAACTGCATATGGTGCTATGGACGGTGGTGTTTGTGTGCATAAATGTTGATGTTCTTAATTTTTATAATAGATTTGTGTATATTTTATGATAGTAAATGATAAAATAGACTAATATTTACATATATTTTATGTACTTGTGACATACCTAACATTTTCTTAATTTTTCAACATTTCTGGGCTATGCAGTTCATCTTTGAGTTTTTTTCAAACTGTCACAAATCTCAAAAAAATTTTCCAATATATTTATTGAAAAAGATCCACATATCAGTGGACCTGCACAGTCCAAACTCGTGTTGTTCAAGGGCCAACTGTAGATAATTAGCACTTCTTATAGAAAGGAACATCAATAACATTGAGACTTTGAGACAGAAGTTTTCTTGAGGACATGGAAAGCTTTTCAGTGATGGCGCCCAGCTTCATCAAGTGTGTGCACGTGTACATGCACGTTTGACAGTGCTTTCTTTAATTGTTCATCTTTCTTCACCAAATCCCAGAATATTGTTGTCTTTTTTCTTTACAGGAAAATAATGGTTAGCCCAAGTGTACTCTCCTTTAAGAGACAGGCAGCTTTAGCAAAAAATTAATTCACTGTCAACTGGACAATGAAATAGAAATTAATTAAAATGACACACAGATGAACATATTTAAGCACAAAACCGAAGAAAGAGTATTTAGTATTAAGTGGATGTCAATTTATATTTGCAATATTCTGATGGTTAGAAAGGTAAAAACATTCTATTGCATTTTTCAACTTTTCACTCACCAAATTTTCTTAGTGAGCAATAACTTCCATGAATGGATAAAATATAAGTAAGCAAATATGCGTCTACACTGTCCAGTATAGATGGAATGGCACTGTAAATCCATGTGCTTTTTGGATAAAAAGAAATGTCACTAATATTTAGAAAAAATAATTTGTTTAAAATAAAGGAAACTGGAGGTGGGCAGATCACTTGGCCTGAGGAGTTCAAGATCAGCCTGGGCAACATGACAAAACCCCATCTGTACTAAAAATACAAAAAATTAGCAGGGCACGGTGGAGCGCACCTGTGGTCCCAGCTACTTCGGAGGCTGAGGCAGGAGAATTGCTTAAACCCGGGAGGTGGAGGTTGCAGTGAGCCAAGATCGTGCCACTGCACTCCAGCCTGGGTGACAGAGTGAGACCCTGGCTCAAAAAAATATAGATAGATAGATAGATAGATAGATAGATAGATAGATAGATAGGGAACTCGGAATAAGGCCTGGGTATCAGTTTCCAGACCTGATTGGTGTGTCTTAGACTCGTCTGTGAGAATTGGTAACAAGCAGATGCCTGGTCTCACTCTGGAAATTTTGATGTAGTGGATCTGGGGTGGGACCAAAGGATCTTTGGTTAAACAAATTGCACAGGTGATTTAGGCACAGCCAGTTTGGGGAATTACTGGGACAAAGGATAGATTGTATAAACCAGAACTTTCAACCCTGGCTGTGCATTAGAATCATCTAGGAAGCCTTAAAAATGCTCATCTACACCCCAGAGCAATTAAATCAGAATCTCAGAAGATTCAGGCATCAGCATTTTTAAAAGCTCCTTGGGGAATTCTATTCATAACAGAGCCACTGTTATAAAACACTTATTGATTAATGTCAATACGTCAAATTATTTTCAAAAACTAACTGGTAATATTCTGTTGAATAGAATTTGTTTTAGGTAAATAGGATTCATCTGTGTGATTTCAATTACCTAAAAAAATCATATTTCTAATCTAAATCCTTTTTTATATTATAATACATTATAGATACAAATTTCTGATTTTACTCTATGCTGTATCACAATTTGAATTGGGATGGAAGTAAACTGAAGATGGTATTTACAATTTAGAAATTTACATTTAAAATTACACTAAAAGGAGAAAACATTAGGCTCAAACCAGAAGGAAAGACCTCAGGTCTTGCTATGGGGCAAAAGGAAGAACGTGTCAGATCTGTTGGAGAATTATAATATGAGATGCTCTGAAAGATAAACATAAATCTGATGTTACATGTTTTTATAGACAACATGTTTTCTTGTTGAGTGTTTTGCTTTTGGAAAGAATGAAGAATTCTCTTAGATGAAGTGTTAAAAACACCAACAAAACAAAACAAAATCAAAGGAGGGAGATTCATTTAGGTTAGCTGAGCAGAAAGAGAAGATAAATGCATGACTATCTTTTGAAGAGAAAATGATAGAACAGTCCATTAAAATTACATAAATCATAAAATTACTCAAGGCAGATATGAATGATTCTTTCAAATACTCATGTTTAACCAATGCATCTAAGCATCTACAAAATGTTCTATATGCAGTGACAGGAAAGATGGCCTAGATTAGGCTGAAAATGCAGAATACATCTTGAGGAAGCAGTTAAAAATCTACATTATGATAATTGTTATTTAACTAAAGCACATGCAGTTTTCTTTCAAAGCTGTCATTTAGCTTTTAAAAGCACTGTGTCTAAAAGTGAAAATACTGTAGTCCACTAAATGCATTTTTTAATTGGCAGCTCATTTTCCATAAAGCACCAAAATATTAAAAAGCAAGCATCCAGTCATGCTGTTTGCCACTACATTGTATCATGTTTTATATACCTTTCATTGATTTCCTCAAACGACTTAGGGAGAAAGAGAGAGGAAGGAGGAGGAGGAGAAGAGAGAAAAAGAGAGAGAGAAAGAGAGAGAGAAGCTAATTAACAACAGACAGAAAAAACAACCAGGAGCATTAAGATTACCCACGTTTGAAAATCATAACCCCTCAGCTTCCCTGAGGTTGTTTTTGTCTCAGTCTGGGCAGCAAGGACATAAGTGCTCACAAGGCGGGGTGCAGGGGAGGGGGAATGGGTGGGATGGGCAGTGTCAGAACAGGGATGGAGGATGGTTTCATTTGCAGTTGGCTCTGTCTCCGTGATCAGCGGGACTGGCAATGAGTTGCTTATGCTCTGCTTCTCTCTATTCATCAACCAATGGCTTAGCTTCCAGAATAGAATTCTCTAAAGCAGGAAAAATGACTTAAATGTTTTCAATGAGGGATAGAGATCAAAACTGTAATCAGTATTTAGCTGAGTGACATTTTGTGTGCTTTTCTATATTTTCCAATTTTAAAAAATGAGTATTACTTTTATAAGTAGAAATGCCATCTTTTTTTTTTTTTTTTTACAGTTTGCTCTTCTAGAAAGAAGTAAATTATTCTTATTCTTACAGAACAAAGATAAGGTTCTCAGGGAACAAAAAGCACTTAATTAACGTTATGCTTCACAAGCAGTGCCCAATTTACGAATAAGAAGCTTTGCCTTAATTACACACAAAACAATGTAATGAGTTTAGTTCTCTTTGAGAATGGCCATGTCCACTTCACCAAAATTTGCCCTGGCAAGAGCTGTCCCCAGAGGCAAATCAAAAGGCTAACATTGTTCCGTTTTGCCTTGCTGTATCTCCAAAGTTTTCTAAAGGGTAGGAGGATGGGGAACTTTGAAAGGGAGGTTCCCAGTCATCCTAAGAGCAGTGCTTCTTGCTGTGTGACAATTAGGCTTGGAACTGCCTTCAGGGAAGACATCTCCACTATTTCTGCTTAATCCTGGCTTCATGGAGACCCAGCATCTCACTGAATATCCTAGGGAATTGCAGGGAGCACAGAGGTGTCTCTGCTGGTGCAATTTGAGGAGCACCCAAGGGAATTTCCATGTCTACAAGTTACCTGCTTGAATTAAGGAATCCTGTCCCCAAGAAACCCCTTGTAAAAACACCAACATATTTATTACCTGAGAGGGGTACCCCATTATGTCATCCTTTTGCACACCCAAATGTTACTCTCAGCCCCTTGGCCAGGCTCAGAGGGGGAACAGCCCATATGAGTGGTCACTTCAGCTTAGAGAGTGAAGAGGATGGCCCCAGGAGCCAGCCTGAGGACGCCAGCTGGCCCTCAGAGGGAAAGCATGGCAGGAACAAGGCTTCTTTCCCTCCCTCTTAGACAGTGACCAATCAATCCAGTGGGACGCAATGGATGATGATGCTGCGGGCTGTCTCTTTCAGCTGTATCTTTCAGCTGGATCTGGGCATTGAGGCTTTCAGGGTTTGCTGGGCCTTTTCTATAGGCATCAGGCATGCCCAAATAATGTTTAAATGCCAGAATTATATAAATCCCACACAGAGATATAAATAATCTTAAGGAATAGTGAAAAATGAAGTTTTAAAAGTAGATGTGCCAGAGTGGGCGCAAGGTGTTTGAGCCCATTTTACTTGGCACTTACAGTCAGGAAGACGGCCTCATCAAGCTCCTCTGCTTCTCTCACGATGGTCTCCAGGGTGTCCTTGGCAGTGTCCATGCTCTGCAGAAAGTGGACCATCTGCTCATGCAGGAACTCCATCTTCTTCTTCTTCACTTCCTCAAAGCTCTGGGCTTTCTCATCATACTGTGCTAAAACCTTCTTCATCATTTCCTCATTCTGTTCTTCTAGCCTTTTCTCATTTTTACTACAGTTTTCCTGAAAACAAACAAGCAAAAAAGCCCACTTCTGAATGAAACAAGAAATGCTGCTTTTTTTTTTTTTTTTTTTTTTTTTTGGAAACACCAGCCTTTTAAAGAATTGACCTCTGGCATCCTGATCAGAGAATCAGACATCACATGCACAGTTCAAATTTCTAACCTACCAATCCCTTTCCCACAATTAGTTTTGCAATAAAGAAATAGAATTTACTGTAACAGTATCATCAAGAAAGTTTTAGCTACCATAATATAAAATATATATTTTTTCATATGGAAGTCTTGCCCACCTGCACTCACACATGATGAAACTTGAAAATGGCATCACGTTGAGTGAGCATCCCTGGCCTTCAGATGGTGGAAATGCATCACTCCACTAAAATCACAGTGCAAGGCAGAAAGCCCAGATATGGAATGGGGGCTACCTCCCCAAATGTTCTCCAGCGAGATGGCAGGTTATCCCACAGTGGGAGAAACTTCGTTGCCTGTCCAGACACATCCAGATGCCTGGCTATCCTCACTAGTGGGGCTAGTAATAAGATGATCCCATAATTTACTCCCTAAAAAGGACACCTGGGGAAGGGGACACCCGAAATAACTAGCATGTACTAGTTGATCTACAACATGAATTAAGCAGACCTCTTACAAGCAAACCAGCATGTGGAGTGGCCCCAGTAGTAGGGAAACTGTGCAGCAGCCTCTGCAGTGGCCTCAGGCCCTCTGCCAGTCCTGATTGACTGGTGAGGGTGCCTGGGCCATCTCTGTATAAGGATGGAGCATTGCTAGTCCCTCTCTTCCCTGCAGAAGGGATAAGAGCCAGCAGCTAGGAGAGTATGAACTCATCAGAGATAGTCGTGCTATGAGAGGCACTCGCTGGCCCTGGGCATGGGACACTGGACAGTGACTCAGAGCATTTCTGCAGAGTTAACCCAGTGAGAGGCATGAAAATGAGGAATGTACTCTAAGACTTGGTTTCTTATCTATAAAATTGGAACAATAATAACACCTATCTCATATAATTGTGAGGATTCAGTCAGGTAAAGCATGTAAAGCATTTGCCCTATTATAGTAAGTGTCTAATAAATGCATGTCTGTTGTTACAGGCAAATCTTTTATCCATAGGCAGAAAGGAGTCTCACTCATTATGCACAGAGAGAAGACTTTAAGCATTCTCGCTTTGAATGGAACCGAACCAACAATGGCAAACAACACATGCGCATAAAATCCCCAAGTCAGATCCCTTCACCTCAGAATCATTTACTTCTGATACTGTGAACAAGCCGGGTTAAGGTAAAATGGGTGTGTTAACTTACCTCGATGGTATTAAAAAAGGATTCTATCTCACTAACAAAGGCTTCAATCCTCAAGGACTTTTCTTGTAAATTTTCTAGAAATTCTGCTAATTGAACCTGAAGAAAAGAATTAAGATATCCTTAGTATATGACATTTAGGAAGAGAACTTCAACCAGTGAGCTCCAAGTTCCTTATAAATTTAGTATGTTTGGTAGAGACTTACTATACTATATCCACTAACAAATCAATCCTTAAATTTTCTTTACTGCCTCATCTGACTATAGATAATTCTGTATGATAATTAGGAGGTTTTGAGTGAAAACCTCAAAACAACTACACAAAGACAGTATATCTTCGTAAGTGAAAGAATGGACTTTCTTGATAAACTGATGAGCTCAAAACATACCTGTTTTAATGAACCATAGATTTGAATGCGTTCTCTCTAGTAAGGCCTTGGTTTTTATATGTTCTGAGAGAGGAGTCTTTTTGCTAAACTGTTCCAATATACCTGAGTAATTTCTTCACTTTTACACTAATGGCCTGAGAAGGTGATCAGAGTGCCACAAGGCCCGAAATTTAGCATACCAACTGAGAGAAACTGCCTACTAAAGGGACCTAAAAGTTCTAATGACCCTCAAAGGGTTAAAATACTCAAGGGGTAACAGCCAACTAGAAAACATATGGGGTGACAGGGGAGCATGGTACCCACTTTAGCCGTAATTATAAACCTAGCAACAGCCAATCTTGCTAAACTTAAAAAATAACAAAGCAGAAAAAATAGCAGAGCTTCAGCTGTCTGATTCACTACCACAGACTGATGGAGATACAACATTGATGGAGGCCTCTTCAGGATCTGGTCTCTACTTCCCTCTATGGCCCTTACCTCTTCTCCACAGCCCCCAGGCTCCAATCACACAGGCTTTGTCATTGCACTCTTTCTCATCTGTGTGCCTTCATATGGTATTCCTTGGCTCTAGAATGTTGTCCCTGCCCTTGACTGCTAGAAGAGCTCTATCTCATTTAAAGCTCACCCAAGCGTCACCTTTTAGAGACACCTTTGCTAACATTCCCCTTCCTACGCCACCATTTCACTCCCAAAAGGTTAGTTTCTCAGAACATTGGGCTTTTGCAACATTGTATTGATTTGGGGAATCTACAAGTCCATCTTCCTTTTTTTTTTTCACTCTCAATGATTAGCACAGTTCCTAACACACAATGGGAGATAAATAAACACTGAGAATGCAGGAAGGGAGTGAGTAAATGAAGAAAATAAATAACAGACAAAAGATAAGCACATGATGGGGATGGACTGGGGAGGAAACACAAGGACTTGGGTGATCTGTAACTGCAGCCATTGGCTCCTGGAACAGGCACAAATGCCTGCCCTTAAGATGCTAGAAAATTCTCAAGCTACAATTTTTTAAATTGATTTTTATTTTTAAAAAGTTGCCAACTGGCCAGCTGCAGTGGCTACTGCCTGGAATCCCAGCACTTTGGGAGGCCTAGGTGGGAAGATCGCTGGTAGCCAGGACTTCGAGACCAGACTGGGCAACATACTGACATCTTGTCTCCACTAAAAATTTAAAAAGTAGCTGGGTGTGATGGCATGTGTCTCTAGTCCCAGCTACTCAGGAGGCTGAGGCGAGAGGATTGCTTGAGCCCAGAAGGCTTCAGTGAGCTATGATGATCATGCCGCTGCACTCTAACCTGGGCAACAGAGTGAGACCCTGTCAAAGAAGAAAGAAGAAAAAAGGAAGAAGAAGAAGAGGAGGAGGAGGGGGGAAAGGAAGAGGGGGAGGAAGAAGGGGAGGAGGAGGAGGAGGAAGAAGAAGAAGAAGAAGAAGAGGAGGAGGAGGAGGAAGAGGGAGGAGGAAGGAGGAGAAAGGAGGAGTAGGAGGAGGAATTGCCAACCAAACAACTCTTACTAATCTTCATAGCTGACTTAATGAAATGAAGCTAGCTGCTTGGCTTTAGTCAACTGGGTTCCCACCTTCTCCTTCTCATACTGTTTAGAGAAGATCAAGAATTAAAAAAAACTTTAAAAATGATTTTAAGGCAGGAGACATCATATCTCTCTACTTATAAAATTTGTTTTAAATTGATAATACTTAGATGATTATTTTTTAATATCTAAAACTCATAGAGATAAACAAAACATATTAAGAAGACCAAAAAAATTCAGTCTTCTTTCTGCTGGCAGTGCTCAGTAGTTGTGAGTTAAAACAAAGTATCACCACAGAATGGGGCCCACTTCCACTGTAGCTCATGCATGTGACGTCTGAGATTTCACAAAAGAAGTTGCCCTACTCCCTAACCCCAAACTTTAACAAGTAAAGTTTCAACAAAACTATACCCTGGAGAACTAGAACCAATATCAGACAAGTTGAGAAGAATTAATTTGGGAGTTAAAAAATGCCAAGATTCTAATATGTTATCCTATTGAATCAAAATGAGTCTGATAATTATTTAACAAGGACCTAATTGAATGATCATATTGAAAATCACTACCATTATCAAGGTACTGAGCCAAGCAGTATGCGTATATAGTCAAGAACATGAGCTCTGGCATCAGAAAGATCTGGGTACCAGCCCCAGTTTCGCCTTCCATGACCTTGGGCAAATCATTTAAACTCTCTGAGACGATTTTATTATCTGCAAACTAATGACAGTGACAGAGCTGTTAGAAAGACTAAAAGATATCCTGTATATAAAGAACTTAAGACTGGGCATTGTGACTCACACCTGTAATCCCAGCACTTTGGGAGGCCAAGGAGGGAGGATGGCTTGAGCCCAGGAGTTCTAGACCAGCCTGGGCAGCATAGGGAGACCCTGTCTGTACAAAAAAAATTTTTAAATTAACCCAGTGTGGCAGTGCATGACTATATTCCCAGCTACTTGGGGCTTGGGAGGCTGAGGTGGAGGGATCACTTGAGCCTGGGAGGTCAAGGCTGCAGTGAGCTGTGATTACACCACTGCACTCCAGCCTGGGTGACACAGCGAGACTCTGTCTCTAAAAAACAGAAACAAAAACAAAAAATAGTGCATGGCACAGAGTAAATCCTCAATCGTTATTGTTATTTAGTAATTTTAAGATAATTCCAGCTGCCCTATGGAGAATGGATTAAAGAGGTAAGAATGGTGAGACCAGTAGGAGGGCTATGGAAAGGTAGAGGAGAGTCTCAAAGACTACATTCCAATAGTATCTCAGGGAAGTGGAGTATTTATAGTCACTTACAGGAGGATACATGTTGGGACTAACTTATCTGGAACACTGGGGTCCTACAGACATAGCCAGAAAGAATGCAAAAAAATTTCTGCTTCTAACATGAATTTTATAAATTAAAAGGAAATACAAAGAAAGTAAAATCTTAAACTGTCTTAATGTATTATTCATATATAACTTGCAATGAAATGTCTCAATGTATTGTAAATGTGTCTCTTTAAAGGATGATATTGTAGATAAATAGGAAGGAAACTGCTTTTTGCAGTTTTTTGCTCAAAGGTAATTTTTTAAATTTCAAATTATTTGGCATTTTTGGTAATGTTAAGGACTATTGCCATAAAATACCAAGCTCCTCAAGGGCAGTGACCCTGTGTTGTCTCTCTTGCTAGTCCCTAGGCCTAGAAAAATGTGTGGCACACAGTGTGTACAGTTGTCTTCAATATGTGCAGAGGACTGGTTTCAGGATGTCAGCAGATACCAAAATATGAAGATGCTCAAGTCTCTGATATAAAATGGCATAGCCGGCATACATCCTCTCCTATACTTTAAATCATCTCTAGATTACTTATAATGCCTGATACAGTATAAATGCTATGTAAATAGTTGTACTATATTGTCTTTATTTGTATTATTTTTATTGCTGTTATTTTTATTTATTTTTTATTTTATTTTATTTTTGAGACAGGGTCTCACTCTGTCACCTAGAGTGGAGTGCAGTGGCGGGATCTCAGCAAACTGTAGCCTTGACCTCCCGGGCTCAACTGATCCTCCCACCTCAGCCCCCCAAGTAACTTAAACTACAGGTGTGCGCCACCATGCCCAGCTAATTTTTGTATTTTTAGTAGAGACAAGGTCTCCCCATGTTGCCCAGGCTGGTCTCAAACTTCTGGGCTCAAGCAATCCTCCCACCTCGGTCTCTCAAAGTGCTGAGATTATAGGTGTGAGCCACCACACCCAGCCCCCTCTTATTGTTTTGTGTGTGTGTGTGTGTGTGTGTGTGTGTGTGTGTGTTTTTCCTGGATATATTTGATCTGTGGTTGGTTGATTCTAAGCATGCAGAACTCAAGGATAAGGAGGGTGGGCTGTACTCAATGAATGTCTGTCAAGCCTACCTTAACTAAATTCTTGGAGAAATATTCTTAGTTTGCTTTCAGACCATTCTGCTTAAAGATCAATGATCAAATATTAATCATCTTTAAAATTGAGAAAATGTTAAAGCAAATTAAATGTGTATATATATATTATTAATTATGTGTGTTCAACATCTATTTACCTTTACAGCACTTATAGCTGTGTCAAGCGTTGAAACTTCATGGTCTTTGTGGGTGCCAAACACCTTGTCAGTGGCAGAAATTGGACATTTGCAGGTGTAACAGTATGTGTCAATCTGGGACTTTTTCAGCTCTTTTTGTGCCTTTTCAGTTACTACCTCAGATGATAATTGGTCTTCTTCTTTCCTCTCGCTGCCCAACTCTTTTTGTTCAGCAGATGTACTTTGTTCTGCCTCACTCGCAAATTCATTTTCACTGATGTGCTCAAAGGATTCCTTTCCTTGAGATAAGACATCTTCAGGTGTGGATTCTGAAGACAGTTCTTCTGATAATATGTCTTGAGGAAGCACTTCATTATGCAGGGATTCTGTAAATTCATACTCATCCTGAACAGGGCTATTACGGAGCCTCTCTTCACTTGGCTCAGGTGGGACCAGGATTTTAGGTTCTTCTAGTGATGTTTCTTGAACATGAGTTGCACCAGATGCAAATTCTTCCTCCGGGAAGGACACTTGTACTGGGACATTCAGGTTGACCTCTGGACTTGCATTTCCGACTTCATTACCCTGACTGCCTGCTTCATCTGCACGCTCCAGAACATGATGGTTGTCTTCAAATGGAACCGCATAACTTATTTTCTGGGTAGCCACTCTGACGTCCTCTGTGATGGGAGCTTTCTTCTGCATCGCTACGTTACCAATGGTCTCCACATGGTCTACTGATTCTCCTTCCCCATAAACACCTTTCTGTTCTTCCAGACTCTTCTCCCTGCAAATAGTTCCAAACTTTCCCCAAATTTCCCCTTCTGCAGCTATCGGTTGGTATGAATCATCCTTACCAACTCGTTTTTCTTCCAGACCTTGGCCCTGGTCCTTTTGAGTTAGAGATGTGTCATGGAGAATGTCATCTTTGAGTATGTACTTCTCGAAATATATTCCTGTTCCATCATCAGTGTCAGAATTTCTGCTGGGAAATGATGCCTCAGAATTCACACTGTCACCTTCAGAAGCTGTCTCCTCTTCCTTCTTTTTCTCTCCAACTGCTTCTTCATACAGATCCTTATATAAAAATGCAAGTGCAGGTGGCTCCTCCAGAAATTCTGGATCAATGACTTTAATAGTGGTAGGAAATATCTGGGTTCGTGATAGAACTCCTTCCTCTGCTTCAAATAAAGGCATCCCCGGTGACTTTGAGTCCACATATCTCTTTGTGTCCTTTGAAACATTCCTGTCAGCTGAGTTTTGGCTTTGGGTCTCTGGATGAGATAATATGTCGTGGCCCTTTTCTGGTCCATAAAAACTTTCATCTAATTTCACCAAGTCATATTCATGTTCTAGTGCACTTTCCACTGAACTTACTGGGAAAGAGATAGTTTCTTCTGTAACTTCCTTTGAGAGTTTCTCTTCAACATTTAATTTCTGTGGAGCTTTCTGTTTTTCTGGGTCTGGGGAGATGTTATAATCAATCAAAGTATATTTTTCAAAATAATCCTCTTCACTGGGAATTGTGGGCTGAATAAATGATAAATCAGTTTCTGAATCTGTGGATATCTCTTCTTTTGTCTTACGAGTTTCCTTTTGTTTATTTTCTTTCAATGGGGTAACTTTTTCATCTTCTAACCTGCTCTTTAATGTTTTATGACAAGCAACTGTTTCACTATCATCAGGGAGTGGTATGGTTTTAAATGAGGCTTTCTCTTCCAAATATTCTAATTTATCTTGCATTTGTTCACTTTCTTCCTGATCGATTGAAGAAATAAAGGCCGGAGCATGAATATTCAATATCTCACAGCCTTCAGAAATGATACTAAAGGCAGTCTTCTGATCTTCTGAAAGTCCAGCTGGCTTACTAGTCACTGTAAAGTCTTCACCTTTTGCATACGTGTCTTCAGGTTCCTTGGGCATTTCTTTATTAGAAACCATTTTATCAGCATTGCTTGCTGATGTATTAGATATAAATTGAGCATAGTTGCTTTTTGCTGAAGACAGTGGTTCCTTTACACGGGTATCTTCCGCAGCCTCCAAGTGGTGCTTTGAAACAAGAACAGATTGTTTAGGCACATCGGATGTGTCGTCTTTAGATGTCTGAAGAGTATGAACTGTATGCCTTTCTGGAGTCAATTCTGATCGTGGCATTTCTTTTTTCTTCACTGCGTTAATTTCTGGAGAAGCTCCTGAAGCAAGAGTTTGTGGTTTTACAGGTGACAGCAAATATGGCGGTGTTTCTGAGCTCTTAGTTTCATCAAAAGGACGAGCTAAAGTCCTTTCGGATTCTTTAGATGGAAATCCTTCTTTCATACTTTCTTTTGTGATATCTACTGAACCACCTTTCCATAGCTCTGACTCTTTGAACTGTTCTTTTTCTTCACTGTGATCTGGCATATCTCTGCTTGACTTTTCTAACACTAGATTTCCTTCCTGAGACAAAGAGTGGTTCTCTATTTCATCATGACAAGAAAGAACCACTGGCAGGAAAGTCTTAGTTTTCTCCACCAAAACTTTACTTTCTTCTAAAGGATGTGGTTGGGTTCCTACTGCCTTTTCTTGAAATCCTTGTTTCACAATTTCTTTTGTGATATCTACTGAACCGCCTTTCGATAGCTCTGACTCTCTGAACTGTTCTTTTTCTTCACTGTGATCTGGCATATCTCTGCTTGACTTTTCTAATACTAGATTTCCTTCCTGAGATAAAGAGTGGTTCTCTATTTCATCACGACAAGAAAGAGTCACCGGCAGGAAAGTCTTGGTTTTCTCCACCAAAACTTTACTTTCTTCTAAAGGATGTGGTTGGGTTCCTACTGCCTTTGCTTCTCTGATTTCTGGGTGAGCCTCTGCGAGCATGGCTTCTGATTTTTCAGTAACTGATGTAGCTTTAACTAATGAAAATGATTGAGTTTCACCCAAAGAATGACCTAAAGAGATATCTGATTCTCTACTCATAGACTCGGCTACATTCACAGAATAAGGCTGATGTTCCTGCTGCTTCTTTCCTTCTGAAAGCACATATACCTGATTTTCTTTTTCTTCACCTTTCTCCTTTTCAGAACCAACAATGATTTTGGGTCTTTCACTGTAGTCTTCATTTTGATAGAAGTGCTGTGGCATAGCATCGGCTTTTGATTCTTTCAGTTCAGTAGATCTAGATCCATGTGTAATTTGTGTCTTTCCTATTTCATTACTATCTCTAAGCTCTAATGGGGCCACAGAGTTTTGTTTTTCTGCCAGCACCTTCTTTTCTGCCAAGGTATATGATCTGTTTTCCAAATTATCTTTCTTCTCAGTTGGACTAACAGACCTGAGTTTTGTTTCCTCTTCGGAAATTTTCAAGGAAGTAGGATTTTGCATTTCTTTCTTGAGTCTGTCTTCACTGAAATCAATTAAACTGCCTTTTGATTCTTCTACTGGCAAAATAATTGACTCTGGTTTCTCTGATTCCTTTGTGATATTTTTACTTGCAAAGTTGGAGGAAGCTGATTTTGGCTGTTGTGGCACCTTATCTACTACATCAAATGAAAGGAGTGATTTTTGGTTTTGATCACTTCTTGGCTCTTTCTTAAAAATAGAAATATTCCATTTAGATGGAGGAGCGATTGCTGGCTTCTGGACTCTTTTACTATCAGTAACATGAGGAGGAACAATAGTTTTGGCTTCTTCCATAACCAATTTCTCACCGATTAGTGAATAAGATTGAATTTCAAGGTTCTCACCATCAGCAGAAGTAACTACTGAGTTTATGTTCATTTCCTCTGAATCGCCTGAGATTTCTTTTTTTCCATAATCTTCCCTAGACACCTCAGAAATGAATTTTGGCTGTTGTAAATCTTCTACATTTGATAAAATCATGGATTTTTCTTTAACGTTTTGACCGTCACCAGATTTTACTAAAGTACCTCTGGGTTCATCAGCAGTTTTAAGTTTTACCTCTGATAATGAATGATCAGCTGGTTTCTCAGCTACATTAAAATTGGTGGGAATTGTACCTTCAGGATCTATCACAGTCACTGCTTTTTCTACGGATGGACTTGGCTGTGTTTCTAAGTCTTCTTGTTCAGCAACTTTGTTATCTGGAGTGCTCGATCCAAAAAACAAGCTGGACATCCACGATTTGAAAGATGAAATTCCTTTCTTTCCCTTTTCCTCAGGAAGGTCCGGCTTAGCCACCTTTGGTTGTGTAGGTGGCTTTTGTGTCACCTCAGGTGACTCTGGGGATTGAGGCTCTCTTGCATGGATTGAGGAGATGGGTTTTCTTTGTGTGGGTATTTTTACTTCAGGTGCTGGTTTCTTTCCCTCATCAGCATCATCAATAACCTTTGACTGAACCATTTTTGATTCTTCCAATGGCTTCTCTTCAGGAAAAGGAGGTGTGCTCCTGTGTGCTTCTTTTTCATTGCCCAATGCAGGTTCCACACCTTCTGCCGAGAAATAGGCTGTTTTGACAGAAGAGGAGATTGTTTCTGACTTCACCTGTTCCACTGATAGGCCAGACACTGGTTTCTGGAAGAATCTTTCAGGAGGTAGCTTAATTTTTTCCTGGCTATCTTCTTTGGAAGGCCAGGAAAGCTCTGTGTTTGCTTTCTCCAATAGCAAACTTTCACTCTCCATCAAAGAATGAATCTCCTTCCCCTCTGCTATGTTTCTCTCTACATTTCCAGCTAGGACTAAAGACTTTGGTTCTTCAGCCAGCTTTACTTCTTCAGAAGAGTAACTTTTACTTGATAAGGTGTCTACATTACCACTGGAAGTATCAAGAGCAGATACTGCTTCTTGTGATGACAAATGAGATTCTTCAGCAGAATGCGGCAGGACCTGCTTTCTCACTTCACATGTATGGTCCTTACTGGACACAGCAGCCTTGAGCTGCCCTGGCCTCAGCTCATTGCTGCCAGAGGAATCCAGCTGCACAGATCCTGCTATTCTCTGTTCGTGTTGACTAGCCACATTTTCTGGCTTTCCCAACATCCAGTTTTCATCCTTTGGAGAAATAAAGAATTCTTCCATTTTTGTTTCTTTGACATCCACAGGCTTGGTTGTCATAAATGATTTTGATTGTTCCAAAGGCAAATTCTCTCTCATAAGTGAAAACTGCTTAATACCCAGATCTTGTTTATCTTCAAAAGAGGTGCTTACATCAGGTAATTTAACAGTTTGATCTGAATGAAGTGCTTTTTCTGTCTTTTTTTGTTCCACAAGGAGGTCAGAAGGAGCAATCTTTGATGGTTCTGTTATACTCTGGAGTACCTGGGATGAATTTGAGTGGCCTGTTTCTTCACTTAGCTTATCTAAAATATCTCCCATGACTTGTGCCTTCAAATTTCCAGTTGGTGGTAATGGGCCTATTTCTTGATTTCCTCCCTTTTTAAAGTCGGCTGGATGGCTAACCTCCTCTGATAATCCTTTTAAAGAAAAAGTAAATGGCTGAAATTCTTCTGGGTTGCCTCCTTCAGCTACAGAGGCAGGTGGTTCTTTCGACTCTAGGCTGACGATCTTGGGAGAGAAAGGTTTAATTTCTTCATTCTGAGATTCCTCCCTAAGCAATGATGAAAGCTCTGAAATTGCAGGCATCGTAGAAGATGCATAAAGCTCTCTATTTTCTTCCTTTCCTTCTCTGCTCCTAAGCTCAGCTGGGCCTTTTTCTAAAACAGAATCCTCTGTTTCAGTTATGGGAGACTTTGCTTGTTTTGTACCTATGGATCCACTTTGTCTACCTAAATCACTAGAAAATTCTGACCCAGCATTTGGTAATTCCAACGGTTGGTGTGGCTTGTCTTTCTTCTCAGGTTCCAAAAACAGCTCTGCCAAAGCAACATCTTGTTTTTCTGATGGGAAGTCTCCCTGAGCTGTAGAAGATACCTCCACTGCCAGTTTGTTCTTATCATCACTGAGGAGCAGTAATGTTGGGGCTAAACCTGATGCTAAATTTTCCAACTCAGGAGATGAACTTGCTGTTTCCTCATCTTTGCCTTTTGGGATTATATGTTTGGATGCAGGTGACACATTTTGTGATGAAGGAAGTTCAGTTTTTTTCTTCTTTATCTCACCCCATAGGCTGAGTGAAAGCTCATGTTCAGGCTCTAACACCTCTGAGGTAGACATCAAGCTCTTCTTCTGTGATGAAACCAAACGTTCAGAGTCACAGACTGTAGAAAATAAAAGATCTTGTTTGTCTTCTACCCTTGCTTCCTCAGATTTATCTGAATGCTGAGAAGATGATGTTTTGATTACTGGCAACCCAGCTTTAACTTCTTTGGCTTCTACTTCTGACAAAACAGAATGCTCTGCTATAGAGGAGACACTTGGAAGTGAATCAAATTTAATTTCCTTCTCTGCTTCTGACCAAGCTAAATGTTTGGATGAAGTTTCAATGGGAGAAGCACCTTTAATTGCCACCTTGTCTTCTTCTGCAAGAACTGAATGTTCATCTGCAGATGTTACCAGTGGTGGCAAACCACTTCCTAATTCACCCTTTCCTACTTTTATTAAGACTGGACGATCTACAGGAGTGACAAGAGATGAATCTGTTGGGATTTCTTCTTTTACTGCTCTGGTTAAGTTTGAATCAAGCTTAGTTACAGATGCTGTAGTTGTTGAGGAACTGGGTTCAATTTCTTTTTTAATTTCTTCTGACAAAGCTGAAAATGCTAGTGCAGGTGGACCATGTTCAACTTGCTTTTCCACTCCTGAGGAAGCTGAATGAAGCACTATAGGTGTAGTTGTTATTTTGGAATCATGTTTCATCTCCATTTTCACTGCTGATAAAACCTCAGGTCCAGATAAAGATGTTTCCTTTAGAGGTGAATATGGTTTTATTACTTCAGGCTCATTCTTGGACAACTTTCTCTGTTCTAGTTCAGAAGTCACATTTAGAACTAATTTGGGCTTGACACCCTTCTTTGGCTCATCTACCACGTCAGGCAAAACTGAATATTTCATCTCAGACTCTGGAACATTTGGAGGCTGAGGCTCCATTTTTTGATCCTGTGATACATGTGCTGTAGCTTCTTGAGAATCAGGCACAATTTCTTCCTTTCTGACTTTTGACAAAGCCATCTGTTCATCTGCAGCTTTTAGAGTGAGTGCTGCTGTGGGTTCCTGTTCTTTCTTGATTGCAGGGACTGAATCAGGTAAAACTGAATGTGGAGATGCAGGTTTGGTTTCTTCCTTTACTATAAATGATTGTGCAGGTAAAGCAGCAGGTATTGCAGCTACTGATGAACTTGCCTCCCTTTCTCCCTTCTCCACTTCACTGGTTAAATGTGAAGGAATCAAGTCTTCAGACTCAGGCTCTAAATATGCTTGAGTTTTCTGCTTCTGTGCCAAAATGAGATATTCAGATACAGATGTTGAGGTTGTTGGAATCTCTGGCTTAATTTCTGCTTTCTCTGATTTATCTGTTGAAGGCGGCAGACTTAAGTCTTCAAGCGGAGACATCAAAGGGAAAGTTTCAGCTTTTTGCTTCTGTGATGAACTGAACTGCTCAGATACAGGTGTAGCAGCTGTGGATCCAATGTCTTCCTCATCCGCTTCTGAAAAGCAGGAATAACCTGAAGCAGACACTGCAGTTAATAGTGAATCAGGCTCAAGTTCATTTTTCTCTGTTTCTGAGATTCTAAAGGGAGGGATTGAAACTTGTGATGCTGAGTCTGGAGAGAACAGTTCCGCTTCTTCAGTGTCTTCATCTGACAAAATAGTGTGCTCAGATGGTGATGTTAAACATATTGGAGAATCGCACTCAAATTCTCTTTTCTCTGCTTCCTGGGTTGCATACGGTGGAAATGAGAATTCTGACACAAATGCAGAATCTGGAGAAAAAGGTCCAATGTCTTCTTGATCGTCTTCTGATAAATTCATGGGTGAGGATGCACCTTTTAGATTTAGAGATCTATGGACAATTTCTTCCTCCTGTGCCTCCGGTGTTGCATATGGTGGTACTGAAAATTCAGAAGCAGATGTAGAAGAGGGTGTGTATCGTTCCAACTCAACTGCCTCTTCGTCTGATAGAACAACATATTCAGATGGGGTGGCTGAAAGTGGTGGGGCCTGGCATTCAGAAGTCATCTCGGTTGTGTGTGGTGGGAAAGAGTGATCAGATGCAACAACCAAATCTGGGGAAGATGGTCCAATGTCCTCCTTGCCGTCTACTGACAGAACTGTGTGCTCGGAAATACCTTTTGGTTTGAATTGGGATGCCTCATTGATTATTTTCTTTTGAGATTCCTGTGTTGCATTGAGTGGGGCTGCATATTTGGAGATCAACTTTGAATCCGGTGTGAAACATTCACTTCCTAGGTCCTCTCCTTCTGATGGGACCACGTGTTCTGATGTGGCAGTAGAAGGCAGTGGTGACTGGCATTCAGAAGTCTTTTCGCTTGTGGATGGTGAGAGAGAGGGCTCAGAAGCAGGGGCCACAGCTGGAGTAAACGATCCAGTGTCTTCCTTCTCTTCTGATGGAATCATGTACTCAGAAACACCTTTCGATATTAACGGAGACTTATGGTCAATTGTTTGCTTCAGTGACTGTTTTGTTGCCTGTGATGGAACTGAATATTCAGAAGCAGATGTGGAGTCTGGTGTGTAACACCCACTTTCTGAGGCCTCGTCTCCTGATAGGACCATGTGTTCTGGTGTAACTGTTGAAAACAGTGGAGACTGGTTCTCTGAAGTCTTCTCAGTTGTGGATGGTGAGAGAGAGCGCTCAGATGCAGGGGCTGCAGCTGGGGAATAAGCCTCAAATTCCTCATTCTCTTCTTCTGACAAAACTGCATGTTCAGCTATAGCTTCTACATTGGATGGGGGAACTGGCTCACCTTCTTGCTCCTGTAGTTCATGGTTCAAATCCTGTGGTACTGAATACTCTGATACAAAAGCAGAATCAGTAGAAACAGATGCAATTTCCTCTCTTTCTTCCTCAGACAAAGCAACATGTTCAGGAGATGATGCTGCCAATAATGGTAGAATAAGCTCTTCTTCTTTGTGCTCCACTTCACGGGACATATGTGGTGGGAAGGGCATCTCGGAAACCAATGGGCTTTCTGGGTAATCAAGTTCTATGATCTCTTCTTCTACTAAATTAGAATCTTCAGGTTCAGGGGTAATAGCTATGGGTAGGGAAGTTTCTATTTCTTCTTTCTCTGGTTCTTCTAACATTAGAGGTTCGGAAAGAGAAATGGATGGCTCAAGCATGTTTTCCTCCTTCTCTCCTTTGACACTGGGATGGGTAGGGGTCAGTTTTGCGGAGACTGGTTCTGCCCTTTCTATTGAAGTCAGGTCTGGCTGTTCTTGGTCTGGGTCCAAACCATCCTGGGTAAATGCTGCCAGACCTGGTGACACTGCCTCCAGAGAAATGGAATGGTGAGCAGAATACACATCTTCCTTCTTTACCTCATTAGCAAATGATGGTGAGACTGAAGAGTCATTCTCTGAAGCTGCAGTTCCTGGTGAAGCAAGCTCACATTCTTCCTTTGTTGTTCTCAGGAACATAGTTGCAGGTGTGTCGGGTGTCACAGATGGAGGTTCCACTTCATGTGGTTTTGCTTCATCTTCTGGCTGTTGTGGCACTGACTGTGAATGCCTGAGCTGTATTCCTTGTTCTGCTCTGTCACTACTTGAATAAGAGGGAACTGTGTGCTCCAATGCAGATGTGGCATTTAGGGGAGAATCAGCATAAATTTTCTTTTGATCTTCATGACTGAACATTAAGGTTAGGGACTCTGATCCTTTGGAGAGTGCGCCTCTCCAGGGTGGAAAAACCTCTTTTACTTTATCCTCTATGCTTTGGGCTACTAATTTGCGTGTTTTGGACACTGTATTAGAACCACTATTGTCCAAATCTGGCTCTAGACTAATGGATGCATCTTTCCCTTTCCTATAATGTATTTCTTTAATTACATAACCCTTTGGCAATGTTCCATAAAATTGTAGAGGAATTAATTCTTCTTTAACCGAATTAAACATCTTAATTTTATATTGTACTGTTCCTATGTAGACTGGTCTTAACACTAATGGCTTGTGTTCTTTGTATATTGCCCCAGTAATTGGAGGTGTATTTGAAGTGGTCTTCTTTTTTCTTGCTTTATCATAAATGCCAGTATATGACTTCTCTTTCTCCGTGGTTAGTACCTGGCTTGCTGAAGTTAAAGGACTGCCTTTTTTGTTTGTTGGAACATCTTGGGATTCAAAAGAATTTCTTTTTCTGTTGCCTTTCCGGCGTAATGATGGTGAACCATGCTTTGACTTATGAGTCCTTTTCCGAACCTTTTTCACTTCATCCACAATAAAGGAAACATTTCCAGGAGGAGAATTCACAGTTGACCCTTCCCGACTACACACACCAGAAGTCTGACTTTCTTCTGAAGCCCAAGGAGTAGAAGATCTACTTGAATTGGTTTCCCAGGTTATCCCACTATCTTCCCTTTGGACTGTCACCATGGAAAAGGAGGGGTCAGATATGATACACTCCTGCTTGATCTTTCCCTCTTCATCCTGGTCTGATAACCTACAGCAAATAACAATATTAATTATATATTATCATAATAAAATAATATTAATTAATTAATAGAATAAGTAAATACATTTTTACCAGGTAAAGGATTAATGTGAAATTAAAATACATCAATATTGCCTTCCATGTCAAAAAGAGGGATGTATATCAAATAAAGTTTAAAAACCAAAGTCAGGATACCCAATACAATGACACATCCCAGGCTGGAATGACTCACTATTCCACAAACTCAAAAAAGCTAAAGTTAAATTTACCACCTTCTCTCATCAGGATTGCCTTCCTGATCTCGTCGGGACTCAGCAGTCACTCAAGCCCACTCTAGTCACCAGCATCTTCATAATAACTCTTGTATCTGTGCTCTCTCCGTTACCACGATTGCCACCTCACCCAGCTTTTCACCACTTCCCTCCTAGTCACTGCCATTAACTTCCTAACTGGTCAGCTGGTATCACAGGTACCTCATTTCCCCCCACTCTTAACCCACTGTGCCCCATCCTCCCAGACTGGCTTTACTAAACAGCTCAGTATGCCACCCCCTGCTTTAAAATCTCAGCAAATTCTTCATATCCACAGGAAAAAAAAAAAAAGATGTTCAAAATCCTTAGCTCTCTAATCCCTATCTGACATTCTTTCCAAGTGTGTACCTGCACCCTACCCCTACAGGTAAATTCCTGTTTTAACAATAATTCACTGTTTGGCAAATAGATCTTGGGAACTCTGAGTCATGATAAAGAGAAAACAGGTCATTGAATAGAGAGAGGTCACAAAAAATGTCAACCTACTGTGCTTCACTTTCCTCATCTATAAAACAGGGATAATAATAGAACCTATCTCGTGAGCTTGTTGTGAAGATTAAATTAGTTAACTCACGCGAAATGCTTAGGGAATATTCCTGGCATGTAGTTAGTGCTCACTCAATAAATGTTATCTGTAGTCAGGCCTTCCTGATGACACATGATGAAAGGCGCCT
Source organism: Pan troglodytes (assembly GCF_028858775.2). Taxonomy (NCBI): domain Eukaryota; kingdom Metazoa; phylum Chordata; class Mammalia; order Primates; family Hominidae; genus Pan; species Pan troglodytes. Next base: position 36,319,788 of record NC_072402.2, read on the forward strand.
GGGCATGATCACTTGCAGCTGCTACAGGATACAGACGTGTGGAAAGGCTGTGTCCGTGGACTGGTCTCTCATCCCTTCCGAGATGGCTGGCTTTGGCCGCTCCTTCATTTGCTATTGGGCCCCCATCTTAGACTCTGTAGCGCTCTTCTCTGAAATTGTCTTCTACCTCTTCCTCACTTGTACTTACGCTGTTCCTCCATTTAGAATGCAGAGCCCCGACAATACTCCACTTCTGCAACTCTAAATTCTACCTACTCCTCAAGGCTGGGTTTAAATTCCTCTGCGGTTATCATTCCTGACCAATGCAGCAGCCACGTTTGCCATCACTTCATAAACATATTTCCTCCTAGGAATATGCAAGATGAAGCCCAGCTACTGACTGGCTTACATCTGTCTACAACAATAAAAACAAAAAACCTTCTGTTAAAAACACGAAACATAAGTGTTAAATTAAGGCAATTGAAAAAAAATCTACAGTTAGATTTATGTCCCTTCGTAAACTCTTTTTATCATCAGTCTCTGCATATATCAGAGGTCCTTAACTCTGAGACATTATAAAAACCACCTGTGGAAACTTTTTTAAAAATACTAATACTGCCCCATACCCTTCTCCACAGAGATTCTGATTTAATTGTACGAGGGTCTGGTCTTCACATTGCTATGTTTTTAGATTTTAAAAGCTGCCAGGCGACTACAATATGTATTCAGAATCACTGGCCTGGCCAGGCACAGTGGCTCACGCCTGTAATCCCAGCACTTTGGGAGGCCGAGGCGGGTGGATCATCTGAGGTCAGGAGTTTGAGACCAGCCTGGCCAACACTGTAAAAATACGAAAAATACAAAAATACAAAAATTAGCTGGGTGTGGTGGTGGGTGCCTGTAATCTCAGCTACTCGGGAGGCTGAGGCAGGAGAATCGCTTGAACCCAGGAGGCGGAGGTTGCAGTGAGCTGAGATCACGCCACTGCACTCCAGCCTGGGTGACAACAGTGAAACTCCGTCTCAAAAAAAAAAAAAAAAAAAAATCACTGGCCTAAACAATCCTAGCTCTGACACTTAAATAGCACATATCTTTCTTTCTCACTGCAAACCCTTCCTGGTTTGTTAGGTTGGGTGGGGACCAGGACCATAAGTCCTTGCAGGTGCACTCAACTTCCCTTATTAAGCTTCAGAGTTTCCCCAGCAGTCTACTGCAAAGGGGTTATGGCTGTCCTGAGATCCTGGTCTCCTTAGTTCTCAGCACAGCCATGGGGAGCCTGAGGCAGCCAGACCCCTTGGGCCACTAGCCTGCAATAGCAAGCAGCCAGATCCATTCACCCTAGTGTGCTATAAATTATATCATTTTCTATACATGCCATGAGTGAAGGGTCGGGAAGAAGTAGTCTCTCCACTTCCCCACAACTCTGCTCTCACTCATTTGCTTGGGTATTAAACTGCTGAACTTAATTAGGAATTAATACTGTATCTTGGTCCTGAACAGAATCTTATTTTAAACTGTTTTTTCAGGCTCTTTTACATACCTAATTAAAGCTATTCCACAAAACTTTCAACTCATCCTACATCTTCTCTCTTCCATGTCACTTAGAAATAGGATGAAATTAAAAATTAAGGTTATGACATGCATCTGGGAAGTCAGCATTTTGAATGCCCATGAAAGTAGAAGCATTATAAAATTCAATTATAAGTTCAATTTAGAGTTAACTATTGATTGTAGATTCTATGTGCCCAACCAGAGAAGTTTTCATTACCAGCTAGAATGAGTTCATGAGTGCTGAGGAGAGAACACACATGGTGGTCACAAGACAGGAGAGCCCTACTGATTCACTCACTCAATCGTTGCTTACTCATTTTCATTCATTCATGTATTTCTTTACTTAATAAACTTAATAAACTTTCATTGAGTTCAAATACTAGGAGTACAAATATAAAGCACTTAGAACCTTCTTCTAAGAAATTCAAAATCTAATATGGAGAGACAACCAAACATTCTTTTTTAATTTCCAGTTTTTTAAATTTATTATTTTATTTTATGAGACAGAGTCTTGCTCTGTCGCCCAGGCTGGAGTGCAGGGGTGCAGTCTTGGCTCACTGCAACCTCTGCCTCCTGGGTTTAAGTGATTCCCCTGCCTCAGCCTCGGAAGTAGCTGGGATTACAGGTGCGTGTCATAACGCCCGGCTAATTTTTTGTATTTTCAGTAGAGACGAGATTTCACCATGTTGGTGAGGCTGGCCTCGAACTTCTGGCCTCAAGTGATCTGCCCACCTTGGCCTTCCAAAGTGCTGGGACTACAGGCATGAGCCACCGCACTCTGCTTCCATTTTTATTTTAGATTCAGGGGGAACATGTGCACATTTGTTACATGGGTATACTGTTTGATGCTGAGTTTGGGGCTTCTATTAATCCCATCACCCAAATAGTGAACATAGTACCCAGTGTGTTTTTTAGCTCTTACCCCTCCCTCCTCCCCACTTTTGTAGTCCCCAGTGTCTATTGTGCCCATCTTTATGTCCATGTGTACCCAAAATTTAGCTCCCACTTATAAGTGAGAACATGTGATATTTAGTTTTCTGTTTCTGCATTCATTTGCTTAGGACGATGGCCTCCAGCTGCATTCATGTTGCTGCAAAGGACATGATTTAATTCTTATTTATGGCTGCATAGTATTCCATGGTGTATATGTACCATATTTTCTTTATCCAATCCACCGTTGATGGGCACCTAGGTTGATTCCGTGTCTTTGCTATTGTGAAGTGCTGCGATGAACATAAGTGTACACGCCTTTTTGGTAGAATGATTTGTTTTCCTTTGGGTCTATACCCAGCAATGGAATTGCTGAGTTGAATGTTAAGAACATTTTAATACAGTGTGATAAGTACTATTACAGAAGATAGGCAAGATACAATTAGAACATACAGAAGGGAAAACTTCAGAGGGAAAATACTTGAGTTGGTTTGTAGAAGAAGAAATAGGAGTTTGCTAAGTGAATGAAGATAGGAGATGGTGTAAGGATGGGGAGGTCATTCCAAGAAAAGGTCATAGGATATAAAAAATGTAGCATGAATAAACAGTCTGGCTCACTGAGAGATCCAAAGTTGAATGACAGAGCCAACAGGAACTAGAGAATGACTATACAGTATTAGCATGTGTAAAGCCATGGCAGTATTACACTCAGTCTAAAGAAACAATGTATTAACAGAAGAGAAATGGTCACCATACCATTCAGTGTTCCCATCTATGTACATAGCAGCTTTTCATAGTTAAAAGATATTGGCTATGAAAATCATCTCATCCATTCCCCTCTGACTGCATTCTCACAAAGCAACCTTCTGATTATCAGTTAACATCCCACATAGATTTATCTATAGGAGTGTAGTGAGACAAATAATGTCTTGGGAAGCTCACTTCCTCCACACTTTCAGCGTTGGGCAAGAAGGTTCAGCTGATCTGAGTTAGATCAAGCAAACAGACTGATACCAGAGATGTCAAAGGCTCCCCTTTCATTTGGAGGATAACCCTCATCTGATGAAGGAAGTTTCCTTCTATTCCTATTTGCTAAGGCAGTTTTTTAAAATGATGAACGTTAAGTTTTATTAAACAATTTTTTGGGTGGGGGATGGAGTTTCGCTCTTCTTGCCCAGGCTGGAGTTTATGGTGCGATCTCGGCTCACTGCAACCTCCGCCTCCCGGGTTCAAGCAATTCTCCTGCCTCAGCCTCCCAAGTAGCTGGGATTACAGGCGGGCACCACCACGCCTGGCTAATTTTGTATTTTTTTTTTTTAGCAGAGATGGGGTTTCACCATGTTGGTCAGGCTGGTCTCAAACTCCTGACCTCAGGTGGTCCACCCACCTCGGCCTCCCAAAGTGCTGGGATTACAGGCCTGGGGTACCACACCCGGCCGATTAAAAAATATTTTATGAAACTATGGAAATGATCATATTTTCTTTTCTATCCTGTTAATGTGATAAATTACAGTGATTGATATCCAAAAAACAAACCAATCTTGAACTCCTGAACTGAACTCAACATGGCTGTGATACATTATACTTTTATATAATGCAAGATTTTCTTGTTTGCTAATACTATGTTTAGAAATTTTTCTCCCATGTTAATGAGTGATATTACCCTGTAATCTCCTTTTCTTTTCTTTTTTTTTTTTTTTAATTGTTTTGTTTTTGAGACAGGGTCTCGCTCTGTCACCCAGGCTGGAGTGCAGTGCCACGATCATAGCTCACTGATACCTCAAACTCCTGGACTCAAGCAATCCTCTCTCCTCAGCATCCCACGTACCTGCAAGTATAGGTGTGCCCCATCACACTTGGTTAATATTTTAATTTTTTGTAGAGACAGGAGTCTTGACATGTCACCCAGGTTGTTCTCAAACTCTTGGCCTTAAGCCATCCTCCTGCCTTGGCCTCCCAAAGTGTTAGGATTACAGGTGTGAGCCACCATGGCCAGCCTGTAATCTCCTTTTCTTTTCTTTTCTTTTTTTTTCTCCTTTGAGATGGAGTCTTACTCTGTCACCCAGGCTGGAGTGCAGTGGTGTTTTCTTGGCTCACTGCAATCTCTGCCTCCAGGGTTCAAGCGATTCTCCTGCCTCAGCCTCCCAAGTAGCTGGGATTACAGGTGCCTGCCACTGCTCCCGGCTAATTTTTGTATTTTTAGTAGAGACGAGGTTTCACCATGTTGGCCAGGCTGGTCTCGAACTCCTGACCTCATGATGCACCCACCTCGGCCTCTCAAAGTGCTAGGATTACAGGCATGAGCCACTGCACCTGGCCTATGTAATTTCCTTTTCTATAATGTGTTTGTCAGGTTTTTGTAGCAAGATTATGATGCCTCATAGAACAAACTGGGAATTGTTCCCTCCTTTATTCTCCTCTGGAAGAGTGTGTAAAATATTACATTATTTCTCCCTTAAGTGTTTGGTAGAATTTGTTAGTGAAGCAGTCTGGACCTGGAGTCCTTTTCGTGGTAAGGTTTTTAGTTAGCAATTTAATATTTAATAGTTATATGACTTCAGAATTTCTCTTTGTTTTTAGTTTTTATTTTGTACTTTTCTAAGAATTTATCTATTTCATCTAAATGTTTAGAAATCATTGAATTAAAGTTGTTCATAATATCCATTTAGGATCTTTTAAATGTACGTAAGACCTAAAATTTTACTCATTTTTTTTGTCATTCTTGATATTGGTTGTGTCATCTCGATTTTTTATTTAATATTTATACTACCTTTTTCAGATAGATTATTATTATTATTATTATTATTATTTTGAGACAGAGTCTCACTCTGTCACCCAGGCTGGAGTGCAGGGGCACAATCTTGGCTCACTGCAACCTTCGCCTCCTGGGTCAAGCAATTCTTTCACCTCAGCCTCCCAAAGTAGCTGGGATTACAGGCACGTGCCGCCATGCCAGCCAATTTTTTGTATTTTTAGTAGACATGGTATTCCACCATGTTGGCCAGGCTGGTCTCGAACTCCTGACCCCAAGTGATCTGCCCAGGCAGTCTCCCAAAGTGCTGGGATTACATGCATGAGCCACTGCACATGGCCAAGATAGATTCTTATGTCATTAATTTTCAAACTTTCCCTTTTTCTAACATGTGAAGTCAAGACATGTGCTTCTCTTTAAGCACAAATTTAGATGTATAACCTAAAGGTTGATATATAGCATTTTAAAAGTTATTAATCTCAAAATGTTTTAAAATTTCCTTTGTGATTTCATATATGGCCCATAGATTATTTGAAAATGTATTTTGCAATTTCAAAATACATGAGGATTTCCTAGTTATCTTTTTGTTTACTTTCTAGTTTAATTGCATTGTGATCAGAGAATTTATTTTGTATGAAGTTATACTTCAAAATTTGTTGAAACTTTATGGCTATATGGCCATTTTAAGAAAAATGTTTATGGGTTCATGAGAAGAACATATGTTCTGCAGTTTTTCAACAGTGTTCTATATATGTTAACCAAGCCAGGCTTATTTATTGTGTTATTCAGATCTTTTTTAGCCTTAGTAATATTTTTTTGTCTGCCTGTTCTAACACTGAGAAATGTGTTAACATTTTCTAACACAATTGTGGATTTGTCTCTCCTTATGGTTCTGTAAATATTTGACTTAAACATTTTGAATCTATGTTAATAGGTAACAGATTTAGAATAGTTATATCTTTCTGGAAATTTTAACTTTTAATAATAGTGAAATGTCCCTTTTATCTGTAAATAAAGATTTTTTTCTAGAGTCTAGTTTGATACTATTAAAGCTTTGCTTTGATATTAATAGCATTATGCCAGCTATCTTTTGGTTAATGTTTGCATTATCCATCCATATATATCATTTGCATGATATATCTTTTTGCATTTTTACTTGGAACCTTCCTATATCTTTATACTTCAGATATGTTGCTTATAAGCAGCATATAGTTTTTAAAAAATCCATTCTGACCATTTAAATAGAGCTCTCTAACTTTTAAATAGAGCATTTAGTTCATTTAAATGTAATATAATTGCCAATATGTTTGGAGTTAAATTTGCCATATTATTATTTATTTTCTATTTGTCCTACCTATTCTATATTCCTTTTTCTCTCCTTTCTTGCCTTATTCTGTTTTTTTATTCTTTAAAAATAGACATGGGGGTCTCAATATGTTGCCCAGGCTGGTCTCAAACTCTCACACTCAAGCAATTCTCTCACCTTAGCTTCACAAAGTGAGCCACCACACTCAGCCTTGCCTTATTTTGGATTGAATTTTTTTATTATTCCATTTCCTTTTCTATTAGCTTGTTAGCTACATTCTATTTGACTATTATTTTAGTGATTACCCTGGAAATTACAACATACATCTTTGACTCCTTAATGTCTAATATAAATTGATATTTTTACCTATTCCCAGACAACACAAAGACCATGAATCCTTTAATTTCAACTTACACGCCCTTATGTATTTTCAATCTAAATGTTAAGCCACCTGAGATATAATTATTTTTATTGTCAATATTTATTTAGATTTACTTAGATACAGAACCTTTTTATTGTGCTTCATTCCTTCCTGTATCTCTAAGATTCCATCTGGAACCATTTTCCTCCTCCCTTTAGTATTTCCTCTGGTGTGAATCTTCTGGGGACAAGCTCTTCCTACTTTTTTCATTAAAAGTCTTTTTACATTTTCATTCTTGAAGAATATTTTTTCAGGATATAAAATTCTAGATTGGGCCAGGCGTGGTGGCTCATGCCTGTAATCCCAGCACTTTGGGAGGCCGAGGCCAGCAGATCACTTGAGGTCAGGAGTTCAAGACCAGCCTTACCAACATGGAGAAACCCTGTCTCTAGTAAAAATACAAAATTAGCTGGGCGTGGTGGTGCATGCCTGTAATCCCAGCTACTTGGGAGGCTGAGGCAGGAGAATTGCCTGAACCTGGGAGGGGGAGGTTGCAGTGAGTTGAGATTGTGCCACTGCACTCCAGCCTGGGCAACGAGAGCAAAATTCCTTCTCAAAAAAAAAAAAAAAAATTTAGATTGGCAGTTATTTTTATCTTAGCACTTGAAAAATATCATTCCATTGTCTTCTGTCTTCCATTGTTTGTATTGATAAGTTGGCTGTCAGTGTAACTGTCACTTTTTTGAAGATGATTTGGACTTTTTTCCCCCACTACCTCCCTACAGCTGTTTTTGGGATTTGGTGGTTGTCTTCAGTTTTCAGAAGTTACTATCATATTCTTAGACATCTTATCCTGCTTGGAGTTTGCATGGTTTCTGGAATCTGTAGATTAATGTCCCTCAGCATTTTTGAGAAATCCTCAGCCATACTCTGTTCAAATATTGCTTCTGCCTCATTGCCTCTCTTGTCATCTGAGATCCCAGTTTTTCACAAATTGAAACATTTCACTGTATCCTGTGTGTGCTTCATTTGGATGTTTCTTCCAATTCATCAACCAGCATACTAATTCTGTATTCAACTGTGTCTAAACTGTTTACTAAACATAATCAAATGTGTCATTTTTTATTATTGTATTTTTCAGTTTTCGAATTTCCATTCTTTTCATTGCTTTCAGTTCTCTGACAAAGTTCAATTTTGTCTTTAATTTCCATGTCCGCCATCCCTATAAATAAGTTAAGCATCACATAAGCATCATTCTTCTACATAAGCCCTTCCCTTACCATAGTAGTCCAGCTACGCCCTGAGCAAGCATTACTCTTTGTGAGATGAGAGCTTATAGGATTGTGTGTGCTCTACTACTTCTCTATTTCTGAATTTTCCCTGATAAACTCTAATTTATATTTTCATTGTGTGTTCATGTCCCTTTGCATGGTAGGAAGGAAATGAGATAATTTATGAATGGTGCTTTAATACATTTGCTGGTGATCTTCTTATCTCCAACTGTTAAATGGACATATTTTTCTAAATGTGTTTTTTGTGAGTTGTATTAGTATAAACCAGCTCTCAAAAAATGAATTTCATTAAATGTGCTAAAATATATAACATCTGATATTTCAAAATGAAGGATCAGGTTCTGGAATATGATGACCATGCCAAAAATTCCTGTTTCCTGTTTAGGCTGTGATCAACCTTCCTAGGCACACCTATTTCATCTTAGCTCAGAAACCAGTAACTTATTGAAAATTAAGTTATTAGAATCATGAGTGGAAAGAGCCTTGTGGTTTTATAATATTTCTCATTTTATAAGTGAAAAAATATGAGGGAGGTAACACATATGTACAAATTGAACTTTTAAAGAGGGAAATGGGTAGCCATCATAGAGGAGCTACCAAAATAATAGTTTCCCACATTTTTTCATCAATATCTTTGTTTTGAATTGATTCTCTCATTCTTTCCTTAAAAAAACCCCTACACTTCTGAAGAAGTGAAATGGGTTCTCTATTTTTATCTGAAGGTTAAGTTTGTATAACACGTGTCACTTAACAACAGGGATACATTCTGAGAAATGCATCTTTAGGCAGTTTCATCATTGTGTGAACATCATAGAGTGTACTTACACAAACCTAGATGGTAGAGTCTATTACAGAGAGACTATATGGTATAGCCTATTGCTCCTAGGCTACAAGCCTATACAGCATGCTACTGTACTGAATACTGTAAGCAGCTGTAATGCAATGGTGAGTATTTGTACAGCTAAACACAGAAAAACTAAGTAAAATATGGCATTATAATCTTATGGGACCACTGTTGTATATGCAGTCTGTCATTAACCAAAATGTCATTATGCAGCATGATTATATTATTATACTGTGTTTCTACTGAGCTCAAGATTTGTATTCTAGGAACTTGTAGTTCCTTCCTCTGATCAGCAGTTAAAGTAACATTAAAGTTCTTTATAGGAATATAATTATGAAAAATACCTTAGATTTGCATGATGCTTTATTCTCTCAAGCAATCACAGTGCACTAACAGGAAGTGTATAAAACAAAAGAATGTAATAGGTCGGATATCTTTCTCATGAAGTCTTTTAAAATGCATTAAATGTCAATTGTTATTAAAATGGGAAAGTCACCTATGATCCTGCTTATATTACAAGCTTTGAAAGATATATTTTAAGCCATAAAACACCAAGAAAGCTTGTGATCTTTTAATACAAACTGTTAGTGTTTTATATGAGTCTTTAAAAAATTGAATTCTTAAAAGCAATCATTAACTCTACAATTAATATTTCACCAAGAATTAATTTAATATTAATGTGTTTAGCTGAAAAAAATATGCAAACTATATTATATTATAGTTCAGCAAACTATAATATAAAATAGCTTAGGTTAAAAGGAACTTTTATGCCATTAGGGAGTTAAGAAAAAATTTCATGAAACCATGAATGAATAAATTGTTACACAGCATAATTATGCCGTAATAGAAAGTGTTCATTTTGTAGATATACTAAAGGCCATTCAACATCATTGTGGATGGAAAGAATAAGGATCCTGTTATCACAATGATCAGGTACTTTAGAAGCCTGGAAGTTAGGGCCCTCTACTATTTGAAACCTGGTTATCTTCCCATTCATTAACTCTATAATCCAGCCAAACATAGGCTTCACTCTTCATGCCTTTGCTGATATCTTTCTTTTCACTTAGAATGAATCATCTTTGTATATTTTATCTCTTATTTATTTTAGAGACCAGCTCATATATCAACTTCTCCATGTATCCATCAATGATGCTGCAAGCCAAAAGTAAATTTCTGCCTCTGAACTTCTGGAATCTTAATGTAGTATTCTCCTGTTCATCCTACATTCAAGTTATTTGTATGTATATCTTAGCTCCTTTATAAGACTGTAAACTTTCTGTAAGCAGGAATCAATGTCCCTTAGTGTTTCTTTTGGTGGCTCTCCTTATAAAGTCTTTCTAAAGCATTCACCTTTGTTTTCAGAGGAACAACAGCTCTTTTACTTTTGTACTCATATTTCATCAGCTTAAGCAATATTTAATTAAATCATGTTATAGCAATAACAAGTATAACTAGTATAAAAAGGTCCTGGAACAATCACAACTGATCCTTAGTAAAAATACAACTCAAAAGAGTGAGTATGGTTATTAGAGAGCAGCCTGCTAACAGGAGTGGTTTGCTTGCCTGGGGCATCATCTGTTTTAAGTCAAGATTTATTCACTCAACAAGTACGTAATGAGCTCAAATTATGTACTAGGTAGGCACTATGTTAGGTATGGTCTTTTACAGCAAGATTACCATTTGGTGCAAATTTTTAAAAGGTCTTAAAAGTTCACTTCAAATTAATCAATTTGGTCTGCACTACAGATTTGTGATATAAATATAAATTAACGTTGCCTTATTTTAATCATCTGAAATCTAGGATGTATACGGATGTTGCTACTGAAAGTAGCCCCACCGTAAAACAAACTGAGTGCTTACCTAAGCCCTCACCTGTACAACAGCATCACTAGACACAATCAGTGTTCTCCCAGCTTAGTTTTAGTTGTTGTTTGTCAACATTTTCCTGTGTCATCTATACAAGAGTGTAGGAGTAAACTATGTGATGTAAAGATTCATATCTTTTAGCTCGTTAAAATTTCTTAAAATGCACGATAGTAATTTACTTGTTAGTTGAGACACTAACTTCTCATTTCAGATGTTTCTTCTCAAGTAGAAGGACATCTATTAGTACAACAATGCTGGCCTAGCTTCTCTTTATCACTCTTCCCCATTCTACTGTGGCAAAAGCCGCAATTACTTTTGCACCAACATTAAATATTCCTTGTGCTATGAAGTATATGAAGAGAGGCTGTGGTTCTTCACAGCCTGTGACTGGGTATATAAATCTGTCTATTTCTGAGATTCAGTAGTAGAAATCACATTGTTGTCCTGTGTCTAAGCCACATTCTCTGATATCAGCTCTATAAATGATGAAGTTGATATTTTCATCTCTAGCTACCATTCCTTTATCTATCAATTGTTTCAGAACTTCATCAAAGAAAAGAGAGTAATTCTACTAGTCAAATCCTAATACAAATAAATGGCCACACATACCATCTATTAGCTGGTAGGAACTAAAGGACACCACTTGATAGTAAGAACAGATATAATAGATAATCTACGTGCTTGTGAGTATCCATCACAAACTGACCTATGGACCTAATCAGACCAAGAGAAATCCATCAGTTAGAACTCAGTGATGCCACGATCCCATACAGATCTCCCTCAGAAGCACACAGCATGTGCACATCTGTATTTGCATAAGCTTTAAGCACTCCAGAACTATAGTGGTTGACACAATGCTCTGTAAGCAACACAGAACAGTTTTAGAGGTACATTACCAGTGAGTGATAAGTCATATTATATCTACTGCAAAAATGTCTATGAGTTGGAAAAATAGGGTTGACAATTTGAACCAGATTATGCAAAAAAGATAAAAGTTGGTATTCTTAAAGGAAATGCCTCAGGTTACTTTAGCTTCAGGCCCTGCCAGCTCTACAGCTGCTTCTGTTACCATCTGCTAACAGGAGTAAGGAAACCTGGATTCTAACCCCTGCTCTGACACTCACCAGGCGTCTAGTTTCCAGAGACAGTAATAATAAGCTATAGTTGGCTGGGCACGGTGGCTCACGTCTGTAATCCCAGAACTTTGGGAGGCCGAGGCAGGTGGATGATGAGGTCAGGAGATCGAGACCATCCTGGCTAACACAGTGAAACCCCGTCTCTACTAAAAATACAAAAAATTAGCCAGGCGTGGTGGCGGGCGCCTGTAATCCCAGCTACTCAGGAGGCTGAGGCAGGAAAGTGGCGTGAACCCAGGAGGCGGAGCTTGCAGTGAGCTGAGATCGCACCACTGCTCTCCAGCCTGGGCGACAGAGCGAGACTCTGTCTCAGAAAAAAAAAATTATTATTATTATAATAACAACAAGCTATAGTTGCATATCACTTAATGACTCTCCAAATAGCTGCACATATATTATTGCCTTTGGCTCTTAGATTCATTATTTGATTTAGTCAACAAATATTTAACACCCACCGTGGACCATACTGTTCTAGGCAATGAGCATACAGCAGCAAACAAAACCTCTATATACACATACATACTTCATTTTAATTACAAAAGTAAATAAAAACATTCTTGTTATAAAAAATTAATCTACATAGTCTCCCTTAATTACCATCACCTCTATCTCTGTCCCATTACCAGAGATAACCCAGTTAATTAGTAACATTTCACAAATTTTTTAAATGAGCCTTGCAAAATAAATAATAAGAATTCTGTTTTTAAGTTCTAAGAAGTACCCACAACATGCAAAGCAATGGGAATATAAAGAAGAATAACACAATTCCTACCTTCCAGGAAATTAGGGACTAGCATAGAGATATACCTGAAAACAGACTGTTATCATATAGTGTGACATATGCTTCAATAGAATGTGCAAAAGGCGTCCCATGTGAGGCTGCGCATGGTCACTCATGCCTGTAATCCCAGCACTTTGGGAGGCCAAGTCAGGAGGATCGCTTGAGCCTAGGAGTTTAAGACCAGCCCAAGCAACATAGTGAGATCCCATCACTACAAAAAATTCTAAAAACCAGCAAGGCATGGTGGCACATGCCTACAGTCCCAGCTACTCAGGAGGCTGAGGCAGAAGGATGGCTTGAGCCCAGGAGTTCAAGGCTGCAGTGAGCCATGGTCAGTCACAGCACTGCACTCCAGCCTGGGAGACAAAGCAAGACCCCATCTGAAAAAAAAAAAAAAGAAAAAAAAAAGAAAAAAGATATCAGATGTGGTACAGAGAAAGACACCTTTAAACTTTGGGATAGAGTGGGGCATGCTGTTTGAATACGTGTGTGAGAGGAGGGGTCTAGAATATAATCACAGAGTATGACAGACTGATGTGAGGTTTTGCAAGATAAAAATGAGTTTTCCAGGAAAACCAGGATGCAGGTGGTTAGAAGCAATTCAGGTAAAAGGAACAACATGTGCAAAAGAAGAGGGGTGTGAAACCATACGGTGCGTCTGGCTATTCTTTGGGGCACCTTTGCAAGTCTGTAATCTTCTTGAAAGTTGTAAAACCCAGTGACATGTATGTTAGTATTATGCAGATGCTTCCAAATGCTACTCCAACCTCCAAGCAGACTGGAAAACCACCATCATTCTGTCTTTCCTCGGGCTTTGGACAGTCCTGATAATTGGCTAACGGTGGGATACACATAGACTTGTTATTAACAGCCAAGATAACTTGAGTCATTGAGTGACTAAGACATGTGCCTGTCCTTACAACCAGGACAAGATGAAGATGCGATCCATGTGAAGGTAGGAGATTTCGAAGTAGTGAGTATCTTCTTTCCTACCCCTACTCCTCCTGAACCAAAATACTACATGTGGGCCACATGCATAAACTCCATTTATTCCAAGTAGGAAGTATCTACGTAGTAGTAGGTAAAGGTGTTAACATAACCCATCAAGAACTCTGGAATTACAAAAATCATTTCTCTCTCCAGAGTTAAAAAAGAGCCATTTGGGCTTTAGCATGCACAATCAATTTATAAATATTTAGGGAGTATCTATCTATTCAGGTCTTGGCCATGAGCTGGGGCTGTTATTCAATTACATAAACTGCAAGCACACATCCAAATCTGCCAGCGAAAAGCATAAAACTCAACCACTAAATTCTCCACTATTATAAAAAACTAAGGACAAAGAGACGCCAGGTCCAGAGAACCAAAATAAATAAGCTCTGGCGTGACAGCATTGTTACATAGCTTAGTGACTGCTTCAGACCAAAACATAGGAAACTCAATTATTTGTGGTCTTGGGAGGTGGGCATTCCCCCACAGTGACACTATTGACATTAGGAGCTAAGATAATTCTTTGTGATGGCGGGTGGGGGGTGGGGGCGGGGTGCAGCGGGGTGGGGACTGTCCTGTGTGCTGAGAATGTTTAGTGGCCTCCCTGGCCCCTATCCACCAGATGCCATTAGTACCCCATCCCAGGTTGTGACAATAAAAAATGTCTTCAGATATGTAATAGTTGAGAACCACTGGTGTAGGCAGACTCAAGAGTGAGAAAAGACACTCAACCGTAGGCAACACCAACCTTGGCTGAGGATACAAGTGAAAAACCATGGAGGATGAGAATGTTCAGGTTCCTGGGACTCCCAGCAAAGGAGTTAAATAGGCTTAACTGTTTAGTGCTGGAATTCTTCAACAGCTACTGAATATTAGCACAGAGCAGAAGCCAGCCACTGCTGTCAAATTCCCATGAATGTTGAGTGGTGGTTACTAAGAGACAGAGCACTTCATCTGAATAGAATATGTCAGGTTGGGATCTTTTTTAAAATAAACCAGTGAGCCACGATAGACTTCTCCCCACCTGTTACACTGACTTTTTTTTCCTAATACAATTATAACTCCATAAAAACATGAAGTATGAGGGCAAATCAGTCCAAAAAGTAGAAGAAATCTGATCAGATTTCCTTCATGGCCTTCCAGCAATTTTTTGTATTAAATTTGCAACAGAGAAAGAGCCCTTACATTGTAGCCTTGAAAATAATAATAGTAATACATTTAAAAATAAAGCCCAGCTCATCTATTAGATGGAATCGGGGTTTGTCCATATACCTAATATAGTGTTTGGCAACACTTTTTTTTTTCTCTGTCATTTTTTAAGAAGAAAAAAAATAGGCCGGGTGTGGTGGCTCATGCCTGTAATCCTAGAACTTTGGGAGGCTGAGGAGGGTGGATCATTTGAGGGCAGGAGTTCAAGACCAGCCTGGCCAACATGGTGATACCCCATCTTTACAAAAATACAAAAATTACCCGGGCATGGTGGTGCACACCTGTAATCCCAGGTACTTGGGAGGCTGAGGCAGAAGAATCGCTTGAATCTGGGAGACTGGGGTTGCGGTGAGCCGAGATCGTGCACCACACTCTAGCCTGGTCAACAGGCCAAGACTCCAACTCAAAAATAAATAAACAAACAATAAATAAATAAATAAAACACCAATGTCTCACTCCAGCAGATGCTGCTGGGATGAACAGGGATAGGTGAAGTACATCCCAGCCCTGGAGTTTCAGGAGAGAGGACCCCTTTGCCTGGTGCCAGCAGACAGACTTGGGTGGCAGTGTGTTGGTTCTCCGGGCCTGTTTGGATAAACCTAAGAGAGAGTCCTCTGGAGGCCCAGTGATGGCACTCTCCAGCTACGGAGAGAAGCATCCTTGAGATACTGCTGTACCATATGCGAAGAGGGAGTGAAGATGGAAGGGGATCATACTGAAAATTGTGATTGAAAAACAACCATACACGTTCTCTTCAATTTCTGGGTGCTCCTCCACTGAATTTCAGTCTAGGCCCACAATTAAGCTGCCAATAATTCATCAAGAAAAATTAATCATTATATTATGGTTACTGACAAATCCTCAAATATTTTCTGCTGGATCAGCTCTGGATGATAACTTATTAGCGCCATTAACTTTGTGTTTTCTTCAAGTACAGCATTAGAAAGTATGTTCTTTTGTGCATACATAAAATGTTTAGAAAATTTCCCAGCCCCCATTTTTTTATTTATTCTCAAACCAATGACCTATAAGGGTATATGGGAATCTTTATCTTTTTTTGAAAGTGGTTAATTTCTTTCTCCAATGTAGCCTTTGCGACCTGAAAGATTCATTTCTCAAGAACATAATTTACAAAGTCTGCTAACAAAACCTATATTGACAATTAAACTTTGCCTCTCTCCTCTTCAACTTTCCAAGCAATTGTCTACGTAGCTTACATTCTTTTTCTCTCTGTACCACCTTTAGTGGCTATTCCACTTTAGACAAATTCTGCCAGGTACGGTTGGTGGCAGGGGTGCCTGATCCCTCTGAAGTTAAAAGCAGATCAGCAGCAGCCTGGCTATCGGTGGAGCTGCCAGTGAAAAGCACCCAGACGACCTACCTGATGGACCCATCATCAGGCTCAAACAGCACCACCAGAAAAACACAAGAAACCTCTTACCTAAAACATAACCAACAGTAAAATAGAACTTATAAAAAGAAGTCTCTAAAATTCCACAGGGGGAAAAAACAAAGAGATTAAGAAAAATCCTTACTGATACATTAGGAAATAACTTGCTAGTAGCCTTTTGATTTCTGACTTGTAAAACCTCAGAATTGGAGATTCAATAACTTTGTTTTTATAGAGGACTGTACTGGAATAAGTTAGATTATTGGAAAACTTTGCATCCCCAAAATCATTGTTATAAGACTTTATAGCACTTACATCTCTTCAGGAGTTCTAAAAATTAAGCTGAATTTCCCATAATATTCTCTTATTAATCACCCACAAAAGAGAAAGACAGAAAAACCCATTAAAAATGATGTGCATTTGATCCAGTAAAATGTTTTAAAAACCATAATACAGGCCACCCTTGTTAATACATTTTGCCCCATTCCTCAGTTGAACTCAGGGGAAAGTTCAAGATTTTTAGGTCCTATCTGTAAAAATAAAAAATTTTTCTAATTACCAAATATAAATTTCACTGTAGGATATATAGGAAAACAGAAGCACGCAAAAAAAGAAAATTAAAACAATCAGTAATCCCAGCACTCAGATGACCACTTTTAATATATCGGCATTCTTCATTCTTGATCTATCCTGAGATGTGCCTCTTTTACACAAATGATATGTTTTGTAATGTGCTTTTTTTAAATTAAAAAATACATTCTGAACATTTTTTCATGCTATTAAATATACTTTTCCACAACAACTATTCTCAAAACTTTTGGTCTCAAAACTACTTTATACTCTTAAAAATTATTGAGGACCTCAAAAAGCTTTTGTTCATGTGGGTTATATTTATCAATATTTAGGGTAGTAGCAATTAAAACAGAACTTTTAAAATTTTTATTAATTCACCTAAAAATCGTAATAATAACCGACTACATGTCAACATCAACAACATATTTTATAAAAAGTTATTTTCCAAAACACACAAACAAAAACATTTAGTGAGAAGAATGACATTATTTTATATTTTTGCAAATCTTTTAAATGTTTGGGCTAGCAGAAGACAGCTGAATTCTCACATCTGCTTCTGCATTCAAAATGTGAATATGTACTGTTAATAGGAATATATAAAGAAAATCTAGCCTCACAGAGATATGTAGTTGGAAAAGGAAGGAGTAATTTTTAGATAATTCTGGATATTTTCTTTTTCTTTCTTTCTTTTCTTTTCTTTTTTTTTTTTTTTTTTTTTTTGAGATGGAGTCTCACTCTGTCACCCAGGCTGGAGTGCAGTGGCATAATCTTGGCTCACTGCAGCCTCCGCCTCCCGGGTTCAAGCAATTCTCCTGCCTCAGCCTCCCAAATAGCTGGGATTACAGGCACACACCACCAGGCCCAGCTAATTTTTTTTTGTATTTTTGTAGAGACGGGGTTTCACCATGTTGACCAGGCTGGTCTCAAACTCCTGACCTCAAGTAATCAGCCCACCTTGGCCTCCCAAAGTGCTGGAGTTACAGGCGTGAGTCACCACGCCCGGCTGATATTTTCTTTATACCACAACAAAACTTAAAAAGTAGTAGTTTTTTTAAAGATTAGTTGCAATGTGGAATCTGAAAAAAAAAAAAAAATCAATGAGCTTTTCATCCTCTATACAGTCATGAGAGAATGAAAGTGGAAAATGCAAATAATGTCTTAGAACTACTATAAAAATAGTTTGGATCTTGTGGATGCCCTGAAAGAAAACCATACTTTGATCACTGCAGTTCCACAACTTCCTATTTAATAGTTAACATAGCATTCCATCATGTAACACTTTCTTTACCCAGTACCCTGTTGTTGAACATTTAGATTGTTTCCAAGTTTTCTCTATAATAACTCTGATAAACATCCTTACAGATACATCTTTCAGCACATTTTTTTTTCTTAGAATAATATGGTAGTAGAATTTGAGACTCAAAAGCAAAATAATTTTTTCAGGCTTTTTACACATATTGACAGTTTTCCCTCCAGAGAGGTTGATTAATTTGCATTCCTATCAGTAGTGTGTACGAGAGCCACACATTCTTACCCATACTCTTAGCAACACTGGGTACCATGTGAGCCCTGCCTTGATACCTGTTTGTAGAAAACCAAAGTGTCACTGAGCCGGCTCTTATCTCACTTTCTTCTCTGAAATACAATACTTGAGATTTACTGGAATTCAGCAGAGTACTTCTCTGGTAACTACCATTTTTAAAAAATTAAATTAAATTAAATTAAAAAAAAATTGAGACAGGGTCTTGCTCTGTCACCCAGAGTGACAGAGTGGAGTATGGTGGCATGATCTCAGCTTACTGCAACCTCCGCCTCCCAGGTTCAACCGATTCTTGTGCCTCAGCCTCCGAGGAGCTGGGATTACAGGTGTGAGCCACCACGCCTGGCTAACTTTTTTCTGTTTTTAGTAGAGACAGGGTTTTACCATGTTGGCCAGGCTAATGTCGAACTCCTGTTGATCTACTCGCCTCAACCGCCCAAAGGGCTGGGATTACAGGAGTGAGCCACCACACCCAGCTCCATTTTTAAAAATGTTACTTTCTTTTTTTTTTGAGATGGAGTCTTGCTCTGTCGCCCAGGCTGGAGTGCAGTGGCACAATCTCAGCTCACTGCAAGCTCCGCCTCCTGGGTTCACGCCATTGTCCCGCCTCAGCCTCCCAAGTAGCTGGGACTACAGGCACCCGCCACCACGCCTGGCTAATTTTATTTTTGTATTTTTAGTAGAGACAGGGTTTCTCTGTGTTAGCCAGGATGATCTCAATCTCCTGACCTCGTGATCTGCCTGCCTCGGCCTCCCAAAGTGCTGAGATTACAGGCGTGAGCCACCATGCCTGGCCAAATGTTACTTTCTATTATTATGATTAGTATTTGCCATGTGTCTTCTACTTAACAATAAGTTTCTTGAGACAGAAACTATGTGTCATTATCTTAATATACCCCACAGTGCTAAGTCCATGGGATAGAAACAGCATGGTAGAAATAGCATTTTTGACTTCAGAGCAGCCTAGGTTTAAATCCTGGCTTCATTACTTATTAGCTATGTGCTATGGTCTGAATGTGTCTCATAAAATTCATATATTGAAACATAATCACTAATGTGATAGTATTAATAGCTGGGGTCATTAGGAGATGATTAAGTCATGAGGATGGAGCCTTCACAAATGGGATTGGCAATCTTATGAAAGAAGCTGAAGGGAGCATCCTAGGGCCTTTTGCCCATCCACTGTGTGAGGACTCAGCAAGGAGGTTCAAGCCCTCACCAGACACTGAATCTGCAGTGCCTTGATCTCAGACTTCCCAGCCTCCAGAACTCTGAGAAATAAAGTTCTGTTATTTCTAAATTACTCAGTCTTAGGTATTTTGGTATAGCAGTACGAACAGACTAAGGCACTGTGTGAGCTCAGGCAAATTACTTCCCCTTCCTTTCCAGGGCTTGAAGGTCATCATCAGTTCAACAGGTGGCTCATATCTACTTTATAAGGTAGTTATGTTGAAGTGATATGTAAAACATCTCGTATCATACTTGGCAAATGACAAATGAAAATATTTTTCTTCTCTTCCTTTTCCTTTTCAGTGTTGAATTAACCTTGTGAAGTCCAAACTTTGAAGGTATGTAAACTCACTTTAATTTATTAATAAGCCTATAATTAAGCCAAAAGGTACCTCTTTAATAATGATTACCTCCAGAAAGTGTAACTAAGCAAAATTAATGTCTTCTAATTATTCTTCCCTGTATCATTCATTATTCATTGAATTCATTGATTCATCATCATTTATTATTCATTAACTTAGTCAACATCTTTGAGTGTGTATTACGTGTTCCAAAGGCAAGATACACACAGTCCCTAAACAAATAGAAATGTAAAATGAAATCCTTTCTAGTGCCAGAAACATTCATAAAGTTATGCTGAGTGGGCCGTTCCAGTTGTATGTCTCAGTGGCTGCAGGTGCATCATTCCTGGCTCTATTCTGTTCAAAGCTGACAATTCTTGCAGTGGGGCTTTAACACTCATCATTTAGGACCCTGAAATGTATTCAAATACTAACTAGAAAGCTTTAACATTTTCCAACAAGCCACACCAAGAAAATTAGAGAAAAGACACTAGTGAGGATAGGTGCAGTCCACACTGGAGTTCACACCTAGTTTTGATTTAAAATTAAAACAAAGCAAAAAAACTAAAAAGAGTTATTTGTACATCTAGGAGTGCAGCTCAACTAAGGGTGCAGGGTAAGGAGTGCTGGCTGAAGAATAGCATTGCTAGAAATGGCAACATGAACCTAGGAAACAACTCATGTTCAGTGTAGGGAGACCCCCTGAAACTACTGCTGCGGAATAAAAGATGAAATGCTCCTGATTATTGTAAATACAAAATTGCATGCAGGACTGTGTAAAGACAATGCCAGGTTGCACTGCCAGAATGAGCCAACAGCGCGTGATGTGCTTCCCCCCGCAGAGAGCCTATGAATGGACGTGCAGTCAGGGAGGTTTCACATCACCAAGATTCCTATCCCAGAAAAGCAGATGTTCATAGCTCTGGGAATGGAATGAGACCCTTGTGGAGAGCCTATAAACGGACGCATGAGGGGCACCTGTTCATATGGATAAGATAGGGCTATAAACGCCCTGATCTTGCCATGGCTCTTCTAGGCCTCTTTAGGGTTAAGGCATACTCCGTTCTGAGAATTTCTGGTCTAACCGGTTGTCTAGCTTCACGTCCTGTTTCTATGGATTGTTTGTAACCAGCTTTTGCTGCAACTGTTACTGCTGATTAATATCTTGCTAATCACAGGTTATGGAAAGACTGTGCTTCTGTTTTAAGGCTCTGTTAGAAATTACTGATGCACACACTATATTGTAAATTCTTATCTCTGTATACTGTATTTCTGCATACAGATGTTATGTTAAAGAATTACTTCATCCCCATGTGACCATCTCACCTCATAATCAAATGACCCTAAATCCCTCACTAAGCTACCCCCGCCCTCACTAAACTTAATAATAAATGCTGGTATATCCAGCACATTGGCAGCATCGCAGCACCAGAAGGCAGTGACTCCCCTGGACCCAGCTTTCACTATCTTGCATGTGTCTATTATTTCTCGACCTGCCGATCCACCTGGGAACAAACAAAGAGCCCTGCTGCGTTGCGGGCTGCTGGCCAGATCCTGCAATAGTTCAGGGTACTAGTAGATGATGGGGAAGGGAGAGAAGAGAAAACTGACACTCGTCCATGTCCCACTCTGTGCCAGGAACATACGATGTCCTTGTGTATCTCCATTCTCATTTACCCCCACAGGTACCTGTGAAGCAGGTAGCAGTACCTGCGTCTTTCAGAGTCTGAGGCTGAAAGAGGTCAAGTGGCTATCAACAGTGCATTCCAGAGAACTGCTAGTATTCAGTTCTCCAAGAGAACTCCAGGAGAGATTGAAAGAAAGTCCTAGACTCTGATTGGTGAGATCAAACTGAAATTGATCAAGACTTTTTCTCTACCAGCTCCTGGATGATATATGCTTAAGTTGGTGTTAGGTCAATATAGACCTTTCTTCAGGTCTGTAGCTCTGTTCAATCAAGTTTAAAATATTTGCAGTGGGAAGATGTGTGGGTGGGAAATAAAAGTTCTTTCAATTCTGAAGCAGGTTTTTAAAAATTTTCTGCAGGCATGTTGTGGTGATTAAGGACTAATGGTAGCTTTGGGTTTCAGTGTTAGGGTTATTATTGATGTCCAAAACATTCCTGATTGTAAAAAAAAAATACTATATCTATCTATCTATTTATAGTATTTCTGGACATGTTGGGCATAACTCCAGTTTTAAGGGGTTCTTTTGGCTAGCTCTGGGTTAGAGCACATGCGTTGCCAAGGCCTGCAAGAGAAAATTATTTCATTTTATTTATTTATTTGAGACCAAGTCTCACTCTATCACCCAGGCTGGAGTGCAGTGGCACGATCTCGCCTCACTGCAGCCTCCGCTTCCCAGGTTCAAGAGATCCTCTTGCCTCAGCCTCCTGAGTAGCTGGGACTACAGGTGTGCGCCACCACGCCTGGCTAATTTTTGTATTTTTAGTAGAGACAGGGTTTCACCATATTGGCCAGGCTGGTCTCGAACTCCTGACTTCATGATCTGCCTACCTCGGCCTCCCAAAATGCTGGGATTACAGGCGTGAGCCACTGCGCCAAGCCAGGAGAAAAATGTTTAAAAGCTGTTAGAAATGTTAAGAAGGGGTTAAGGCACTTGTGGTGGTAAGGAACAAACTCTTTCAGGCTAGGTTAAATAGAGGGTTTTTATTTTAAAGAAATAGAGACTTCTCATAGGTTCCAGGGGCCAGAGGTATATTTAGGCCTCCCAGTGAAGGGGAAACAGGAAAACCATCAGGAGTCAAGGGAGCTACTCTATCTCTGATGTGTCAATTTGGCTCTGGTCTCTCCTTGTCTCTACAAGTATTTTCTCTCTCTCTCCCTCTTTCTCTCTCTTTCTCTCCCTCTCTCTCTCTCAACATAGCTATCCCCAAATGGCACCCTCAGTAACAGAAAATTATTTCCCAAAGAGATTAAGAGATCAACCAAGAACAAAGGCAGGGACTCCTGGCTTTCAGAAAAGATATTTTATTGCTTTTCCCTCTTCTAATATCTATATCCAAGAGAACGAAAATAAAGGGGTAGGAAAACTTCTGCTTGTTGGCATGACTTGCTTTGATGAAGGATGGAGCCTCTCCTGGGTGATAGGACCAGTTCGAATGGCTTTCAGACCCTTGCACACAGGGTCTGCTCACAGGATTCTGGTCGCTCTACTTTGGGTGAAGTGTTTTAAGGTTTCAGAAACACACTTGAGTGTGATACAGCATTCAGACCCACAGCGGGGGTCATACCCTTTCCCTATGGATTGTCACCTCCCCACCCTTCTACACTCTGGGATTCCTGCCTTGACAGAGAGTTTTTATTTAGCATTAAATACCTTTTTTTTTTCTTCCTGGACACCATCTTAGATACCAAATTATGCTCAGCAATTTTAGCTAATATTCTTCTTTACCACATCTTGGACAGTTTGGACAGTTTCACAGATGTACATTTAGAATTTTTTTTTAACACAGTCTCACTTTGCTGCCCAAGCTGAAGTGCAGTGGTGCAATCGCAGCTCATGGCAGCCTTGACCTCTGGGTTCAAATCATCCTCCCACCTCAGCCTCCCAAGTAGCTGGGACTACAGGTGCGCATCACGATGCCCAGCTAATTTTTAAATTTTTTGTAGAGATGGGGGTCTCCCTATGTGGACAAGGCTGGCCTCAAACTCCTGGGCTCAATCGATCCTTCTGCCTCAGCACTTCAGTGTTGGGATTACAGGCATGTGCCACTGTTCCCGGCCCTAGAATATTTTTTGACTGACAGAAAAATTAATAATTTTCAAGAAAAGATCAAAATTAAGTTGACTAGATCTCCAAAAAGTTGAGAAATGTCCTCCAAACCTCCAAGCTAACTAAAGAGAATCTCTGCCTCCATTTCCAACTTACCAGAGAAGACAATCTGACACTACTGGAGTCTGGTTTCTCCCCTGAACCAGGGTCATACATACACTCTATTATAGCCCACCTGTGAGATGGTGACAATTCTCCAAAGGAGGATTACCCTAGGCATACAGACCAAAAGGCTTTAGAAGGAATTAAATTCCTGATAATAGCAAACAGTGATACGATCTCAAAGGAGTTTTGAAACCCCAAAGCAGAAATACCAAGGTGTGTAAGACAGGCCATATTGAGGCCAGAGTGAAAGACTTCTTTGTTCTTATTGTAAAATGGAATGTCCATGCTGGAATAAAGAGTGAATACTCAGATTCAGCTGATATTTAATGGGGGGAAAACTTCAACCTCATATGGTTTTACCTGTTCACTGACCTATGTTGTATTTTCAATTAAATTTCCTTGGGAAATATTAACTAGTTTATTCTATTGCTTAAACAAAGTGTTGTACATCCACAGAAATAGCAAAATATACTGCATCCTGTGTTAAATGATCTGAGGGTCAGGTAACAAAATCTGAAGAAAAGCCTAGCCCGGGGCCCCCTGCTGATCCAGCAGACATCTGACATCCAAAAAGACAGTTGAGCAAATGATCTCTCTTCCCAGTTGGTGAATTCCCCACCTTGGGGGGCCTGGGGAGACAGAGCTGACAGCACTAGATACTCTCCTAGTGAAGACCTTCACATCCGTTTTTAGACCGACTTGAGAGCTACTGAGGAAAGAAACAGATGTGCAGCTCCTTGTTCTCTCTGGCAGTAGCAGGGGTCCCAGTTGCTGCAATATGGAACTGCTGGTGTGGATGTGGCAATAGCACAAATTGTGACACCTAGTGCCCCAGCCATGGCAACAGTTTCCTCACCAGATGATTTTTTAAAAACTGCTTTATTGTAGTATGATTCACATACTATAAAATTCACCCTTTTAAAGTGTACCATTCAATGGCTTTCAGTATATTTACAGAGTTGTGCAATCATCACCACAGATAATTTTAGAACATTTTCATCACCCCAAAAAGACACCCCATGCCCCTAAAGCATCACCCCTAATCCCTTCCACATCTCCCTTCCAGCTCTAGGCAAACACAAATCTACTCTGGGTCTCTACAGATTTGCCTATTCTGGGCATTTCATATAAATGAAACCATACAATATGTTTTCCTTTGTATCTGACTTATTTTACTTAGCATAAAGTTTTCAGGGTCCATTCATGTATCAGTACTTCATTCCTTTTTATGGCCAAATAATATTCCATTGTATGAATATAACCCTTTTTTTTGAGACAGGGTCTTGCTCTGTTGCCCAGGCTAGAGTGCAGTGGCCGATCATAGCTTGCCGTAGCCTCAAACTTCTGGGCTTAAGCAACCCTCCCATCTCAGACTCCAGAATAGCTAGAACTATACCATGCTCAGCTAATTTTTAAATTTTTTTGTAAAAACAGGGTCTCACCATGTTGCTCCGGGTGGAAATGATCCTCCTGCCTTGGCCTCCCAAAGTATTGGTTAGGATTACAGGTGTGAGCCACTGCACCCAGCCCACATTTTCTTTATCTCTTTTTATTGAGATGGAGTCTCGCTCTGTCACCCAGGCTGGAGTGCAGTCGCAAGATCTCAGCTCACTGCAAGCTTCACCTCCTGGGTTCATGCCATTCTCCTGCCTACAGGCGCCCGCCACCACGCCCTGCTAATTTTCTGTATTTTTAGTAGAGAGGGAGTTTCACTGTGTTAGCCAGGATGGTCTCCATCTCCTGACCTCATGATCCACTCGCCTCGGCCTCCCAAAGTGCTGGGATTACAGGTGTGAGCCACCACGCCTGGCCTCTTTATCTCTTCATTAGTTAATGGACATTTGGGTTGTTTCCATTTATTGGCTATTATGAATAATGATGCTATGAATATTAATGTACAGATTTTTATGTGGACAAATGTGTTCATTTCTCTCGAGTACATACCTAGGAGTGGAACTGCAGAGTCATATGGTAACTCTATGTTTAACTGTTTGAGAAACTGCCAGACTGTTTTCTAAAGTGGTTGTACAATTTTACATTCCTACCAGTGTTATATGAGGATTCTGATACTTCCGCATCCTCTCCCAACATCTGTCTTTGCCATCTTAGAAAGTGTGAAGTGGTATCTTATTGTGGTTTTGTGTGTGTGAGATTTTAATTTATTTTTATTGATATGTAATAGCTGTACATATTTTCTCAGTACATGTGATCATTTGAGACATTTTATAATCAAGTCAGGGTAATTAGGATATCCATTACCTTAAACATTTATTTTTTCTTTACCCTAGGAACATTTAATTTATTTTCTTCTAGATATTTTGAAATGTACAGTCAATTAATGTTAACTACAATCACCCTACTGATCTATCAAACACCAGGTATTATTTGTTCTAAGTGTATTTGTTTGTTTGTTTGTTTGTTTGAGACAGAGTCTTGCTCTGGAGTGCAGTGGCGCAATCCCACTCACTACAACCTCTACCTGCTGGGTTCAAGTGATTCTCCTGTCTAAGTAGCTGGGACTACAGGCATGCAGTACCACACTCGGCTAATTTTTTTTTTTTTTGTATTTTTAGTAGAGATGGGGTTTCACTATGTTGGCCAGGTTGGTCTTGAACTCCTGGCCTCAAGTGATCCGCTTGCCTCAGCCTCCCGAAGTGCTGGGATTACAGGTGTGAGCCACTGCGCCCAGCCCTAAGTGTATATTTGTACCCATTAATCAATCTCTCTTCATCCCTGCCTCCCTGCTACCCTTCCTGGCCTGTAGTAACCACCAATCTACTCTCTATCTTCATGAGATCTACTTTCTTAGCTCCCAATGACTGAGAACATGTGATATTTGTCTATCTGTGCTTGGCTTATTTCCCTTAACGTAATGATCTCCAGATCCATCCACATCTCTGCAAATGATAGAATTTCATTGCTTTTTATAGCCGAATAATATTCCATTGTGTCTGTATATCCCATTTTCCTTATCCACTCATCCATTAATAGACATTTAGGCTTTGTTGTGGTTTTATTTGACATTTATCTGATGGATAATGATGTTGACCATCTTTTCATGTGCTCACTGGACATCTGTATATTTTCTTTAGAGAACTTCTATTCAGATCCTTTGCCTATTTTTAAATTGGGTTGTCTTTTTAAAATTCAGTTGAAATAATTCATCAGACCAGTTTTAAGGCATGGTTTGAGGGGCTGTTCCTGTTTAATGACTAGTTCTCCAACCTTCCCATGATTTATGAGCTACCAACCAATTTTCTGCTTAAATTGAGCACAGTTTACTTCTATTGCAAATCAAAACTAACTGGCGAAGATTCTGGAACCCAAGGCAGCACCTCTCACCTACAGAAAATAACTTACATAAGGCTTTCCTAGCAAACTGAAACCTGTTTGGTGGCAGTGTTGTCACTAAAGCCTGGGTTTCTGAATTCATGATTCTAAAGTGTTAAACTATGCAAACTCAGTCAAAGGAAACTTATGAGATTGACAAGTGAAAACTGTAGCAGGTTGAGCAGCAAGTATGAACTGGAACAGAAAGAGAAAGAAAAATATAAGAGTGGTTGCCATTTCTTGCCATTTCTCTCTAAGGTAAAGTAGACCACTGATTCCAGTCAGTTATTCAGATAAATAAGGCCTGATCTTCAGATGCCAGCATTTCTCTCTTGGGCTTGGCCCTCCAGCCACAAAGGCTGTATTATCCTGCATCTCCCTGACCACCTAGGATGGTGTCCAGGGACTCCACCAGAATTTTCTTCTAATGAGTCAAGTATGTAAATGCACTAGGGGTCCTAACTCTATCAGATGCTTTAACTCCACATTTGGTTTCAGGCAGTTCTAGTTTATAAGTCAACACGGTTAACTCTGTCCATGCTCAACTTCCCCTTCTGTTTCGGATTCTCTGAGGAGTCAGGGAAATAAGAATGTCACCTCCTCCTGCAGTTATCAGTGACTGAGGCCAGTTTGTAGCCAGTTTTCTGCAGTTTTCTGGGTGATACCCTCGGTTCACTCCTGTTAGCAGGATAGACTGAGGCACAACTATATCACCCAGTCTGCTCTGGATGCCCTCTCTTCTTCTAGGCACCCACTTCCCTCTTTCTACTTTCTAGTGTCCTCTTCTCTCAGGAAAGTAACCTAGATCCTGTATTTGAAAGGATCTATTCAAAAATGGATTCAATTTAAAGCAGATGCTGATAGGCTTAAACCCTCTCAAAGGTGTCTGCATTTCTATTAGTTATTCATCTCTCCCTATGGACTTGCATTTTGCCAGATTCAATGACCACTGCTCAGTTTTCATTCTCCATGCCCTTTATTATCTTGGCACAAGGATAATAAAGAACAAGATGATTTGTTAGGAGGGTGGTAATATGAATGGCGTTCATCAGACAGAAGGAGCTGAGATCCTAGGGATAAAATGTTATAGTGAAACCCAGTACTCATTCATTCAACATCCATTTCTTTTTTTCTTTTCTTTTCTTTTTTTTTTGTTGTTGTTGTTGTTGTTGTTGTTTGAGACAGAGTCTCACTCTCTCGCCCAGGCTGGAGTGCAGTGGTACCATCTCAGCTCACTGCAACCTCTTCCTCCTGGGTTCAAGCGATTCTCCTGCCCCAGCCTCCCAAGTAGCTGGGATTACAGGTGCACGCAACTACGCCCAGCTAATTTTTGTATGTTTAGTAGACATGGGGTTTCACCGTGTTCCCCAGGCTGGTCTCAAACTCCTGATTTCAAGTGATCTACCTGCCTCAGCCTCCCAAAGTGCTGGGATTACAGGCCTTGAGCCACCGTGTCCGGTCACAACCACCACTTATTAGGCCCCTACTGTGTAGCAGGCACTGCGTTCTAGCTGTTGGCAATGCAACAGAGAAGCAAGGCCCCTTCCCTCATGGAATTTACATTCTGGTGGTGTCAATAATAAATAAAATTTCAGATAACGATAGGTGCTATGAAGAGCAATGTGAAATAATGAATGATGTGACCACAGAAGACAAGAAGGGAGTGAACTAAGCCCATGCGGCAGGGCAGTTGAGGAAAGCCCCTTTTATAAAGCGTCATTTGCACCAAAACCTGAAGAGTGGATTTAAAGAAGCATTCCAGAGACAGCAGACAGCAAGAGCAAAGACCTGGATGAGGAACGAGCTCATTAGCCTGCTGGCTTGCATGTAGTGAAAATGGCACAGTGGCTTGAGATGAGCTGAGAGAGGTAGACAGGGGCCAGTCAGGGAGAAAGTGGGAAAGCTGTGGTAAAGACACAGAGAGGTGAAGTATCCTGCCCCACGTCACACAACTAGTAAGTGGCACAGCCAGGATGATAATCTTGGTCTTCTCAGTTCTATCAGGTGTTTTTTTTTTTGTTTTTGTTTTTTGTCTTTTAATGCAGTGTAACCTGATTTATGCCCAAAATGGTGATGGATGACTAGGGGATTTATTGAAGCTCTTCTGGAGCTCCCAAAATTCTAAGAAGAGCCGAAGTCAGTTGTCTCAATCTCTTCTCATGTCCTCTTGGGAAAAAATAAACAAACAGAAAAACTTCAAAGTTCATGACCCCAAAACTAATATAAATTGTCTTTTAAACAGAGGATCTGAATTGTATACATATTATGGTAAATAACTGTTGCAAGTTTGTTACATGATCCCATACAGCATATAAGGAAGTTATTTGGGTGCTGCTATCTTTGGCCTTACGAAAATGCAATCACACTGGATTGCCTAATGTCTATTTTTAAACATAAGACCTACTCTCCTTATTACACATCAGGAAACTTAATATTGGTAAGATGCTAGTCAAGATTAGCTACTATGTAGATTTTTTGGGTCTTTGATGCTTCTGCCTTTAAAAAAGTTTGAGGTAAAGTGAAATGATTATTTGAAAATAGCAAAATTGTACTCAAATATAAAAGAAATAAATTGGCTAATAAAAACAGGTGTGTATTATATATATATTACATAATTTTGAGGTGAGCCCTGACATGATGATGGTTCCAGCACAGGCCCTGCCAGTAGACTGGAGTTACAATGCTAGTTGTGCTACTTACCAGCTGTCTGAAATTAGGTAAATTACTCAATATGGGAATGAAAACAATGCCTACATCAGAGAGCTATTGTAAAAATAACTCAAAATAACAAGTGATAGTGCTTGGAAGAGATTAGATATTCCTTGACTAAGTGACGGTTTCCCTCCTCTTATCTGGGCCTCTGTTCACTCATCAGAAGCATGAGGGTAAGGGAGATGACGTCTGAAGTCCCTTCTAGGATAAGAGTCATCAGCAGCCAGGCTGTCTTGCCAGACTCTCATTACAAGACAGTGAAACCTTTTGCTGTAGGCAGATGGAGGAGGACTAACAAGAGGGACCCAGAGGCTGACTGAAAACTCCCAGGGGAATGAGCAAGGAGGCTTCAGAGACTGGGACTTGAGGGTCCTAGCAGGCCCCTACCTTGGCTTCCTAGGTCTGATTCATTGTACCAATGCATTTGCTGTAGCTAATTACTTGAGATTATTTATTTAATACCTGCCCTTCCCAGAGGCTAAACTTTGAGGATTAATAACTTCAGCTGTTTTGTTCACTACATGTTTATATTGCCTGGCACACAGTAGGCCCACAGTAAATATCTTTTGAATGAATAAGTCTCTTTTCTTACAGTAAATACATTTTTTTTTTTTTGAGATGGAGTTTTGCCCTTTTTGCCCAGGCTGGAGTGCAATGGCACGGTCTCCGCTCACTGCAACCTCCGCCTCCCGGGTTCAAGTGCTTCTCCTGCCTCAGCCTCCCAAGTAGCTGGGATTACAGGCACCTGCCACCACGCCTGGCTAATTTTTGTATTTTTAGTAGAGACGGGGGTTTCGCCATGTTGGCCAGGCTGGTCTCGAACTCCCGACCTCAGGTGATCTGCCCGTCTCGGCCTCCCAAAGTGCTGGGATTATAGGCATGAGCCACCACGTCCAGCCAATAAAAACATTTCTTTAAATGGAAGAAATTAATTTTATTTATAAACCAACAATTTAAGTGCCCTAGTGAAATCAGCCATTAGGAGGAAATTTGCAGTGAATGTAAATTTCTTTAAAAGTTTTTTAAAATCAAAATTGTATATATTTATGGTATACAACAGTGAATGTAAATTTCTATTTAGCAAGTGAATTTTTCTTAAAAGGAGGCACACTTACAGGAAGAAAACACATTAACAGCTCCCTGAGAGGGCTCTGAGTATTTAGTTTGGTGGACTGAACAGTAGCATCAATTAATCTTCCCACATATCTTGGACTTTATCAGATTAGGATGAAGAATTTTGGAACTGAATCCACTTTGGTTGTCTTAATAGAAAAATTTTCTGAGCAAAAAGCAAAGCCTATTCTTATTTTTCCATCTATGATCTGGCTGAAGGGTCACAGAAGGCGGCACTGATGACTGCAGACACCTTAACTGAACAATCCTTCAGTACTTATCACTGTTCCCTCCAAGCTACTGTCTTTCCAGATTCACTGGGCATTGTCAATCCCTGGTAAATGAACTGTCAACAACCAACAAAAATCTTACCTGATCTAACAAGTTCAATATTCCAACTAAACTTGCTTCTTGTAGAAGTCTGGAAGGCTTGCCCTTTACTCAGGCACTCATTTATTCATTTATTTATTCGCACCATTCACTTATCCAATCAACAAATATTCTCAACCCTAAAAAATCCTGAGATGATTCTGGATAATAACAAGAAAGTTTAGACAAAGCAGCAATCAGCAGCACAAGAGCTGGAACCAGGAACTAAAGGAATACCTAACCACATATTGTGCCTGGAATATCTTTCTGCCCAACTGCAGTGTCACTCTACAGAAATCCTTCTAAATCTCATTTTAGGAAGAATGTCTCTGGATATTCCTCTATTAATATCCTTAGTGTAGTGCTTATGATATTACATTGAAATTAACCGCTTCCACTCACCAGACTGAGCTCCTTGAGGGAAAACAACTGTGTCATCCAATCCTCTTTGTGTCCCTGGTATCCAGCACAGGGCCTGGCATATAGAATTTATTACCAATGCAGCAGTTCTCTAGATTCCAATGAAGCTAACAGATTTCTAGGTATTATCAGACCTGCATTGTCCAGTATGATAGCCACTAGCTACATGTGGCTATGAAGCACTCGAAATGTGGTTAGGCAGGATGAATTGAGGTGTGCTGTAAGTATTTAAAAAACATCAGAGACTTAGTACAAAATAATGTAAGATATCTCTAATAAGTTTTACACAGATTACATGTTGAAATGGTAATACTTTGGATATTGGGTTAAGTGATTACTAAAATTCATGTCACTTGTTTCTTTCTACTTTTTAAAATGTGGCTATTAGAAAATTTAAAATTAAATATGTGGCCCACCTTATATTTCTATAGGATAATGCTGGACTAAATCAAAGGTTATTTTCATGTACAGCCACAACTGGTCTCTTGTACTTGATTCTCTTAAGTCATGTTGGTAGGAAGGGGAATTTGGTTTAATGACTAAAAAAAATTAGGTTTTCATTAAGCCTGTTTTCAGAATATCCAGGGACTATGGACTTTTTTTGTGTAAAATTTTATCAGTATGTCCTACACTTTTTAGTAAGTCTGCCTTTTTAAAGAAAAAATAGTAATAATTCCAACTCTTGCTGAGTTTAACTCTTCGTTGAGTCAAAGTCTTACCAAGGACATAAAATATCCATGCAGCCAACACTTAAATAGCTCTTCAGTTTCTGGCTACAAGTGACTCTGTTATCTTCTATCCTCCCTCAGCCTCTGGCATCCTGAGCAGTCAACCCCTCCCATTCTGAGCTCTTTCCACTGACCTCAGAAGAAGGCTGGCTCAAATAACACACTTGTCAAAACACCTAGGTAAGCACATCTGTGGGAGACACCATATAAATAGATATATGGAAACAGAGTGCTCTGTACTGATAATGAAAACCATTTACAAATTCCTTGCACCTTCCAAAAGGTTTATTCCTGCAAGGACTAGTTAAATGTGAATGTCACTAATAATTTTAATTCTGTCAGCTTAGACAGACCTGTTTTATAGAAGCACTGGCAAAGCTGCAATTGAAGGTGATTTTTAAGTTTTGGGTACTGCTGTGGCAAAAATCCTCTGTGCTTAAACAGAGAAATGAAAATTGACCAACAGAGAATGACCAAAAATAAAAATGCTGAAAAGTTTCTAAGTGATCTGTGGGAAAGGCTGAAAGAGTTGGCTTTCACTGGTCTACAGCAAGAGAAATACAAAAATAACAGTCCTATTTACTTCTGTCTCCTCTCCATACAGGAAACCATGAGTTTGGCACATGGTAAGTGTTAAATAAATATTAGTCAAATGAAAATACAAATGTATAGGTGCTTATTATTTAAAGGAATATTGCAATCACTGTGCTTCCCTTGTTTTTTGTTTGTTTGTTTGTTTGTTTTTATCCTGACTGCTACAGTAGACACAACATAGCTTCCAATTTTACTCAGAATAAACTTCATAGTCCTTACCATGGGCTAAAAAGCCCTACATGATCTGCAACCCAACTATCTCTTAGCTTTGACTCTGACCACTCGCCCCATTACCTTACTCTGTTCCAGCATCCTGACCAACTTGCGTTCCTCAGATAAGACACATATCCCTCCCTCAGTGCCCTTGCAGCTGGTCATCCCTTTGCCTAGAAACTCATTCCTTCAGTATCTGCTCAAATGTCACCTCATCAGAGAGGCTTTCTTCACTACCTCATCCAAATATACCCCACCCGTTTATCCTGCTATACTTGTCCTCATAATTTCTTACCACTTGACATACTATATGTTTATTTGTCTCCCCAAACTGGAGTGAGTTTTAGCAGGGCAGAGACCTTATTCATTTTGTTCACAGCTGTATTCCTTGTGCCTAGGAAGTCTCTGGCACATTGTAGGAGTTCAATAAATATCTGCCAAATGAATACATTAATGAACATTAAATTGGAGTCCAGACACCTGGGGTCTACTCCTAATTCTATTCCAAAAAATTCTGTGGCTGACCGGGCACGGTGGCTCATGCCTATAATCCCAGGATTTTGGGAGGCTGGAGGCAGATTGATTGCTTGGGCCAAGGAGTTCAAGACCAGCCTGGGCAACATGGCAAAACCCTGTCTCTTATAAAAATACAAAAATGTAGCCAGGCCTGGTGATGCACACCTGTAGTCCCAGCTACTCAGGAGGCTGAGATGGGAGGATCACCTGAGCCTGGTTAGTCAAGGCTGCAGTGAGCCGTGATCACGCCACTGCACTCCAGCCTGGGCAATCAGAGTGAGATCCTACCTCAAGAAAAAAAAAAAAAATTGTGTGACTTTGAACAAAGGACTCCGGACAGTTTCTGAATCTAAAATCAGATCGGTTGAGAACAGATACTTCTAAAGCCTCTGCTAGCTCTAAAATCCTGTGAGTTTTCTAATCTGCCTTTCACAAAAGTTCTCCCGTGAAGTTTTAGAAACATAAAAGTCTTTTTTGATATCCACAAACTACAAGCACTATGAGGCATTTTATTATGATTCAAAACACTGCTCCAATGATGAAGCCTTCTCCAACCCTTCCAGGTAGCATGGATCCCAAGACTTTGAGGTGCTTCACACACACCTTTTCTTCCTTAAATCTCTTCTAACAGCTAATGACATAATTACGTTTTTCTGTTTCTCCAACTAGAAGGTGAATATGAGGACAGTAATGGATTCTTATTTTTGTATCCCCAGCACCTCGCATTGTCTATGGCAAATATTAATAGTAGGCACTCCATGAATGTTTAGTGAATGAATGAATACAAAGTGAAATAGGATCATTATTTATACTGAAAGCTGAGACCATCTCTCCCTTCATGGATGAATAGTGGGCAGAAGGTAGAGCCTTCCTGCTAATAATGACTCATCTGATGGAATAAAAGAAACTAAAGCTTAATGGGAACCTACTAAGAACCAAGCACTCCTACACACATTCACATAATTTATGCAATCCTTATGACAACCTTATGAATTAGGAATTCTTATTATTTTACAGATGAGAAAATTGGGCTCAAAGAGGACAGGATTTTCCCATTATGGAACAACTAATAGGATTCACAGGCCTCTTGATGCTACATGTCACATTCATATCACTGGATGATATATCAGAAGGATAGTTCTCTGATCCAATATCCATGTTGGTGTATGTAAATGATGAGCTTTCCTGCACTACAAAAGCATTTTATAATTAAAGAGAATTTTTCCTCAATTCAGAAAGGTAACTATAGATAATTATATATATCATACCTGAAAGGGTAAAGGAAAGTTTACAGATTACTTTGTGTCTTTTGAATTTTTAAAAATGAAGGTTTGCAAACCAAAAATAAAATTCTAAGCCCCCAACCATCTGAACGGACCCCTCCTTTCAGCAAGGGCATTCCAAAGCTAACCTGAAAAACTCACTCAGGCCGCGATGGTGGAGGTGGGGAGATGGAACATGCCTCACTACACTACACCCCCCTCCCTTTTGGAATTACTGATAGAACAACTCTTTCAGTCTAATAAGAAACATTTACAGTCTATTCTCTCTCCAGCTGGCTACCTGGAGGCTTCATCTGCATGATAAAACTTTGGTCTCAACATCCCCTTATCATAATGCAGACATTCCTTTCCACTGATTCCAAGTCTTAAGAGAATAACTTAACTCTTTCAACCAATTGCCAATCAGAAAAAACTTAAACCTACCTGTAACCTAGAAGCCCCCATGCCCTTCAGTTTTCCCACCTTTCTGGACCAAACCAATGTGCATCTTACATGTATTTGATTGAGGTCTCATGTCTCCCTAAAATGTGTAAAATTAAGCTGTCCCCCAACCACCTTGGCCACATGTTCTCAGGATCTCCTGCGGGCCGTGTCACAGGCCATTGGTCACTCATATTTGGCTCAGAATCAATCTCTTCAAATATTTTACAGAGTTTGATGCTTTTTTGTCGATACGTGTTTTTCCTAAATCCAGAAGTTTTGCTGACTTCCTGTTACCCTTGTCATCCAATAAAAAATAAATTGGATGCTTTTTCCAGGCCTCCATTTTCCATATTCCCTCATGTTTCCCTCCACTCTATTTATTCTGACCTCTTTCCCTGGTGTCCACCTTACTGTCTGTAGTCAGAACAGGCTGAAGTTTACTGCAGACAAATCACATCCTTTTCTGAAGGCCTTGACCTTTGTCAAATGGCAATGCAACCCCAAAGTGAATTGTCAGCTGCTCACATTTTAGCGTAAATGAGTTTTCAGATTCTCTTGGTTGTAAATTGTGGTTGGGCAAGGATATGAGGATCCCAGACAACAGTAAGGGAAAGGTTATAAAAGCTGAGGTTGACAGACTTCCCCTTCTCAACACTGCCAAGGGATCACAGGTCCCCTACTCCCTGATCCACTTCCTACAGGTGCCTTCTCCTCTGCTCTTCCTGTTTGTAGTCCCTGCCCACTACTTCAACGCAGCTCCAGCCCAACACTCCCTCTTCTGCCCTTGCACAGTACCCATAGTCCTCCCTTCCACCTCTATATAGTCTCACACTCCCCATGTTAGGGAAACGTTTCCCCATAGGGGAAAAAGTTAGGGAAACTTTTTCCACAAGGTCCTTGAGGCCAGGGACTGTGCTTGCTTCCCACTTGGCAGCTGTTTGATAAACAGGTGACATACATTCAGGACTTCTTGTCTGACCATCCATCCTCCTCAATGCCCCTCTACGGGCTACTTCTTCAACACCGGCTCTGCTGGCTTTGATTAGGTAAGTTGGGCGTTCTGAGATGGTACACACCCACCTGCCACCTTCAAAGCCTTTCTACTGTTATGAACAGACTGAGGAAGAGACATCACTGACTGACACACAGTCAGGAAAAAACCCAAAACTCATAGTCAAGGAAAACAAGTGAAGGTAGAAGCTAATCCAAATAGACATTAGATGATTTCTATTATTCTCATTTTAGGGCCTTCTTAAAGGGACGGAGGGTGGGAGATCGAAGGGTGGGAGGTGCATCTTTTGTACATAGTATTACTTCATCGCATTCACGGAAACTGATATTTGGGACCAGGACTTGAAGAACAGGGATTACTGAAACTCATGCTTCTTTTCCCCCAAAGAATTTATGGGCCTTTGTATCAAAATAAGGTCACCTTATTGCAGCCTAGCCTACTGCTAGGCCCCCGGGGAGACCGCCATTCATCGGAAGGTACCAGTGCGCCTCGACCGCCTCCACCCCACCCCCTTCTCCTCTAGCGCAGGATTTCGCGATTGTTCCTGTGCCTCGGGCCAGATGTACGTGTTCCAGCACATTCGGCAGTTATGCAGGACCTAAGTAAATCCTCAGGAATAAACAAGAGCAGCGAGTCACAAGGAGCTGGGGGCGGGGGTAATGAACTCTGCTGCAGGCGGGCCTGTCACTCCAGCTGACAGCGAGCACCTTCACCTTCAAGTTCTTTTAAACGACAGTGCACCCAGAGAGAAAGTGCCTAGCTCGAGGCAAACGAACCCCAGAGCTTAAAAACTTAAAGCAAACAAGCAAGGGTGCTGCTAGCTGCCCTGCAGGCCCTGGGCCGAGGAGAGAGGCTCGCGCTACCTGGAGTCCGGCTCCTCCTCCGACTCCGCCGCCGTCTCGTCCTCCTCGCCCTCCGACTCCTCCTCGGTCTCCAGCTCCCGGGTCGCCTCCTCGTCCCCGTCGGAGCCGAGAAAGCTCTCGCCAGCGTGGTTGCTATCGCGGCTCGCCATCGCCTCTCCCGGGCCTGGGCCGGGGCCGGAGCCGGAGCCGCCCGCGCCGCGCCTGGTGTTCTCCCTCCGACTGCTCTGGCCCCTGCCCTCCCCAGCCCTGCCCCTGCGGGGGCGGCTCGGGTTCCCGGCGCCGGGGGCGGGCGAGCCCCGCGACTTTAAATAGAAGGCGTCAAAGTTTCGCCACCGAGCTTCTGGGGCCCGGGCTCAGCTTCTCCTCTTCCCTGAGCCCTCCCCCGCCCCCGTTTCGCCAGATCCCTGGCGGGCCTTTCGGACAACTGGAGATCACTTTAAGGGGCGCGGGCTCCGGCTGCACCAGAGGGTTCAAAGGAGGAAAGGCAACCTAGCCCCGTCTCTTATTTCCTCCAGAGTGAGTCTTTTCGGTTTTGAGCTGAGCTACTTTCTGGACCCTTTATCCCAAACAATACCCTGAGCTGGGCACTTAACTACCAGGCACTCTGCTAAGGGTCTCGCTTTCATTACCTCGATTCTGTGGTGGTACCTGTAGAAGGTTTTACTGTAGTGCTGGTTTCCCAGATGAGGAAACTGAGGCTCCGAAGAGCTCCAGCAGCTCAGGCTGTCATTGCTAGTAAAATGACCCAATGAGAAACAAAGCTAGGCGTGCCCTGCTCAAAAGCCCAGTTTTGAACCAGTGGTCCGTCCCGGCTCTCTTTATATCGCAAGTCAATATAGTGTGTATTTTCTTGCTCAGTGGTCCCTGTTATTGAGCCAGGAAACTTTATCTCCACTCATCTTAAACCTTGAGGAGGAGCAATTTCCCCCACGTTAGCAAAAAGCTAAGTTTTGTCTGAAACTGGCCCAAATGCCCCAAACCTTTCCCCGGATCAAGTTGTGGTTAAAACCCCTCAATGGCTTCCCACTGCTCAAAGACTGAACCCCAACACCCTCACAAAGGTAACGGTTGCCTAACAGGCCATGTTTTACCTGTCTACTCTTTTTTTTTTTTTTTGAGATGGAGTCTTGCTCTTGTCGCCCAGACTGGAGTGCAATGGCGCGATCTCGGTCCAGTGCAACTTCCACCTCCTGGGTTCACGCGATTCTCCTGCCTCAGCCTCCCGAGTAGCTGGGACTACAGGCGCGCACCACCATGCCCAGCTAATTTTTGTATTTTTAGTAGAGACGGGGTTTCACCATATTGGCTAGCCTAGTCTCGAACTCCTGACCTCAGGTGATCTGCCCACCTCAGCCTCCCAAAGTTCTGGAATTACAGGTGTGAGCCCCCACGCCCAGCTGGTCAGGTGTCTTTAGAAGTCAGGAGTTCCCAACATTGTCAAGTCACTCCACTGTGTCTTTATTAACACAATTCCTTCTGCCTCAAAGGTTGGTCCCATTTTTACCAGGATACCCATCATTCAAGATCACCACCTTTCACTGAAATCCCAAAGTTAAACTCAGTACCTCTCTTCCAGGTTCCCACATAATCCTATATTCAAATTATGTTTGTATCTCCTTCCCCAGCAGACTTCGTAAGTTTACTACTCTTCTTTGTCCCATCATCCCCATCCCTTACAAGCCTACACACTAGCAAAGTAGCTAGCACATAGCAGGTACATATAATGGATGCTCCCTGAAGAGAACAGAACCAGAACTGCTATGTACAAATGGAGGTAACTTTACAATAAAGATATTCATTTCATGAGAATGATTTGATGGCTAGAAGAGTTAACATTTATTTTTAATTACAGCAAGTCACAGAGTTGTTAAATATGACTGTAAGCTGGGGATTATTCACCAGTTACACTAGCTGGTATGCATGCATTATGTCTGGAGGTAATGAACTGTAAATCATTGAATTACAGTACAGATACATCAGCTAGTGGGGCATAAGGAGGGAAAACAGCAGAGTCAAGGCTTCCACAGCTCACTAAACCAGGTTTAGCATCAGCAATATTTATTCTCTTAACACCAGCTAGACTTCACCATCAGTAATCCCAAATGACCATGCTCATCCAGGACAAAAGGAGTTCAATCGCAGCTGTGGCAATCTGTTAAACACTAATCAAAATCACAGGTAGCCATTCTACGTTCCTTCCATCATTTAATTAAAAATTTCTTACAAACATTAATGTCTATGAGATTTATTTGCAAAGATCCTAGTTCAAATCAATCCAAAATTTAGAATTGTAGTACAGATTGCACATTTTAAACACCACTTTAACAACATATGCAAACACAGTCAACCCTCCGTAACCATGTAGGATTTGTGAATTCAACCAGGATGAAAAATATTTGGGAGGGGGTAGGGAGGAGGAAGAATGGTTGCATCTGTACCGAACAGGTACAGACTTTTTGTCTTGTCATTACTATTCCCTAAACAATACGGTATAACAACTATTTACATAGCATTTACATTGTATTACGTATCAGGTAATTTAGAGATGATTTAAAGTATCAAGAGAATGTGTGTAGGATATATGCAAACACTACACCATTTTATACAAGGGACTTGAGTATCTGTGGATTTTGGTATCCGAAGAGGACGGGGGTGACCTGGAATCAATCCCTCAATATACTGAGGGACAACTATATACAGATATGGACAGATCAACACAAACAGAAAATAATTTAGTACTCACCACACAAATAATTGAGATTAATAACTTAAAAGTCCAGAAAATTCTCTCATATATTAACAGTTCACTTATCTGATATTTGGCCAGTTACGTGTGCATAATTTCAGGCCTCAGTCTACTGATATAGAATTGGGTCTAAGTTTAGTGACTTCTTGATCAACATGTTTTTCGTGGTAAAACAAATGAAAAGAAGCAGTAGTAAGTGTGGGGCCACTGAAAACTGAGGAAACAGTGACAGTGAAGGAACCCACACCATGGTAAATTCTGGGGTTTTATTAGGAAATGTCATAATACTGTAGAGGCAGAGGGTACATACTTACCCATCCCTGAAAGGTGCACAGTATTACTGAATAGTACTATGACTAATGCTTATAATGATTACCCAGTCATCACTAGAATATTAACTCTACTCAGTACATTCTGATTAAGAGATGCACAGTGTAAATTTTAGGAAAAATTCCCCCCCAAAATATGAAAAGCTCAAATGCATAAAAAGTGTTACACATCAGGAATCTAAAAAATTCACTATGTGTAAACTTTCATTCCTCATAATGCCAGAGACATAAGATATTGATGTCGTTAGCTGGCTAATAAGTAGATTTAGTTCAGTTCTAGATGATAACTACAGCCTCGGTCTCATCTCAAAGCAAAGATTTTCACAGAAAAAAAAGGCACCTCAACAATGTCCATATATAAATTTTATTGCATTTGACATCATACAAAAATTTGAACTTAAGGAAGAAAATGAAAATGTGCACCTTTTACAAGTCAAAGAAAAGCAAAAGTTTTAGCATTTGGTCTGCAAAAAAAAAATACGTTAGAGGTACAAAACTACTACAGCAGGTCTAAAAAATGTTGGACATAGTTCTTTTGAAAAAGTTAAAACTGTTTTCAAGATTACTTTTTATATTTAAATTTACAGGCACTGACCAATTTACAAATATTTACATAAATCAAAAAGACCCTTAATAAACACTGTAGCTTTTTTTTTTTAGCAGCCACCACTTCTTTCATGTGAAAAAAGAAATACTAAAAAAGAGATTTTTTACAAACATTAAGCTTTTATTTATAATAATTTTATTGTGTCTTATCTAAAACATTTTGTGGTGACTTACTGCCTAAAAATTCCAGTTTAGATTACAATCCTATAATTGTACACAGAAAAATATCTGATACTACAAACAGGATATAATCTTAACTTTGATCTCAGTTTCTGTTGCTTCATGTCACAGAGAAAACAGAGCAGGAAAATGGCAAGTAAAACGGAAGTGCACATTGCACTAAGCTATCGTAAAGCACAGGAAACAATCTTTTCAAAATGTCTACACTGAACTGATTCTTTAAAACGATTCACTAACTGTTGTAAGAGTTAGTGCTCCCATTACTACAGTGCAAAATGTATTGTTGTTTCAATACAAAATTTAAAGCAATCTCAAGAGTACATCAAAAGCATGTGAAGTACTAATGAAATGCTAATACAGACACACCCAAAGCCTCAGTCTATCCCAGTGAGTCAAGCAAAGACTTAAGGCAATTGTTCAGTATTTCATGACTGCAGTGATTTGACTGAAATGAAAGATTTCATTTTGCTTCAAGTAACTGAACAACTGACTTGAATCTTCACTTTACTAGAACAGACTTTGACAACAAACTATCTAACGTAGGTTATACTTTAAGCATGTATGAATTAGACCCTTTCCAAAATTCTACACATCTCTTCAGGATTAGCATGTGGTACAATTAATTGAAGTTATATCAAAAACTTTTTATTTGTTCAGTTAATTTCCCAAAATATATTTTATCTGATCACCTGAAAACACATGCAATATTACTCATCATCAATGTAAACATTTTCAAAAATACATTTTTAAATCAAAGGGGTTTATTAGGAAATGTCATAATAAAATATGCAATCTTTATATGTCTTTTTAAAAATAAAACATGAAAACAAGAACTATGAAAAAAGCAACTATGATGGAGGTAAACATAATGTATTATGATGAAACTATTGTTCTTTATTTCTTGGAAGAATTTATTAAGAAATAGAGGCCAGTTATCTTTTCAGGACAGCAGCTCTTACAGGTAGTATACTGTTCAAATCTCTCTTGTTTTTCAATCTGTGCCATGACTGGGAGAGAAAGAAAAATCATTCTTAAAACCTAAAATTTATGCAGAACAAAAGACTGAGAGTTTAAAAGAATGTTAATAGTTGGTTCTCTCTAGGTGATAAATTTTGAATAATTTTTTCCTTCAAATTTTTTCTTTTTTTGAGATAAGGTCTCACTCTGCCACCCAAGCTGGAGTGCAGTGGTGCAATCTCGGCTCACTACAACCTCCGCTTTCCAGGCTCAAGAGATCCTCCCACCTCTGCCTCCTGAGTAGCTGGGATTACAGGCATATGCCATCACGCTCAGCTATTTTTAAATTTTTTTGTAGAGAC
The DNA here is from genome assembly GCF_028858775.2 of Pan troglodytes. Lineage (NCBI taxonomy): Eukaryota > Metazoa > Chordata > Mammalia > Primates > Hominidae > Pan > Pan troglodytes. Next base: position 36,362,515 of record NC_072402.2, read on the forward strand.
AAGGTCTCATTGTATTGCCCAGGCTGGCTGAGTTTTTATTTTCCAAGTTTTTAACACAGTGTAAGTATTGTTTCTGTCATCAGAAAAGAAAATGTTATTTTAAAACTCCATATTTTTATGGTTCCAATTCATTAATAAAGAAATGGGCACATAGGTGGTACTGAAAGATACAACTGACAATATTAATATTTATTCACGGATTAATTCAATCTAAAAATAGCAAGGTAATTAAGACAAAACCTTTGGATTTGAGAAGAGAGGATTATTTCAATTATTTGATTGACTGTCTTACATCTTTACTAGCTTTTTGCATTAAAAACAATAATTATGAGACTGGGTATAGTGTCTCATGCCTATAATTCCAGAATTCTGGGAGGCTGAGGTGGGCAGATCACTTGAGCTCAGGAGCTCAAGGCCAGCCTCGGCAACATGGTGAAACCCTGTCTGTACAAAAAATACAAAAATTGGCTGGGTATGGTGGCACACGCCTATAGTCCCAGCACTCAGGAGGCTGAGGTGGGAGGATCATTGAGCGCAGGAGATTGAGGCTGCCTGAGTCTGGGTAACAGAGCAAGACCCTGTCTCAAAAAAATATATAGTATTTATGAAGGAGAGAGTAAATTTACAATAAGGCACTTTATGTATGCCTCTGGAAAATTCAAATGGTGATTTGAATTGATAAGGAGAAGAAAAGAAACTTGTTCACAAGCTAAAAATCTGTCTCACTACTTGGTGACTGCAGATCTTTGTATTCTAGTCTCATGTCAGTTATTCGATTGCAATGGTTTTACAATTAAACAATCCTAAATGAAAGCTCACTCATCAATAAGAACACCAATGTAGCATTGCTAATTTTGAGTTCTCAATTTAATCTGATAGACAAAAATATTCTCTCTTGAATATTTGTTTTAAAATTAAAGAATTTCTATAAGACAAATTTTCTATTCTGGTTGCCAAATTAAGAAAGTCTCATTTGAAGGACAGCTTGTAATAGAATACTTATATTTTATCTATTTATTTATTTGAAACAAGGTCTCACTCTATTACTCATGCTCAGGCTGGAGTGCGGTGGCACAATCACAGCTCACTGCACCCTCAACCTCCTGGGCTCAAGGCTTTTCTCTCCACTCAGCCTCCCCAGTAGCTAAGACACAGGTGCATACCACTACACCCAGGGGTGGGGTGAGGTGAGGTGGGGTGTGTGTGTGTGTGTGTGCGCGCGCGAGCGCGTGCGTGCATGTGTGTGTGTGAACTATGTCTTGCTATGCGTTGCCCAGGCTGGTCTTAAACTCCTGGCCTCAAGCAATCCTCCTGCCTTGGCCTCACAAAGTGTTTGGATTACAGGTGTGAACCATTGCACCTGGCCATTATTTTTATTCATTTTTTTTTTAGAGGTGGAGTCTCTCACTCTGTTGTCTAGGCTTGAAGTGCAGCAACTTGATAATAGCCCACTGCAGCCTCGAACTCCTGGTTCCAGTGATACTCATGCCTCAATACTTGCATTTTAAATTATCATTAAAATAAAGTCCACTTCAATGTCTAGATAATGAAAAAGTATGCCTCTAAAATGATCTTTGCGGTTCTCTCATCTTTTTCTTCTACAAAGCTTTCCCTCCCCTCCATGTCTCAATACATATATCAAGGCATTTCTACAATGTGTTGTGAAGTCCCTGAAGATTAAGACCACATCTAGCAACATCGCTGATGAATAAATTCATACCATAAACACAGACATATACATAAATTTTAACTTTCCTAAATATAAACAAAGATAAAACAGCACTCTAATTCCTGTGACAGTGGGGTATACATTAGAAAAAGCATGGATCAGACATCAGCTTCCTTCTAAGGCCACAATAAATTCCCCAATATACTAAGGAAGGAAAAGAGTCTATTAGGTTTTATTCACTTATTTTGGAAATTTAATAAGCTCACTACGAAAATGCTTATTTCGGTAGGGCATGGTGGCTCATGCCTGTAATACCAGCACTTTGGGAGGAAGACGGGGGTGAATCACCTGAAGTCAGGAGTTTGAGACCAGCCTGACCAACATGGTGAAACCCTGTCTCTACAAAAAAACAAAAAAACCAAAAAAAAATTAGCTGGGTGTGGTGGCACTCGTCTGTAATCCAAGCTATCTGGGAGGCTGAGGCAGGAGAATCCCTTGAACCTGGGAGGTGAAGGATGCAGTGAGCTGAGACTGTGCCACTACACTCCAGCCTGGGCAATAAGAGTGAAACTCCGTCTCAAAAAGAAAAGAGAAAATGCTTATTTCTATGAACGTGAAAGCAATGTGAATAAAAACAGAGCCAGATCTCTCTGAAGGAAAAGTTTAACTAAATTCAAATAATAAGTTCTCTATCATGCTATATTAATGGATTCACAGAAGAGAAACCATTCTGTCCTACTACACACGTATTTTTTCCTGTTTAAAGCATACTAGTCTACTAATGTTTCTAGGGTTGATCTAATGCATTGTTTACCTTTAAAAATTGATCCTTGATCATATCAAATTTCTGCTTTTCGTGCACTGCTCTGGCTGTATTTGTTCCATCAAAAGGTTCTGCAATGTTAAATGCAAATGTAAAGAAAAAATTATTAAAATGAGAGCTACAGTTTCTTTTTTAGGTTTGATACTGTCAATATATTAACAGTTTTTGACCTACAAAAATTGCAATTTCAGATGGGTCAGCCTAATATCTTTATTAGATTTATGTATACAGAAAAGCTTGATATACTATGAACTGCCTAATAAGGTAGATAGAATTCAAGGGAGAGGGTGATCAAAAATGAAAGTCATCAGCATAGGTGTGTTAAGTCTAAATCATAAATGTGGATAAGGTTTCTGAAAAATTACAGACGGTCAAAGACCTACCCTTAGGAAAATAAAAAGTCATCAAAAAGAAGAAAGCATTATATTGAAGAGAGGCAGTTAATGTTAAATATCACAGAAAGGTAACTTTAATTTTAACTTAAAAGCTGATTTGTCCTTTGAAGGTAGAGGTTCAATACTGGAGAAAACGGAAGACAATGCAGGGAGTTATGGCCCAAGTGGATGGTTTAGAAAAAGATACAGTGAAGTCTGGCCAGACACAGTGGCTCACGCGTGTAATCCCAGCACTTTGGAAGCCTGAGGTGGGTGGATCACGAGGTCAAGAGATCGAGACCATCCTGGCCAACATGGTGAAACCCCACCTCTACTAAAAATACAAAAATTAGCTGGGCATGGTGGTGCGCGCCCGTAGTCCCAGCTACTCGGGAGGCTGAGGCAGGGGAATCACTTGAACCTGGGAGGTGGAGGTTGCAGTGAGCCGAGATCGCGCCACTGCACTCCAGCCTGGCGAAAGAGAGAGACTCCATGTCAAAAAAAAAAAAAAAAAAAATCAAAGAAAAGAAAGAAGAAGTAACTTGCATGAGAAATTTGGCAGAAAAAGAAAACAGAAAAAGAGAAAAGCAAACAGAAGACAGGAAAAAAACAAAGGAACAGTTTTTATGTATGTGCGTCTCCAATATATATACTTTCCATGTTCACACCACCATCCCACTCACCTTTCACCCACAAGAGTGAAGAATCCATATAGAGAGACAGGAAGAAACCAGAAGAGTACGAGGAAACTGAAGATAATAATGAGAAGACAAGGATAACTAAAGGCATCAGGAATGAGATGAAATGTCTTAAATAATGCCAGCAGTAGGTAAACATTACTAGAAATTAAGAATTTTAGCATGGAAAAAGGAGGAAAAATGCACAGAAGAACCAGTAGGACCAAATAAAGAGTATTTTTCAAGAATGAGAAGACCTATGTATGTCTTAAAGCTGAAAGCGAAAGACTGGAGGCAGAAAGAATGAAGTTGTTGGTAAGAGGAAAGGTAACCGAGGGGAAAGACCTAGAAAAAGTATGGAAGAATAGGGAATCTGATGGAAAGGTCAAAACTTTTAGATTTGTCATATAATCTACACAGGCCCATAATTTTAAATACTCCTCTTGCTTATTTTTTAGTGCTTAGAAAGGCTATGTTAAAAAGCAGTTTACTATCACAGTATCGTGGGGTTCTTTTCCTTAACAGAATAAGGTCATATGCCAAATTATACTGAATTGCATCATCATAGCACTTTAGAACAGGGTTTAGTATTCAACTGAACACAAGTAACTAAAATAATGCCCACCCAGTGCAATTTATTAGCACACCAAAGCAGGAGATTTAATTTCATATTCACAAACTCTTAAAATACTGCATATAATTCAAGATTAAAACATCCAAAATCTGATGTTTTCTACAAATGCTGATTCTCAACTATTTATACTTTTTAACCTCCAGATTTACAAAGGCCTTCAATTTAGCATCTATGAGAATAATTTTGTCCCTTGAAGTCAGTTTTCTACTCAACGCAAAGTGTCTCAAGGATACATTCAACTACATGTAAATTAATTTTAGAGAAGAAAATTTCTTCAGATCATTTAATTTTTAAAGCAACATCAATTTCTATTTATAAAAGTCCAACTTGCACTAATATTTTAAGTATAAAATATAACATTTTATGTCAATATAAGAATCACATATAAAGATTCTATTTTCTTCCATCTGTAAGTCATGAAATTATCCATCAACCACAAGTAAGAGGGATAAAGACAGCTCGAATCTTACCAACTAGAAAGGGTGAATGCCTAAAGTTTATGTTTATTATTTCTCATAACTAAAAAATTTTAAATGACTTTTTAAAATTAAAAATTTTAAACTAAAAGACTTACAAATCACTTCAGACATAAATGTATTACTTTTAACTGAAACACAGCTGAAATTACTCAAGTAATTCTCTTAGTACCATGATGATACGTAGATGGTAAACAGAAAACTACCTTCTACACAGATGTATTTATTTCTCCATTCAATACCATCAGGCCTTGGAATGGCTTTGGCTTCACGAACTGAAATCATTTGACTATTCCAGCTATAAGAAGAAAAACAGTAACCATGTTAACTATTTTCATAATTTCTCATATTATTTTTATTGTATCAATACTAAGGCCTACCCCAATTTTCTTGTGGAACACTGAAACCTGTGCCCCAACCCTCAGCACCACAATCCCTATTTCCCACCTCTATTTTTTTTTTCCACAACACTTATCATCTTCTAAGAATTTGTTTCTTACATTTACTATTTATTATGTTATTCTTCATTGTGTCTCCCTCAAGTAGGATGAAAGCTCCAAGATACTGGATATTTCTTTTTTTCACTCTTCACCTAGGTGCATAGTACATACCAGGTTTTCAACACATATTTATTGAAAAAATGAAGTAACTGGAAAAATAAGAAAGTACAGGCTGGGCGCAGAGGCTCACGCCTGTAATCTCAGCACTTTGGGAGGCTGAGGCAGGTGGATCACGAGGTTAAGAGTTCAAGACCAGCCTGGCCAAGATGGTGAAACCCCATCTCTACTAAAAATACAAAAATTAGCCAGGCGCAGTAGCGTGCACCTGTAGTCCCAGCTACTCAGGAGGCTGAGGCAGGGGAATCGCTTGAACCCAGGAGGCGGAGGTTGCAGTGAGCAGAGGTCATGCCACTGCACTCCAGCCTGGTGACAGGGCGAGACTCCATCTCAAAAAAAGAAAAAGAAAAAAGAAAAGAAAAGAAAGTACAAGTAAACAAACAAAAACAACTATGGTCATAGTTAACAACGCAGTAACAATCTGTTATTTGTTAAGACAGAAGTAATCTTCTAGTGTTATCTTCTTGTGTTATTAAATAGTTTTTGTTCAGGTACATCTTTATGTGTATGATTTGGGAGAAAATTTTGAAATTTTCGATAGAAGTGGATGCTGTTTTAGGAAAGCAAAATTAATACTCTATGAAAATATACTTAATGGCTGTATATCAGATGCAGCTGTTAAGAGTAAAATTTTATTCAAGTAAAACAATTTCATCAGCAGGCCTGTCCAGTCTTTAGTACATACTAACTTTATATATTTTTTAAAAGGTTTATCTAACAGTTATTACAAGTATTTTCTTTTTTTTCAAGGAACATTTTAAAGTATATGACTACCCAGCTTGTATATGAGAGAAAAATAAATTTAAGGAACAGCTGATACCATTTTTTAAGTAGTATTTAGCTTTCTCTACCATTTAAGCAAGCAGAGAAAGACTATCACTTGGGACCTTCCAACACTTACCCTACACTTCTCCTCTATTTATCAAAAAGAGAATTTCTAAGAATATAATCATGGGTCCTGTATGGCATTTGTTTATAGAAATTTGATTAATTTCTATATTAAATAAGCATGAAAAATCTTGCATCTTGTGAATTTTGATTCTTGTAAAGCACACTGAAAGTATAATTTATTTTTGTTCCGATCAAGAGGAGTTTGTGAAAGTTTTAAGTTCTTTAAAAATATATATATCAGGATTTGTGCTTTTTAAAAATTAAGTGGGTTGTCAAATGGAAATAGTATTGGTTACAGGAAAATGTTTTAGATCCCTCATGTATTGCAGTTCCATTAGTACAGACTCCAAACAGAAAGACTACTCTGCTCTATTGTTTCAAATGTCTCTACTAAAAATCCAAAAAGTAGCAGGCGTGGTGGCGCCTATAGTCCCAGCTACTCAGGAGGCTGAGGTGGAAGGATCACCTGAGCAAGGGGAGGTTGAGGCTGCAGTAAGCTGTGATCGTGCCACTGCACTCCAGCCTGGCTGACAAAGTGAGACCCTATCTTAAAAAAACAAAAAACAAAAACATCCACACAAATGTTTCCAACAATTTTCTTACATTGTTTCTTTACAACAACAATGTGAAGAGGGGAGTTATATAGCCACAAACCTGAAGCAAACAAGGTTACATACTACAGTTTGCATCCCTTCACTTTATACTAGTTAAGTCAAATTTATTAATAAAATGAATTTTCCCTTGAGACTATTTGTTTTCTAATAACAGATTATAGGACAACTAAATCTGCAGAATTAAAACTGTAAACATTATTTTTATAGGGCATAGATTGATTTTTAACTTTCAGAAGAGTTTGGAATATTGAAATACAATATCTTGCTGTTAAATTACAACTTTTATTTCCTTAAATCAAAAATTCTATCTTTACCACTGTATTTCTATTAAAACAAATCCTGATTTTACACTACATGCCACTACTTGGTTCTAAACTGGGTCACAGAAACAGTATGAGATATATGTTAATAGATATATTCATTTTATTATAATCCCTTACCAGATATCATTTAAGTTTCAATGTACAATAAACCCAAATAATGCAGTTATTAAAATGATTATATCATTTGAAGTGCTTCAAAAAGAAAAAAGAATATTTTGAATCACTACTATTTGGACTGATTCAATCTACTGCACTTTCGAAGAACTTTTAAATATTTCTAGATTGTTAAACATTTCAAATCATTAAAACATGACATATAATTGTATACTCTTTGTACTCTAAAGGTAGATTTAGTTATATATTTTTTGAGACAGGGCTTTGTCGACAAGCCCAGGCTGGGGTACAGTGGCACAATCATGGCTCACTGCAGCCTCAATCTCCTGGACTCAAATGGTCTTCTCAAGAGTTGGATTTAAATGGTAATTTAGAAATATCTTCCCTAAATATTTCATTCTTTAAAACACAGCCCATAACCTAAGCCTTTTATCATACTAATCTACTCTCTAACATAATTTGCTTAGCATGTAAAAATTGTTATCGTCACTCAATAATTAAAGTGTAAAATAAGACACAGAATCTACACAAGAGAGATGTTTCAGAAAGAAGAACAGATATGGGGCTTAATTTAATCTAAAATACACTGATAATACATGATCATCTTTTAAATATAAAACTGAGACAACCAATTATATTAGAAGCAAGTTAGGTACTTGCTTCTTTGGTAATGTTAACAGACTGGCATTCATCAATAAACTCTCTTTAGCCATTCTTTTTATTTATTTATTAGTCAGAGTCTTGCTCTGTCACCCAGGCTGGAGTGCAGTGACACAATCCCAGTTCACTGCAACCTCCGTGCCTCCCAGGTTCAAGCAATTCTCCTGCCTCAGCATCCCGAGTAGCTGGGATTACAGGCGCCCACCACCATGCCTGGCTAATTTTTGTATTTTTAGCAGAGATGGCGTTTCACTACTTGGCCAGGCTGGTCTCAAACTCTTGACCTCAAGCGATCTGCCCACCTCAGCCTCCCAAGGTGCGTGAGCCACTGTGCCCAGCCCCATTCTTTTTGTGACCACAGATAGTATTTTGAGGCAACTGATTAAACTGGAAATGCTGTCTTAGGCGACATAAAGAAAAATTCAAGTCTAATAAAGTCAAAATTATGAGTCTGATACCATATGGCAGTGTGTGTGTGTGTGTGTATACATATATATGTATATATATATATGTATATATACTAGTAAAATTAAGTGAACAAATATATATAATTTTGTTTTATTGTTATGGGCTGGGAAGCAAACAGAAAGAAAACTTGGTTAAGAATTTCAAATGTCATAGGTAGGGAAAAAATTTTACTCTAATCCTAGAGTTCTGTTTTGACTGGCTTCTCATCTTCTATCTGAACCTTTAAATGTTAGTATCCATCAGGGCTCAGCCTCTTTGAATCTTCTAATGCTAGAGTACACACCTTAGGCTCCAATAATCTGATGTTTCTTTCCCAAATCCTTTCTCCAGCTCTGACCTTTCTAGTAAGTTCCAGGCTAATATTTACAACCAGCTATTGGAAACTGTCACCTGGATGTCCTATAGGCATCTCTGTGCCCACATTTTCAAGACTGAATGTAATATATCCCATGCATGGCCAGTTATTAAAATCACTCCCTTTCACATACTCTCAACTCTTACCCACTCTTGCTGCATTGAACTTAGTTGGCTGAAACACAACCCTGATTAAATCTACTCCAATTCTTTCCCACACAGCTGAACATGGGTGGAGAGATGCAACCATACAGAATGATCACACTTTAAATTAATGATCACTTAGCTAAAGAGGGCTCTTAATGTTACTACCCCCAACCGTACTGTCTTTCCATAGTTAATCCACCCTTTTACTCTAGTATATGACAATTCATACTTTCGTCTTACTTCTCAAATTTCCACTTTCACAATCATTACCTGCACATGTCCCTGACTCATTTCACTAAAAACCTAAAACAATCCAAAGATAATTCCTACTAGCTCCAACCACACTGATTCAGCTACATTTACCTGTGTCCATATATTCTACTTTTAATCTTTATTAATGAATTATCTGTGCTCCTATTCTATTTGTGCTCTAGATTCCAACCATTCTTAACTCAAACAAGTTTATTTCCAAAAATTTACTATGCCTTTCTCTGGTATCATCAATTTTTCATCAAGATGGGTTATTTCTCCTCTCCAACAATAAAAACAAAAACTAGACTCCACTTAACACTCTAATTTTACCCTGTTTTTTCCTGCTCTAGAGAATGAGTTACATTATCCATATTGAATTCTTCTCCCTCTGTCTTCTCTTGAGTCCACACCAATAATGCTAGGCTTTTTATCCCCATTATTCCACAGAAACTGTTCCTGTCAAGGGTCCAGGAGTCCATATAGCTTCTTACTCAATCTATCAAAAAATAATGACACAGATAATCACTCCTTCCTCCTCAAAACATTTTTTTCTCCTCTGGATTCCCAAGATACCACATTCCATTGGATTTCCTCCTATCTCAATGATTCTTTCTTCCTAGATAGACTCATATATTAGTTCCTTCTCATCCCCAATCTCATTTTTATATCATCTATGTATTATGAAAAATTTCAAATACAAAAAAAATTAAAAGTATAAAATTTAAAAACAATTCAACAAGTGTTAACATTTTGTCACATTTGTGTGTGTGTATTTTGAACTGAACCACTTAGTAACCGGTACACATCAAAGTTCATTTCTGTATCCTTCAGTATATATCTCCTAAGAATAAGGCCATTCTCCTTTATAACACCAACAGCAATTAGAAAATTAACAGTAACTCAAATACCTTTTATAGTTCCCCCACCCCAATTGGATTATAATAAAGGTTCATGCATTGTATATGACTGTTCTATCTCTTTAAATATAATAAAGTTCCCCTCACATTTTGTTTGTTTGTTTTTTAAGAGGGAGTCTCGCCCTGTCGCCTCAGGCTGGAGTGCAGTGCCCAGGGCTGGAGTGCGGTGGCGCGATCTCGGCTCACTGCAACCTCCACCTCCTGAGTTCAAGCGATTCTCCTGCCTCAGCCTCGTGAGTAGCTGGGATTACAGGTGCCCGCCACCACACCTGGCTAATTTTTTTATTTGTAGTAGAGATGAGGTTTCACCATGTTGGTCAGGTTGATCTCCAACTCCTGACCTCATGATCTGCCTGCCTCGACCTCCCAAAGTGCTGGTATTACAGGCGTGAGCCACCACGCCCGGCCTTGTTTGTTTTTAATGATACTGACTTTTGAGGAGATTAGGCCAGGTATTTCCCAGAATGCCTACATTCTGCATTTGTCTGTCTCTCTGTTTATTGTGTCATTTAACAATACATATTCCTTTATCCCCTGCATTTCCTGTAAACTTCTTAACTGTAAACTGTAAACTTCTTAACATTAGAGTACCCAATGCTTGGCCCTTTTCTCTTTTCCATCTATATATTCACTCTCTTGGTTTTTTTCAAAGAGTTTCATAGCGTTAAATACCATCTACCTGGTGACAACTCCCAAATATTTAGCTCTGTGGCCTGTCTCCTGACTCTAGGCTTATATATCCAACTGTCTACTCAGTATCTCCACTTGAATATCTTGAAGTTATCCCAATCTTAAAATGATAAACAAATTCAGTAAAGCTGCAACCAAACCAGCATGGGACTGGCATAAAAACAGACACATAGACCAATGGAACAGAATAAAGAATGCCAAAATAAATCCATACATCTACAGTGAACTCATTTTCAAAAAAGGCGCCAAGAACATACACTAGGGAAAGCACAGTCTCTTCAATAAATAGTGCTGGGAATACTAGATATCCATATGCGAAAGAATGAAACTAGAACCCTATCTCTCGACACATACAAAAAACAAACCAAAATCGATTGAAGAATTCAATCTAAGACCTCAAATTATGAAACCACCACAAGAAAACACTGGGGAAACTCTCCAGGACATTGGTATGGGCAAAGGTTTCTTAAGTAATACTCCACAAGCACAGGCAACCAAAGCAAATGGACAAATGGGATCACATCAAGTTAAAAAGCTTCTGCATAGCAAAGGAAACAATCAACAAAGTGAGGAGACAAACCCATAGAATGAGAGAAAATATTTGCAAACTACTCATCTCACAAAGGATTAATAGGCAGAATATATAAGGAGCTTAAACAACTCTATAGGAAAAAATCTAATAATCCAATTAAAACATGGACAGAAGATCTCAACGGACATTTCTCAAAAGAAGGCATACAAAGAGCAACGAGGTATATGCAAAGCTGCTCAACATCACTAATCATCAGACTTAGGCAAATCAAAACTGCAATGAGGTATCATCTCACCCCACTTAAAATGGCTTTTATCCAAAAGACAGGCAACAATGAATGCTGGCAAAGAAACCCTCATACCCTGCTGGTGGGAATGTAAATTAGTACAACCATTATGAAGAACAGTTTGGAGGTTTCCCCAAAACTAAAAGTAGAACTACCATATGATCCAGCAATCCCACTCCTAGGCATATACCCAAATGAAAGAAAATCAGGATACTGAAGACATATCTGCACTCTCATGTTTTTGTAACACTATTCCCAATAGCCAAAATTTAGAAGGAACTTAAGTGTCCATCAACAGAGGAATGGATAAATAATATGTGGTACTTATCCACAATAGAGTACTATTGAGCCATACAAAAGAATGAGATCCTGTCATTTGCAACATCATGGATGGAATTGGAGGACATTAAGTGAAATAAGCCAGACAGACAAAGACAAACTTCACATGTTCTCAGTTATCTGTGGGATCTAAAAATTAAAACAATTGAACTCAAGGAGATAACAGACTAGAATGATGGTTACCAGAGGCTGGGAAGGGCAGTGGCAGGGAGAGGGGGAAGTGGGGATTGTTAATGAGTACAAGAAAATAGAACGAATAAGATATATATTTGATAACACAACTGGGTGACTATAGTCAATAATAATTTAATTGTACATTTAAAAATAACTAAAACAGGATAACTGGATTGTTTGTAATGCAAACGATAAATGCTTGAGGTGATGGATACCCCATTTACCCTGATGTGATTATTATGCACTGTATGCCTATATCAAAATATCTCACATACCCTATAAATATACAAACCTATTATGTACCCACAAAAAGTAACAAAACAGAAGTATTTCAGCAGCAAGGTGTGAGTGAAGTAGGTAAGAAAAATAGTTTTTTTTGAGACAGGGTCTCACTCTATTGTCCAGGCTGGAGTGCAGTGGAGCAATCTCAGCTCACTGCAACCCCCACCTCCCTGGTTCAAGCAATTCCTGTGCCTCAGCCTCCCAAGTAGCTGGGTTTACAGGCATGTGCCACCACACCTGGCTAATTTTTGTATTTTTAGTAGAAAGGGGGTTTTGCCATGTTGCCCAGGCTGGTCTCAAACTTCTGGGCTCAAGTGATCTCCACTCCATGGCCTCTCAAAGTGCTGGGATTACAGACATGAGCCACCACACCCGGCCGAAAATAGTAATTTTTAAATGATCATATAAAACTTCTGCAACATTTATACCATATACTCAAGCATCCCTTAACAGTCACTTAATGTTTTGTCTTTCAGAAAAAAGAACTTTTGGCTAGGTGCGGTGGCTCACACCTGTAATCCTAGCACTTTTGGAGGCCGAGATGGGTGGATCACTTGAGGTCAGGAGTTCAAGACCAACCTGGCCAATATGGTGAAACCCCATCTCTACTAAAAATACAAAAAAATATTGGCCAGGCATGGTGGCACGCACCTGGAATCCCAGCTACTCAGGAGGCTGAGGCAGGAGAATTGCTTGAACCCATGAGGCGGAGGTTGCAGTGAGCTAAGATCGCACCACTGCACTCCAGCCTGGGCAACAGAGCAAGGTTCTGTTTCAAAAAAAAAAAAAAAAGAAAAAGAAAAAAGAACTTTTTAAATGATTACCTCAAAGTTCAGAAGAAATCCTTATAGACATTTTTAACAATTGCCATAATTCTTTTATACAGCTTCTAGTTTATTACCATGACTACATTCTTGGCTGTGATCCCCACATTCAAATTTCTGAAAATATCTCATATGAAATGACAAATGTACTAGATGGTGAAGTTCTGAAACCTCTTTCCAAGCATCAGTATCATCTGACCCAGCAGACTAGTTTCCTTTAATATTAAATTAACATACAAACCTACACATCCACTATCTTGTTTCTGTTCAACAAAGCAGGTGATTTTCAAGGTATTTGTATACAGATGCTCTAATCCTACACTATACATGGGAAAAAAGTATCTTTCTTCTGTGAATCCTTTTCCCCCTCCACAAACATCCCCCAGTCCCTAATTTATATAACATAATAAACAATGTCAATACAGTCTAACAATTAAGAATGTAGTTTTGGAGTCCAGCTTGAAAGTGAATCCCAACTCTCCCACAATCTAGCTGTAGATTGCCATGGGCAAGTTTCATGTACACAAATTCCCTAAGCTTGACAGAGGTTATTATGAGGATTAACTGAAATCCATGGGAATCACTCAGCTTACTACAGCACACTAGATAAATTCTCACTAAACATTAGCTATTGTTATTGCAATATCTTAAAGAGAACTCTAGAATAACCATTAAACCTTCACAGTCTATTTATGTACTATGTCTCATCCAGTCTTTAATCTTTCTTCATCTTAATATAAATGAAAGCTCCGTGGCCGAGCATGGTGGCTCACACCTGTAATCCCAGCACTTTGGGAGGCTGAGGCGGGCAGATCACTAGGTCAAGAGTTTGAGACCAGCCTGGCCCATATGATGAAACCCCATCTCTACTAAAAATACAAAAATTAGCCAGGCGTGGTCACGGGTGCTTGTAGTCCCAGCTACTTGGGAGGCTGAGGCAGGAGAATTGCTTGAACCAGGGAGGCAGAGGTTGCAGTGAGCCGAGATCACGCCACTGCACTCCAGCCTGGGCAACACAGTGAGACTCCGTCTCAAAAAAAATAAATAAATAAATAAATAAATAAAAGCTCTTACCTTTTTATACTTGTCCAGTATGACAGTTAAGTGTGAATTCTGTGTCAAAGCTATCTGAAATCCTTTTTTCTTTTTTTTTTTTTTTGAGATAGAGTTTCGCTCTTGTTGCACGGGCTGGAGTGCAATGGCACAATCTCAGCTTACTGCAACCCCCACCTCCCAGGTTCAAGCGTTTCTCCTGTCTCAGCCTCCCAAGTAGCTGGGATTATAGGCATGCACCACCATGCCCAGCTAATTTTGTATTTTTAGTAGAGAAGGGGTTTCTCCATGTTGGTCAGGCTGGTCTCGAACTCGCAACCTCACCCACCTCGGCCTCCCAAAGTGTTGGGATTACAGGCATGAGCTACCGCGCCCGGCCTGAAATAGTACTCTTATTAGCTATGTGATCTTGGAGCACGTTACTTCCCCTCTCTCTATGCTTCACTGGTAAAATGGGCATAATATACCACACACCAGATAACAATTATGTAAACGGAATGAAATGATAAATATAAATAATAATATAATAAATATATGTTTAGAACCATTTTCCCACCTAGTAATAGCAATTTATTATTATTATTATTACTATTATTATTACCCTATGCAAACTTCTTCAAAGTGGTATCCAATGGTAACTGTACCTGCCTCTAATACTGTACAATTCCTCAATCTTCTCTCTTCCCCCCTCAAGCTTTTCCAGATTGATCAGAAGAGCTGCAAGTAAGTCCTAACTCCACTCTCTCTGGACTTAGAACTCACATAAGAACTTTCAGTTCTGTCCAGCCTGATTATACATTCTTTGTTTTATGTTTACATATCATCTTCAAAAAAGAAAAGAAAAAAGGAAAAGACACATTCCTCAATTTGTATATCATACTAACACAACTATTTATGAAGATGCCAAGTATTAAATAGATCTTCATTAGTCTTTCTTAGCAGTGTTTTTTACTATACATTTTAAGTGTATAGAAAATGGATGCTCCAAACTACACAGCACCTGCACAGGACCAACACATAGGGCCTACCACTATTGAAATCAACTAAAACTGGGCCTACTGAACTATAAATGTATTTATTAGCTAAGAATATAAAATCTATTTAGCTTCCAATAATTCATTGTCACATAGGAAATTTTATAAACTATACATTTCTGGACAACTTTACAACACTGGAAGTGACAAACACAGCTCCTGACTAAATCTGTAGCATTTACTTATATATTCGTATTCATATATATACATACATACATACACACACACACACACACGTAAGTGAACAAACACAATTTAAAGTTTTACTTACTCAAATTCTGTAGCATAATATTTAAGAAAGCCCAGTAAGAGGTCCCCAAGGTTTGATTCATTCTTTGAGAGGTAAGGAGGAACATTACTTGGAGCTTGATGTACAAGGTGCAGCTG